>NC_079489.1:61010127-61625635 GCF_020520425.1 Spinacia oleracea
CATCAAGCTACAAGGGGCAGGATGCGTTCTGTTCGACTTTTGGGTCGATTGCGACAGAACGCCGGATCAATTTCGCAGCGTGAGGCTTAGGCTTAAGGCTAGAGTCAATACTCAGATTATGGAATTGTGTCTGTTATTTTCACGCCGGTTTTAGGCTGTATTTATAGGAAAAGAGTGTGTGGAAAGATAGATTTTTAAGATACGAATCCAAAAAGAATCCGGAGATAAAACGGCCCCAGGCACTTTTAGCGCCCAGGGCTGGGCGTCGAAGATTTTGGCGCCCAGATCCAGGCGTTGAAAATGGGATCTGGGCCGAGTTCTTGTCAGATTTGGATTATTAGAACACGGAGCCTTTTGGGGGATTTATCCGAGTCTTTTAGTGCGTATTAACTTATGACGGAATGCGTTTGGGCCTGTTACGAACTCTAGGTTCGTTAGGAATTTAATTAATACGTAACTCTTATTTTCGAATTATACCAAGAATAGAATTCCTTTGTAAATTCTATCTCTTTTAGGATTTATGTTGGAGTGCAACACCTAATTCTGACAGGTTTCTATCTTTTATGATTTTGCCACTTTTAACAACTACCTTTTACGGTTGTTACTATTCTTAGCAGGTTTCTATAAATAGCAGCTTTGGCTGAAATGAAAGGGTGATTGAGATTCGTTATTTTATAGGAGATGCGTTGCCAAGTGGAGATTTATGTTCTCATCATCGAACCTTCCCTTTCGAGAATGGGGACAAAAGTAGGCGTCTACAATACCTAATTAAATCGTCCATTAATTATGAAAATCAAATCAATTCTAAATTATTCGAATTTCAACAAATTAATTACAATTACAAATTAGGTTTGTATAATTAACAAGCTTAAGCATTCAAATTTGTTAAACATATACAGTAGGTCAATAAAAAATTCAAGATTTAACAACAAGAAGCGCAAATATTTATTTTAACATCTTAAAATTATAAACTTTTGCGTTCGAAAAACTAAAACCTCCGAAAAGTCATAGTTAGGCTTTGAATTTGGGAATTCTGGGTTCGGCCGAAAAATAATGTTTTTGACAAAATTTTAGAATGCCTTTTACATGCGGAATTGACACAAAAATCACTCGATTTCGTTGAGTAACGAAGAAAACTGCCGAAAAACTGGGTACATATAATTAAATAAACGCAAATTTGCAATTAATTAAAATTACGAAAATTAATCACACCTTTTAATTCCTTGCAAATTTATAAAATTTAACCATGTTAAGCAATTATTTTGGAATTAATTAGAGGCTATGATACCACTGTTAGGTTATGATACATATAAATGAATATAAATCATGCGAAAAAACCATAAAAGCCAGGATGCCAAATTAATTGCCACATAACAATTAGCATAATTTAGGATGCATACTCTTTGTAGCGTGCCCTCCCTTGCTGCGCCCGAACCGAACAAGAACAAGTCTTTAGGATTCCAAGTGTCGTCCCTCCGTAGAAAGTCCACAGCACGTCCAGATCGGCCTTAGGTTTGACTAACTAGAATCGCCCCAAAGGTACTATGTTTTTCGGTTATTATGAGGCAAATAAGTGACTGGATTTTATGCCTAAAACTCTTATGAATACTTGGAAAACTCGTTGTAAATTGCGAGCATTGATCACCTATTTATAGGGTATGGAAAAGGTATTGGAATCCTACTAGGAAACGAATTAATTAATTTGAATTTAATTAAAACTCTATTAATTAATTATCTAGTAGATATAGGAATTTAATCTTTAAACGAATCCTACATGGTTTAGGTTTCGTACGCAAGCACAAACACACACGAGCATGACCCGCATGCGCGCAGGCCATGCTCGCGCATACGCATAGCCCACGAAGCTATGAAGCCCACGCGTGCTGCTTGGTGCCCGCAGCCTAGGCGCGCGCTGGGCCTGGCCTTTGTGTTGGGCCTGGCGTGGCCTTGGGCTGTTTGTGCGATGCGCTATGCTTGCTGGACGTGGGCCTGGCTTCGCGCTAGGCCTTCGTCTAGCAAGCTCGTCCGATGTTAATTCGTACGACGCGCTTCCTATTAGTTTCCCTATTCTGGAATTCATTTCCGATACGAACAATATTTAACATTTCCGATTCCGGAATTAATTTCCCGTTCGAACGAATATTTAATATTTCCGTTTCCGGAATTATTTTCCGATTCCGATAATATTTCCGATTCCGACAATATTTCTGTTTCCGGCAATATTTCAGATTCCGGCAATATTTCCATTTCCGATAATATTTTCCGATACATACCATGTTTCCGTTTCCGGCAACATCTACGACTTGGATAATATTTATATTTCCGATACGATCCATATTTCCGTTTCCGGAGTATTCATTATTTGCCTTTGACGATCTCACCTCCCACTGAAACCAAGATCCGTCGATTCTGAATATCCATAGATGGAGTATTTAATGCCATTAAATACTTGATCCGTTTACGTACTATTTGTGTGACCCTACGGGTTCAGTCAAGAGTAAGTTGTGGATTAATATCATTAATCCACTTGAACTGAAGCGGCCTCTAGCTAGGCATACAGTTCACTTGATCTCACTGAATTATTAACTTGTATAATTAATACTGAACCGAATTTATTAGACTTACCATTAAATTCATACTTGGACCAAGGGCATTATTTCCTTCAGTATTAGACTAATGAACCTTGGGTGAAGGACATATTTCCTTCAAAAAATCATTACAAAAAGAACAAATCACCCATCTCAGCTGGAGGCGGCAATCAAACTGATGGGGGTTCGTAGCAGTCATATGAGAAGGGCCGGCCTCTGGAGGACCTACCATGAGAGGACAAAGAGATTATGCTAGGAGAACGGGACAAGTATCGCTCTCAGGAAAGTCACCGATGGACCCTTTCCCAAAAATAGAAATTTCTGAGCCTGATGGTAGACGAATAGCTACCCCACATGATGACCCACTGGTCATAGAGATCAAGATCTCTAATATGAGAGTAAGGCGTATACTCGTTGACACTAGAAGCTCGTCCGATATTATGAGTGTTGAGTGCTTGAGCCGTCTAGCTCATGATCCAAAGACCATTGAAAAGATCCATTACCCCATCATTGGTTTTGGAGGAAACATCATACACCCGGTAGGTGTCATATCATTATCTCATTATCCGTAAGGATAGGAGGACGCAATGACGGTAGAAAAATGAATGTGAATTTCCTGATTTTCAAGGATATAACGGCATACTATGTCATCTTGGGGCGTCCTACATTAAACAAAATCAAAGCGGTGGTAGTCACCCACCTGATGCTATTGAAGTATGTATGCGATGATGGGAAGATTGGGACTATTCATGGAGATCAACAGCAAGCACGAGACTGTTATCTAACCACCCTCAATCCAGCGGCATGTAAGAAGGAACAAGTCGAGGCAGGCGTCTAAAGGAAACATGAAGAAGTGAACCCCCGAGAGTTAACAACCACTATCAACTTATCAAATTCCCTTAGCCAGTTCTCCAGTACACTTGGGTCTAACTCCCCTTGGTACAATGGAGGCTTACTCTGAGCTACCTTTTTTAACATGTCCCCAGCCGGGTCATGACCTGGGTTCTGCCTAGCCTGTGCTAGATTCTGAACTACCTCAGCTAGTTGTCTAACCACATCATCTATTCCCTAGTTAGACATATCTCGTCTCCTGAATGAAATAAAGGTCTAACTTCAATGACTAGGTTCGACATAGGCATTACTAAGGTTATAGTTCAAACAAGCAAGTCACTTTATATGCATAAAGCACCAAGAATTTCGAACACAATGGAAAGAGTGGCTCCACCTACGGCCCTTCTTCTAATTTGTTTGTATCACATAGTTAAGATGTATACATGTATACCGCGATGCATTCAGAATTTAATTAAAGAAATAATCACATAATCCCTTTGCGTTAATCACTCAACTCACTTGAATTGGAATAACTTTAGAACTTAGAACTTGAGAAATAACAAAAGAAACTAAATACTTCCATTGCTTAAAATAAGGATCCTACATCATCGCATAATCAAAATATTACTCCACCAAAACCATTAAAAGTAGTTTGTTACTAAACTGTTCGATCAACAAGAAAAAAAGCTAACTAAACATCAAAACTCTCAAATGCTAGGGGCATCACGCCTATCGTCTCTCTCTCTCGGTAGTGCTCTAGAGTGAAGTCTTCATCATCAGGATCATCCATATCCTCCTCTGGGTCAGAGTCTTCATCCATTACTTCACCACCTTGTTGTTGCACACTGCTAATCTCATAATCATCCTTAGGCTCGACCTTAGACTCCGAATTCTCCACTTCAACAACCTCATCATCAATACAAACATCACTACCCTCCATTGCATCTTCAGTGTCATCATTTCCTTGTGCAAATTTTAAGCCCATACTCTCAGCAAGTTTGCCATCCTCATAACAACTCTCAGCTAGCTCCAAAATAGTGGTCATGACCTTCGTGTCATATCTCCAACTACCATCTCCGGTACCGTACTTGTGCCAATTAGGCGTACCGTCCTCATAATGCATATCCTTGAACTTGTCCTTAAGCTATATGTAAGCGGTCCTATGGGGTAGGCAGTAAATAATCATATCGGCCATAACGTCTCTATTCCTTAGGTGAGGCATGTCTATGAGTGTGGCAAAGTAATTACATGTGAATTCGATTTTCTTCACATAAAGATGAGGAGTCTCACTATCCAGCTTCTCAAGCTCTCCTATGTTGGAAAACTTCGAAGGCAACATTCTCAATCCCTGGAACACATAACTTAAAGGTCTTACTAACGTTTTCCCGTACAAGAAATCAACCCCAAAAAGATAGCAATTTAAGTTCGTGGATCCAAACAATTTCAATGCACAAATATATGCTTAATCATGAATTATGATGCAATTAATCACATAAAGCAAAACAAAACACGATCAAAGCTTTAAATGAATTCAATTAAGTAAACACTTAGCACATAAGAGACACTTAATGCATACTTAACTAAATATGCCCTTCTTAATCTACCCTTACCTCACTTAAAATAAATAATAATTTTCGAAAATTCTTAAGAAATAACTCCTAAATAATCGAAATTATTCGAATTAAAATAAAAAAATTATTACTCCCTTCGTCCCAGATTAGTTGTTACACTTTCCTTTTTCGTCCGTCCCAGATTAGTTGTTACACTTCTAAATTAGGAATGACCCCACAATTATTATATTGTCTCTCTCTTCCACTAATTTTTTTTGTCCCCACACCCTCTCTCATTCAATTAAAAATACCCCACTAACTCCTATCACATCTACATTTTCAATGAAAAAACAATTGATAACCAAACAACCACTTATCACCTTAAACTGTGCAAAGATAAGTGTAACAACTAATTTGTGATGGAGGGAGTATTGAATAATCGAATAATTAAAATTAATTAAGTTCGAATTTAAATAAATACTTTTCCGAATTTAAGTAAACTAAATAAATAAATGAAACCTTCGGAAAAATGAATCCAAAAAGATATTCGAATTGGAATTGGAAATTAAATGGAAATTTCAAATTTTGAAATTAAATAGGTGTTTAAGTAATTAGAAAAGCGACTTGATTTCCAATAAACTCAAATACTTGCTATTTGACTCAAAATATTGAGTACTCAAAATGTCGTTTTTGACTTTAGGGAAATGAACTTCCAAAATATCCTAAAGTTCCGCAAAACCACTCAAATATTATGATTTACTATTAAGTAGCCATTTAAATCGTATCTTAAGGAATTACCACTTCGCACTATTATTTAATGTAAGGCAGCTTTTGAACTTAAAGTTCCACAAATACCATTTTGTAGTATTCATTACTACAGAATAGTAATTAAGCTTCCGATAACCACTTTGTAGTCTTACTTACTACAAATTTGCTTCTTAACATGCACTCTATTGTACCACCTTGTAAAATGACTTACTACAAAATAGCATAATTTAGAGCTATGATTTGCAATACCACTTTGTAGTATTCATTACTACAAAGTAGGACTGAAAATAAACTCTAGTGTACCACTTAGCATTGTAATGTAAATCGTCTAATAACCACTCTGTGGTATTCATTACTACAAAGTAGCCTTAGGCTTCTGGATACCACTTTGTAGTATCATTTACTACAAAGTAGGATTTAAACTAAGCTCCTGATTACCACTTTGTAACACCCTAATAATTCCTTTGCTAAAATAAAACATTTTCCCACTCCAAGTGTGGAATTACTAAAGTATTACCGCTACCGTGTTAACGGTTAAGGCTATTTACCAGAATTATGCAGCGGAATAAATAAACTTTAAAAACAATAAGTAATAGTTAATGGCCTCCATACAGGTTGGAACCGTAACGGCCCAAACCAAAATACCGTAAGACAAAATCCATTAACTAATTAAAACGTTATAGTTTAGGCTAGTGAAAATAAATAGAGTTTAGAACAATGCAAGAGAAAATAAACTCGCTCAACCAGTCCCCATGCTAGATAACTTCTCTTGCAAGTCATCTGTACAAACCTTCTTATTACATTTCTACTCCCCGTCAATGCAAATGCAAATGATGAATCATCATAGGGTCATTAAGGCATAGGCCATGACCAAACACAAAGCATGTAATCAGCGAAAGCTGAGTACAAACAAGCTAGAATGAAATCTTATAACTAACATACTTGATTCCGACGATAAATTAAACCATATGCAAAAGCCGATGAATAAACAATTAATCATGACGATAAGACTCGACTCTCGACTCGACTCTTGACTCATAGATTAATTGGAATACGCTTCGAACGGGCCTAAAACAGAAATGTCCATTGGACAGGTGTTGGGAGCCCACCAAACACGAAAATAATATCAATAACCCAGTTGTCGGACCATACCGACGGAATTCCAGTGCATAAAAGAAATTCCAGTGCATAAAAGAAATGAAACAACCTCTTGTATTATTCATAGGAGTACAAGCCCCTTGGAAAGGTACTCCCCCAATTGTTCATACTCGAGGTATATACGTTCCAAGAGTTTTGAAGCTTGTTCAGGTTGCACTTTACGTTTATTAATATTTTATTTACAAAGCTGACTCGTGACATGATCAAGCAACGCATTTAATAAACAAACAACCAAATAATACTCCTTTTAAGATCATTAGGACTTGTGATCAAACATTCAAGACTCAAGTGAAGTTACTCCCATTGTTCCTTCTCAACATATTGTTGAGTTCCACGTCATGCCTGTTAACATGCGGGTTGAGCACTAGGCACGAATAATCCTTAATTCAATTCACCTTGACTCATTCTACATATGCGATGATTTACGTGAGCATACCATTCATATTTACTTAATAAACATGACTCAAAAGTCTTCCCTACACATGCGGTGGCTTACATGAGCATACCCTTCATATGTAACTTAGTAAACATAACCCAAAAGTCTACCCTACGCATGCGGTGTCTTACGAGAGCATACCCTCCATGCGTGGTCACTAAAATGGTGCAACTAGGCACAATATACTTGGGTCATAAAATGCTAGACATTACGTACAATAGCATAAATTATTCCTTGCATGCGAATAAACCATACATGCATAACCATACTTGGACAACATGTTTGTTATTTAAATTCAATAAACATAACCTGTCATAACATGTTTGTTCACTTCAATTCAACAATCGTAAACCATATCCATAACATGCTTGCTGACACATTCAAACATGAATCCATAAATATTCCAAATACATGAATCACAATATAACATCATCACATGAATTCTCATGGAAATAAGGTGGTCACTCTAGACTTGCACGTACCTTGAATTCCTAAGTACGGGGGCCACTTTGTGATTTAATCCACTAATTTAGAAATCTCCTCCTATCGTTAAAATAATGAAACTTAATTATTATCCATGTTCATTAAATTTCCAGCAACTTTATTAAGTTTTAAAACGCTAGAATTAATTAGAAATTAATCGTTAATCGATAAAATAATAATTCCAACTAACCGCTAAAAACCCTAGCATGAAATTTGACTAATTTCATGCTTAAACCATTAAAAATTGACACTTTAGGTCTCAAAACAAATCTGAAAATTATAATTGATTATCATAATTAAATATGTCATCTAATTATGTTAATCAATTAGCCAATAAGGGTTAAGCCAAACCCTAACCCTAAATCATCATTTAAAATCACTAAAACCCTTAAAGATTGAAGCTTTTTTTAATAACCATATCTGAAAATTACTATTCTTCAATCAAAAATAGTCCTCAACATTCTAATCATCAAAATCCTTAACTTTGGTGTTCATTACCAATCCCAAGTACAATAATAATCAAAACCCATCATCAAACATAATAAAAATCCAAAATTTAAAATAGAGAAGGTTAGGAAGAAGAGAAATTATACCAAGTCGGCCTATAGCACGACACTGTTACTTAGTTGATGTAACCAGGCGCAAAAATGGAAGCAAAGGGTTAGAGCTGGGGCGCGCGGAGGGGCAAGTTGGGGACGCATTGAGGGGTAGGCTGGGCACGCGCGGAGTGGCAGGCTGGGCGCGGCTATGGGCGCGGGAAGGCAGCAAAGCAGCAGCGACGACACCGCAGGCAGCAACAGCAAGGTGTGCCTCGGGCTGGCGCACGCACGAAGGAAAGAGAGAGGAAGAAAAAGAGAGAAACTTGGAGAGGAAGAAAGAAAATAGGAGAGAGAAATTTGAGGCTCTCAAGAATGTGGGAATATGTGAGAAAATGTGAGACATGCAAGGGTATTTATAGGCTTGAACCCTTGGGGATTAGGTTTTAGGGAAACTTCCTTGAAGCTTCCTTAACTTAAGTTCGGCTTTAGGTTAGAATTGAATGGGCTATTGAATTACTCACTTGAGTTCCTTATAAAAATTGGTTTAAGCTTTGGAATGACTCAAATTGTTTTAATTTCAAAACCCAAATAAATTCTCAACTCGAAAATCAATTTCACTTTATAATTAATTAAAATAATAAATGCTTTTAATTAATTGAACACATTTAAATAACCTATTTAAATGCGATTTAAATTTGTAAAATCCCAAAATTCTTTATAAATATAATAAAATATATTTATAATTTCTTCAAAAATACGAGGTATTACACCCAGCGTGGCCTGCGAGCCAAAGCATGGGCGGGGCAAGGCTGTCAGCCTGTAGCAATGCATGGGCAACAAAGTAACCAGCCCGCTGCCTTTGCTTGTGCGACAAGAAAGGCTTGGGCGACAAGTCTACTTGCGCGGCAAGTAGCTTGGCTTCAAGCTAGCCGTTTTCCTAAATCCTACATAACTTAGAATTTCAGGATAAATCTAATACTATAAGTGTTTGGTTATTTCTAGAATACTAAGAGTTTAAGATTAACTAGAATCCTAATACTAAAGGATTTAGTAAATCCAATCCTAGTAGGATATGACTACTCTATTCCCTCCCCTATAAATATGTGATCCATGATCACAAATTTATATAATTAAGACACATTACATATTAAATTCAATAGTTTCAATATTTTGCCTATCACTTTGTGAGTTCCCGAGTGCACGTAAAACCTTAGACTATATCCTATTTGGTTGAGCCTAAGGCGGATCCGAACGTGTTGTGGACTATCTACGGAGGGGCGACATTTGAAGCTCTATACTTAACTTGTTCGGTTCAGGAGCAGCTAGGGAAGGCACGCATCACATAGTATGTATACTAAATTATGTTAATTCATTATGTGTCAATTAATTTGGATTCCTGGCTTTATGGTTTTTCCGCATGAATTAGTTTATTCATAACCTTACACTATGGAAGTCCTCTATTGTGCTTGGAGAATGTTGTAGCTTCTTTAGGCATTGAAGACTGATTATATTGGACGAGCTACCTGTATCAATAAGAACTCTCTTCACTCTCAAATTAGCCACCTTGATCTCTACCACCAATGGATCGTCATCATACGGGGTTGCCGACCTTTGGTAATCGTCCTCTGAGATTTCTACGAGAGGGATATTCTCAAGATTGCTGGTATTTTCCTGCTCAGAACCTCGTTCATAGTCTTGACGCCTTGGATTCGTGGGTCCCCCAAATACTAGTCCACCCAAAATGACGGCTACAAACTCCCCGCCCGAAGGAAAATCCTCATCTTCAGACAGAGGCGTTGGTGACTCTTTACGACTTCTAGCATTGTTGCTGACTTTCGGGCGGAGATATTGTTTTAAAAAACCTCTGGCTGCCAAACCGTTTAATGCTCTCTTCAAGTTTCGAAAATCCTTGGTGTCATGTCCTATTTCATTATTAAATTTGCAAAATAACCCGGGATCTCGATTCTCTATAGACGACTTCATCGGAAAAGGACGCTCTATATCTAATCTTGGTCTCACATCCATAAGGATTGTGCAAAGATCTGTGATGTATTCAAATATTTTATCAGCTATCGGGCGTAGGGCTGTGCAAAAAATCTGGAAAACCGAAATCGAACCCGAAAACCGAAAAACCCGAACCGGAAAAGTGGATAACCGAACTGAAATAATAGGGTTAGGGTCGGATTTTTGGTATTTAAATAAAACCCGAATCGAAGATGCGGGTAATCGAATCGATCGAAATTAAAAAAAAATACCTTAAAAAAAAGAACAATACATATTTTTACAACATTTCTTTTACAGTATTGAAATTTTATTTCACCTAAATTTTCCCTCTGAAATCTCAATTCATTCCCCTCCCCCCCCCCCCCCCCCCCCCTCATATTTCACTTACCAGTTTACCACTCCAGCCCAATAGGCTCAGCCGCCCAATTCCATAATAGAATTACATTTCAGTTTTCATATTCAGACTTCCTCAAAACGTAAAAAGAGAGAAAGAGAATGTAATCCTAGGTGCCCAACCACGTCGGCCTCCACAACTCCGCCGACCTCCCAGTTCGTCCATTGTGTTTGGAAAGATCATTTCTCGTATGTATGTTGTTGTTCATTCGTTTACTAATGACTTGGTCATTTGCTATTGTAGTTTATGTTTAATAAATGTTACTGTTAGGAAAATGTAATGGTGTATGCTTTTGTTCTTCTTATATTTGCACAAGTGTTTTTTTTCCTTCAATTAATCTGTAAAAAATATTATAGTAGTCGCAAGAAATATTTACAAATTAATGCGAACTATTACCCGACCGAACCGACCGGAAAAAACCCGATATCCAAAAAAGCGGGTGCCGGTAGTTGTGGATACGGTGTAGGGTCGGCATTCTTGCAACCCGAAATTAACGGGTAGCCGAAATAAAATTACTAACGGGTAACTAAACCCGCATTTTCACACCCCTAACCGGGCGTTCTCTCTTTAACCCGTGTACTCCTGATGTTTTTTCATTTACGGCCCAGATAACACTAGCCCGAACAGTAGAGTTATCTCTCTTGAATTTGGAGGGGCCACTGGGTTTAGTAGACTTCGACTCATTTTGGAAGCTACAAATCTCCGTGGCATGTATGAAGGCCTCAGCTTCGTCCAATACATCCCCCATTGTCTTCACACTCTTTTTTACCAGGTCAATTTTGAAAGATCCCTTCTTCAACCCACGCGCAAAGTTATCAAGGCCTATTTCATCCGGCAAGTCTGGGATTTGGTAGGCTTCCATATTGAATCTCTTTACATAGCTTCTCAACAACTCTTCCTGCCCCTGTTGTATGCATCCTAAATGCATAATCGTCTTTTCTCTTCCTTGTGAGCCATAAATCGAGAGGAAAAGAGAGTCTCTAATTGTAATACCTCGTATTTTTATAATATTTATAAGTATATTTTATTATATTTATAAAGCATTTTACGATTTATTAGCATTTAAATAATATTTAAATGTATTTTATTTAATGAATTTTAATTAATTAGAATATTTATTATTTTAATTAATTACAAAACGAATTTAATTCTTGAGTCGGGAAATTAAATGAGATGCAAATGATTTTTAAAGCTTCGGGTTTTAAACAAAAAGTCCAATTCGTTTTATTAATCAAGCCCAATCCAAATAGTTTAATTTAAATCCTAAGCTAGCCCATTTCATTTAATTCCTAAGCCCAACTCAAATATCCTAAGCCTAGCCCATCAAGGGATTAGGGAGCCTATAAATAGGACTCCCCCATCATTAAACGAGCCCCTAAAATTCATAAACCCTATTTTTGCTTTGCTTGCCCAACACTCCTCTTTCCTCTCCTCTTTGCTCGGCTCGTCCGCACGCTGCACGACCCTCGTGCCCTCGTGCTCGTGCCCTCCTGCTGTTGCGTCGCTGCTGCTCGGCTTCACGCCCCAGCGCACAGCGCCCCTGCTCCCTCGTCCCTCTCGCGCGCCTAGCGTGTTGCCCTGCCCTGCTCCCTCGCGCCCCAGCGCGCGCGTCCCTCTCTTCTCTCTTGCGCCCCAGCGCGCGCGTCCCTCTCGCTCGTGCCCTCGCTCACAGCGCTGCACCCACACTCTCGCTCTCTCCTTCGCGCCCAGCGCGCGCGCGCCCCTCTCCCTTGCTCGCGCCTGTTGCTGTTCGTCGCCCCTTGCTGCGCGCACACACACGGACGTGTGTGTGTGTGTTGTTCGTGTTCGTTTTCAATTTCTTTTTCGCCCAATCACATTAATTCGTGGTTGTTCCGTGCTAGGCCGGATTGGTATAATTCTCTTCTTCCTTACCTATTCTATTTAAATTCCGTATTTTAAATTATACTATTAATATTGTTTTGAGTAATTAAAATGCTGGGAACCGGTTATGAATACCGTGGTTGGAGGATTTATGTGTTGTGATTCATTAGGCTTGTCTTAATTATTGAAGGATGAATTTTCAGATTTGTTTATTGAATAAAGCATTGATTTTTATGATAATAAACTAGTGTTATTGGGATTCTCAAGTTAGGGTTTTAACCTAGACCTAATGAGTCAATTGATTAGCATAATTAGGTGATGATTTTAATTATGATAATCAATTATATTTTCAGATTTGAATAAAGGTTTAAAATGTTGATTTTTATTGATTTTAAAGGCGGAAAAAGTATGTTTTCGTACTAGGGATTGATTTTGCAAATTGAGACGATTTTATTATTGAAAAACGATTGAATTCTAAAGTTTAAAGGAGGTTTTAAATTTTATAAAGTTGCTGGAAATTTAATGAACATGGAAATAATTTAAGTTTCATTATTTTGATGATAGGAGGTGATTTCTAGTTGAGTGCTCGTTATTGCAAAGTGGCCCCTACGCTTAGGTATTCAAGGTACGTACAAGTCTAGGGCGACCACATTAATTGTCAAGGGACATTACATGATTGTTTATGGATGTGAATTGTATTACGTGAACTTGGTGAATTCATAGTTGATTTGGTGGACGATCATGTGAATTATTATTGTTGGAATTATTGATTTGTTGATTGAACAAGCATGTTGGGATTGTTGGTAATTATAATGCAATACGGATCCGTTTAATTGTGATAATGCTTGTGGGCCCGTCTCACTATTTATCGTGGGTTATTGGTTTTGGAGTATTGTTTGGGAGTTGCGGTTTATACCAGATTCCTTATAAATACTCCTTTATTTATTCCAAGACATACCCTGAGACACAGGAAAAACAAGAAAAACCCTAAACAAATATTATCTCTGTCATTATCGTCCCATAGACATCTGAGCAGTTCTTGAAGTAATTCCAGCCTTCCAATCGGGGTACAGAGTTGGAAGGTAGCTGTGTTACCCTTGGGGAGCAATCGTCACTGAGAACCTTGTACTGGTGGTGGCGAAATACGCTTCTAGGGCAGGCGTAAAACCTGTCACAGCTTTTGAGATCAATTATTGAGTATTGTATTTCTTCCTTATTATTATTGTTAATTTTATGGTTACAACACATTATTTCCAACAATCTAGAAGCGTATTTTAGTTGTTACCATAAATTACACAAGTGACCGTGCGCATATTGTGAAGAAGAAACTATGTATCGGTCCATCCATATGTAGTGGGTGGGAATCGTAAATTTGTTGTACATGGGTGGAGAAATTAAGGACCTTGTATTTTGGTAGTCATCAAATTGCTCTCTTAATTTTGACGTATTGGTGTTTCTCCAAAATCTAATTTATACATTAAATCTTGTGGATTATCAATTTCAAGATTAATTTGTGGAAGTCTTTACAGATGTCTATATATGGGCATATATCTCTGGAAACATGATTATCATCATTTGTTTGTTCCTTAATTCCCTCGAAAACTGGTCACGTATATCTGATCTTGTGGAGAAGACATGTCATTTAATTAGTTAGCTAATGGATTTACCTTGGTGGTGTCAAAGGTTTTCTTAGATGGATCATTAGCTCAAACAGGGGTCTTTTTTATGAGTTTCAATTTGTTCGAAAAGTTTTGTTACTGGAGTTGAGTGCTTATCAAATTGCTAGGAATTGGAGTTGTCATATGACTCCTTGGATCTGATGCATATATGGAGTACATACTTCTCATTTGAGAGTACAGTGGTTCGGTATAGTAGTGTTAAATATTAAGGGTTGAAACTGACCACAACCCACCCGTGGAAAAGAAGACATGCCACACCCAAGCCGTGGAGTAGGCTGCCCCATGACGTATTTGTACGAGAATAAAAGCAGAAAGCACTCTACAAGCATGAGTTAAAATCATTGGTTGAGGATGATCAATTTTGTATATCCAACCTTTGCATTCCAATAAGTTTGTGCGGTAAAAGGAGAGTTCCTTCCTTTGATTTACTTTTGTAAAACTTTAATTTATTCGCATAATTTATTTTATGTGTCATCTGATGCAAAAGTGGAAATTGTGAGGGTTAAAGCTAAAGTTCGAAGACTAACAAGTGTGTTAGTGGTGGTTTTGTGCGTTGGTCACTAACAAGGTTGTGCAGGTTCATTATACTTGGACGCATAGTTAATTGAATACCTGTTTGAGAGCTAGCAATAAAGATGAGGATGCTCGTCTACTACTTTGGAGAGCACGAGCATTAATGATACATCCATCATGCTTGATGTCAGAGAAGTTTCTTATCCAAATTTTATTTTGGCAAACTCTAACTTATTTACATAATATGTAGATATGTACCCTCCTTTGATGTGTGGTACATTGTTATCTGATACTTTGTTTGTCAATGTGGGGGTGTGAGTTAATGTTTGAGGCCAATGAGCTAGTTTACTAGCTAGAAATGAGGAGTATGTTGGAAACCAAACACTTAAGAAATGATATGAATAGTTTTATTAAACTAATTTCTTGCTATTGGTTTTATTATGCGCATGTCTGATGCATATGTGTGTGTTCCTATATGTGGTTGGCTTTGATAGTGTTCATATGCCTTGTGTGAATCGTATGTTGTTACGTCGTACACATGTTAAGATGAGATTAAAATTTTCTCAATCCAAGTTAAGAGCCAAGCTTAAACAAATGGGTTGGTAAAGGTGTATCCTAACTACCTACGAGTTTGTAGAAGAGTTACTTGGTAACTACCAATTTCTTGTTGAGTGGTCATAATATTATCGCATATATGATCGTAGCATATTGTCATTAAAATCTATGTAGAAAGAGTTTCTCATAACTTGAATATGCTAACATGCTTGAAGCTCTAATATTGTACGATTGATTTATGACTTGGTAATGCCTGTGATGTAAGCATACTTTGTAGGTAATCCTGTATTGCACAGGTAGAGATCGTGAAAGTAATCTCCATAATTCACCAAAATGTACAATGGGAAGAGGATCAAACGAGTAGGTTTGAAATGCCCATTGAGTAACAATGATGAGCCTAATATGAAGTTTATGGTCAATATCATTGGATCCTACAAGTCAAGATGCATACAGTTAGAAAAAGGTTATTGGATGATGGCTCATTGTGGAGGTAAGTAATGCTCTCCTGTTTTCCTCATACTGTTATTCACTAGTTACTGTATGTGTGAGTTGACAGGTACAATGAGTTAATTGGCAAAGTGAGACACATTCGTGCAATTTAGACACAGAAAAAAAAAAAAAAAAAAAAAAAAAAAAAAAAAAAAAAAGTTATTTGTGAATGTGATACCTTCCTTGAGTATGTAAGATTAAAGAGAAAATATTCTTTAAGTAAGTTCTTGGCACGAGTTGGTGTCAAACTAGTTAAGGGGAAGGGTTTCTAAATCTATGTTGTGTTCAATTTCTACGGAAAACACTTATTAGGATGAGCTTCTGCTCTTAATGAATCTATAGCCCGATTTTGGGTGGTTCTATGAGAGAACTTGATGGATTCACCGCTTTGTGTGAGGTTGAGTATTTTACTCTTAATGTATCTAGCCTTATGATCCCCTGGAATGGGTGGTACTATAAGAAGCCTTGATAGATACACCGCTTTATAATTGGGAAGGTTAATTATTGTTGCTCTTATGAGTCCATAGTCCTATTGTGTGGATGGTTCTTATTATTGAACTTGATGGATTTAAGATTAAAATATCTAGCCTCATAGACTTCACTTACTAAGTGATTTCATGAGAAGACGTGATAGATACATTGTGCAATTCGCAAGGATGAACAATATGTTCTTAATATATCCATAGCTCATTTGAGTGGTCCTAATAGAACGGACTTGATGGATATACCGATGGGTAAGGTTGGACGTTTAAAGTTCTTAATGTCTTCATATCCCTTTTGGATGGTTTATGTGGTAAGATAGACTTGATGAGACACCTATGTGAGTAAGAGGGGATGGCATCCTTCTATGAAAATCATGTTTGTTGTTTTTCTAATAATACTCACTAGAATCCAAGGGAATGTTGGCCTCGTATGACGTTTCATGCGGTCGCGGAATTTTTCAAGCTTCTAAAGGTGAAGCGTGTGGTGTTGGGTTTCTTCAATAGTCGTAGAGTTCAATCTTCGGATACTTTATTGGTTGTTGAATACCTCACTCCACTAATATGTTAGTTCAAGTCTTTAGACACTAACATTAATGCGCTAAACCTTTCATTTACTGCTCAGATTTCAAGATCTCTTGTCCGTATGCATTAGTGGGGGATTGTTGGTAATTATAATGCAATACGGATCCGTTTAATTGTGATAATGCTTGTGGGCCCGTCTCAGTGTTTATCGTGGTTTATTGGTTTTGGAGTATTGTTTGGGAGTTGCGGTTTATACCAGATTCCTTATAAATACTCCTTTATTTATTCCAAGACATACCCCGAGACACAGGAAAAACAAGAAAAACCCTAAACAAATATTATCTCTGTCATTATCGTCCCATAGAGATCTGAGCAGTTCTTGAAGTAATTCCAGCCTTCCAATCGGGGTACAGAGTTGGAAGGTAGCTGTGTTACCCTTGGGGAGCAATCGTCACTGAGAACCTTGTACCGGTGGTGGCGAAATACGCTTCTAGGGCAGGCGTAAAACCCGTCACAGCTTTTGAGATCAATTATTGAGTATTGTATTTCTTCCTTATTATTATTGTTAATTTTATGGTTACAACACATTATTTCCAACAGGGATTATTATGAGTATGGATTTCATTATCAATCATGTTGTTCAATATTTATGCATGTATGGTTTATTTCACATGCAAGGGATGGATTATTTATTTGTATGCTATTGTACGGGATGTCTAGCATACTTTGAGTCGATTATTCGTACCTCGTTGTACTATTTATTTTACCACATGTGAAGGGTTAGCTCACGTAAGCCACCGCACATGTAGGGTTCAGTTGGGAATATTATGTATGAAATGAATTAGGATTTGTCGTGCAAGGGCACAACCCTCATGTTAATGTGCATGATGTGGAGTCTCACTTTGGTGAGGGGGAACATGGTAGTAATTTCACAAGTGTCTTGCCTTGTTGATCACAAGTCCTAAAGCATTTAAAATAAGAATGTTTTGGTTGTTGTTTATTAATTGTATGTGTGCATGTTGGTGAGTCTTGAGTTCGCCTTTAATAAACTATTAATAAACGTAAAGTGCAACCAGAACAAGCTTCAAAACTCTTGGAACATATATACCTTGAGTATGAACAATGGGGGGAGTCTTGCCGGAAAGCTCGTACTCCTACTAATGATACAAGACGCTGTTTCATTTATATTATGCGCAGGAATTCCGTCGGTATGGCCCGACACTCGGTATGAGCCGATTTTATTCTTTGGTGTATGGTTGGCTCCCATCACCTTTCCTTTATGGAACTTTCTTTTGGCCCGTTCGAAACTTATTCTAATTAAATTGTGAGTCAAGAGTCGAGTCAAGAATCGAGTCTTGTATTCACAAGTGATGGTTTATTATTATATGGCTTTTGCATGTTGATTAGTACTTAGTGAGTGATGCACTTTTTAGTTTCATTTACTCTATGCTTGTAAGTACTCAGCTTTTGTTGACTACGTGCTTTGTGTGTTTTGGTCATGGCCTTTGCCTTAATGACCCTATGATGATCTATCATTTGCACTTGCATTGATGGGGAGTAGAATAAAATAGCAGGTTGGTAGATCGGAATCATGTGGCTTGGGATGATCGCGAGAGTTGCATGTTTTCGTACTTTGAAACTATTTAACTTTATTTTTTATTATGTTTGAAATGTTTGAACTATTTATACTTTGGGTTTTGGGCCATTATGGTTCCAAATTGTAGGAGGCCTCAATATTTCATTAATTATGTTTTTAAAAGTTAGTTGACATTAAATTCCGCTGCGTAATTCTGGTAATAGCCTTAACCGTTATCACGGTGGCGGTAATACTTTAGTAATTCCTTTATTTTAAGTTGGAAAATGATTTTATAAAAGCAATGAATTATTAGGGTGTTACAAAGTGGTATTTGCAGAGCTCTAGTTTGAGAGCTGCTTTGCATTAACTAATAGTGCAAAGTGGTAAATCCTTAAACTACGATTGCGGAACTTTAGGATTTTCGAAAATTATTTTCCTAAAGTCAAAACGTATTATTTTGAATACTCAATATTTTAAAGGTCAAATATCAATTATTTTGGGTCGTTTGAAATTAGTGGAAAAGTCGGATTATTATTTAATATTAATTAAATTTTTCGAACTTTTTATTTTTCCAAATTTTTTTTTTTTGAATTAATTTCAAATTTATTTTATTAATTTCGGAAATTATTTTATTTAATTATCCGAATTATTTTAATCTTTTATTTATTTATTTATTTTTATTCGAATAATATTTCGAATTTATGTTTAAATTTTTCGGATTTCTTTTTTTTTTAATTTATCCGAAATTTATTTATTTATTTACTTATTTAATTAATTAATAATTCTTATTAATTTTCAATTTTAATTTAAATAATTTCAACAAAGTTAGGAGTTATTTCTTAATTAATTTCGAAAATTAATATTATTTTCAAGTGAGAAATGGGTAGATTAAGAAAGGGCATATTAGTTTAAGTATGCATTTTATGTGATTATGTGGATTATTAATTGCCATGTATATGTTCTAATCATGTTTTATCTTGCTTTATGTGATTAATTGCATCATATTTCATGTTGAGCATATATTTGTGCATTGAAATTGTATGGCTCCACAAACTATTTATTGTATCCTTTGGGGTTGGAATTTCTATGGAAACGCGTTAGTAAGACTTTTGAGTTGTGAATTTTCAAGAATTAAGGATGCTACCTTCTAAGTTCACCAGTCTAGGATACTTAGAGAAGATGGATAATGAGACCCCTCGCACGTATGTTAAGAAGATCGTGTTTGCTTGTGACTATTTGGCTTCGACCAAGAATATGCCCCACCTTAGGCACAAAGATATGATGGCTAGTATGGTTATACATTGTTTACCCCATAAGAACCCTTACATAGACCTTAAGAACAAGTTCAGTGACATGCATTTTGGTGATGGTACCCCTAATTGGTACAAATATGGGACTAGTGATGGTAGGTGGAAGTATGACTCTGAGGTTCTTGTTACTATCTTAGAGGTTGCGGAAAATAGCTATGAGGATGGAAAGTACTCTGCGGGTCTAGGTATGGGCTATGGAGGAATAGAAAGTGATGGTGAGGATGGCATGATCCATGATGAGCAAGCTAGTGATGTTGAGGAGGATAGTGATGATGATGTGGTAGAGATTGAAAATCCTAACCCTATAGTTCCTGAACCAACTATTGAGATATCCAGTGGATCTGAAGATGAGTTTGAAGAGAATAATGTGGTTGATAGTGAGCCACAGCAAAATGATGAGGCTATGGATGAAGACTCGGATCCGGAAGAAGACTTGGATGATCCTAATGATCAAGACTTTACTCTGGAGCAATACAAGGAAAGAAATGATCGTCGTGATGACGTTAGTCTCCAGAGAAATGTAATCCTTAGTTTTATTTTCCGTTGATTAATAAAGTGGCAAAGCTACTATTTATGGTTTTTAGTTTTATTATAGTTGGAGAATAAATGTTATGGCATTAGTGGATGTAAGACTTATTCATTGAAGTTTTAATAAAAGAATAGAATTTCCTTTTCGTTATCCTTTAAGTTCAATTCTAAATTCTAAGTCTTGTGGGTATCGCAAAGGGATTAATTGTTATTTCTTCAATGAAATTTTATGTGCAAGGTGGTCAATAGCAACCATCTAAATTTACTTGCATCGAATAGTGGGGTGAGAAGGCCCTAAAATGGCGCCAACTCTTCCCCTAGGTTGCGCCTAAATGTGTTCTTGTTGTGAGTAGGTTTGTTGTCGAACTAGTGCCTTAGTAATATCGTGTCCAACCAATATTAAAGTTAGCCTTTTTATTTATTCAAATAGAAGGGATATGGCTAACCAAGAGATTTCTGAAGTGGTTAGACAACTAGCTGAGGTAGTTCGAGACCTAGCTCAAACCAGAGCCAACCCAATGCATGATCCGGCTGGGGAAATGTTTAAGAAAATAGCTCAAAGCAAGCCTCCACTCTATAGCGGAGAGATTGAACCCAGTGTGCTTGAGAACTGGTTGAGAGATTTTGATAAACTCATTGTAGCTGTGAATTGCCCCGAAAACCTTAGGGTGAATAGTGATGTGTACTACCTGAGAGGTGAAGCTGATTTATGGTGGCAACGATGTGAAAACACCCTTAGAGCCACACCTAACTTTGGATGGGAAGCATTCAAAACTACACTAAGGAACAAGTTTTACCCACCTTACCTGAAGAAGCAAAAGGCGCAGGAGTTCATTGAACTCAAAATGGGAGGTCTGTCTGTGACGGAATACTATTCTAAGTTTATAGAGCTGTCTAGGTTTGCACCCGAAGTGGTGGCAACGGAAGAGCTCAGGGCTCAAAGATTTGAGAATGGTTTGACCATGGACTTACAGCTGTTGTTGTCTGGAGAGACCTTTACCTCGTTAGACACCCTGTACGGAAAAGCTGCTCACCTGTATGGGTTACAGCAAAGGAAGAATGGTAGTGCTGAAAAGAGAAAGGATGGTGGAAGCTCGAATCTGGGAAATAACCACCAGAATCAGGGGAATTTTAAGAAGCACAAAGGAAATAGGAATTTCTAGTTTAGGGCTAACAATGGTGGTAATCTCAACAACCAAGGTGGTGGAAATCAGCCTGGAAGGAATGGAGTACGGACCTACGAATGTAGGCGCTGTAACATGAATCACCCTGGAAAGGATTGTGATGGAAATTTGGTGACTTGTAGATTCTGTCAAAAGTTAGGCCATAGGGAGTATGAATGCTATTCTGAGAACGGAAAGCCTAACCAAGGTAACCACCAAAGCAATAACCGGAACAATCAGAACCGGAATGGGGGAAATGGAGGTGGAAACCAAAGGAACCACCAAGGTGGTAACAATGGCAATAACAATGGCAATCACCAGAACCATGGAAAGCCTGGAGGGAACCAACAGCAGAATGGGAACCGAAACAACAATGGGAACACCAATGGAGGTGGCTATGACAAAGGAGTTGCCCAAGGAAAGTTGAATGTGATATCTAGGCAAGAAGCGGAGACTTCCTCTGACGTCATAGCGGGTACTTTTTCTATTAATTCCGTTTCAGTTAAAGTTCTATTTGATTCTGGTGCGACTTATTCTTTTATATCAGTAGATGCTTTGGGGAAACTAGGGTTGAAAGAGCCTGAAACAATTGAAGTACCTATAGTCATACCTACTGGTAGTATTGTGAAGTGTACCAAAATTCATAGAGATGTGCCTTTGACCATAGCCAAGACCGTGTTCTTATCTAACCTAATCGAATTTGAGTTAGGAGAGCTAGATGTAATTCTAGGGATGGATTGGTTGGCCAAGTTCAAAGCCAAAATAGATTGTGAGAAGCAGAAGGTTCACTTGAGGACTAGCCTAAGAAAAGTAGTGTCATATCGTCGTTTTGGTAAGCCTAAGAACATAGGAATCATCACGGCAATGGAACTCGTGAAGATAGTCAGTAAAGGGAACCCAACCTTCTTATGTAATGTGAGGAACCTAGAGCATGTGATCAAGGATCAGCCTGAGGATATTGCAGTAGTCAATGAATTCCTTGATGTATTTCCAGAAGAGATCCCGGGGATGCCTCCCAATCGACCTATCGACTTTACCATAGATTTAGTGCCTGGAACCGCCCCTATTTCAAAAGCACCTTATCGAATGGCTCCAGCAGAAATGAATGAGTTAAAAGGCCAACTAGAGGATCTATTGGAGAAAGGTTATATTAGGCCAAGTGCATCGCCTTGGGGAGCACCAGTGTTGTTTGTGAAGAAAAAGGATGGAAGTATGAGGCTCTGTATAGACTACAGGGAGCTCAATAAGGTCACAATCAAGGACAAGTATCCATTACCTAGGATAGAAGACCTATTTGACCAACTAAAAGGAGCAGGATCTTTTCAAAGATCGATTTGCGTTCGGGTTATCATCAATTGAGAATCGCTGACCATGACATACCAAAGACCGCATTCAGAACTAGATACGGACATTATGAGTTCACTGTTATGCCTTTTGGGTTAACCAATTCCCCTGCAATATTTATGGACTTAATGAACCGTGTATTCCATGCCTATTTGGACAAGTTTGTAGTGGTTTTCATAGATGACATCCTAGTGTATTCAAAGAGTGAAGAAGATCACGCGGAACACTTGAGATCGGTGTTGAGTACCTTGAGAGATAACCAGTTGTATGCCAAGTTCTCAAAGTGTGAGTTTTGGTTGGAAAGAGTTGCATTTTTGGGACATTTTATGTCAAAGGAAGGAGTGGCAGTTGACCCTGCTAAGATCAAAGCTGTTAGTGAATGGCCTACGCCCAAGAGTGTGACTGACATTCGTAGTTTTCTAGGATTAGCTGGCTACTATAGGCGCTTTGTGCAAGACTTCTCTAGGATAGCCAAGCCCATGACTACCTTGATGAAGAATGAAACCAAGTTTGAATGGAGTGACCAGTGTGAGGAAGCATTCCAAGCCTTAAAGACGCGATTGACAACCGCGCCAGTATTAACCTTACCAGATGAGAGTGGTGCATACGATGTGTATAGTGATGCCTCTAAGAATGGTTTAGGGTGTGTATTGATGCAGAACGGGAAGGTTATTGCGTATGCGTCAAGGCAATTGAAGCCATATGAATCCAATTACCCTACCCATGATTTAGAGTTGGCTGCTATAGTGTTTGCATTGAAGATATGAAGACATTATCTATATGGTGTGAAGTGTAGGATATTTACGGATCACAAAAGTTTAAAATACATCTTCACACAGAAGGATTTGAATATGCGCCAACGAAGGTGGTTGGAGCTGATTAAGGACTATGATTTGGATATCCAGTACCATGAAGGAAAAGCCAATGTAGTTGCGGATGCCTTGAGTAGGAAATCAAGTCATAGTGTTAATGCGTTAGTAGTTGCTAACGAGCTGTGTAAGGACATGCAGCATTTGAACCTTGAAATAGTGAGTGGTGAAAGCCTCGAGGGAATGATGAATGCCTTAACCATCCAGCCGTCAATATTTGATGAGATTAGGGAGAATCAAGCTGGTGATGTGAAGTTAGAGCGAATCAAGGAAAAGATTTCGCAAGGGAAGGAGTTAGAATTCCGAATCCATGATGATGGAAGTTTGAGGTACAAAGGCAGGTGGTGCGTGCCTCAAAAGTGTGGAGAACTGAAAGAGAGATTGATGAAAGAAGGGCATAATACGCCATATTCTGTGCACCCAGGTGGTGACAAGTTGTATAAGGACTTGAAAAAGACCTATTGGTGGCCAAGGATGAAGAACGAAGTGGTTGAATTTGTGGCTAGATGTCTAACTTGTCAGAAGGTTAAAATTGAGCATAGGAGACCTCAACGGAAGGTCCAACCTTTAGAAATTCCAAGCTGGAAATGGGACTGTATTTATATGGACTTCGTCACTTGTTTACCTAAGTCAAAGACTGGGAATGATACAATTTGGGTTGTGGTAGATAGGTTGACTAAGTCAGTAGTGTTTATACCAATGAAGGAAACCTGGAAAATGGAACAACTTGCTAAAGCCTACATTAAGAATGTTGTGAGGTTACATGGAGTTCCTAAGGATATCGTATCAGATAGGGATTCAAGGTTTCTTTCAAATTTCTGGAAAAGTGTGCAGAAGAGCTTTGGTACGACATTGAAAATGAGTACAGCCTTCCACCCAGCCACGGATGGACAAACTGAAAGGACTATCCAAACCCTGGAGGACATGCTTCGGGCACGCGTTATTGATTTCCAAGGAAGTTGGGAAGATAGCCTAGATTTGATTGAGTTTTCCTATAACAATAGCTATCATGCTAGCATCGGAATGGCACCATTTGAGGCTTTGTATGGACGAAAGTGTAGGAGTCCACTTTGTTGGAACAATATTAGTGAAACCGTAGTGTTGGGACCTCAAATGATAGAGGACACCATGAACCAAATCCGAACCATCCAATCAAAGATTCAAGCGGCGCAGGATCGCCAAAAGAGTTATGCAGACTTGAAACGTAGGGATGAAGAGTTCAACATAGGTGATAAAGTGTTGCTCAAAGTGTCACCAATGAAAGGTGTCATGAGATTTGGAAAAAAAGGGAAGTTAAGCCCTAAGTACATAGGCCCATATGAAATCTTAGAAAGAATTGGAAAGGTAGCTTATAGACTAGCCTTGCCTATGGACTTGCATAGAGTGCATAATGTGTTCCACATATCTCAGTTAAGGAAATATATCCCGGACAAATCGCATGTGTTGCAACCAGAGACCATAGAATTAGACCAAAGTCTAACCTTTGAGGAAAGACCTGTCAAAATCCTTGATAGCAAAGTGCGTAGTACGCGTACTAAAGATGTGAAAATTGTCAAAGTGTTGTGGTCTAATCAAGAATCTGAGGAAGCCACTTGGGAAGCGGAGGACGAAATGAGAAAGAAATATCCCGAGATTTTTCCCGAGGTTAGTTGAGTTACGGGGTCATAACTCGTGTCTTTTAAAGAGGGTAGAGTGCGGTAGAATTTTGCGCTTTTACCTTATTTTCCCCTATTTTATGCTCAATTTAGTGCTTTCTATTGAATTTGCACTTATTATTGTCCTATTTAATCATGTAAAGAGTACAGCAACTTAAAAATTTTTGGTAAACGAACGTATTGAAAGTCTCATAAAGTCTCAAGTTTTGAGTTGAATTTTGATTTCCGAACCCAAGTTTCGGGACGAAACTTCTTTTAAGGAGGGTAGACTGTAATACCTCGTATTTTTATAATATTTATAAGTATATTTTATTATATTTATAAAGTATTTTATGATTTATTAGCATTTAAATAATATTTAAATGTATTTTATTTAATGAATTTTAATTAATTAGAATATTTATTATTTTAATTAATTACGAAACGAATTTAATTCTTGAGTCGGAAAATTAAATGAGTTGCAAATGATTTTTAAAGCTTCGGGTTTTAAACAAAAAGTCCAATTTGTTTTATTAATCGAGCCCAATCCAAAGATTTTAATTTAAATCCTAAGCTAGCCCAATTCATTTAATTCCTAAGCCCAACTCAAATATCCTAAGCCTAGCCCATCAAGGGATTAGGGAGCCTATAAATAGGACTCCCCCCATCATTAAATGTGCCCCTAAAATTCATAAACCCTATTTTTGCTTTGCTTGCCCAACACGTACTCCTCTTTCCTCTCCTCTTTGCTCGGCTCGTCCGCACGCTGCACGGCCCTCGTGCCCTCGTGCTCGTGCCCTCCTGCTGTTGCGTCGCTGCTGCTCGGCCTCACGCCCCAGCGCACAGCGCACAGCGCCCCTGCTCCCTCGTCCCTCTCGCGCGCCTAGTGTGCTGCCCTGCCCTGCTGCCTCGCGCCCCAGCGCGCGCGTCCCTCTCTTCTCTCTCGCGCCCCAGCGCGCGCGTCCCTCTCGCTCGTGCCCTCGCGCACAGCGTTGCACCCACACTCTCGCTCTCTCCTTCGCGCCCAGCGCGCGCGCCCCTCTCCCTTGCTCGCGCCTGTTGCTGCTCGTCGCCCCTTGCTGCGCGCACACACACGGACGTGTGTGTGTGTGTGTATTGTTCGTGTTTGTTTTCAATTTCTTTTTCGCCCAATCACATTAATTCGTGGTTGTTCCGTGCTATAGCCCGGATTGGTATAATTCTCTTCTTCCTTACCTTTTCTATTTAAATTCCGTATTTTAAATTATACTATTAATATTGTTTTGAGTAATAAAAATGCTGGGAACCGGTTATGAATACCGTGATTTGAGGATTTGTGTGTTGTGATTCATTAGGCTTGTTTTAATTATTAAAGGATGAATTTTCAGATTTGTTTATTGAATAAAGTATTGATTTTTATGATAATAAACTAGTGTTATTGGGATTCTCAAGTTAGGGTTTTAACCTAGACCTAATGAGTCAATTGATTAGCATAATTAGGTGATGATTTTAATTATGATAATCAATTATATTTTCAGATTTGAATAAAGGTTTAAAGTGTTGATTTTTATTGATTTTAAAGGCGGAAAAAGTATGTTTTCGTACTAGGGATTGATTTTGCAAATTGAGACGATTTTATTATTGAAAAACGATTGAATTCTAAAGTTTAAAGGAGGTTTTAAATTTTATAAAGTTGCTGGAAATTTAATGAACATGGAAATAATTTAAGTTTCATTATTTTGATGATAGGAGGTGATTTCTAGTTGAGTGCTCGTTATTGCAAAGTGGCCCCTACGCTTAGGTATTCAAGGTACGTACAAGTCTAGGGCGACCACATTAATTGTCAAGGGACATTACATGATTGTTTATGGATGTGAATTGTATTACGTGAACTTGGTGAATTCATAGTTGATTTGGTGGACGATCATGTGAATTATTATTGTTGGAATTATTGATTTGTTGATTGAACAAGCATGTTGGGATTATTATGAGTATGGATTTCATTGTCAATCATGTTGTTCAATATTTATGCATGTATGGTTTAGTTCACATGCAAGGGATGGATTATTTATTTGTATGCTATTGTACGGGATGTCTAGCATACTTTGAGCCAATTATTCGTACCTCGTTGTACTATTTATTTTACCACATGTGAAGGGTTAGCTCACGTAAGCCACCGCACATGTAGGGTTCAGTTGGGAATATTATGTATGAAATGAATTAGGATTTGTCGTGCAAGGGCACAACCCTCATGTTAATGTGCATGATGTGGAGTCTCACTTTGGTGAGGGGGAACATGGTAGTAATTTCACAAGTGTCTTGCCTTGTTGATCACAAGTCCTAAAGCATTTAAAATAAGATTGTTTTGGTTGTTGTTTATTAATTGTATGTGTGCATGTTGGTGAGTCTTGAGTTCGCCTTTAATAAAATATTAATAAACGTAAAGTGCAACCGGAACAAGCTTCAAAACTCTTGGAACATATATACCTTGAGTATGAACAATGGGGGGAGTCTTGCCGGAAAGCTCGTACTCCTATTAATGATACAAGACGCGTTTCATTTATATTATGCGCAGGAATTCCGTCGGTATGGCCCGACACTCGGTATGAGCCGATTTTATTATTTATTCTTTGGTGTATGGTTGGCTCCCATCACCTTTCCTTTATGGAACTTTCTTTTGGCTCGTTCGAAGCTTATTCTAATTAAATTGTGAGTCAAGAGTCGAGTCAAGAGTCGAGTCTTGTATTCACAAGTGATGGTTTATTATTATATGGCTTTTGCATGTTGATTAGTACTTAGTGAGTGATGCACGTTTTAGTTTCATTTAATCTATGCTTGTAAGTACTCAGCTTTTGCTGACTACGTGCTTTGTGTGTTTTGGTCATGGCCTTTGTCTTAATGACCCTATGATGATCTATCATTTGCACTTGCATTGATGGGGAGTAGAATAAAATAGCAGGTTGGTAGATCGGAATCATGTGGCTTGGGATGATCGAGAGAGTTGCATGTTTTCGTACTTTGAAACTATTTAACTTTATTTTTAATTATGTTTGAAATGTTTGAACTATTTATACTTTGGATTTTGGGCCATTATGGTTCCAAATTGTAGGAGGCCTCAATATTTCATTAATTATGTTTTTAAAAGTTAGTTGACATTAAATTCCGCTGCGTAATTATGGTAATAGCCTTAACCGTTATCACGGTGGCGGTAATACTTTAGTAATTCATTTATTTTAAGTTGGAAAATGATTTTATAAAAGCAAGCAATTATTAGGGTGTTACACTAATTCCCCGAAAGAAGTTATAGACCCGATTGGCAACCTTTCAAACCACTTGGAAGCAGCTCCTTTCAATGTAGCCGGAAAGTACTTGCGCCAGGTGGCTTCATTGGTCCCTTGCACGTACATGTGATGTCAGTATGATACCAAATGAATGTCAGGATCAGAAGTACCATTGTAAGCGTCCATGATTGGAGCTTTGACCTAGGGATCTTTAGGTGCAGAAAAGACGTTGATGCAGAAGGGGGATGCATATCCTAGCATCGTGGGTATGACCCCCTGCTGGATATGATGTACTGATCCCATCCGCCGCCTTAGGAGTCCTTCTCTCACATGGTAGCTAGGAGCTTCAGGTAAGTGAACCACCCTGGGTGCGGAGCCGGTATCTGACACTTTGTTTGTCACTGAATTTCTCCCGACAAGACTTAGGAGTAGTTCGTCATCGTCTTTCCTGATTTCTAGTGACCTCGTCTTGTCTTGTCCCGGCTCCAGGCCGGCTTCGTTAAAAGATGTTGCAATCTCTTCTTAGAGTGTATGTTGTAGCTACATCTGCCATTTTGCAGTGATGTCCTGGCAAAGTCCATGTAGCATTTATTGCAATGATCTCGCTGAAGTAGGTCTGCTCACCACTGCGTCGATGGGAGTCACGGCTACCCGATTTTTGGTCTGCGTCGTGCCTTCTGTTGCAGGTTGGAACTTTATGTGAGGATGATTTCGCGTGGGAATCCTCTCGTGTGGACGCCTCTCTCTTGTGTCATCCCCATATTCTTCAACGTCAGATTGTAAGTCTGCCATGATACTGTACCTCCCCACAGACAGCGTCAAATGATGTGGGAACTTTTGTTGGTGCCGTCATGTCACCCTTTCCACGGAGGTATCAGGTATGCGTTGGCACAGTCTCCTTACAATCTACAAAACAAGAATAATCCCGAAAGAATATTCCCTCCGATGCCTAAGTAAGTATTTGATAGAGAGAGAAAGTTGTTTAGAGAAAAGTTAGAGCAGAATAATTAAGGTAGGTGGGAATGAATTGATTGCTTCTTTTTCCTTGGGACCTGAGCTATTTATAAGGCTAGGGTTTTGGAATTTGTTCCTAAACCCCTAGTTTATCTGATTGGCTAACCTCAAAGATGAGGACATGTGTCCTTATCAGATATGGAGGTAGAGGACTCCAGTGGGCTGATTAGTATTTTGGGCCTCCTCTTGTCTTGGGTCATTCTTAACTTGTAATCCAGTTTACAAGGTTTATATCATATCTAGAGTGTATGACACAGGGTATGGAAGGTGCCACATGTTGCGTTACAATTGGTCCAAGGTGGACTATTATTTTTAGCCACATCACGTATCATATTTCACGAGTTCCTAAAACTCTGATCGTCCTACTGCAACGGACATGCATGACCACAAAATACATATGTCCGTCCGCACAACTTGATCATTGCCCAAAAAAAAGACAATGAATATAGAAACAAATCCAAGCCAAGAAATGAGCAAGAAATTCTCAAGGAAGCGACGAAAAATATTAAATGAAGCACCATGAAAAAAAAACTCTTGTGTTACAAGACTCGCCATGAAAATCAGGCAACTCAACCAACATTTTAACTGCAAGACAACTGTCAAAATTTTACAATTTCCTTCCCTCAGAAAAAGTAACGGTTTTTCGAAATCATAAATAGTTGTAGGCCTACCAACAGGCCACGACATCTCGGGAAATGATCGTGACCCACTAACCGGTCATGACTCCAATCATTTATCAAAATTTCTTATTTTCTAAAAAATAATTACTCTTTTCAAAATTACTTCAAAAAGAATACTTCAAAATTTCCGCTTTCCAAAAAAAACGAGAGCAAGTTAAAAAAAAGATTTCCATTTCCAAAAACTAGAGGACTAATGAAATATTTATATCGCCAAAAAAAATTTCGTTTTCCAAAAACCGAGAGCCAAAAGTTTTTCCGCCTTCTTTTTCAAAAGGCGAGAGCCCAAAAATTTTCCGCTTTCCAAAAAATGAGAGCACAAAATTTTCCGTTGTCCAAAAAAACGAGAGCCCGAAATTTTCGTTTTCTAAAAAACGAGAGCCAAAAGTTTTCCGCCTTCTTTTTCAATAGGCGAGAGCCCAAAAATTTCCGATTTCACAAAACGAGAGCTAAGTATCCCGCCTTCTATCCAAAAAGGCGAGAACCAAGTTTACCGCCTTCTTTCAAAAGAGAGCCAAGTTTACCGCCTTCTTCCCAAAAAGGCGAGAGCCAAGTTTACCGCCTTCTTTCCAAAAAGGCGAGAGCCAAATTTTCTGCCTTCTTTCCTAAAAAGGCGAGAGCCGAAGTTTTCCGCTTTCTTCCTCAAAAAAAAAAAAAAGCAGGGCCGCCAAATTTTCTATTCACCTAAATTCTAAAAACTAATCTAATCAAGTTTTCGAAAAAAAAACTCTGCCTTTCTTTGACCGCCTCCAATGACATTGTGAGGAGGTATAAGTTCATTCAACAAAGTATATAATGACTCGTGAGGAGAAATGTTTAAATTTCTAGTGATGACCCTTAAGTCAAATGTTGTCACTCGGGGGCTCGTGAGACCCTCGCATCTGAATCAATTTCCCAAAATTAGATTCACTAGACGCACTCCGTCTACCAATACTTTGATTTCCGTCTTTAACAAACTCAATCAAAGTGGGAGCTAACTGTAGATGCCTACATTTGGTCTCCGTCTAGAAGTGATAAGTTCGATGATGAAATAAAACATCCACTTGGAAAACGCATTCCTAATCGATGAACATTCTAAGACTGACTGGCTCACTACTCAAACCCAAAGTTTCTATTTATAGTAATTGCTATTTATAGTAGCTGACTATCTAAGTATCTGCTAAAAATAGTAAACCGTCCAAGATAGATTTATGTCAAAAGAATTTTAATTGAATTTCAATTAAAGTTCTAAAGCATTTAGGAAATTTAGTTGCACTTTAATAAATTTCCTATATAAGATTGAAAAGCATTAAGGAATTCTAGTCGCATTCCGATTAAATTCCTAGAGTCCTAAAAAATAGAAAAAGGGATTTAAAATAGAGTTCTAGTTGAATATCTGAAAATAAGGATTAAAAGAGTTCTAATACGACATGAAACTGAATAAAACTCTAAATATATAAAGGAGAATAAACGCATGAAAACAGATTTGTGCGCAAGAAATCTCTTACGCACAGGGTCTAGCGCAACTAATCTCTCGCGCCAACATTCATCGCAATAATATTCTCACGCCTCTATCCTAATTCAACTCAAATACATACCCTGGAACAGATATGGCACCGGCACCTTGGCGCGAGACATTTCTCACGCCCAGGTGCTATGGGCTAAAGATTTATTGCGCCAAGATGCTTTTCAACGTACCTCAAATGCTAACAATTCACATCTTCAGCGTCACTTATTGCTTATAATCATAGGCCTTAATCGGGCAAGTAAAGGACACAAAAATCAATTCTCATACTATACCCAAGCTACAAGCCTAAGCCTAAGTTCTCTATACGTTCTTACTATCGCCTCGTACACTCGGTATTCTACGAGTTCCGCCGTATTAACTCTTGTTAAGCGGAACTCTGCCAGTACAAACACTCAAAATAAGTCTGGATCCTTGTAACACCCCGACAATTCCCATTTTCTAAAATAACCCCTTTTTAAATATAACTGTAGGGAATTATCAAAGTATTATCGCCCGTGTAAAAACGTACGGCTTATTCAGAATTTTGCAGCGGAAAACATAAAACTAACTTTTGGGTTCATAATTAATCTATTACATATTAGGTCCAAAACAATTAACTGAAATAAGGAAATACGAATAGTACGACAAGTTTCAAATCCAAGTTCACAAATTGAATCACTTAATTAAACAAATAGAACTACAAGCTCTCTAATCCCGATCCCAATGATGCATCATCTTCAAACCTGTAGATGGGCAATGCTTATTGATCCTTAGAGACTGCTCACCAAAGATGGGTCATCACAGGATCAATAAGGCATAGCCATGATCAACACACACAAACAAAGCACGTAATCAGCAAAGCTGAGTACTACATACTAAAGCAATAATAATCCTAACATGATACTATTAAACATAATTAAGGGCAGACAAAGCATGATAATCTGACGACCATACTTAACTAGACTAGGCTAGACTGGACTAGACTTTTATAACAATAATATTATTTTAATTGAAATAGGCAATGGACCGAGTTTTCTAGCTAGGCGAGGTACGGGCGCGACTCCGTAACCTCAGTGACCTGCGATATCGAGGAACGTTTGACTGAAAATAGGACGCGGTGATCAATCCGGTCCGAATGAAAGGCCATGGGCTACCACCATGAACCCCAACTCCTGTTTGTCCGTCACTTTAGACGTGCACAGTCTAAAGCTATTGCTACTCAGTTTCACTTTACATGATTTACAAATTGACACCCTGTTATGACTCAACAATCACATAAGGCATGCAACTCACATTTATTTATAACTGTTTTTATCTTGGAATTTAGTAAGTGATCACAAAGGCATCAAACAAGACTCATTCCAATTAACTCCAATCTTTTCTTTAATACTGATCAACCCCTGAATATGGGTATAAGGTTTCAACTTACTAAATAAGGTCCTCCGCCCTCATAAAGTAGTGAAAAGCTAAAAAGGGAACAACAATTAATTGATCTGAATTATATACTGAATAATCTAGTGTTCCCAATCAAACATGTTTGCATCAATCTTCCATACTAACATGTTATAATCCTCAAAATGCAATAAAGGTTTAATATGTTCATCCAACAGTATCAAACATGCAATTTCAACCTGACTAAGTTCATCAACAACATTAACATAACCAAGTTCATCAACAATTCAACATGGTTTCAACAATTAGCACACATTCCAAGCACACAGGTATGTACGTACCTTGTGTAAACAAACTGATAGGCCACTTTAACACTTTCAAAAGTCGCCTAAAGAGAATTCTCCGCCTAAAACATCCAACAAGTAATCTCAATCAACCTCTAATCATTGGCAACCATAATAAAGCATTCTAAATGTATCCTAAACATATTTAGAGCCTTCCCCAATATCAAAACTTAAACATTTGATTTCCTAGCATCATAATTATTGAACTAGTGATTGAAATTCGTTGAAAACTTTTGCAAACATCGTACTTTAAATTTTCAGCAATATAAATTCATTTAAAAGCTTCACCATGGTCAATCTACGTTCCTAGTATCTCAACACAACCAATTCAATGATCCATACTCAACCTATCATGATTAATAATCATAAAAACTTTGAATTTCATACTTTAAACAATCAAAAACCAATATTTCAATATAATTAGATAATCTGAAAATTAATAACTTTATTATAAAATTCATATAATCTCAAATTTATAATTTAAATCACAAAACTCATAACTTTAATTCAAGAAAACTTAACTCAAACTAATAAATCATGAATAAACCCTAACTCAATTTTTAATTAACCAAAACTGAAAATAATTCGTTTATAATTAGCAACCCAAAACTGAAAATCATGTTCAAGCCATAAAAATTATAAATTTAATATCAAGAACATAATTTAAATTAACAACTTTTATTTAAAATAATTAGTTACTTAGGGTTTAAGAAATAACCACGAATTAGGGAGAGAGAAAAGCTGGACGGCGGAACGACAGTGGCTCGCGGCAAGGTCTACCGGCGACGGTGGCTGGGCCGCGGTGATGCTGCGAAAAACGAAAAGGGGTAAGGTAATGGACGAAAAACAGAGGGGAGGAAAGGAACGAAAGCAAAGGAAGGCAGGAGAATCGAAGGAGGAGAGAGAGAAGGCTGAGATTACCGTGGTGGTCGGTGGCTGGGACGACGGCGCGGGTGGAGGTGTTGAACGGCTGCGGGTCGAGAGGTTGAAGAAGCTGCTCTCTTTTCTTTTCTTTTTCTGTTTACGTGAGTTATCACAAAAGAGGGGAGGGGTTATAGTTTTGGAGTTTTTCATTGGTTTGGGCTTTGCCCAATTGGGCCAGGTGTAGAATTTAGGTAGTTGAATCCGAAAGGGTTAGGACTTGTTTTTTAATTTCAATAGAACGTGGTTTTGCAATTCGAATTCGTTTTAAAGTAAAACTCGAAAATACATTTTGATTTCATAATCATTAAAAGTATTCGAAATGAAATAAGATAATTATATTTCAATTATATATTCGTTTCTAAAATCCGAAATTTATGTTTAAATATATATTAAATATACTAAATATTCGTTAAAATATATAAATAAAATGTATAAAATTACGGGGGATTACAATCTACCCCTCTTAAAAGAAGTTTCGTCCCGAAACTTGGCACGAAAATTCACATATTTTTCCAAACTTTTCAACTTATTCTGATTGTAGAAGTACTTTGTGCCACTCTTGTGCACTCTTTTGCCAGCTAAGAGTTACTTGCAATACCCAAGAACACAATTTTCTTATGTGGAGAATCTATTTACTTGCATCAACATGTAAAGGTTGCTAAAATAAGCATGAAATGCATAAAATATCATAAAAATAGGTAAAAAGCGCGAATTTCTATCGCATTCTACCCCCCTTAAAGAAAACGAGTTACGCCCTCGTAACTCACCTTAGAAAATAACTCTGGATACTTGATCTTCATTTCAGCTTCGGCTTCCCACGTTGCCTCTTCATACTCGTGGTTCGACCAAAGCACTTTCACTATGCTGACGTCCTTATTGCGTGTACTACGCACTTTTCTGTCAAGGATTTTCACAGGCCTTTCTTCGTATGTGAGGCTACTATCAATCTGAATTCTCTCAGGCTCTAAGATATGACGCTCATCAGGGATATAGCGCTTTAGTTGGGAAATGTGAAATACGTCGTGCATCTTTTCGAACTCCATTGGCAAGGCTAACTTGTATGCTACTTTCCCTATTCGTTGCAGAATCTCATATGGGCCTACATACTTGGCACTTAGCTTGCCCTTTTTCCCAAATCTCATCACACCCTTGGTTGGTGATACTTTCAAGAACACTTTATCACCTACTGCAAATTCGTCATCTCTTCTTTTCAAATCCGCATAACTCTTTTGCCTATCCTGGGCAGCTTGAATTCTAGCCTGAATCATTTTTACATTCCTGACAGTCTCCTCAATGAATTCCGTTCCCAAGACTATATTCTCACTGAAATCATTCCAGCAGGTGGGACTTCTACACTTTCTCCCATATAGTGCCTCAAAAGGTGCCATCTTAATGCTTGCATGGTAGCTATTGTTGTATGAAAATTCGATCAAGTCTAGATGGTCTTCCCAACTACCCTTAAAGTCAATCGCACAAGCCCTCAACATATCTTCCATAGTCTGGTTAGTTCTCTCAGTCTGACCATCGGTTGCAGGGTGGAAAGCAGTGCTCATTTTCAAAGTTGTCCCAAGGTTCAACTGGACCTTTTGCCAAAATTTCGAGAGGAATCTTGAATCACGGTCTGAGATAATATCGGTTGGGACCCCATGCAACCTCACTACATGCTTAATGTAAGTCTTTGCGAGCTGTTTCTTTTTCCATGTCTCTTTAATCGGAATAAACACGGCTGATTTTGTTAGACGGTCCACAATAACCCAAATGGTATCATTTCCGTTCTTTGATCTAGGCAAGGCAGTAACAAAATCCATCGAAATGGAATCCCACTTCCATCCAGGCACTTCTAAAGGTTGAACTTTCCCCATGGGTCTTTTGTGGTCTATTTTGACTTTCTGACAGGTTAGGCATCTAGACACAAACTCGGCAACTTCCCGTTTCATATTAGGCCACCAATAGATTTGCTTCAGGTCTTTGTACAACTTGTCACCCCCAGGGTGCACAGAATATGGAGTATTATGCCCCTCATCCATAAGACGTCTCTTGAGTTCTTCACACTTCTGTGGTACACACCATCTCCCTTTGAACCTCAAACTACCATCCTCATGAATCTTGAAATCCACTTCTTTCCCTTGACCCATCTTTTCTTTGATCTTCCCTAAGTACTCATCCCCAGCTTGACTTTCTCTAATCTCCTCGAATATGGACAACCCCAAGGATAATGCACTCAATTTTGCTCTGGTTTCCCCGGGATTTACTATTTCCAGGCTAAGTCTCTGCATGTCTCGACACAACTCTTCAGGAACTACCAAGACATTCATACTATGGCTAGATTTCCTACTCAATGCATCGGCAACTACGTTTGCTTTCCCCTCATGGTACTAGATGTTCAAATCATAGTCCTTGATCAACTCTAACCATCTTCTTTGTCTCATGTTGAGATCTTTCTGGGTGAAAATGTATTTTAGGCTTTTGTGATCTGTGAAGATCTTACATGTTGCCCCATAGAGGTAATGTCTCCAAATTTTCAAAGCGAAAACAATCGCAGCTAGCTCTAGATCGTGGGTAGGGTAATTAGCCTCATATGGTTTTAATTGACGCGACGCATACGCAATCACCTTCCCATTTTGCTGTAATACACACCCCAACCCATTCTTCGACGCATCACTATATACCTCAAACCCTTCATTCCCATCAGGCAAGGTTAAAACAGGTGCTGAGGTTAAACGCTCTTTGAGAATTTGGAAGGCTTCCTCACATTTTTCGCTCCACTCAAATTTTGATTCTTTCTTCATCAAGTTGGTCATGGGTCTTGCTATCTTTGAGAAATCTCTCACAAATCTCCTATAATACCCAGCTAGACCTAAGAAACTCCGAATATCAGACACATTCTTCGGAGTAGGCCACTCACTCACAGCTTGAATCTTGGCAGGATCCACAGAGACTCCTTCCTTTGACACATAATGCCCCAAAAATGCTACATTTTCCAGACGGAACTCGCACTTAGAGAACTTTGCATACAACTGGTTCTTCCTAAGCGTCTCCAAGATAACCCTCAAATGTTCGTCATGTTCCTTTTCATTCCTCGAATAGATCAGAATATCATCAATGAATACCACCACAAACTTATCTAGGAACTCATGGAAAATCCTATTCATCAGGTCCATAAAGATGGCGGGTGCATTGGTTAACCCAAAAGGCATTACTGTAAACTCATAATGGCCATAACGAGTCCTAAATGCAGTCTCAGGAATGTCTTTTTCAGCTACCCTCAATTGGTGATATCCCGAACGCAAATCAATCTTTGAGAATACACTTGCCCTGTTCAACTGGTCAAACAGGTCATCTATCCTAGGCAAAGGATATTTGTTTTTGATTGTTACGTTGTTCAACTCCCTATAATCAATACATAGCCGCATACTCCCATCTTTCTTTTTGACAAACAATACTGGAGCTCCCCACGGTGATGCACTAGGCCTAATGTACCCCTTGTCGAACAAGTCCTGCAATTGTGTCTTTAACTCACTCATTTCTGGGGGTGCCATCCTATAAGGTGCTTTGGATATAGGTGCGGTTCCGGGATTTAACTCTATGGTAAATTCAAGGGTTCTAGCCGGTGGCATACCCGGAATCTCATCCGGAAATACATCTACAAATTCTCTAACGATTGGGACATCCTCTATCTTTACCCCAACTTTCTTACTTACATCTTGGACGCTACAGAAAAATAGTTCACACCCTTTATTGACCAGTTTCCTCACTTGTAATGCGGAGATCACCCCAAAGTTCCTAGACTTCCCAAAACGTCTATATGATATTGACTTCCCAGTAGGGTTCTTTAGGCTTACTTTCTGAATCTCACAATCTATCCTGGCCTTGTATAAGCTTAGCCAATCCATCCCCAGAATCACATCTAGTTCCCCCAAACTAAATTCTATCAAATTAGATGGAAAAGTGAAATCTTTTATCTTCAAAGGCAAGTTCTTAAATAATTTCGTACACCTTATTGTTGCACCATTAGGCATACTAACAGGTAAATCAATTGCCTCAAAATCTACTAACTTCAAATTTTTAACAATAGAGGTCGAAATAAAAGAATATGTTGCCCCTGAATCAAACAATGTTTTAACAGGTAAGGAGTTGATAGAGAAAGTACCCGAAACTACGTCTGCAGAACGTTCAGCTTCATTTCTACTCATTACGAACAGCTTTCCGGGAGCCTTGATGTTATTGTTGTTTCCATTGGCAGGTTTGTTTTGGTTTCCCTGGTTGTTTGGTGCCCCAGCAGGCTTCGAACCTTGGTTCCCCGAATGGTTAAACCCTGGTTTCCCTTGGTTACTACTCCCACTACTATTCTGCTCTCTCTTCTGCTTTGTAAAGCACTCATACTCTCTATGCCCCTTCTTACGACAGTAGTTGCAAGTCACCAATTCCCCCTTACAGTCCTTCCCAGGGTGATTGTTGTTGCACATCTTACAGTGATGCACTCTGTTAGGCTGGTTTTTGTTGGTGTAGTTATTCCCCTGGTTATTTCTTCCCTGAAAGTTACCATTGCCATTATCATTCCCATTTCCATTTCTATTTCTTTTGAAGTTCCCCTGACTTCCCCCAGCATTAAACTCTTTCCTTTTATCCCCAACCACCATATTCTTTTTGTCCCTCCTGGTCTGCAGGCCATAAATATGGGCAGCTCTTCCATACACAATGTCTAAGGACGTAAAGGTTTCCCCGCCTAATCCCAGTTGGATCTCATCGGTTAACCCCTGTTCAAACCTCTGAGCCTTTAGTTCCTCAGTAGCTACCACCTCAGGTGCAAACCTCGACAAAGCTATAAACTTACTGTAGTATTCAGCAATGGTCAAATTCCCCATCCTAAGGTTGATAAATTCCTGGGCTTTCTGCTTCCTCATAAAAGGAGGATAAAACTTCCCCCTCAAAGCAACAATAAAAGAATCCCAATTGAATCCCTCAGCAGCGCTTAGTCTAGTCCCATTTTCCCTCCACCAAAGGTCGGCCTCATCTTTCAAGTAGAGGACACCTTGGCCTACTTTCATATGCTCAGGACAGTTTACCGCCCCAAATAGTTTCTCAAATTCCCTGATCCAGTTTTCAAGGAAGGTGGGGTCTGCCTGCCCCTTAAAGTATGGTGGCTTAACTTTCGTAAGCCTTTCAAACATGTCCCCTGCAGAATCGGGACGCTCAGTTCTTTCCAGGGTTAGTTTTTCCGCCAAGAGGCGAATAGCAGCAGCTAGGTCACTATTATTGGCCATCCTAGAGCGCGACCTGAAATTAATATGCTCTAATTCAGGTTCAAAACTTTACTTACATTATCCTCTAGCAATGCAGTATCACATTAACATTCAAAATGCACACGAAATGGACAATCATGCAAAACATTCAACTGAGAGACGAGGAATAACTTCAATCATCACGAATAATAAGTTAGAATAAAAGAAGAAAACATTCCCCTTGCGTGCCCGTAAAACTTTGATCCTTTAGATAGTCAATAATCTAACTTTTATTCCTCATAAGAATGTCAATAACAATCCTAAATATTAACACACACCTGTTCTCAAAATAACGTAAAAAGGTTCTACGATATAAACATAAACTATGGTTGGGCGGATTGTCCAATATTTTTCTCACACACAACTAAATATGTAAGCAAAGCTAAAGGGAAACGTCATCAGACTTGTCCTTTGATTCGCTATAACCTTCTAGGGTGAATAACTCATATTTAAGTTCATCATCGTCATCCATATTAAAATAATAAGCTTCTTTTCTTGGCCTAGAGGATCTTCGTAGACCTTGAAGTTGATGATTAGCTTCCTCTGGCTCAGGCTCAGGCTCAGGTTCAGGTTCATGTTCGGGCTCAAACTCAAACTCAGGTTCAACCTCCAATTCATGTTCGAACTCAAACTCAAATTCTTGTTCGAACTCAAACCCAAATTCATGCTCAAACTCAGGCTCCGAATCGCTTTCAGGTCTCAAAACAGCTTGATAAATATCGACCCTAGTTTGCCCTCTAGCACGATCAAATTCACGAAGGGCTTCATCATCACTATCAGGTTCTCCTGCTCTTAAAACTCGACGCAGAACAAGTTCATGGCTGGTGTAACTGTTAATGTCAGACTCGTAATCCATTTCATTTTCATCATCGCTTAGAATAATAGGGTTAGAGTTGCTCCCTATTCTATTTCCTTCCATGCCAGACATGATTAGAGATCTATAACAATTAAACATAGTTTCTATGTTAGTAATTAGTACTCTCACTTACCGTATGATCCCACAATACACAATGAGTAAGAATGTATATCAATCGCAAAGCATAGGAAAGACACGACAGTTAGCAGGTAGAGAAATTACAATCATGTTGACATAATGCAGACACAATGATTCTATTCTATATGCCCTTTCCTATACTACCCAACTCTCAAAATAATCATAGTATATCAAACATTGAAGCATAAAAGAATAAGACAAGAATGATTTATAAGAATTGGATTGATTAAAAGAATAATTATTAAACGATAAATAATTAAAATATATATTTTTTTTTTATTTTTTTTTTACGGTACTGTAGCAGCAGCAGCAGTAAAAATATTTTATTTATTTATTTATTTTTATTTTTTTTTGAAATATTAATTTGAATTTCAAAAGAATCGAAATACATTAATTCGCATAACCAAAAACGTATTTCAAAGCACGATTCAAGAGTCAATATTAAAATAAATTCAAACATTTCTAGCTAATAACTTAAAATTTATTCATTAGTGTGAAATTACTTTTACGTAACTAATTAGTTGGTTAGGCGCCTAAGATATAAAAGGTAGACACGAAATGTCAGTAAAACCTTTAGCTCAAAAATACCACTTTGTAACACCCCGACAATTCCCATTTTCTAAAATAACCCCTTTTTAAATATAACTGTAGGGAATTATCAAAGTATTATCGCCCGTGTAAAAACGTACGGCTTATTCAGAATTTTGCAGCGGAAAACATAAAACTAACTTTTGGGTTCATAATTAATCTATTACATATTAGGTCCAAAACAATTAACTGAAATAAGGAAATACGAATAGTACGACAAGTTTCAAATCCAAGTTAACAAATTGAATCACTTAATTAAACAAATAGAACTACAAGCTCTCTAATCCCGATCCCAATGATGCATCATCTTCAAACCTGTAGATGGGCAATGCTTATTGATCCTTAGAGACTGCTCACCAAAGATGGGTCATCACAGGATCAATAAGGCATAGCCATGATCAACACACACAAACAAAGCACGTAATCAGCAAAGCTGAGTACTACATACTAAAGCAATAATAATCCTAACATGATACTATTAAACATAATTAAGGGCAGACAAAGCATGATAATCTGACGACCATACTTAACTAGACTAGGCTAGACTGGACTAGACTTTTATAACAATAATATTATTTTAATTGAAATAGGCAATGGACCGAGTTTTCTAGCTAGGCGAGGTACGGGCGCGACTCCGTAACCTCAGTGACCTGCGATATCGAGGAACGTTTGACTGAAAATAGGACGCGGTGATCAATCCGGTCCGAATGAAAGGCCATGGGCTACCACCATGAACCCCAACTCCTGTTTGTCCGTCACTTTAGACGTGCACAGTCTAAAGCTATTGCTACTCAGTTTCACTTTACATGATTTACAAATTGACACCCTGTTATGACTCAACAATCACATAAGGCATGCAACTCACATTTATTTATAACTGTTTTTATCTTGGAATTGAGTAAGTGATCACAAAGGCATCAAACAAGACTCATTCCAATTAACTCCAATCTTTTCTTTAATACTGATCAACCCCTGAATATGGGTATAAGGTTTCAACTTACTAAATAAGGTCCTCCGCCCTCATAAAGTAGTGAAAAGCTAAAAAGGGAACAACAATTAATTGATCTGAATTATATACTGAATAATCTAGTGTTCCCAATCAAACATGTTTGCATCAATCTTCCATACTAACATGTTATAATCCTCAAAATACAATAAAGGTTTAATATGTTCATCCAACAGTATCAAACATGCAATTTCAACCTGACTAAGTTCATCAACAACATTAACATAACCAAGTTCATCAACAATTCAACATGGTTTCAACAATTAGCACACATTCCAAGCATACAGGTATGTACGTACCTTGTGTAAACAAACTGATAGGCCACTTTAACACTTACAAAAGTCGCCTAAAGAGAATTCTCCGCCTAAAACAACCAACAAGTAATCTCAATCAACCTCTAATCATTGGCAACCATAATAAAGCATTCTAAATGTATCCTAAACATATTTAGAGCCTTCCCCAATATCAAAACTTAAACATTTGATTTCCTAGCATCATAATTATTGAACTAGTGATTGAAATTCGTTGAAAACTTTTGCAAACATCGTACTTTAAATTTTCAGCAATATAAATTCATTTAAAAGCTTCACCATGGTCAATCTACGTTCCTAGTATCTCAACACAACCAATTCAATGATCCATACTCAACCTATCATGATTAATAATCATAAAAACTTTGAATTTCATACTTTAAACAATCAAAAACCAATATTTCAATATAATTAGATAATCTGAAAATTAATAACTTTATTATAAAATTCATATAATCTCAAATTTATAATTTAAATCACAAAACTCATAACTTTAATTCAAGAAAACTTAACTCAAACTAATAAATCATGAATAAACCCTAACTCAATTTTTAATTAACCAAAACTGAAAATAATTCGTTTATAATTAGCAACCCAAAACTGAAAATCATGTTCAAGCCATAAAAATTATAAATTTAATATCAAGAACATAATTTAAATTAACAACTTTTATTTAAAATAATTAGTTACTTAGGGTTTAAGAAATAACCACGAATTAGGGAGAGAGAAAAGCTGGACGGCGGAACGACAGTGGCTCGCGGCAAGGTCTACCGGCGACGGTGGCTGGGCCGCGGTGATGCTGCGAAAAACGAAAAGGGGTAAGGTAATGGACGAAAAACAGAGAGGAGGAAAGGAACGAAAGCAAAGGAAGGCAGGAGAATCGAAGGAGGAGAGAGAGAAGGCTGAGATTACCGTGGTGGTCGGTGGCTGGGACGACGGCGCGGGTGGAGGTGTTGAACGGCTGCGGGTCGAGAGGTTGAAGAAGCTGCTCTCTTTTCTTTTCTTTTTCTGTTTACGTGAGTTATCACAAAAGAGGGGAGGGGTTATAGTTTTGGAGTTTTTCATTGGTTTGGGCTTTGCCCAATTGGGCCAGGAGTAGAATTTAGGTAGTTGAATCCGAAAGGGTTAGGACTTGTTTTTCAATTTCAATAGAACGTGGTTTTGCAATTCGAATTCGTTTTAAAGTAAAACTCGAAAATACATTTTGATTTCATAATCATTAAAAGTATTCGAAATGAAATAAGATAATTATATTTCAATTATATATTCATTTCTAAAATCCGAAATTTATGTTTAAATATATATTAAATATACTAAATATTCGTTAAAATATATAAATAAAATGTATAAAATTACGGGGGATTACAATCCTGCCCAAGAGTCCAGTTAAGTCGAGGAAAGTTTGTTGAATAAAAGGAAAGCGAGTAAAGCTAAGTGGTTAGTTTTCTGAGAATCGCAATATAGCCAAAGACTATAATGTAACATGCCATAATCCGTTTTATTGCTTTAATTACCATTATAAATCTGTCAAACTTAATTTGATTATTTATCCCGCCTAATAAGATATTCTTTGGACAATCCGGATTTTTTGTTAGGTACCTTAAAACAATCTAAATCACCCTTTAACGATTGCTAGTTAATACTTGTGCATTAAAAGCAACTCAGATTAGTAATGTAATCTAACACATGTCCTGTCTTTGTTACATTGAACTAGTAAGGACCGCTTCATGGGCTAATACGTGGCACTCCCCGTATTAGTAAATATCTCTCGAAACCTCAATCTCTACTCCGCTGGGTGTATGTGGAGCGATTCCCACACCAGGAATCACAAGGGAACCTAAGGTCGTCGTGGTCAAATACGTTGAGCATGGGTCTTACATGCTTGTACTCACGTATCACAACAACCAGGTTTTGTCAGTTTTGTAAAACTGAATGGCGACTCCATAAATTAGTAAAAAGAGGGAAATTGCCCACAGTTAGTCCGATTTTACTTAATATTGCTCGTCACACATTCACGATGGAAGAAGTAAGGAAAGGATCTAAACCGGTCTTTTTCGACTCCCCTCACACCACAATGCTTTAATCTTCTTATCTAGTTGATTTTCTACTTCACTATGAAATTCCTTAAATTTGTTAAGGGATTCAGACTTATTATTACCATATCTACTGAAGTTGTTAGTAAAAGTGATAAAGTAGCTTAAACCACATCTAGCATTTGAACTCATTGGTCCACATACATCTGTATGGGTTAATCCCAATAGATCACTTGCTCTTTCTCCGACTTTAGAGAAAGGTTGCTTTGTCATTTTGCCAAGTAAGCATGACTCACATTTGCTAAAAATCCTCTTATTTAAATGGCTCTAGAATTTCTTCTTGATGAAGCTTTACCATGCTTTTCATGTTAATATGGCCTAATCGACAATGCCACAGATAGGTGAGATCTGAATTATTTAATCATCAACACCAGGAAAAACCCCACAACACAAACCTCCACCTCAACCCCTCTTATTTTCCAAGAGCTATATTTTATTTAGAGTATTTCTCAAACAACTTCTCAATAAGAGCGAGCTAACAGCTACCAAATTTTAACTAAGAGATAACTCTTAAGAAGAGAGAAATTAAGAGGCTAAGAGAGGTCTATTAGATATTCTAAATACCTTATTTTCTCTTATAAAATTAAAACAAAAGGGATAATAAAATAAAATTTAAAATATGATTTAAAAAAAGAGAAACAACAAAATAAAATTAAAATAAATTTTAGTGGGGCAAATTTATTTAGTAGGGTAAAATACCCTTTTACTCTTTGTTATTGTCGTTTAAGACTATATTAGATACTTCCCTATCTCTAAAGATTGTCCTATATACTATAAATGGATGTCCCTATTTGTTTGCCCCATGCTTTAATTGGCTAGTGGTCCCCATATATTTCTCCTCACATACTATTACTTATCTAACTAAAAGATAAATCTATCTACCAATTTACTTTTGCTTTCTTAATAACGTAAATAAAAGCACATGTGGGGAAATGTAGAAACTTGGCCAAACAAGGGTTTATGGGAAAGTAGTTTCTGTCTCTAGAGAAGCCCAAATCAGCTCTACCCCCTAGAAACAGAAGTTTCAATTCCTAGCTTCTCCTTTTCGGTTTCTCGAGGAGCTATTAGCGCAACTAAATGAAATTTTAACTTTCCAATAAAACACTTCGTTGAAAAAGTGTAGACACATTCATCCCACTAAAAACATACTTCGTACTTTCACTGACTAAGACTCTCATCTCCTCCATGGAAGAAAACCACAACAGTACAACAATAATCTCAACAAAACAAACAATAGTTTCAAAATATTGTTAACAAAATTCCCAATTCCAAAACCGATACTTAGCTCTAATTTCGACCCAATGAGAAATTTCCTTATATTAGGAACCCTTCGATGATTACGACCCAATGAAAACCTCCTTTTACTAGGTAATAAGAGTTATCGAATCAAAGAGAAGACACTTTGTAGAGCTTTACTTGATGAGGAGTGAGATAATAATTTGAATTTTGGGGAACTGGCCACGAAGATGATGCAAGTGAGATTGAATTGTTATTTCTCACTCGTAATTTCCTTTTACTAGTTGGAAATTTGATAAGTATCATTTATTTTTGAATTTTATTTTTTGTATAGATTTTTATGCTATGACATCTGTAAACCTTTTCTAAAGTGCAAATATGTGTACTCCAACTTTTGTTGGTTGTCATTTGTCAATACTATTTTGATTTTATTAATCATATGTTATATTTTACCATCAAATATTAATATTTAAAAAACATAGTCTTACATTGTTGTGATATACAATTATTCAACAAATTATTATTGCGTAACTTATTTTAAAGAAGAAATAATGAATAACTCTAAAAATCTATATGTGATGGGCGAAACAATGTAAAATTGTTTCTGTTTCTTAAAAGTACTCATGAATTCAGTGGCCAAACCATCCTATTTTTCATGATTGTTTTTTTGAAAATAATTTATGCAGAATTATTTGTAAGAAACAGAAGTTACTTTAAAAAAAACTTGGCTAAACAAACACTTAGAGGAACTTCAATGGTCAGCTACAAGGTGGTGTGACTAAGTTTTGTCACACCAAATTTCTAGCTACAATTGATTTAAGCTACAAAATTTCACATTGATGGGTTACAATACATTATAGCTCCCTATAATAGTTAACTAGGTTTTAGGCACGGGAGACGCCCCGCGTTACTACATAAATAACATTTACACTTATACATTTTTTTTAAATGATAACATGAAATATGTAATATCTTAGTGGTAAAATATTTATTACTCCCTCCGTATTTTAAAAGTAGATACTCTTTGATTGCTATATAATTTTAGAAAAGTGAGTTAAATTTATTAAAATAAGTTGAAAGTGATAATGTGTGAATTATTTTAGTAAATAGACGAGGTGAGTAAGATTTTAGGACGATAAAGAAAGAAATATTAATATAATTGTAAATGGGACCACTAGCGTTGCTCTTCTAAAGCCATCCCCTAATTTCCTCCTCCCCCACAACACCACCTAAAAGATTCGGTTCTTCACTTCTATCTATCATAATCCGCTGATAACGGTTAACTTCAATCCCAGGTTACGTTAATTTCACACCTATACTGTTAATTTTCTTGTTTCCACTAATACTATTAAGCAGTTTTAGTTTCTATTTTACATCAATTTCAATCTCACATTTCTGTTCTTAGGAATTAGGATTCTGTATGATTTGATTTTATCATTTACCGAGTAGAATCAAAAGATTGATTGAAATCTAGGGTTTAAGAGAGTTTTTTTTTTTTTTTGTTTTGTTGTCGTTGCTTAATCTTTGAATTCCGGAAATTTGAAATTTTAGACGACGTTGTTCTTCTATGTTGATAGTGTTAGACTCTTAGTTTATGATGGGGAATGTTAAATTACCTCAATGGCTAAAGGAATTGCCGTTAGCGCCGGAATTCCGGCCGACAGAAACCGAATTTGCTGACCCAATTGCTTATATTTCAAAAATTGAGAAAGAAGTTGGTGGTTTTGGTATTTGTAAAGTGATTCCTCCATTGCCCAAACCATCAAGAAGATACGTTTTCAACAACCTGAACAAAACTCTTTTGAGAAGTCGTGAATTGGGTTTGGATGTGAATTTTAAAGAAATGGGTGATTCATCGAAGAGGGTATCTCAGGACAAGAGAAATAATAACGAGAATAGAGCTGTATTCACCACCAGGCAACAAGAATTGGGGAAAGAAGGAAAGAGAAGCAGGGGCGAGGTTGATGCCTCACAACCGGCTGCACAAAAGCAAGTATGGGAAAGTGGGGAGTTCTATACACTGGAACAGTTTGAATCTAAGTCGAAAGAATTTAGGCGGAGTGTATTAGGTACGGTTAAGGAAGTTGCTCCTTTAGCTATTGAGGCATTGTTTTGGAAAGCCGCTTCAGAGAAGCCTATGTATGTAGAATATGCAAACGATGTTCCAGGTTCTGGTTTTGGTGAACCAGAGGGATTGTCGGGTTACCTTCGTGCATGTAAAAAGAGAAGGAAAATGTGTGGTCAAGGTCATGGAGGAAGTTCCTACCGGAGACAACGGGGTGTAAACGATGCATCAGTACTATGTGCTGGGGTAAAAGGTGAAGTACCAGTACCGTGTTCAAGTACACTTGTAGAGCTAGAAAAGGAAAGTGTTGATCTACCAACATCATCGCCAGATGAAATCTCACAATCTACTAAACTGAAAGCTGATCCCGAACTCGAAGGTACTGCTGGATGGAAGCTGTCAAACTGTCCTTGGAACCTACAAGTAATTGCTCGCTCTGCTGGCTCACTCACTCGTTTTATGCTGGATGATATTCCTGGTGTAACTTCCCCAATGGTTTATATTGGTATGTTGTTCAGTTGGTTTGCCTGGCATGTTGAAGATCACGAGCTTCATAGCTTGAATTTTCTGCATACCGGCTCACCAAAGACATGGTACGCAATCCCTGGGGAATATGCTTTTGCTTTTGAGGATGTTATACATAAACAAGCTTGTGGAGGAGATGTTGACCACTTGGGTATGTTATTTTTATATGGTTCTGCTATCAGCATCATCTTTGTTATATATTTTTTGTTTGTTTTGGTGTGATTATGGTTAGATTATTATATTCATGATTTTAAACCAATTTCAGCAGCATAAAATGTAATCACATACTTGGCTTCTGGAATGTGTTTAACATGGGGCAACTTTATGGGACAGGTTAAATACTTCATTGTCATTTCCCCCATGCTATAACTAAACAAACATTGATTAATAAAGTGTAATTAAATAATAATCTGTATGGATATTGAGGATGGATTATGATGTTGGCATGTAGCTGTTTGAGTGATGGTAATTGTGGTTGCATGAGCTTCTTACTGATAGAGTGATAGCAATACCTTTCTGCACTTGAAAATATTGGCATGTATAAAGGGATTTGGACCTAAAGGTATTAATGTATTATATATTTATATGTGATGGAGTTAAGGAATTATGGCCTTTGGGCACTAGCTTAGTTTAAAAAGGCACAAGGGCTCTAAGGCGCACAAGGGTCATGGAGCCTAGGCGCAAGGCGCAAGGCTCAGGCGCGCGCCTTTTGGGTACGAGGCGCACATAATTTCCTAATAAACCTTAAAATTCGATATAGAACAAAATTAACACTATTTATACTCAAAACAATATAATACTATTCGAGTGCCATATTTTCTTGCCGGTTCATAAGCATCGTGTGAGCCCGTCGTTTGAGTGCCAGAATTAGAATCTTCCATAGTAATTACAAGTTGGAAATATGAAAATTAACTCATATTATGCTATTGCCACTACCCAAAAAGCTTAGGTTGTAGAGATATGACCGTTGATAGGTCACATGGGGTGTGTTTATGTCATTAAAAAAGAAAAACAAAAAGATCCACGTCAGCCCGAAGACTGAAGGCGCACAAGGCTCTGCGCCTTGCGCCTTACCTAAGGCGCACAAAGGCGCGCGCCGGAGAGTTGAAGGCGCTAAAGGCTGAGCCTAGGTGAGCCTTGCGCCTTTTTTTTAAACTAAGGGTACTAGTTAGACACCAGATCTTTTTAAGTGAAAGATACGATGGGACATCACCAGGTTGATGTGTGTAAGTGGTAAGAGAAATGTTGGACTGTTGGGACATTCTTTGGTACTGGGTTATGTAGGCATTTATGAACTATGTTACTCGGACACGGGTGTGGATTCGAGTGTCGGACCCGGTAAAGTTAAAATTTCAAGACACGGGACCCTGTCCTAATTTTAGACACGGATATTGGGACATGGAAAAAATTTACTAGAAAAATTAATTCATTAAAGAAAAAGAAAATAAGAATTAATTTCTTTTGAAAAAAAGAATTGAATAAGTTTTCTGAAAGCAGCCCGATGCTTTAAACAAAAAACAAAGTGAAATTTATTCCTAATTAACAGATCTAGGGTTAATGAAAAATAGATTGGAAATTTTCTTAAAGCAGGGGCTGACCAGCCATGTCTGACTGACCGGCCAAGGATCCGGTACGGATTCCATACCCGGATCAGTGTCGTGTCGGGTCGACACGGGTATGAGCCCAAAAGAGAAATGTCGAAGTAACACAGTTTATGAACTAAGGGAGACATTATTGTTGGGCTGTTGGTGATGGACACTGTTCAGAATTTTTAACCTGTGTGAAAAATTGATGTCTTATGAGGACATAAGAGTATGGTATCAGAAAGTGATGTATCTCTCTCTACCGCTAACTTTCGCTTGTTTCAAGAGGAGCTAACATCTAGTTTAAATTTCCATGGAGAAATGATCGTTGTATCGGTTGACTTTGGTAGTTGAAAATAATATGAGTTAAATTGAGATTCCCATTTTGCACTCCATTCTCTTATATTGAATTCTTTAGAGGATTCCTTGTCCTCTATGCTTATACTACTTAACTACTATGCTATTTTGTTTAACTATAATACTAACTTTGTTTACTATGCTATTTTGTTTACTAACTTTACTTAACTACTTAACTACTTTGGTTCCATGCACGTTCTGCTTCTACATGTGCCTCTGGTTCATGGTGGTTGTGTTTTTGTTGTTTGACCAATCTGTTGAGAATAGTGTCTGACAACAGTACCAGTATAAGCTCATAGTGGGTCAGAGAGAGTGTCCAATCCTCTTTATACTTATACTTCCTCTCTCTCTATAATAAGTAATAAGTAAGAGGTGCATTCCAAAGACACGAAAAGAGGGGGTCAGCCATTGTACAGTAGTAAAGTAGATTACTAAAACTATGTAGCAAATTGCGTTCCATAGCCGTTTTGCTTAGAAAAGCGAATCAAGACTTAGGTAACACCGGGGGTGGGTAGGTCTCAGTAGTTTAGCGACAGTTCTTAAGACAGTGATGAGTTTAGAAGCTCGGTCTTAAGAGAGTTGACGTGTGAACTAGGAGAAGGCCTCCAATGATACGTGATCTTCTGAGTTGAGAAGCCCGCTGCGTTCTTGAGAAGGTATGGGTTGCGTACTACACAATCTGGGAGATGCATATGGGGATGTGAACTACAATGTATATGTAGTGATTGTTGATTGATTGGTGATTCGTACTTGGTTAAGTAAAGGGTTTTGGACGTGTATGTTGAACAATTTTGTTGTTTTAGTTTCTGGGTTATGGAGTACTTCGTTTCATAAATATGATTCACATAACCCTTTTTCCACTGCACGTGATGATGGTGTTTTGCCTGACCCCCTAGAAATTACAAGGAAGAAATCATATATCCAATGTCACAAATTGGCTTCTTGCATGCCAAAGGCCTTCATGGCTGTGATAGTCTTGCCTTGGCTGTGACATTGAGTGAGAATGGAGCATCATCATCGGAAATTGAGCTTGGTTGTAGCCATCCATGTGTCATGACTTAGACACCATTACATCGTGGCTGACTGGCTGTGGCACATGGGCAGAAGCATACGGAGATAAGGAATGTCTAATTGGCTGTGGCACATGAGCACCTGGACTTTGCTAGCAGTTAGTTAAAGCTAAGGGTTCAAGAGGTTTCCAAAACATTTTTTATGACTCATAATACCCATGATTCAAATGCCATGAATATCAGATAGCAAACACAATTGTTATCCTACACTTGGTAGAATGTGATGCCATGGTACACACCAAGTATTGTTCCTTATGACCCCATAAACCATCACAAGCCAATCTTAAATCTTCAATCAAACCAATGCTTGTTTAAGGCCTGGAATCTAACTCCTAACAACGCGTTATTTTTCAAATGTAAGTAGTTCATTAAAATGATTCGCTATAACATCATAATGCTACATGAGAATCCTCACCAATTTAAGATCGATCGATCGTGCGCACTGATACTCCATCACTCCATCAGTCATCACAAAGAAAAGACCACAATATACCCTCAAAGGCGTTGAGAGTTGTGATGGCATTTCTCCTTTTGCAGGCTTGTTACTTTGTTTTTTTTTTCATAATGTATCTTAAGTAAGTAATCTCAAACATGCAACAATCAAATGGAATGACATGGAATAAGTTATTGTTTTGGCATTACCTACTTCCCTACTGGTTTCCATTTTCTTTCTCATTGTGTGGATTCTCTTATCGGTTAAGCTATGTACTGTTGTAACTCAGGTGGTTGTCTCTTGCACAGCTGCACTGAAACTTCTTGGTGAGAAAACCACTCTTTTGTCACCTGAGATGGTTGTTGCTTCTGGCATTCCATGTTGCAGGTATGTTCATTTATTGTTCTGATTCCCGATCTTAGAATTCTAGCTGCTTCATTGTATGTATATATGTTGTTTTCTATGTTATATTATGCTGCCCATTTTTCTTAATATTTGTTTCAAATTGAATGCCATCTTTTGTAGGTTGGTACAGAACCCTGGTGAATTTGTAGTGACGTTTCCAAGGGCTTATCATGTAGGATTCAGTCATGGTAATCAGTTTACAAAATTGTTTTAAAAATCTTTTCAAATCATATGTTTTAGTCAGCAGAAGTTTCCAACCATGTATAGAGCCTTTCAAGAATATATGTATCTTGTTATGTGTCAATATTGAACTTTTTCTATGGCTATATTGAGTCTACTGTTGATCTCAATATTACATTTTGGCCTGTACATATGACTGTGCTCTACATTTCTGTTATGAGAAAGTCATGCCACCAAATTACTTCCGTAGATGTTGTGGCTCATGGCTACAAAAAATTCGCCACTTTTTGTCTAGTTTGCAAACAATAATTTTAGATAAGGAAAATTACTTAATGTAATAGTTACTGGTAGTTGAGCCCGTGCGTTGCCTGGGTTCTCATGGGTTGGTTGTATTTTAGTATTCTTTTCTATAGTAAGTAATTTGTTTGCTTATTATATATTTGGTATTAGTATTTTTTTGACATGAGGTTATATAGTATTTTCATATCTATGGGAATTCAGATAATCATGACTGGATATGTAATCATATTTTTATTGTAACTCATACCGCCTCCATTTTTAGTTTTAAAAGGCCCAAGGAGAAAAAGTAACTGGACCCTAGGCGAAGGCGGGCTCCTTTTTTTTTGACAAGGCGCACATATATATATATATATATTTTTTTTTTTGTGGTGTTTATATTTTTAAAAAATTCAAAATAGTATTACTTGTTATCACAAAGGGGTAAAATAGTAAATATATCAATACCTTTTGGTGAAGAAAAAAAGTAGAAAGGGGACTAAGGATTGGAGCCTTATACTGTAAGGCACTAAGGCACTTAAGCACTGCTTGGGAAAAGGCGCATAAGGCGCGCGCCGTCTGTAGGTGCTTGCTCTAGGACTTTCCCTTTGAGCCTAGGCGCGACGCGCTTTTTAAAATTAAAGTAGTAGCAAGTGGGTTGTTGTGAAGTCAGTAAGAAAGAGAAATAAATGAGTTGAGGTGGTAGGAAAGAGAAATAAATGTGTGGAGCCTTGGAGGTGGGTAGGAGATAGAAATAAATGTGTGGAGCCTTGGAGGTGAGTAGGAGAGAGAAATAAATGTACGGAGGTGTGTAGGATAGAGGAATAAATTAGCGGAGGTGGGGGCCAAATGGGGGGTGTAAGGGTGTAAAGTGGTGAAAATTGTGCCAAAATAGGAATAAAGTAGAAGCAAATCTATCTTTCAGGAACAAAGGGAGTATTTATTTTATAACACTCAGCTATGTTTTCATATTTAAATGATTCTCATAAGTTGCATGTAAAGATTTTTCAAATCAAAAAGGAAAATGTACAAAAAATAATCCAACATTTGTCCGTTCTTGTAAAAACAGTACCATCTTTGATTAACTCAGGAATAATCCAGTTTGAGGGGGATATCTTCCCAAAATAGTACATTTTACCTAAAACCTTAGTAGCAAGTCAATTTTTTTTTTAAAGATGCGGGGTTGTGGAGTTTTAGAAGACATGACAAAGGTTCGATTATTTTTACAAATTTCCAATTAAATGGATCTTATTTAAAGCATATTTCAAGCTCTTTTCAATTGTATAAAAGATAGTGAGATATGTCGATTTTACATTGGAGAAACAAAAGATCTTCCTGAGCTTAGTAAAGACACTAAGGAGTGTCTTTTGTTTAATTGGGAAGAAACATGACATTACTCTTACAACCCACTTGGTAGCCTGCCATAAATTATGTCTATGAGAATGAATTTGTATGTAAATTTGTAAGGAAAATCAATATCCATTCCCATGGTAATGCTAGTTCACTCAATATTATCTCTTATTTCTTTATAAATTTCCATTTCCATCTATTAACATTTGGGGAGTGGTATTAGGTGGGAATGCAAATTTATGAAGAAAAACACAAAGTTTGAGACAAAATTTCATTACCATGGAATGTTATTTTATTGTCAAAAAACACTTAGATTTATTACCATTCCCACCATTTTTTTACCGGCTACCAAACAGGCCTTTAAGTGGCTTTGAAATTTCTCTTTTTATGAGTTTTTGATGGCCAGCAAACTCACTGTAAAATTGGTTTTGTTAGGGCTAAAGAGTTATTTCTTGGGAAATTATACCCTATATTGATCTTAATCATTTAATCATAAATAACGTTATTAATGGCTTAAGGCTAAGTGTTTATTAATAAAGTTTCTATTCAGAAGGTGATGGGAGTTCATTTTGATCATAAAGCTTCATTACCTTTTGCTTCAGTTCCTATTTTGACACATTTCATAGTTTGAAAAAATACTGTTGCTCTATTATGCTACTGGATGGTGGAGAGTGTAATTATGTTTTTCCACACTTTGTGCGACATCACTGGGTTAAGTTATTACAAATGTCTTTTAGTGCATCAGTTTGATGTGTTAGTGGACATGCTGCCATCATGCTGTGTGAGAGGAAAGTGAGGGAGGGAGGCCACGGCCAAGGCCAACCCATTCCAACTTAATGATGCCATGATCCATGATGTATAAGAAGTTCAAAAAGAATATGAACATAAATTTGAAGTGGGAAGGGTATATAGGGAGCAGAAATTGACCAAGTGATGCAATAATGTCCAAGAACAAAAGGAAAATAAAAAAGTAAATACAAGTTTTGCTTTTGTATTCTTTCCTCATAGTTATGGTTATTTAATATAAATCTTGCACATGACACCATATTAGTTATGAATATGTTGATATTTTGAAAATACATATTGAGATGACTCTAACAAGATCTCACATGATAAGATTTTAATACATGTAATTGCGGGAATTTACGGTCAAAGTTTTTCAAGTTTGGGCACATTTTTCAATACGTAAAAACTTAGTGAAAAGGAGGTAGTATATCTTGTATACTTGAGGTGGCATATTAGTCTTTCATGCTTAAGTTCTCTGTACTTTCACTGAATCCGTTGGTTGTAAATTGTGTAGGTTTTAACTGCGGAGAAGCTGCCAATTTTGGCACTCCTCAATGGCTCACCATAGCGAAGGAAGCTGCTGTGCGCCGGGCAGCCATGGATCATTTACCAATGCTGTCCCATCAGCAACTGCTATACTTGTTGACTATGTCTTTTATTTTAAGGTCAGCAACTTTTTAGCTGATTTCTGCCTCTCCTGCAATTTTTGTTAAACTGTTATATAGTGGTTCGGATGGACTATATTTGCCCTGTTTTGAGTTTTTGTCACACCCTGAACAAAGTATGTAAGTTGTTTTGCCATTGCACTGAAAGGTCAAGCTAAGAATAAAAATATAAGATGTATCACACAATTCCGTGTTACTACTTTGATGCTTTTTAAGAGACCTCTGTAGGAAGGATTTAGGACCAACAACAACAACAACGTCAAAGCCTTAATTCCCATAGGACGGGGTTGGCTTCATGAACTAAATATTTCATCTCTGGTAGTCGTCAACAAAGATCCTCTTTCTTCATTCACTTCTATCTAGTTGTATACTCTCCTGTATATCAAAGTGGGTAAACTTTCATATTTATGCCAACCGTATCTGTTTCAGTTCAAAAGGGTCATTTCAACGATATCCCTATAGTTACATAGATGTTCTTTTAGATCTTTGATTGGAAAGGAATTGTCTGGTGACTCTGGTCTACTAGTTAATAACAAATAAGTACTAAAGGATACTTAATGAGAGAGTGGTTCTATTGTAATCAAAAGTTGAGAAATAATCTGTTGGAACTTCAGACTTTGGTCTAGTAAACGGTGGGTCAAGCTAATGTGACATAAGTTTTTCTTCTGTTAGTTGGTTCGTCCTTGATCACTCATTCACCCCTTGACTTATATCTGAAGTACTTTAATAAGAAAGCCATCCAACCTTCGTTGCCTTGTACTTTTCTTATATTTCGTTGTATTTTTCTTATCTACGTTTTCTAGAACTTTTCTTTTAAGTTTCTAAGGCTTTAGATAAGATTATTATGTTTCTGTCATTCCACTGATAATTTTTGGCTAATTCAAAATGAACCTCTATGAGGGGGATGAACCAATACCTCTCACTAGAAGTTGCCTTTGCTTAATCACTAGCGTTGTTGTAAGCCTTTATAGATATGTGCTGTCGCTTGTTTTTAAGCTTTCTTGCCTCAACAAAATCTCTCGAACAGATACACTCGCGTCGTCTGCCCCACTTGTTCGATCGGCGCCCGCGTCCTATTCTTGTCGCCAATAGACAAGAGCGCTCATTTTCAGAAACCTTGCTCGCTCGTGCTTCACGATCCCCTCTGAATTCGTTCCGCACCTACCGCCCAATAGGTAGGAGCGCGCCACACGATCCGGTTCCCAAAACATTCGGACCGTAACAATGCAGCTCATGCCTGTCTATTACTTCCTTCATTCTTTTTCAGTTGACATGTATTCCTTTCAAGGAAGTTCTTTTTTACTTGACCTGTTTCCTTTTTGGGAAAATTTTGTAATGTAAAATTCTTATTTTAGTATTTTACCCTTATTTAAACATCACTCTCCTCTCTCCTGGTCAGTCAGCCAGTCACCTCCACCAACAGAAGCCGCCACCCTCACTCTCCTCTTCACCGCCACTGCCTCTCTTCTCTCCCCTCTAACACAATATCTTCCCTTTCTCTCCCCCTCCATCGCAGCAGCAACCGCCACCCTCTCTCCTCTCCTCTGCCACTACCACCTCCACCCTCCTCTTTTCCCTTAACCCTAACCGCAACAACCCAATGCAATTTATCAAAAGCGAGGCCGTGATGGTCAGATTTGGCCGGAGGTTCCAGATCTAAAACTACCATAGGCAAGTCCTACCTCCATGCCCTCGATTTTATGAAAAATATGCTCATGTGCGAACTTGGGGATGGGTGCTGCTATGGATAGAGGCGCTTCAGGACTCCATACTCGGGTTCATGTGCGAAATTGTTGCTATGCCATGCACTGTGCGAATTTGTGTTGAAATGCTGCTATATGTGCGAATTTGTGTTGAAATGCCAAATCCATTCTTTAACTTCAAAATATTGGTGGTGCTCTGTCATAATGGTGTATCTGTGGAGGAGACATGATGGTGGTCTGTCATGACTGTCAATTTGGGAGAAGGGTGGGTTAGTGGTAGGCTTTTTTTTTGTCTTTTGCTTTCTTAATGCATCCTCCTAAGTATGTGAGCCTATTTCAACGGGTCAAGAAAAATGGAGGTAATGTCTTTTATTATTATTGATAGCCCTGAAGTACGGAATTTCATGGCAGGGTCCCAAGAGCCCTGCTTCCAGGTGTACGGAGTTCTCGTTTGAGAAATCGCCTGGAGGAAGAACGAGAGCTTTTGGTTAAAAAAGCTTTTATTGAAGATGTTATAAACGAAAACCATCTATTGAATACTCTTCTAGGAAAAGATTCTGCATTTCGTGCTGTGTTATGGCACCCTGATTCACTGCCATCACTTGCCAGAGACTCCTTATCACAAGCGGGAACCATTCTGGATGTGTCTGTCCCAACTTACAAGGGTGGGGATGAGGATATTCACCACCTAACCACATACAGGAGATCTTTAAATGGCTTGTATCTGGACAGTAATGATGTTTTGTCTGACTTTCAAGTTGACTCTGGAACCTTGGTGTGCGTGGCTTGTGGAATTCTTGGATATCCAATTATGTCAGTGGTTCAACCATCAAAGACAGCATCAAGGACAAATTTGTCTTCTGAGAAGATGTCTCTATTTGGGGCAGTTCGCAGTTCACGACAACAAGCTTTATGTCACATTCAATGCCGCGGTAAGATCTCTTTTCCCGGTATGACATTATAATATTTAGTTATAACATGATTATTTTGAACCGCCTTGTGTTCCCCTTTATTATTGCATACAACACGACAAAAAAGTTGTTTGAATGGTATGTTGCATTGTGGTGAGCTCTTCAGTTAATTTCTTTTTAGTCTCTTCCTTTCTCGTTACCTATCTGGAGGCTTTTATCTTGAGCATTGGAAGCGCCAGGTGGGATTGCCTTGTCACAATAGAATTTAGGAAAGAAACACCAAGGTAACCCTGTTAGACTCATTTACATTACCAAATGTGCCTTTCCACACAATTCAAACTTAACAGATGGTTATAATATGTAAATCAAACTTAACTTTTTCCACACAATTCAAAATTTTCAAATCTTCATACCATTGGAAAGAGTTTGAAATATGTTTTAAACTAAGATCAATTTATCATATACTTACACTGTAGTTACGCAACCTATAAAACTAAGGATATTTTGAATATAAAAATGATGTCACATGATTATTTTTATTCTTCATTTGTTTATTGTACGGGTTCAAAGCGAGTTTTGATGATTTGCTGCTATCTAGTGAGATTTTATTGTTAATTAAGGCCCTGAGTTCGGCTGATTTTGAGTTACTTCTTACACACTAAGTTAAGATAACTTCCAATAAGATAAAATAAGTTTTGATAAGATAAGACAAGTTCAGAGTAAATAAGTTCCTTTGAGGGGATTTCACACACAAGTAAGTTTATTTCAAACAAAATAAGTTCTTTTCTTAGTTCAGATAAATTAAATAAGTTCAATTAAGCTAAGATAAATTTTGATAAACATTATGACAAAATAAGTTAAATAGAACGGAGCCTAATACAATTTCTACTTTCTTGTATATTCTGATGTATACTGGTGAAGTCAGCATCATAGGTAAGTATGTCCTATGCTGAACTTTCTTTGGCCTTCTCTAAAATCCTACTGTTTTTGTTGTTAAAAATTACAATAGCAAGTGTTTTTTTTTAATGTAGCCTATGTTATAAGTCACGTGTAATGTTTAGTCTAAAAGTACCGTCTTATTTGTTGCAGATACCAATAATGATGGGACCTGGGATACTTCTCGGTTTCTGAGACCGAGGATTTTCTGCTTGGAGCATGCTGTTCAAATTGAAGAGTTATTAAGACCCAGAGGTGGAGCAAATATGCTTGTAATCTGCCATTCTGGTATGCTGGTCTTTTGTGTTTTTTTGTATCATCATCGTTGGTGCAGAATATTGCTTTCAACTTCTTCTTAAGCTAATAAGAAACTTGTGTAGTTTTCATCACTTGCTTGTATTTCGTCTGCTACAGCCTCACCACTAGTCTTGTTAGGGGTTTAGTTCTGTACATGTGGACCTCAAGATCATTTCAGCAAAATGAATGTAAGAAGTTCACAAGCATCTTTGCAAAGTGCTTGTGTGCTTGATGTGCACATCTTTTACCTTTCTCGTTGCTCTGGTGACCTTTGAATCTGGGAGCATTTCTTGTTCTTCAAAACCAAGATTATGACATTCTTCTAGATCACTAATATCTATTTTTATCAGATTGCCTGACATACTCAAAGCGTGAAATTTGCGAAGATGGGGTTCTTTCTTGCTTCAGATTTCACTCTGATATCTGCTCTATTGCCTCTTTATACTGCAGATTATCAAAAGATCAAGGCAAATGCTGCAGCTGTCGCTGAAGAACTCAGAACCACATTAAATTACAAAGAGGTTACGCTTGATTTTGCTTCTCCGGAAGAACTGAAACTAATTGATAGGGCGATTGATGATGAACAACTTACTGACTTCCAAGAAGACTGGACAACAAAACTTGGAATCAACTTACGGTTTAGTGTCAAGACCAGAAGAGACTGTCTCCCAAAGAAGATTGAGCATGCGCTGAATATTGACTATTTACTTTCCATTATGGCTCCTGATTCAAGGATTTCAAATATCAAATGGTGTTCCAGAAAATCTAGGACAAAACGAGTGTCAAACCATAGAACTCTTGCAACATACTGTGATGGGAATTTCTCTAAGAAGGATGAGATCATTCATATTTCCAATTCGAAGGAAATAAAAGGAAAGATACTTCTTCAATATTCTAGGAGGAAGTACAGGAATAAATCAAGAAATATTTCAGGAGCGAAACATGCCTTAGGGTGTAGTATGGAATGCTCAACGGAAGGGACAGATGCTGATTGTGGAAAGATTATTGATCACAATGAACAGGACACGTCAGGGACTCCCTGTTTCAAGATTGTAGAAGGAGATTCTGAAGAATTTGACACTTCTGAAATACGTGTTGTGGAATGTAAGGAAGTTGAGACTCCTACGGGAAACAGGGAGCCTGCTAGTAACAGAACTTCCGGAGCGGTAATAATTGAAACTTGTACATCAGCGTCAAGTGATTCCAATTTTCTCAGGATTGCAGGGGTGGTTGAAGAGCCTAATTTAGCAAGCGAAGACTTGGATACTGAGAATTGTTCTAGTTCACTTGCTTCTGCTATGCCAGATGCGAGGAAGTCAAGTAATGCTGGAAAGGACATTGGAAGTCAACACGTCTGTACAGCTAAAGCAAGTGGTCTTACAATAATGTGCAGGCCTGAAGAGCTAAATGATGATCAGACTGGTGGAGATCTCAGAGCAGGCAGCATCTCAGATCATGCATTGTGCATAGCTTATTCCCCAGAGATTACTGGAAGTTCAGTCCCTTGCAAGAAGCTTGAGGTTTATGCTAATCCAGCTTGTAATATGACAGAAAACTTAGGGGGGAGTGAGACTTGCAAACATGATGCTACTATGATGGAGGTAGATATGTGTAACCTGCCTAAGGATAACCTCACTGGTAGTTCTCAAACTGGTGCGTGGGCTTCTTCATTGTCGAGCACGTGTAAAAAACAGGATAACAAATTGGCTAATGCTAAAATGACTTGTGGTGATAGAAGAAAAAAACAAGCGCTGCACATTGAAGCCTATAAAAGCTATGTAAGAAGTCCATGTGAAGGCCTAAGGCCAAGAAAGAATAAAGACGATTCAGTTGATATGGTTGAAATGACCTCAGAAAAAGCTCCGACCAAGAAGCTTAAAGAATCTTTGGTCAGTTCAGCTTCATGCAATCAAGTTGTAGGTAATAAAACTGGTTACAGGTGTAATCTTGAGGGCTGTCGAATACATTTTAGGACAAAGGTTGAGCTTTTATTACACAAGCACAATCAATGCCATCATAAAGGATGTAGGAAGAGTTTCAGGTCCCATAAGTATGTGGTTCTTCACCAACGAGTTCATGATGATGAGAGGCCTCTGAAGTGCACATGGGAAGGCTGTATCATGACTTTCAAATGGGCATGGGCTAGGACTGAGCACTTTAGACTGCATACTGGTGAACGTCCTTACCAGTGTAAGATTAAAGGGTGTGGCCTTACTTTCAGGTTTGTGTCTGACTACAGTCGTCACAGACGGAAAACTGGGCATTATGCAAACCAATCTACCAAGTGAGGCATGCTTTGTTGATTTCAGAAGCTAGTTTTTGTAGTGAAGATGATACCAATTCGGCCAATTACAAGATATGTACAAACTAGTTATACATTTTGCTGTAGCATTTACGTGTAAAATCCTTCATTCTTCTTGAGTAGACCAGTGCAATGAAATTGTAGGGTCAGACCCGACCCTCTACTTAAATGGGGCTAGCTAGTCCTTAAAATGTCAACATCATTTTAAGACTAAGTGCGTTTTTATTTTGAGTTCTTTCCGTTGAAGAAACGAATGTAAAAAATGACTATCATCCTCACTCCTCCAGTTCTTTCTCTCTTTCGTCTGCTGTTAAATTTTCAGCGTTAACCCTAAATGATTTCCTCGATTTTTTTTTTAAGTATCTCAGTTATTATATTTTGTAATTTAATAGTCCCACTAGAATCCCTCCAAAATTATTATATTTTAAATTCCCAACTTTTAAAATTTAGGATACCCATTATTTCGTTTCGATGTTATTCTTTTCATTATTAGATTATGATAACAAAATCCTAAATTAAAAATTTGTCGACATTTCTAAGCTAGTTTGAAATTTATCTCAGTTTATGTGATACTAATAATTCAAAATCACTACCTATTCTTTCTTTTATTTTCTTTTTTTTGACGGGAAAACAGTATATATTTCATTCAAATGAGACACTTGTCTGCTTGGACAAGAGATAAAACAGTTGGGGGGCATTCTTCAAGCCATACAAGCTCCTCAAAGGTGAGAGGGGTCTTGGTCATGGCATGGGCCACCTTGTTACAACTTCTATGAATGTGAGAGAAATTACAAGCATAAAAGCAATTAACAAAAGCAGTAATGTCATTCACCATCACTTGGGCAGTTGATTTCTCCTTCATTTTTGCTTGCAGCTGGTACACAAGGTTGAGGCAGTCCTTTCTACTTCCAGCAATCTGAATCCAGCCTCAAAGGCAAGTTTTAGACCATACTGTACTGCTGTGACCTCTGCTTGGAGTACTGACATTGACCCTTTGACGTTTTTCCTTGGAGACAGTAAAATATCACCCACACTGTCCCGTATGATCACACCCAAACCAACCAATCCATCCTTTTTGAGTGCAGCGTCAATGTTCAACTTGACTCGCCCATTCCGTGGAGCTTTCCAGACTGTCCCGTTTTGGTTAGTAGTGGTGGCTTGTTGTTGCTCCCTCCTCAATGCACTATTCGTGCACTCAATAATCTCAAGTCCACCATCTTCTTCTCATGTATCCATTGGTTTTTATAGTTTTGCTATACCAGCATCATTACCAACTCCCAAGCTCCCTTCTCTGTCCATTTGTTCAGGATCATAGCACACCATTCCTTGATATCCTGATTCCATGATGTTATGTCCAGGCGTAGGGGTGACAAACGCCACAGGCACTGAGATTCTATGCACAACAAAGCCATATGGACCACGGTTTCAGCTTGCTCGCCGCAACGTGCACAGATACGATCAACTTGTAGTCCCCTTCGAGCCCAAGGCATCCATTGTTGGGAGGCCATCACTGGAAGCCCTCCACGTGAGACTTTTAACTTTCTGTGGGAACTGTGCAGTCCTGATTCTTCTCCATAATCCTCAGTTCAGGCTCTGATCAGATGTACCAATATTGCCTTTACGTCTCTCAAGCTCGAAATGGTAGGCACTTCTAACAGTAAACTCACCTCTCGTAGTATGGGCCATCAGAGAAAGTCATTTTGTTCGGTTTCAGCTAGGGTCATATTCAAAATGGCTTCACATTCCTCAGCTGTGATGTACCCCTCCAAAGCTTGCAGGTTCCATCAAAGTTCATCTTCACTCCTCTAGTCATAAACCACAATATTAGCCAATTCAGGTGTTGGAGGTGGGGAAAGGATACGTCCTCCCGGTAGCCCCTTAACCCAAGATTATTGGTCTATAGTATTTCGTAGACTTACACACTTTCTTTTTTGAGATAAGGACTACATGGGTATTGTTTATATGATCGATCGGGGCACCATTATTTAGAATATTTAAAACATACTCAGTTACCTCCTCGCCAATAGTGCTCCAATACTTCTTGTAAAAAAGGGCAGACATTCGGTCGGGCCCCGGGGCCTTAGTTGGGTGCATTTGTTTGAGCGCCATCTTAACCTCCTCACTCGTGTACTTGGCTGTCAACAAACCATTCATTTCATCAGTAACTCTTGCTTGCACTTTATCCCCTATGTATTGCATATCGCTGGTGCCCCCCCGTTTTAAAGAGTCCTTTAAAATAGGAGACAAACACGGCTTCTATCTCCTCCTCTTCATCTCTCCAAGTCCCTCCTGAAGGAAATAATGCCCTTGGTCCAAGTATGCATTCTATGATAAGTCTAATAAATGCGGTTCAGTATTAATTAACAAGTTAATAATTCAGTGAGATCAAGTGAGCTGAATGCCTAGCTAGAGGCCGCTTCAGTTCAAGTGGAATTAATGATATTAATCCACAGCTTACTCTTGACTGAACCCGTAGGGTCACACAAATAGTACGTAAACGGATCAAGTATTTAATAGCATTAAATACTCCATCTATGAATATTCGGAACCGACGGATCTTGGTTTCAGTGGGAGCTAAGATCGTCACAGGCAAGGAATGAATACTCCGGAAACGATGATATTGCCGGAAACGGAAATATGGATCGTATCATCCAAGTCGTAGATGTTGCCGGAAACGGAAACATGGTACGTGTCGGAAAATATTATCGGAAATGGAAATATTGCCAGAATCAGAAATATTGCCGGAAACGGAAATATTGTCAGAATCGGAAATATTACCGGAATCGGAAAATAATTCCGGAAACGGAAATATTAAATATTTGTTCGAAACGGAAATTAATTCCGGAATCGGAAATATTAAATATTGTTCGTATCGGAAATGAATTCCGGAATCGGAAAATTTAATCGGAAGCGCATCGTACGAATAAGCATCGGACGAGGCCTGCCGGACGAGGCCCAGCACGAAGCCAGGCCATCGCCCAGCAAGCCAAGCGCGCCGCACAAACAGCCACGCCAGGCCCAGCGCAAGGCCAGGCCCAGCAGGCTGCGCGCAGCGCGCAGCGCGCACAGCGCGCACAGCACGCGCAGCGCGCAGCGCGCGCGGGCGCTGAGTGGGCTGCTGCTCGCGCGCACGCATGGGGCCCATCGTGGCTGCCGTGCGTGTGTGTGCAAGTGTTTGTGTTCGTGCACGTTTCCTAAAACATGCAGAGTTCGGTTAATGATTAAATTCCTAATTCTATTTGATAAATTAATTAAATTAGAGTTCTTGTAGGATTCTAGGTTTAATTAATTTGTATCTGAATAGGATTTCGATTCCCTTTCCATACCGCTATAAATATGAGGCTAGGGCTCATAATTTATAACACAAGTTTCAAAGTATTCAAAGTGAGTTTTTGAGAGAAAAATTCAGTCACACATTTGCCTATAAAGTGCCGAAAATAATAGTACCTTAAGGGCGATTCTAGTTGGTCAATCTTAAGGCGGATCCGGACGTGCTGTGGACTATCTACGGAGGGACGACACTTGGAGTCCTAAAGACTTGTTCTTGTTCGGTTCGGGCGCAGCTAGGGAAGGCACGCAACAAAGAGTATGCATCTAATCTATGCTAAATGATTATGTGTAAATAATATGTTTTCCTGGGTTTATGGTTTTTCCGCATGATTTATGAATTGTCATATGTATCATAACCTAACAGTGGTATCACGAGCCCCTTATTATTTTCATAATCTAAATTGCATGAACATGGTTAAATATTACAAATTTGCAAGAATTAAAAGGGGTGATTAATTTTCGTAATTGTTAATTAATTGCAAATTGCGTTTATTTAATTATACGTACGCAGTTTTTCGGCAGTTTCTTCGTTACTCATCCGAATTGAGTGATTTTTGTGTCAATTCCGCATGTAAAAGGCATTCTAAAATTTTGACAAAAATAGTATTTTTCTGCCGAACCCAGAATTCTCAAATTCGAAGCCTAACTATGACTTTTCGAAGGTTTTAGTTTTTCGAATGCAAAAATTTCGTAAATTTAAGATGTTAAATTAAATATTTGCGATTCTTGTTGATAAATCTTGAATTTTTGATTGACCTACTGCATATGTTTAACAAGTTTGAATGCCTAGTCTTGTTAATTATGCAATCTAATTTGTAATTATGATTAATTTGTTGAAAATTAGAATAATTTAGAATTAATTTGATTTTCATAATTAATTGTAATTTAATTAGAAACCTATGATTAAAAACCACCATAAAAATTGTAAATTTACGATAAATTTTAAATTTTTATGACCTAGACTTGAATCCATAACAATCGGAAATCAATTGGATAATAAATTTTCGATTTTTTGCCCTAAAATTATGAAATTAATATTATTTATTAATTTGTCATTAATTTTAAATATAAATTTTAAATTTTATGCGATTCGTTCATATAACTTGCACGCACGAAGCAATGGACGCTTCGTGTTACCCTTAAGGGGTGTTGTATAATGCGGGCATGCGACGACGAGCAAGGGAGCTCGTCGCCCATGCGGCACGAATGCAATGAGCAAGGGCGTAGTGCACGAGCACAAGGCAGCAGCCCTGCCTTGTGTCGTGTGCCACGACCAATGGACGAATGGGCATGGGCGTAGGGCGAGCCAAGGCAGTCGAGTGTGGGCAGCAAGCGAGCTGCGCCACAACGCGCGCTGCCTCGCACAAGAGCGCGCAGCCTCGCGCGCAGCGAGCGCAAGCTCGCGTGCCACGAGCGCTGCGCCTAGCATTGCTCGCGCGCACAGCGAGCGATGTCGCCCGCCCAGCGAGCGATGTCGCGCGCCCAGCGAGCGATGGCTCGCGCGCCCAGCGAGCGATGTCGCGCGCCCAGCGAGCGATGTCGCGCGCGCACTGCGAGCGATAGCCCGCGTGCGATGAGCGCTGGCGCGCGCAGCGAGCACCAATGCGTGCGGAGGCTTGCGATAGGGATGCAGCAGCTATGCGACGAGCGCATGGGCTGCGCGCACATGGCCAGCAATGGCTGTGTGCGTGCGGCCCATGGGAGTGCAACGCGTAGGGTGTTTGCGTTACGATTAGATCGTTCTGAATGTTTAATTTGAAAATTTCAGTTCACGTAATTTTAATTAATTTTAAAATTAATAATTTAAATTATTTTCTTGGATTTTAATTTTGAATATTATAATTATAATAAATGTTATTTATTCTAATTATTTTACTAAAATTAAAAATCATGAATTAATTTAAATGCGACTGAAATTAAATTAAACTTTTTGGATTCAATTATAAATTTATATGAGCTTTAAATTTTAATTAAATTTGTATGTTTCCGGTTAGACTAGAAATACATTTTTATGTTTAAAATTGGTAAAGCATATGAATTTATTGGTTTAAGTGGGAGCGCTTTTTAGTCATAAACTCTTGATTAGGTCTACAAATCCTTAAGGTTAAAACAACTTGATTAGAATTAATAAGGACTGAATAATTGGTAGATTATTGGTGCCCTTGATTAATTGCTGCAAATGTTTACGTGATGCATAATGTGTTTTACTAACCAGCTATGTGGGCCATTCATGATAATGAATGGGTGAATGGTATATATTGTATATGTACTGTTTTGCAGGTTATGAAGTGACTAGTATGGCCCAAATAGGATAGAAAATATGGTCTGCGTACCATTAATTTGAATGTAATTGGTCTAAAGTACCAAAGTTATTTTTCAATTCAAATATGGTCTGCGAACCATCAAATAGTTGTAATTAGTTATAGCTTATCCTATTTGAAGAAAATGGTGCCTCCCACGGAGATTTTCAAGACGGACTTTGAAGTCAAAGCTTCAAGATGAAGTCGGGCCATACTAGATCACAAATATCTTATGCATGTTTTAAGTTATTTATTGCTTTAAATATGTCTTAAAATGCATGAGATCAAAAGCTTGATTATGTTGCATGATTAAGGATTTTAGTTCACTTAAAATCTAACCAACATAGTAAGAGCCTTAAGTTCCAAACTTAAAAATTGAGTTAAAAGGTGCCATGCCAAAATATACACTTGCTTGGATATCCTTTACATCAATCTAGTAATAGTTTTCGCTCAGCGAGGTGTTACTTATTGGTCCTAAAGGGGCAAGGTACACAAATAATTGTGAGTACATGTTAGTTTTGGTGAAACTCAACGATATAAGTAAGGAGTCCTTTTATGTCGTGGCAAATTCGATAGGTTTACCTAATAAGTTCTTAGACGTACCTATCAACCAAGAATAGTTTCTAGACTATTAGCAAAAGGCTTTTGCTTACCTAAGATGTTCTAGGATTAAGTCGACAAACTGTGCTTAGTTCTTCAATGATTTTAGGATCTTGGAATCATTTTATTCACACCTGCCGGAACACATAATTTGAATAAAATGCTTAATAAACATTGAATTATGCATGTATGCTAGAATTTAAGTTTATTAAGAGAAACTGTGAATGGTTATTTATTTGTTTATTCTTTTCAATTGTAGTTTTTAATATGGAAAACAACAATCAAAACATCATCATGGGTTCTGAGCTTATGGTCAAGCTGAACCTGACAAATTTTCTTGAATGGGAAGCTAAGCTAGTTGAAATAGTCAAATTCAATGGACTTGAGTATGTACTGTCACATCCCATGCCAAGCTACTATGCCAGAGACATGACCCCTGAGAGATTTTACGCCTGGGATGCGGATCTCAAAAAGGTTATGAGTCTCATGCTGAACAATATCCCTGATGATTGGGCTAGAAGGTTTGTAGCCTATGAACCTTTTACGCTCATCAAGAATCTGAGGGATATCTGTCGTGGAAGTACGGAGGACAGGGACCTGAACGTCCATGAGTTGATTGAATCAATGTCTGGTCTAAAGGTTAGTTCTCCCAACAGGTGTTATAGGATGGAGGTCCAAGAAACACATGTTCAGCTCCTTCGCACTAAACAAAGGGTAGGCGTCCCACTGAGGTTCCATGTGGATCTTATGTGTTCATATTTTGATCGCCTAAGTCTACTAGGAACACCAATAAGCGAAAGGATGGCAGTCTCTGTCTTGCTCAATTCACTACACAGTGGGTTTGGTCGCTTCAAGCAACTATACCTAAGTGAACCAAGAGAAGAAACAGTTGCAGAATTTATTCACCTTGTCAGAAAGGCTGAAATAGTACTGGACTGTGAAGCCAAAGATTTACTCAAGGCTAGAAAGAGACCATTCAAGAAAGGTGGAAAGTCCAAGGGCAATGCTAAATCAAAGCAGGACAAGTCCACATCAAGCTGTCTTTATTGTGATGGAATAGGCCATTACAAAAGAGAATGTCCAAAGCTAAAGGAAGATCAGAAGAACGGAACAGTCGTTCCATCTTCAGGTATTTTCGTTATAGACTGTATACTTGCTAATTCAACTTCTTGGGTATTAGATACAGGTTGTGGCTCACACTTATGTTCCAATCCACAGGGACTAAGAAGAAGTAGAAAGTTAAGCAAGGGTGAAGTCGACCTACGAGTGGGAAATGGAGCACGGATTGCTGCATTAGCTGTAGGAACTTACTATTTGTCGTTGCCCTCCGGGCTAGTTTTGGAACTGGAAGAATGTTTCCATGTTCCAAGTCTTACTAAAAACATCATTTCAGTTTCTTGCTTAGATGCTAAGGGATTTTCCTTTATAATAAAAGACAATAGTTGTTCGTTTTATTTTAAAGAGATGTTTTATGGATCTGCTAGATTAGTCAATGGACTTTATTTATTAGATCACGACAAACAAGTATATAACATAAATACCAAAAAGGCCAAAAAGGATGATTCAGATCTCACCTATTTGTGGCATTGTCGATTAGGCCATATAAACTTGAAACGCTTAGAAAGACTTCAATGGGAAGGAATTCTAGAACCATTTGACTTAGAGGATTATGGTAAATGCGAATCATGTTTACTTGGCAAAATGACGAAGCAACCTTTCTCTAAAGTTGGAGAAAGAGCAAATGAACTATTGGGTTTAATCCATACAGATGTATGTGGACCAATGAGTACAAATGCTAGAGGTGGTTTCAGCTACTTTATCACTTTCACTGATGACTTAAGTAGGTATGGTTATGTCTACCTAATGAAGCATAAGTCTGAATCCTTTGACAAATTCAAGGAATTTCAGAGTGAAGTAGAGAATCAATTAGGCAAGAAGATTAAGGCACTGCGGTCTGATAGAGGCGGTGAATATCTGAGCTATGAATTTGATGACCATCTGAAAGAATGTGGAATTCTATCAGAATTGACTCCTCCTGGAACACCACAATGGAACGGTGTGTCAGAACGGAGGAACAGAACCTTGCTAGACATGGTCAGGTCAATGATGGGTCAGGCCGAACTTCCATTAGAATTTTGGGGACATGCACTAAATACAGCTGCACTCACTATAAATAGAGCTCCGTCTAAAGCTGTCGAAAAGACTCCATACGAATTATGGTTTGGAAAGCCTCCAAATGTGTCTTTTCTTAAGATTTGGGGATGTGAAGTATACGTCAAACGATTAATTTCAGACAAACTTCATCCAAAATCTGACAAATGTATCCTTGTGGGCTATCCAAAGGAAACAAAGGGGTATTACTTCTACAATACATCTGAGAACAAAGTGTTTGTTGCTCGAGATGGTGTCTTTTTGGAGAAGGATCACATTTCCAAAATGACAAGTGGGAGAAAAGTAGACCTCGAAGAAATTCGAGTCGAACAACAAACTCTAGAGAATGCTCAAGATGACATTCAGGATGAAACTCAGAGATCTTTAGAAGAATCTGGTGAGAATCATGGTCAATCTAGAAATGTTACCCCGCGTAGATCGCAAAGATATAGATCTCAACCGGAAAGGTACTTAGGTATTTTGACGAACGAGAGCTATGACGTTCTATTACTTGAAAGTGATGAACCTGCGACTTACAAGCAAGCTATGACGAGCCCTAGCTCCAAGCAATGGCAAGAAGCCATGCAATCTGAATTAGACTCCATGTCTGAAAACCAAGTATGGGATTTGGTCGATTTGCCAGATGGCTACCAAGCCATTGGAAGCAAATGGGTTTTCAAACTGAAAAAGGACAAGGATGGGAAACTTGAAGTTTTCAAAGCTAGATTGGTTGCAAAAGGTTACAGGCAAGTCCACGGTGTGGATTACGATGAAACCTTTTCACCAGTTGCAATGCTAAAGTCTATTCGAATAATGTTAGCAATCGCTGCATATTACGATTACGAAATATGGCAGATGGATGTCAAAACTGCTTTCTTAAACGGCGTTTTAACAGAAACTGTGTTTATGACACAGCCTGAAGGTTTTGAGGATCCAAAGAATGCTAAAAAGGTATGCAAGCTAAAGAAGTCAATCTACGGATTGAAGCAGGCATCCAGGAGCTGGAATATACGTTTTGATGAAGCAGTCAGTGACTTTGGTTTCATCAAGAACGCGGACGAATCTTGTGTATACAAGAAGGTCAGTGGGAGCAAAATTGCTTTCCTAGTATTATATGTCGACGACATATTGCTTATCGGAAATGACATTCCTATGTTGAACTCTGTCAAGATTTGGCTTGGGAAATGTTTTTCGATGAAGGATTTAGGAGAAGCACAGTACATATTGGGCATCAAGATTTACAGAGATAGATCTAAAAAGATGATTGGACTTAGTCAAAGCACTTATATCAATAAGGTGCTTGATAGGTTCAAGATGGCGGACTCCAAGCGAGGCTACCTACCCATGTCTCATGGAATGACTCTAAGCAAGACTCAGTGCCCGAAAACACTTGATGAGCGTAGACGAATGAATGGGATTCCATATGCATCATTGATTGGTTCAATAATGTATGCTATGATATGTACACGCCCGGATGTTGCGTACGCACTCAGTGCTACGAGCAGATACCAGTCAGACCCAGGAGAGGCGCATTGGACTGCTGCCAAGAACATTCTGAAGTACCTGAAAAGGCACAAAGATGACTTCCTGGTCTATGGTGGAGATGATGAATTAATTGTTAAAGGCTATACGGACGCAAGTTTCCAAACCGACAAAGATGATTTCAGATCACAGTCTGGGTTTGTCTTCTGCCTCAACGGAGGAGCAGTAAGCTGGAAAAGTGCTAAGCAAAGCACCATTGCGGATTCTACAACTGAAGCGGAGTACATTGCTGCACATGAAGCAGCAAAGGAAGCTATATGGCTAAGGAAGTTTATAGGAGAACTTGGTGTAGTCCCCTCCATTAAAGGACCAATAGCCCTGTATTGTGATAATAACGGAGCTATTGCACAGGCAAAAGAGCCTAGACACCACCAGAGAGTCAAACATGTACTTCATAGATTTCACCTTCTACGAGAGTTCGTTGAAAGAAAAGAAGTCGAGATAAGCAAAATTGGAACTGATGACAACATATCAGATCCATTAACTAAACCTCTGCCGCAGGCGAAGCACAACTCGCACACTGCAGCTATGGGAATCAAGCATATTGGAGAATGGCTTTGATGTCTCTGTTTAATGTTTTAAAGTTTTAGAGTTTAAATCTTTGTAAAACATTATTGGTTAATCATTCACAATAAATGAAAAGAATTCATTTATCCATTTAATTTGTGGTTTATTAAATGATGAGTCCCTTCAATTTGACGATATATTCAAGATAGACTGTCAGGACCAGTCCTGTGACTAAGAAATGTCTATCAAGTGAACTTGAATGTCAAAGGTTGAAAATGGTCCCTAATCGGAGTTTTCTATAAAATTGGACGCATAGAAAACGTTAGACGATTAGAATGCAAGATGACTAGTAGTTCTGTTTCTTGAACTATGTGGACATGGCAATGTCATAATCATTTGCATAGATACTTACTTTGGGAAGACTAGTATCGGACGAGACCTATGAAACTTTACTGTAAGAGATGAAAGTCTGTCATAAGTAAATTTCATTAAATTATTAGACACTAAATCCTCAATACCTGAGTGATTTGAAGATTACTTGTTTGAGAACTGGTTGCTTTGACGTTGACCAACCGTCGCACCGTAAAAGGAGGCTATAAAGGCAACGCTCAGGTAATCACCTATCAAACGAAGTCTAATCTCAAGATCGCAAGATTGGGATTGTCCTCCCATAAATCGGGATGAGATGCTTAAAAGTTGTACAAGGCCACTCGGAGAGCTAGAAACTGTGAAATGCATGGCCGTGCTCGGATGAATCATAGGCTATGATTATCTGTTTATTTGATCAGTTGAACTCTGAAACCGAGGAACACCTCTGGACATAATAAGGATGACAACTCTTACCTTATGTTCAAGAGCAAGCATCGAGCGACAAAGGAATTAGGAAATGCACACTTGTCCCTAAGGACAAGTGGGAGACTGAAGGAAATAATGCCCTTGGTCCAAGTATGCATTCTATGATAAGTCTAATAAATGCGGTTCAGTATTAATTAACAAGTTAATAATTCAGTGAGATCAAGTGAGCTGAATGCCTAGCTAGAGGCCGCTTCAGTTCAAGTGGAATTAATGATATTAATCCACAGCTTACTCTTGACTGAACCCGTAAGGTCACACAAATAGTACGTAAACGGATCAAGTATTTAATAGCATTAAATACTCCATCTATGAATATTCGGAACCGACGGATCTTGGTTTCAGTGGGAGCTAAGATCGTCACAGGCAAGGAATGAATACTCCGGAAACGATGATATTGCCGGAAACGGAAATATGGATCGTATCATCCAAGTCGTAGATGTTGCCGGAAACGGAAACATGGTACGTGTCGGAAAATATTATCGGAAATGGAAATATTGCCAGAATCGGAAATATTGCCGGAAACGGAAATATTGTCAGAATCGGAAATATTACCGGAATCGGAAAATAATTCCGGAAACGGAAATATTAAATATTTGTTCGAAACGGAAATTAATTCCGGAATCGGAAATATTAAATATTGTTCGTATCGGAAATGAATTCCGGAATCGGAAAATTTAATCGGAAGCGCATCGTACGAATAAGCATCGGACGAGGCCTGCCGGACGAGGCCCAGCACGAAGCCAGGCCATCGCCCAGCAAGCCAAGCGCGCCGCACAAACAGCCACGCCAGGCCCAGCGCAAGTCCAGGCCCAGCAGGCTGCGCGCAGCGCGCAGCGCGCACAGCACGCGCAGCGCGCAGCGCGCACAGCGCGCACAGCATGGGGCCCATCGTGGCTGCCGTGCGTGTGTGTGCAAGTGTTTGTGTTCGTGCACGTTTCCTAAAACATGCAGAGTTCGGTTAATGATTAAATTCCTAATTCTATTTGATAAATTAATTAAATTAGAGTTCTTGTAGGATTCTAGGTTTAATTAATTTGTATCTGAATAGGATTTCGATTCCCTTTCCATACCGCTATAAATATGAGGCTAGGGCTCATAATTTATAACACAAGTTTCAAAGTATTCAAAGTGAGTTTTTGAGAGAAAAATTCAGTCACACATTTGCCTATAAAGTGCCGAAAATAATAGTACCTTAAGGGCGATTCTAGTTGGTCAATCTTAAGGCGGATCCGGACGTGCTGTGGACTATCTACGGAGGGACGACACTTGGAGTCCTAAAGACTTGTTCTTGTTCGGTTCGGGCGCAGCTAGGGAAGGCACGCAACAAAGAGTATGCATCTAATCTATGCTAAATGATTATGTGTAAATAATATGTTTTCCTGGGTTTATGGTTTTTCCGCATGATTTATGAATTGTCATATGTATCATAACCTAACACCTCCATCATCAAGGACCCCTTTTATAGTGTTCCTCTTCTTTCGCTGCTTCGCTTTCCTATGGAAGAATGCATTGTTTTTATCCCTGTCTCGGAGCGAATCTTGTCTACTCCGTTGCGCCCAGTAGCTCTCTTCTCTGCTCTCCAACTCATCCATCTCCGCTTCAATTGTTTTTATCTCATTCAAGACAGTCTCAGAGGCTGGCAGAGTCATCAGAATTTTCATTTTCTCCCTTCTTGTCGCGATTTCCTTTCAAAAATAATTCGGCCTTTGACAGCTCCAGCTTCTCAACTTGCTGGCACATAAACCAATTTTTCTAGGGACATCCCCTGTCACCCTACATTCCATGACTCGGCTACAATATTCCCGCAAGCATCATTCCTCAGCCACTCCTTTTCGAATATGAAAATCCTCTATCTCTTCTCTCTTCTTCTCTTGGGTTGCACCTGTTCCTGGATATTTATTTTCAAGGGCACATGATCATATTTTTGTCTGGGTAGGTGCTCCACTTTCGAACAAGGATACAAGTCGAACCACCGATCAGTAACTAAGGCCCGGTCAAGTCGCTCTTGGATGTTCTCCGAATCCGCCCTGTTATTTGTCCATGTAAATGACACTCCCTCAAGGTTAATATCATGCAGTTTGCACCTATGGACAGCTTCCCGGAATCCGTCTAACTCACTTTGTTGCTTCCCGTTGCCACCCACCTTCTCCTCATGGTTTAGGATGCCATTAAAGTAAGCTACACACATCCATGGAATTTCATTTCCTTCACCAAGTGCAGACAGCAGGTTTCATGTATCCGTCTTCCTATCCTCTTGCGGAAAGCCATATATTCCAGTGAGCCTCCAATTTGGACCCTTAGACAAAGCCACTACAAAGTCCATGTGATTTTGGGACGCGGACTTAAGTGTAAGGCCCATCCCGTGATCCAATAGCATAGCTAGGCCTCGTTTACGTCGCCTACCGTCTCCCTCACAGTCTACACACAAAAAGTTGTTGTAGCTTACCCTCCTACGAAAACTTTCCCACTCCCTGCCTTTTAACTTTGTCTCCGAGAGGAAGACAAAGTGGGCATGTTCTGTCTAGACCACGCCCTTGAGCGCGTTATCAGCCCGGGGACTCCCCAATCCTCGACAATCACTACCTTTTTTTTAAAGGTTTGCAAATATTTTATGCGCTAATTGAGGTAAATTTATTGATAGATCTTGCTTTAAAGGTCTTGCAAATATTTTATGCGCTAATTGAGGTAAATTTATTGATAGATCTTGCTTTAAAGGTCTTGCAAATATTTTATGCACTAGGAATTAGTTTTATTGTTCCCTTTTGCTGAATTTGAATATTAATTCATTTCATGATTCAGTTTTTTTTCCCGATTTTGTTTTTGCAAGGGATGTGTTTTTCGTTTTATTTAGTGGATTAATGTGTCCGATTAGGGTACTTGCTTTGAAGATGAAAATGTTGTTTTTTGTAATATTTAGTTTACGAATTTAAATGGACCAAGTCGGGCTGGGTCATGATAATTGAAACATGGCCCGAACCGAACCATTTAAAGATGAGCATGACTTGACTTAATTAACCCGGTCCACTTAATTCTGACCAGGCCTATTGCACACGTCAATTCTTGAGTACGATACCTTAGGTTTAAACATGTTGATTCAAGATTTTCATCCTTGACAGTAGTATTTAGGAGGTTTTTGGTATTTAATTTCATAATTCGTGTTCTCTTAGAGCTCAAAAAAGCATTATGTCATGGAATATGTGTAGTTATATCTTAGATACCCGATAAAATAACGACAAAAAATTATCGTGGGATGAACTTTGTATCCTCTACTTCTATCGATGACTGTAGATGCCTGCCTTTTCTCCCATTTCTCTAACGTGATGGTCCGGTGATGACATCTAACTATGTTTCTCTAAAGACTTAATTGATATTTGCACAATGTACGAAAATTTAGCGCATACATTCACGGATTAATTATAATAGTGATTAAACATCCCGAACTCGGAACTGTGGGGCACGATACACATAATATTAATCCAAGTTATTAAAAAACATGCTCACATGTGCTAAAATACACTTGTTGTCTACAGAGCCAAAGTAAGTCATATAAAGCCAACTCAAGTTAGTCTTATAAATTGTGATTTGGAATATGCACATTACAGGATTGAACAGACCTTAGAATAAGATCTTTGTATCCATATCATAAGCCCAAATTGTGATAGTTCTAAGGTGATACTCCTATTGAGGATCACCATAGTGTTTTATTTATTTTATCTTTTTTTATTTGAATAAATTCATTTTCTTATTTTTGTTAAATGATTTGTTATATTTGAAAATGATTTTCTAAAATACTTATATTTCTATAAAAATAAATTCCCAAAAAATTAAAACCACTAATCCCCATCCTAATTAAGTTTGTATCCAGCCCGAAACACCACCATTGACGCCGCTGACCGCCGACGATACCGGAAAAAACATCAATTTGTCCAAAACTCTGAGAATCTCCGGCCCTTCCACTAGGTGGTAGTCGGAGGCACCTAATTAATTGTGTTGCGATATCGAAGATTGGGATGATAGTAGGCTATGGTTGTCGCTGTCGGAGAAGACGTAAATAAGAGAGATGGAAGAGAGAGGCCGCGATAGAAGGGGAGGGGGACCGGGGTGGTGGTGGTCGACGTTACGTGGGGGGAGGGGAAGAAGTTCTAGGTAGGCAACTCGGAATGAGGAGAGGGGAGGGGGTCGTGGCCAGAGATCGGCGAAAGAGGGCAGGAGCAATATGTGATGTTCAGGGATGGGGGTGGGGATGGGTAGTTGTGGTGGTCGGCGAAGGGGGAGAGAGGAGGGTAGTTTTGGTGGTCGGGGAAGGGGAAGGGGACGAGGGAGAAAGGAGGGGCAATATACGGTGGTCAGAGTTGTCGGCGGAGGAGGAAACATGAAATTTACGAGTATAATTATTAATGTTTTGGTTTAGTTCACAACTAATGTTGTTGGAGCAGTGGTTCTGTTTAAATTTCATATAGTATGGGGAAGTTGAGGTCCAAGGTTCAAACCCCCCCCCCCCCCCCAACAACAACAAATGTTACATATTTTTTTGTGTTTACATCAAACATTTTAATTTAAGTTAGCTTTTACTTTTATTTTTGTTATCATATTTTTCTAGGTATCTTATGACTTCTCGTAATTATTTTGAGTAAATTTTCTATAATCATTGATTGTATTAGATTTTAAGTTAAGCTAGCTTTTAATTTTTATTTTTTATCGCATTTTTCTAGGTATCTTATTACTTCTCGTTATTATTATTATGGGGTAAATTTTTCATAATTACTGTTGCATATATTAGGTAACTTCAATTAGAAATAGGAAATTTTGGTAATATTAATCCAACCTTTGGCCGATTTTCTTTTATTAATAATCCCATATTTACTACACCAACGATTTTTATTGGGCTTAAGTGACCGATAACGGTGAAAAAGTCAACGAGATGGTGATGAATTGATGATGATGACTGAATATATCGAGATAGAGTACTGCCACGTAAGGACATATTACCGCCTACAATCGGTTTATGACATGTTAGGCCTAATAAAAGTCGTTGAGTAGTAAATGTGAGATTATTAAAAATATGTCGTAGGTGGACTTAATAAAAAAAATCGGCCAAAAGTTGGATTAATATTACCAAATTTTCCTTAGAAAAAAGGAACTGTGGTATAATCAATCCCAACTTTCACTTTTGAACGTAAATTTGTAAGACTGTATACTTCGTATGATATAAGAGAAAATTAATCATAACACGTCACATGTGAATGTTAAAGTGTAGTTTGAGCTCGAGATTAAATCGATCTAGTTAAAATAAATGATCCTTAAATTACTTTTAAAGAAATGTTTTATACATTTATTTAAGTTAATTCTAGATTTTTCGATATAAATATTAAAAACAATTCATAAATTTTTAATAAGTAACAAATTTTTATTTCAATTAGAAGATATTGAATAATATTAAACTAGTTTTAAAATTATAACATCAAAAAGTGATTATGAAAAAGTGTGGCAATGACCAATGGCGTAGTTGGCTAGATGCAAACTGTATTTTTCGCGTTATGGTAATAACCAATGGCGTAGTTGGCTAGATGCAAACTGTAGTTTTATGTTCTAGTAATAACCAATGGCGTAGTTGGCTAGTTGCAAACTGCATTTTTTTGTTCTGGTAATGACCAAAGATAATTTGAAAATAACCAAAACTTTGATCTTTTATTCATTTAAGCTCCATGTTTGTTCATTTAAGTTTGACTTTTATATATTTAAAACTCAACTTTTATTCATTTAAGCTCACCTTTTATTCATTTTTAAGTTTTATACATTTTAATTTTCCATCATTTAGTTCACTTTTATTATTTTTGTCGCTTTTCTCACCAATTTAATTACAAAAATGCTAAACAATATTAAATAAATTTCCTATTAATTATTATTTTCTCATATTTTTTCCTCATATTTTTTTATTATTTATAGATTAAATTGTTAATTATATTACTTTTATGCATTTTAATTCTTAATTTACAAAATATTTTTTTCTTTTAAAATTATTTACTTTTAATCAAAAAGAAATTTAATACTAACATATGACTCGTGTGATTTGAAATCTCTTTTAAATTTTTTAATTTGATTATTATAATTGAAGAAAACGAAAAGATCAAAAGTTGGTAATTATCAATTTACCTTTGGTCATTACCACAAAAGTAAAGTTTGCATCTATCCAAGTAAGCCATTGGTCATTACCACATATTGAAAATGAATAAAAACATGAAAATGAACAAACAGTGAGCTAAATGAACAAATATAAAAATGAATAAACGATGAGCTTCAATGAATAAAAGTTGAGATTTAAATATTTAAAAGTGAAGCTTTAAATGAGTAAACGTGGAGTTTAAATGAATAATAGTTGATCTTAAATGAATAATAGTAGTGCTTCAAATTAATACAATTTGAGAAACAAATAAAAGTCATCTTAAATGAATACAAGTTGTGCTTAAAGGAATACAAGTTGAGCTTAACTGAATTAATGTAATATCTCGTATTTTTCTGAATTTATAAATGTATTTTAATGTATTTTTAAAGTATTTTTACGAATTTTAGAATTTAATTCCGAATTTTTTTAAAATATTTATTATTTTTATTTAATTTCGAAATAAAATTAAATGAATTTATTATTTTATTATTTAAGTCAAGAATTTATTTGGTCGTATTTCAAAACCATTTTAATTAAATTCCGAGCCCAATCCAATTCAGTTGGTGAACCCAACAAAGCTTCTAAGTATTTAATTCTAACTTAAACCCAATTGCAAACCCAATGCAAAACCCTAACCTAAGCCCACTAGGGACTAGAAACCTATAAATAAGACCCCTCCCATCACTTGATCCCCTCACAAAAATTCAGAAATCTCTCTCTCTTCTTTTACTCTCTTCGTACGTCCCTCCTTCTTCCCGCACAACACGAGATCGCTACTTGTTGTGTGCAGTGCTGCTCACCTCACCCCCGTGTCGTGCCTTCGTGTACACAGCTGCCCCGCAGCCCCGCACACACTCGCTTTTTCTCTCGCCTCTCGCGTCCCTCGACCAGCATAACAACACCCTCGTGTGTTGTCGCTGTTGTTGTTGCCGTGCGTTGTTGTTGTGTCGTCGGTGCCCTCGCCCACCCACACACTCGCACATCTCTTTCTCTCTTCCCTCGTGCCTGCTGCTCCGAGCTGAAGCCCCGTGCTGCTGCTTTCCTTCTTGCCGCGCACAACACATGCACTCGTGTGTTGTGTGTGTTGTTGTTTGTATTCCGAATAATTCTTTTGCTCCCATCACATCAAATTCTTGATTGTACCGTGCTATAGGTCGGTTTGGTATAATTTTCTTCTTCCTTGCCTATTCAATTTCAATTCCGTATTTTAAAATTATATTATTATTATTGGTTTTGATTAATTAAATTTTTGGAAACGGTTATGAACACCCTATTGTGATGTTTTACGTGTTAGAATTCATGAGGATGATTTTAATTAAAAGAGTTATTATTTTCAGATTTAATAAATATATTAATAAAGTGTCAATTTTTGATGTCCTAAAGTGATTTTTATGACTATTTATTTAATACTATGGTTTTAATCCTACTTTAATAAATGATTAATTTACATGATGATTTAAATTAAGAAAATCAAACTTAATTTTCAAATTTAATCCAAAGCTTTAAAGTGTTGATTTTAATGATTTTAAAGGCCAAAAATCAATGTTTTTATACTTGGACCTTAATCGGCCAATTGAGACTATTATTTTAATTATGAGCAACTAATTTCTAATTAATTCAAAGGTTTTAAAACTCTTAAAAGTTTCTGGAAATTTAGTAAGCATGGATAATAACTAAGTCCTATTATTCTATTAATAGGAGGTGATTTCTAGCCTTGATTGTGAATCACAAAGTGGCCCCCGTACTTAGATATTCGAGGTACGTACATATCTAGGGTGACCACCAATTACATGAGAACTATGTCATGATTATTATTTGTGAATCATGTGACTTGAAGTATTATTGAATTCATGTTTGATGTTGTGAAGAAGCATGTTATGGTTTATTGTTGAATTATGAAGCCTATGTGAACAGTCATGTTGTGACCATTTATAATCGCTGAATTATGTCAAGCATGTTGTTCAAGTTTATATGCATGTATGAGTGTTTCACATGCAAGGGTTATGTTTATGCTATTGTACGGGATGTCTAGCATACTTTAAGCCAAGTAGTTGTGCCGCGGAGCATTATTTATTCTACCGCCGTGTAGAATATGTTTGTGAAGTTTATGTGAATTGAACTAAGGACTATCCGTGCCTTGTGCACACCCCGCTTGTTAACTGGCAATGTCGGTTATCTCAATAGCATATTAAGAAGGAACAATGGGAGTAATATCACTTGAGTCCTATGTTTGATCACAAGTCCTAAAGGATTAAAATGAAGTGTCATTGTTTGGTTGCTTATATGTTATGTCTTGTTGTTGTGTCTTGAATTCACCTTGTGCATAAAATATTAGTTAACGTAAAGTGCAACCCGAATGAGCTTCAAAACTCTTGGAACGTATATACCTTGAGTATGAACAATGGGGGGAGTCTTGCCGGAAAACTTGTACTCCTTGAATGATACAAGACGTTGTTTCATTCTTTCTTTTATGTTTTTGTGCATTGGAATTCCATCGGTATGGCCCGACTGTCGGTAGGAGCCCGACCTTTACTTATTTTGGTGTATGGTCGGCTTCCATCACCTTTTCCTTTCCTTTTATAGATATTTTCTTTTACCCGTTCGAAGCTAATTCTTATTAATCTGTGAGTCGAGAGTCGTGTCAAGCGTCGAGTCTTGTCTCCATGATTACTTGTTTAAAATGGATTTTGCATGTGGATCATTATATTGTTGAGTGAAGCATGTTAGACTAGGATTTCATTCTAGCTTGTTCGTACTCAACTTTCACTGACTTCGTGCTTCATGTTTCTTTCGATCACGACCTTTGCCTTAATGACCCTATGATGATCCATCATTGCATTTGCGTTGTTGGGGAGTAGATTTTAATAAACAGGTTTGTAGAGATAACTTGCGGGAGAAGTTATTATGGAATTGAGTTTGAGAGATTATTTCCTCTTCCGTATTTATAAACTCTACATTTATTTTCTAGTTATGACTACAATATTTATTTAAACATTAGTTAATGGATTTCTAAACTATTTAATATTTGGTTTTTGGGCCTTAATGGTTCCAAGTTGTTAAACGACCATTAACTATTTATTATGTTTGAAAGTTAGTTAAATTCCGCTGCGTAATTCTGGTAAATAGCCTTAGCCGTTATCACGTTGGCGGTAATATCTTGGTAATTCCTTTGTTTTAAGTTGGAAAATATTTTATAAAAAGTAAGGAATTATTAGTGTGTTACAATTAAAGTTGAGCTTCAATGAATATAAGTTAACTTTAATGAATAAAAGTTGTACTTTAAAGTTGTCGAACTTCTTATTAAAAACCCAAAAGAGCAGTTTGCATATGACCAACTACGACTTTGGTCATTACCCTCGTATTGTTTAGAATTGTTTTCAAAAGAAGAAAAAAATCCACTTAAACTCTCATAAGTGACCCGAGTTGTGGTTAACTTCCCTCTATACCGTACATGGTTGTGCAAACTATGATACTACTTCTTACTTAAAATCTTTAACTATATATTCTTAATCGTTACATTTCATTTAATTCCTAGAGCTGTGACCATGGTTATTTCATTTAAAATTATTTACTTTTAATCAAAAACAACTTAAACACTAACCTATGACTCGTTTGATTTGAAATATCTTTTTAATTTTTTAATTTTTCAATTTGATTATTATAATTGAAGAAAACAAAAAGATTGAAAGTTTGGCAATTCCCTAATTACCTTTGGTCATTACCATAACACAAAATCTAGCCAACTAAGCCATTGGTTATTACCACATATTGAAAATGAATAAAAACTTGAAAATGAACACACGGTGAGCTAAATGAACAAATATGAAAATGTATCAAACTTGAAAATGAATAAACGATGAGCTTCAATGAATAAAAGTTGATCTTTGAATATTTAAAATTGAAGCTTAAATGAGTAAACGTAGAGTTTAAATGAATAATAGTTGATCTTAAATGAATAAAAGTCGTGCTTAAACTAATACAATTTGAGAAACAAATAAAAGTAATCTTAAATGAATACAAGTTGTGCTTAAAAGAATACAAGTTGAGCTTAACTGAATTAAAGTTGAGCTTCAATGAATATAATTAACTTTTTTTTTTTTGGCAAGCAAGTAAGAGATTTTTATTAATTACTCCAAGCAACCATACAAACTGTCAAGGAGGCAGCAGCCAACCTTTGAACCAAGAGCTAAGAACACCTAGCTAAAACAACCCCAACAAAAGATTACAAAGAGTGAAACCAATCTCTATCCCTAGTACTAACTTTAGCACTAATGATATTCTGAATTCTGCACTTCACATCAGCCTTGATTCTCAAAACCACCTGAGCAACTGAGGGGACCTGTTGAAGCCACACACTTGCATTTCTTGCCTTCCAGATATGGTAGATCAAACTGGCAACCACAGCATAAGCCACTTTCCTTTTGAAATCACCCTTGGAACATCTTTGGACTTTTCTGAGAAAAGACATGAGGCCAAGAGAGCAGCCATGTATCCTAACCCAGGAAGAAACCATCTCCCTGCAGTTGGTACTAAAAAAACACTCAAAGAATAGGTGATCCCTGGTCTCTAGAGCATTTCCACAAATTGGACACAAATTATCAGCACCAATACCAAACTGAAACAGTCTTGTCTTAGTTTTCAGTTTGTCATGCATAGCTAGCCATAGAATGAATCTATGCTTAGGAATGGAAAGTCTGTTCCAAATGTAGGTGGACCAATTGACTTTAACACCCCCCTCAATGAGCTTGGTATACATGCCCTTAATTGAGTAACCAGGAGCAGAGAGCCACTGAGTAGAGAGTCTTAAGTTGCACCAGTGTTTAACCTGACAGATGTATTTCACCACCCAACTTGCTGTAGTGGAGGGGGTGAAATTAGACCACTCTTTCCTTTTAACATACACAGCATGCACCCATCTAACCCATAAATTATCTTGTTTTTTAGCCACAGCCCAAGCAAGTTTTCCCACAGCAGCTTGATTCCACAACAGAAGATTCCTAAACCCTAAACCACCATGAGATTTAGGCCAACAGAGTTTATCCCATGCCACTGCCCCAGGTCTACTATCATCATATGAGCCATACCAAAGGTAGGATCTGCAAATGGCATTTATCTTTTTCAGCACTGCTTTAGGGAAGATAAACATTTGTGCCCAATAAACACAAATGCTCATAAGAACTGAGTTAATCAACTGAATTCTGCCAGCAAAAGAGATGTGTCTAGAACTCCAGATTTTGATTCTTACAGTCATTTTCTCCACAAGGGCCTCACAATCACAGCTTTTAAGCTTCCCAGTGCTAATAGGAACACCTAGGTATTTGAAAGGGAGAGTGCCAAACTTAAAACCAGACATCTGACTAATCTCTTCTTTGTTTTCCTGACTGATCCCACAGCAGTAAATAGAGGATTTGGAAGCATTAACCTGTAAGCCAGTAGTGCTAGAGAAGTGTTTAAACCCTTCAAGCATAACAGAAACAACTTTTGGATCACCTCTGCAGAACATCAGCAACTAATCAACAAAGCATAAGTGGTTCAAAGCCAGTAATTTGCATCTAGAGTGGAACCTGAAATGTGGATGTTCACCCACAGTTTTCATTGTTCTAGAAAAATACTCCATACAAAGGGTGAAGAGAAGAGGGGAGAGAGGGTCACCCTATCTCAAACCCCTAGTTGGTTGAATCATCTCTGTTGGAACACCATTAATCAGAATTGAGTATTGTGTGGTGGTGAGACAGGTCATGACTAGGTTGATGAAGTGAACAGGAAAGCCCAAATTGATTATGACTTCTTCCAAGAAACTCCACTCCACAGTGTCATAGGCTTTCTGCAGATCAAGTTTCATCAAACAACAAGGAACATGCTGACTGTTTCTATACATTTTTACAATGTCTTGGCACACTAGAACATTGTGCAGAATTGACCTACCAGCCACAAAAGCACCCTGATTCTGGGAGATGATATCTGGTAGTACAGAATTCAACCTTTCACACATCAGCTTGGAGATACATTTATAAATAGTAGAGCAGCAAGCAATTGGTCTGAAATCCCCCACTGAAGCAGGAACTTTGATTTTAGGAACAAGAGTGATGGAGGTGACATTCACTTCCCTTAGGATTTTGCCAGATGAGAAAAAAATCAGTGATGGCCCTGTGAACATCAACTTTGATGGTGCCCCAAGCTTCCTTGAAAAAATGACTGTTAAAACCATCCATTCCAGGTGCTTTAGAACTAGGAATGTCATCTAGAACTCTCTTAACATCCTCAATAGTGAATGAACAATTCAATTTTCTCCTGTGCTCATCAGTCAACCTAGGTCCCCTATCCATGATGGAATTTAGAACAGGTGTCCTATTCTCAGTGTTGGAACAGAAAAGGGATTTATAGAACTGAACAAAAGCATCTTGTACCCCACTAGCAGTTTGAATCCACTTACCAGAGCTGTCATGGATGGAGTGGATTCTATTATGTTTTCTCCTCTGTCTGATACTTTGGTGAAAAGCTTTGGTGTTCTCATCACCATTCTGAAGCCAGTGAACTTTAGCAGTTTGTTTTAGGTAGGAAAGGTAATTATCTTTAGCTTTCCTATATTCAGCAGCAATAGTTTTCTCATCTGCAGCAAGAGAATGGTTCCCAGGGTTAGCATGAAGAACATTTTGGGCCTCAATCAATAACTTATGGCATCTGTGGTGTTCAGTTTCCACATCACTATATCCCTCCCTATTAAGGCCCTTAAGATCAGCCTTAATCCATTTTAGTTTCTGTAACACTCTATACATGGGGCAACCATAGACATACTTTCCCCAATTTGTGTCCACTATGGCATTGAATCTAGGGGAGGAGGTCCACATATTGAAAAATCTAAAAGGTCTTTTCTGTGGAGAGTTTTCATAACAGTTGAGAACCATAGGACAATGGTCAAAATCACCTTCAGGTAGGAAGGTTGCTTCAGCTAGTTCAAATCTGTCTCCCCATTTAGTGTTAGCCAACACTCTATCAATTCTGGAAAACACTCTATCTGCACCATCTTGTTTATTGTTCCAAGTATAGAATCTTCCCATTGTTTTGACTTCATGCAGCTGACAGTAGTGCATACAGCTTCTCATAGGCTATATTTCAGACATTCTAACTGAAGAGCCAATTCTATCATCAAGATCCATGAGGGCATTGAAATCCCCCATAATGATCCATGCCTCACTGCACTTATCAGCAAGAACTTTAAGAGAATCCCATAGAGGCTCTCTGGTGGCTTTGTCATGCAGACCATAGACAAAAGTACAGTGGAAACCAGTACTAGTTCCTCTAGGTGTAACAAAACAATGGATAAATTGAGTGTGCACCAACACAATATCAACCACAAAAGCATCAGGATCCCAAGCAATAACTATCCTTCCATTTTGATGGCAACTGAGATTGGTAGAGAAACACCAGGTAGGACACACATTGAGATACATATCTCCCATTCTAGGGGCTACCACCCTAGTTTCAAGAAGACTGAACAATTTGATGTGATGAGCAGCAATGAATCTCCTCACCTCCCCTTGTTTATCTCTTCTGTTCAGTCCTCTAACATTCCAGCAAAGTAAACTATCCATTGGGAGAAGGGGAAGTCACCCCCTGCCCTAACAGACCTCCCACCTGTTCCACACCTTGCAGCTCATCATCATTGTCATCATCATTAAGTAGCATGAAGGAGTTTCCAGTGTGTACTGGTTTCAACTGACTGCACCTATGTCTACTAAAGCCAGTAGCAAGACTAAACCCTTCTGCATCTACCTCAGGAGCATTGGTTGTCTCCTTGCCTGTAGGGACAGTAATGGGAACCAAAGGAGCTGCTTGCTGCACTTTAGGAACCCACTGCTTCTTCCCTTTATTGATTTGTTTATGGCATTTCTCCTGTGTGTGTCCCATACCCTTGCAAATAGAGCATGAGATGGGGAGCCAATCATACTCCACCTGCTGGTCTACTACCTTGCCTTTTTCATCTAGAAATTGAATCACATCTGGAAATTGTTGATCCACTTTCACTTCCACCAACACCTTAGCAAACATCAGTTTGTCCCTATTTTGGGTTGCCTGGTCAACTTTGATCATAGTACCAATCACACCAGCAATTTTAATCAAGCTTTTATCACCCCAATATTTAACATCCAACCCATGTAGTTTAATCCAGATAGGAACCAATTTCACAGGGTCCTTGTTAAAATTGTTGTCAGGTGTCCATGGTTTCACAATCACAGGTTTGGAATCGAAAAACTGAGCACTACCCTTTAGCACCTTCTGGCAGTTCTCCATTGTAGTAAAACGAATCAAGAAAACCCCCTTCCCAACCATTGCTACCTTGTCTATCCCCAATTTTCCCCAAATTCGATTCACAAACCCAGACATCACATTTTGGGGGGAATTAGCACCTAAGATGTAGCAGATAATCGAAGATTGCCAAAAAGCAACTTCATCCACAATATCCTCATCATCAATCTTGATCAAATCAGGTTTCAGATTGTCATTCACATTAGTTCTAGGTAATTGTGTTTCAGAATTGATCAAAGTTGCTCTGTTTTCTGAGAAACCCCCATTCCCGCCATTTTGCGATTGAAAATGAGAGGAGAGGGTCTTACCAGCACTGAGACCATTAATCCACGCATTGAACTCGGTTCGCACTTGAGATTGATGCTGCAAGTCTCTCATAGCTGTTGTTGGTGACAGAATTTGGCCTTCCATCAAAGCTTCAATATCTGGGTTTTGCATCGAGTTTTCGGAGATGGTGTCAAGGTCCTCTAATGGAGTACTAGGGGATCCTTTGGCCGTCGCACGAGTAATCGGCTTCACCACCGTAACATTCGCTGAGTTTTTCTCTCCATTGTTGGGCTTGCTTGCCTGCTTTCGAGGTCTTCCCATGGTGTCGAAGAGGTCGCCTCTTCGAAACCTCTCAGCCGCAAGTTTTTTTGTAAAAAGCACATTTGTATTAACTTTAAATGAATAAAAGTTGTACTTTAAATTTGTCGAACTTCTTACTAAAAACACGCAAAAGAGAAGTTTGCATATGACCAACTACGACTTTGGTCATTGCCCTCATGGACTTTTCTGGGTCTATTGTTCAAAATTGTAGTTATAAGATCAATTTTTTTTGTTCAAATTCAAAGTTTGTGTTGTTGAATGTATTTCTTTGTTCAAATTCAAAATAGGAGTGGTTGAATGAATTTATTTAAGCTTGTCTTTGCAAATTCAATCTGGATTTATTCCAATCTGTTAAAGTTCTTGGCCATTTTCAAGGTTTTTATTGATTCTACTCGTGGTGGTCGCTGCTCGTGGTGGCTGCTGGTTGTGGTTGCATATGGAACCTTATTAATTTTTTTTTAATTTTGTTATTAGTTTTAGTTTCCTTTGGGATTCAAATGATATCATGTATGTTTTTGTAAATCAAAGTTGAAATATCATATATGGACATTACCAACACAACTCAATCTGTTTTACATTTTGAGTTTGAGCTCGAACTTAAATCGAGCTAGTTAAAATACATGACCCATAAATTACTTTTATATATATATATATATATATATATATATATATATATACATATATATATATATATATATACATATATATATATATATATATATACATATATATATATATATATATATACATATATATATATATATATATACATATATATATATATATATATATATATATATATATATATATTTTAATTCAATATTTTTCAAAATAAATATTAAAAACTATTGCTAAATTTTTAATAAGTAACAAAAAATTAATTTCAATTAGAAGATATTGAATAATACTAATCTAGTTTTAAAATTATAACATCAACGAGTGATTATGGAAAATTTCCGATAACAAAAATAAAATTAGAAGCCAACTTAAATTAAAATGTTAGATTTTTTTAAAAGTAACATTTGTACGTTGCTGAAACTTCACGTAATAGGTTGAGCTTAAATGAATAAACATTGAGCTTTAATGAATATAAGTTGAGCTTAAATGAATCAGGTTGAGCTTAAATGAACATAAATTGAGCTTAAATGAACAAAAGTTGAGCTTAAATGAATATACTTTAAGCCTAAACAAACAAAAGTTGAACTTCAATTAATATACGTTGAGCCTAATGAAAATAAATTGATCTTAAATGAATATAAATTTAACTGAAATGAGTATAAGTTGAAATTTAATGAATAAAGTATGAGCTTAAATGAATACTCCGTATAAGTTAAGCTTAAATGAACATAAGTTAAGGTTGAAGGAATATAAGTTGAGCTTAATTGGACAAAAAATGAGCTTAAATGAATAAAAGTTGAGCTTAAATAAATATGCATTAAGCTTAAATCTCTTTTTTATTTTTTAATTTGATTATTATAATAGAAGAAAACAAAAACATCGAAAGTTTGGTAATTCACAAATTACCCTTGGTCATTACCAGAACACAAAAATAAAGTTTGCATCTAGCCAACTAAGCTATTGGTCATTACCACGCATTGAAAATGAATAAACGGTGAGCTAAATGAATAAAAATGAAAATGTGTAAAACTTGAAAATGAATAAACGGTGAGTTTCAATGAATAAAAGTTAGGCCTATATAAAGTAATACATCAAAATTTCAATGAATACAAGTTGTGTTTAAATTAATAAAAGTTGAGCTTAATTGAATTAAAGCTAGGCTTAATTGAATATAAGTTAATTTTAAATGAATAAAAGTTGTACTTAAAAGTTGTCGAACTTCTTACTAGAACGCAAAAGAGCAGTATGCATATGACCAACTACGAATTTGGTCATTACTAGAACTCTCATATCGTTTAAAGTTGTTTTAAAAAGAAGAAAAAATCCAACTTAAACTCTCATATGTGTCCCGAGTTGTGGTTATCTTCCCCCTATGTCGTACATGGTTGTGCAAACTATGATACCACTTCTTACTTAAAATCTTTAATTTTATATTCTTTATCGTTACATTTCATTTAATTCCTAGATTTGTGACCAGGTTATTTCTTTTAAAAATATTCATTTTTAATCAAAAACAACTTGAACACTAACATATGATTCGTGTGATTTTAAATCTCTTTTTCATTTTTTAACTTGATTATTATAATGAACAATTTTTTTTATTAATAACATGTTAAACAATATGTGGTAATGATCACTAGCATAGTTGGCTAGATGCAAACTTTATTTTTGTGTTCTAGTAATGACCAAAGGCAATTTGGTAATTATCAAACCTTCGATCTTTTATTCATTTAAGTTTTACTTATATATATTTTAAACTCAACTTTTATTTATTTAAGCTCACCGTTTATTCATTTTCAAGTTTTACACATTTTAATTTTAATTTAATCATTAAGTTCACTTTTTTCTTTTCTTTTTCCTCTTTTCTCACCTATTTAATACGACTTTTAATTATTTTTCTCAATTTTTAATCATTTTTTATTCTAGAGATTAAATTGTTAATTATAGTACTTTTAGGCATTTTAATTCTTAATTTACTAAATATTGATTTCTTTTATTTTCTACGTACTATATATTAAATATGTTAAACAATACACGGTAATGACCAATGGCGTAGTTGGCTAGATGCAAACTTTTTTTTTTTGTATTTATATTCTAGTAATGACCAAATGGCGTAGTGGGCTAGATGCAAACTTTATTTTTGTGTTCTAGTAATGGCCAATGGCATAGTTGGCTAGATGCAAACTTTATTTTTGTGTTCTAGTAATGACCAATGGCGTAATTGACTAGATGCAAACTGTATTTTTTTGTTCTGGGAATGACCAAAGGTAATTCGAAAATTACCAAGCCTTCAATCTTTTCACTTACTTCAATTATAATAATCAAATTAAAAAATAAATACCTACTATGCTCCCCACGTGGTATTCCATATGAGTTAGTGTTTAAGTTTTGTTTGAATAAAAATAAAAATCTTAATGTTGATCCTGGGAGCTTTTCGATGTTAGCAAAAGCAGTTGCACCAAAAGGGTGTATATAGAGATGACTAGAAGGATCTATTACTATCATTGTAATAGCTGTTGTTTTCTTCCTATTAGAGATTCAAAGTTAACAACTTTTTTTTTAAAAAACCTCACCGCACTGATGTATTTCTCAGTGTTTTCCTTACCAAGATTAGTTGAAAAGATTCATATTTGTGAACCATAGCTCTAATACCATGATGATTATGCTGATTTCATTCAAGGTTTAAGAACAAAATAAACAGCTAATCACAATTCTTTTCAACTAGATTTTGCTCTCAATTTCTGAATGAGTTTTGAGGTGTAGTACATTGCTTATATAGTGGTGCCCCTTAAGGGTTGCATATCCACCATTTTGCAGTAGGAAAAGACAGCTAATCTTTAGTGCAACTTCGTAGAAATTTCCTAGGAAAAAGACAAAATAACATAGTACTACACAAATGAATAAATCTGGGATCATGTGACTGCTTTGTCACTGATTCTTTGCTGCAGTTTGCTTGCCTATTGGGCTGCATTTCCAAGGATGGGCTTTATGCCTTCTATACACCTTGGTTGCGCCATTCTGATATTTCAACAAATAATATACTCCTAAATTATACATTTAAATCATAAGAAACTACACATATAATAGTATACTCTTAAACAGAAAATGAAATACACAAATCATTCATGTTTAAGTTTTATCATTTTTAGTTGTTTGGTATAGCCTAGAAAAGAAATCCCTTGTATCAAAATCCCTTTCTTATCGTTCGTTTGGTATAACTAAGAATATGAATCCCTTAGCATGGAAACGGAAACGGATACGGGAAAACTGGAATTCTCAAACGATAGGATATGGTCATATGGGGAAACAGTTTTTTAATAATAAAAAAAAGGAATTTAATTAGAAAATATGGTAAGACAATGAAGTAATTAATTAGATAATTTAATAGTTTCCAAAAGCTAGTAGTTTCATTTGAGAATCACGTTTTCAAAATCACAATAGGATAACCATAACATCATCACTCTAACCATAACAACATCAATCTAATCATAACATTATCAATCTACTACAAGATCAATCTGACAACACAATAATTATATTAGATACAAAGTGATAGACTATAAAACTAATCTTGGGACTTCAACCATCAGCTAAAGCTTTTGGTTGAGTTGGTCCTTTGACATGGTATCAGAGCTAGCGTGACACAAAGGTTACGAGTTCAAATCTCTTCCAACCCTCCTTTCAAAGTGGACTACTTAGCGTTGGATATGAGGAGGCTATGTTGCATCCACACTTCAAAACCCAAAGAGTTCTCATATAAGGGGCCGTAATAGAGTATAAAACTAAACTTTGGCTTCAACCATCAGCTTAAACTTTTGGTTGAGTTGGTCTTTTGACACTTAGTAGTTTCAAAGGCTAGTAGTCTCAAAAGGATAATAGTAGTAGTTTCATTTGAGAAAAGCACATCGACTTAGATCTGATTGTTCCTGGTAATTGCAGTTTAGCAGAAATTGGATTCAAGTTCTGGGTCGTCAAGAGAAACACCGACAAACTATAGATAAGCTGAATAAATCGAACCAAATGACCATATTTACAAAGCAGAAATTATTATCTAGTATAAATAGCTAAATTTCGGTTGGGCATTTTGTCGAACACTTGGTGTGCAAGCTCAAAACACCTAAAACTCCAAACACAAAGCCTTTACTAATTAAACCATTGACACAAATCTCTAATATCGGCCACTGGTCATTCAATACAATATCAAAGAATCAAACATTTAAATGATGTAAAAAAAAAAAATCAAAAAGTTAAAAACCCAAAAAATCAAAAAGTTGAAAACCCAATTTCGTACTGATACACTCATATTTTATATAGTTTTTACCCCCGTCCCGTATGCACTTTCCATCTCATTTGAGCTCTTCAGAGCCTATTTTAGTGCTAATGTGTGTTGTGTAGTGTTTGTTAGTTGCAGTGCTGTTTTTGATGATAATTGATCTTTGGAGGCCTGTTTCTTATCACTCTTGGATGACTACACGGATCCCGGAGCATTGCGGGATGATCTAGCTAGCTTCAAAGGGGCCACGAGCGTCAAACTTGGCCCAAGGGAGTTGGGCATGGGCCTCAAGTTCAAACTCAAGGCAAATGCGTCAAACTGAGCTCAAAACCTGTGGCCCCGGTTTTCGGAAACCGGCAGGTTTTGAGAATTGAAGGAAACTTCTCTTAGGTGCGAAACCGGCAGGTTTGGAGAAACCTGTGGCCCCGGTTTTCGCTACCTGATACTTTTGGAATGCCTGACTGGGCCGAAAACCGGCCGGTTTCTGGAAACCGGGGTGCCCGGTTTTCGGTCCCATTGCGTCTTCTTTTGCTTAGTTACTCCGTAGGATTAAGGGGAGGCTTATATATATATTTAATGTTTTTAGTACGTGTTTTCTCTCCGAACTTCGTATTATTATTTTGCTTAGCTTAAAACTTTGATTTTTATTCTCCAAACACTCAGCTTTTAATTAATTAAAGATTCAAACTTTCAGTTCATCGTTCGTTCTTCGTTTTAGGTATTACTTTATTTCTTATTTTATTATTCAATTTGAATCATGTTTTTATTTAATATGTTTATTTGGTTTAACTTAAATATGTATGAGTAGTTGATTTTTTAGGGTTTTTGGAATCCATGAACGAATGTGAAGGGATGATTAATTGTTGTTGATTGTTGGTTTAGCTGTTAATTCCTATTGATTGCCCTTATTTACTTTGCAATTATATTTGCGCAGGTTTGATTGTATTAGTTTCGCAATATCAAATTAAGATTCGAGAAATGCAATTTGATGTTTAGGCTTGTGTCAATAGGTAGAATTGGGATTAATACGTAGCGAAAGCCCGTTAATTCTAAGCCTATGATTAGTATCGATTCGAGAGAGCATGCTAGTCTAATTAACTGTTTTATTGATTATTGTTGATTGTTGTCATCCTGGAATATTGCTCATTTGTGAACCTATGCCCTAGACCTTTTGATATCTGATTATACCCTATTTTAATGTCCTAGTTTCATTATACAAATCAACCTATATTCTTGTTTCCCAATAGTCTAGAATTGCCGATTAATAGTAGAAAGAACATTGTTTCCATGTGGATACGATCCTTGCTTCCCTTGCTATATTTTTAGTTGGTGAACGTTAGGTTTATCTTTGATAGGAGTGGGATTTAGCCTGTCAAATTTTGGCGCCGTTGCCGGGGAAACGGTTTTATTTTCCGTTATTAATTGTTTTTCTAGATTATTGTTTGTTACTTCTCAAGGGACTCCCGTTCCTTGAGATCGGATCTCACGACTGTTTTCTAGTTTTTGCTTGTTTATGCCCAGGACTGTCCATACCAGCGATCTGACTTCGTTCGATCCTGAACCTGAACGGACCTTTCGTAGACGGCGTAGATTCGTTAAACAGTTGAGAGACTATTCTGACTCTGAATCCGACTATCTGATTAGCAATCTATTCCATACAGATTCAGAGATGGGTGACCAAGCACCACCACCGCCACCCCCCACTTGTGCCAAGGCTTACAGACTATTCTAAACCAAGTCTGTCTATGCTTCCCAAAGCAATCATGCCTTCCATTGCGGTCGAGAATTTCAAGATCGAACCCCAGCTGATAAACATGATCGAGAGACACCAATTCGGTGGGGAAAAGGGTGAAGATCCTAATCTCCATATTCAGTCTTTCATTCAGTATTGTGCCACCATCAAGCAGAAGAATTTAACACCGGAGCAGACTATGGAGATACTCTTTCCATTTTCATTGAGTGGGAAGGAAAAGCTATGGATTAATAGTCTCAACCGCGCAGCTATGAAAATCACCGATTGGAATTCTTTGGCCCTTGCATTCTATGTTAAATATTTCCCACCTGAGAAGACAACTCGTCTAAGGGGCCAGATATTAGGTATCTCTCAACAAGCAGATGAGAGTTTGTTCGAGGTTTGGGAAAGATTCAAAGACTTGCAAAGAGAATGCCCACACCATGGTTTGGATGACTGGTTCCTGGTTCAACAGTTCTATAATGGTCTGGGTAATGAGTCTAGGTGTCTTTTGGATTCAGCTGCCAGTGGGAGATTTATGCAACTGGAGGTGCCTAGAGCTTTAGAGGTGATTGAGGAGATGGCCATCCATAGTGCCCAATATGGGAATCCTAGAGGTTTTACCAATCGTGGTGTTAAGCATGAGATGAACTCTATTGAACAGCTTACTGCTCAGCTAACTGCCCTACATCACAAGCTGGATAATATGCAAAACGCATCTTCCCAAGCCACCCAACAAGCTAGTGTCGCCGCAATGAGTGCTCAGTTGGCCAATGTCTGTAATAGTTGTGGGATGCAAGGTCATTATGCACCGGAATGTAGGAGCTCTATTGAACAATGCAATGCATTCCAGGCCTACAAGCAGAACAATCCGTACTCCAACTCATACAATGAGGGGTATAAAAACAACCCCCTATTATCATATAGGAGTACCAATGTTCAGAACCCCCACCAGATTCAACACCCTCCACCACCACAACAACCTTACCAACCACCACCACAGCAACCCTACCAACCGCGGAGTAACTACAACCCACAGCCTAGTGGACCACCTGGTTTTCCACCACAACCTCAACCCACACAACCTGATCCCATGCTCGTAGAGATGAGGAATATGATGTTGGAATTGCATAGATCTCTGAGCGAAAAGGATGCCAAAATCGATGCCCTCACTGCTCATAACAAGGTCATGGATAAACAGTTGGCACAAATGGCTACTGCTCTTGTAGAGAGACCCAAAGGTCAACTCCCTTCACAGCCTGTGACCAGAGAGTCTGTAAATGCTGTCACTTTGCGGAGTGGATATGAGTATGATGGGCCACCTATGACTATAGAGGAAGGGGTTGAAGTATCTGTTAGTGGTGCTGTGCCAAGAGAAAGTGAGAAGGTGGTCAAGGATAAGGAAGCTGACACAAGGGTTGAAAAGAAAGTTGAGATACAAGTTCCACCTATCAAACTTCCCTCCCCTCATCGTCAGCTAAAGAATAAGCTAGACAAGCAGTTTGGTAAGTTCTTAGAAGTGGTAAAGAATCTGCAGGTAACGGTCCCTTTCACTGAATTAATTACTCAAGTACATGCATATGCTAAATACATGAAAGACATCTTGACTAGGAAGAGAGCATTTAGTGAGGTGGAGACTGTTGCATTTACTGAAGAGTGCAGTGCCTTACTACAAAATAAGTCTCCACCCAAGTTGAAGGACCCCGGGAGTTTCTCTATCCCGTGTAATATTGGCAACCTTTTTATTGACAAAGCCTTATGTGATTTAGGTGCCAGTGTTAGTGTCATGCCCCTGTCTGTATGTACTAAGTTGAACATGGGTGATTTAAAAGTTACCAACATAACTCTGCAAATGGCTGATAGATCTGTAAAATACCCCCTAGGTGTTTTAGAAGATGTGCCTGTTAGAGTAGGTAAATTTTTTATTCCTGTTGATTTTGTTGTTTTAGACATGGAAGAGGATAGGCAAATTCCTATTATTTTAGGTCGACCCTTCCTACACACTGCGGGGGCAATTATAGATGTCAAGAATGGCAAACTGACTTTAAATGTGGGGGATGACAAAGTCACTTTCAATTTAACCCAAGTTGCTAGAAGCCCGATGGTAGAAGAGTCATGTTTTGGAGTCAATGTTTCTAATGATTATTTTAATACTGAATTGACTCATACTAACTCTAATAACTCCTCGGAGGAAGCGCATGTTTCAAATTGTTTTGCAGGTGGAGGTGACCGGAGTGTGAACCCCTTAACATGGGTTCGAAAGAAGTCACGGGTTGATGATGCTGCGACCCAAAAGGCCGAAAGTTCTGTAAACGGTGGGCACCGTATTCATGATCGGGGTCGTGGTCTGTCACTCCCCGTACCACATAGCTCATCCAAGGCAATCGATGTGACACCAGATGGCACCATCTTTGGTGCCCCCATTCGATGAGCTGTCGTGGCTCTCATCCCTTTCCTGTCGATTGTCTGCGCATAAACGGAGATTGCGTAATGGGGACATTGCATCAATCTAATAGGGGATGAGTATTTCATTATCCATTTATTGCTTTCTGTATTATACTTTTTGATTTCATTTTTTCGTGTGTTTTTAGTTTAGATTTCATAGCTTTAGAGAGGTGAGGAGAGTGGAATTTTACCACTTGGTCGTTTGAGTAATGTACAGGTTTTTATACCAAGTGTAAGCAACTTGAAGGATTATGGACGTTATAGAAGGCGAGGAAAACCGGCCGGTTCGTGGAAACCTGCCGGTCACGAGCTTAGCATCATATTCATGCCTTAGAAATTTATTGAGTTCCTTGGTCGTAAGGAAAATTTTTTAGCGAAAACCGGCCGGTTTCATCAAAACATGCCGGTTCCATATGCAACCAAGAAATCAGCGTCCAAGGAAAATGTTGAAGGAAAGTAAGGGGAAATTCGCGAAAACCGGGGAGGCAAGTTTCCACAAACCGGCCGGTTTCGCATGCAACAAGAAAAATTGCAAGAACCGAAAACCGGCAGGTTTGTGAGAACCTGGGCGCCCGGTTTTCGGAATCATGGGTAAGCCAAATCAGAGAAATCGCGAAAACCTGGGGGCCAAGTTCGTGGAAACCGGCCGGTTTCGCGCATGTCAGGGAGCTTTTAATTTCGCAAAAACCGGCAGGTTTGGGGAAACCGGCCGATTTTCGGGAAAAATGCCGAAACAGAATAACCAGCAGCAGCAGTTTCCACGGGCTCTCATACACCAATCTCACCTTCTTCCCCAAATATTTTCCCCCAAACTCCATTAAACCTCAAAACCCTAACTCTTCAAATCCTCATACCACCTTCATTACTCCACCAAATTGCAAGTTTCTTACATCAAAATCATCCTCATCCTTCCCTCTTTCATCTCTTAGTATCAATTCCTTGTTTTTCACTCAGATTCTTGAAAGAGGGATTTCACCCAAAAAGCTTGAAAATCCATCAATGGCACCAACTAAAAGGTCAAGAGCAGAGGCAAGTACGAGTAGGGTACCTTCACCACCCCCCGAAGTGCAGCTTGAGCAAGACACAACTTACCCGGATGTGGTGTTCGAGTCCTACGATCAACAACGCCGGTTTAAGCTACTCAAAGAGTCAATTATGGGGCTGATTTGACCGGCTTGAGAGTCACTTCGAGAGCCGGTTTGATCATTTTGAGAGCCAACTGGCGAGTCGATTTGCCCATGATGGTGGGCAAGGGAGTTCTGGTGCGGGTCCGAGTGGTGGACAGGTGGGTGGCGATGATAATGGTGATGATTCCATACCCCTTTGAGCCAATGAGGACATTGTCCGATTTAGCTTGGGGGGGTATTTGCTTCTTGTACATATTGGTATGTTTTCCCTTCTTCTTTTCTATTATTGTTTGTGTGTGTGTGTTTATTTGCTTCTTTAGGATAATTTTTGTTTGGAAAAAAAAATACAAAATTACGTGTTGATCAATGAGATTTAGACAATTAATTCCCTGTGCCCCTTTGGTTCGAAATTGTATTTTGATGATTCAAGCTGATAAGACAGGTGAGCATATTGGATTGACTGTTTGATGTATGAACTACAGTTGTATTGACTCTTGTCAAAGGTCAACTTTGTCCCACTTTTCATATGTATAATCCTGGATTGTGGTTAGCTGTGAGGTCTTGAGCCTTGATTTTTCAGAGTGCTTAATTCCTGGTGTTGCATTGATCTGAGTTTTTGGTTTTCGACTATTAGTGTGCTTAACACACTTGCACTTTGCGCATGATGAAAGGCCATTCCTTAGGAAGCTTTCAGACGATCTTAGATACATCTGTTCCTGCTTTTTCTTTCCCATGTTTAGCCTTGGCCGTTTTCTTCATTTAACTCCACAAAATAGCCCTTATTACCCCCGTTGGTTACTTATCCCGAGTCTAGCTTGGGGGAGCTATCATTTGTTAGTATCGGTTTATTTTGTTGAAATGGTTGGCTTTAAAGGCCTATGTTACTCAAGGTTGTGTTTCCATGTACTCGGGAAGTTAGCAAAGTTTGTACATATCTAGTTGGTTATTTTCGTCGTTATATACAAACAAAAACAAAAACAAAAACAAAAAAAGAAAAAAAATAATATAGAGAAAAAGAAAAAAAAAAGAAAAAAGAAAAAAAAAAGAACAAAAATATGTCATTTATTTTGTAGTATTAGAAAAGCAAGGAAAAGGGTAGAAGTTGGTTCATACTATGAAATATATTGGTTACTTCCTCCCTTATGGTTATGTTTTGGTTATTGATGAGTTAGTTTTCGGAGATGATTTCTTTGGTATCATTGGTTGTTTTTGCTCCCCAAGTTAGACTTTATTACTCACATATCCAGAATATTCCTTACCCCTTGTTTATACCCGGCCAACGTTACAAGCCTATATAAAGACCTTTTTGATCATCGTGCAATGTGTGTATAACAATAGGTTGAAAATAGTCGTTTATCAAGGGCCAAAGAGCATATGCGCATTTCGAGTCGACTCCGGTGTAGGTTGAGTGTTTAGGAGAACCTTCAAACACACTAGTGTTGTGAGTTGGGAGGGGCTACTACTCATTCGGTAGTATGCATGCTCATAATGGGAAGGTGAGTGAACGGGCCACAATTGGTTCGCTTAGCCCGCCACATAACGAGAGGAGTGATTCACTTGGTGAGGCCCGATCTTGATTTTATACGTATGTCTTGTGAGCCTTGCTTGAGCTTTGTATTGGTTTGATGTGTGACTGTGGGGATTAGAGATTTTGGTCATGATAATTGCTTGCCTTGATTTGACTCTTGTTTTATCACCAACCTTTTTGCATAGATTTTGGGGTGAGTTAATCGTTTATGTCTCATTGATGCTTTTTTCTTAGGGACAAGCAAAGGTTTTAGCTTGGGGGAGTTTGATACACTCATATTTTATATAGTTTTTACCCCCGTCCCGTATGCACTTTCCATCTCATTTGAGCTCTTCGGAGCCTATTTTAGTGCTAATGTATGTTGTGTAGTGTCTGTTAGTTGCAGTGCTGTTTTTGATGATAATTGATCTTTGGAGGCCTGTTTCTTATCACTCTTGGATGACTACACGGATCCCGGAGCATTGCGGGATGATCTAGCTAGCTTCAAAGGGGCCACGAGCGTCAAACTTGGCCCAAGGGAGTTGGGCATGGGCCTCAAGTTCAAACTCAAGGCAAATGCGTCAAACTGAGCTCAAAACCTGTGGCCCCGGTTTTCGGAAACCGGCAGGTTTTGAGAATTGAAGGAAACTTCTCTTAGGTGCGAAACCGGAAGGTTTGGAGAAACCTGTGGCCCCGGTTTTCGCTACCTGATACTTTTGGAATGCCTGACTGGGCCGAAAACCGGCCGGTTTCTGGAAACCGGGGTGCCCGGTTTTCGGTCCCATTGCGTCTTCTTTTGCTTAGTTACTCCGTAGGATTAAGGGGAGGCTTATATATATATATTTAATGTTTTTAGTACGTGTTTTCTCTCCGAACTTCGTATTATTATTTTGCTTAGCTTAAAACTTTGATTTTTATTCTCCAAACACTCAGCTTTTAATTAATTAAAGATTCAAACTTTCAGTTCATCGTTCGTTCTTCGTTTTAGGTATTACTTTATTCCTTATTTTATTATTCAATTTGAATCATGTTTTTATTTAATATGTTTATTTGGTTTAACTTAAATATGTATGAGTAGTTGATTTTCTAGGGTTTTGGGAATCCATGAACGAATGTGAAGGGATGATTAATTGTTGTTGATTGTTGGTTTAGCTGTTAATTCCTATTGATTGCCCTTATTTACTTTGCAATTATATTTGCGCAGGTTTGATTGTATTAGTTTCGCAATATCAAATTAAGATTCGAGAAATGCAATTTGATGTTTAGGCTTGTGTCAATAGGTAGAATTGGGATTAATACGTAGCGAAAGCCCGTTAATTCTAAGCCTATGATTAGTATCGATTCGAGAGAGCATGCTAGTCTAATTAACTGTTTTATTGATTATTGTTGATTGTTGTCATCCTGGAATATTGCTCATTTGTGAACCTATGCCCTAGACCTTTTGATATCTGATTATACCCTATTTTATTATCGTCCTAGTTTCATTATACAAATCAACCTATATTCTTGTTTCCCAATAGTCTAGAATTGCCGATTAATAGTAGAAAGAACATTATTTCCCTGTGGATACGATCCTTGCTTCCCTTGCTATATTTTTAGTTGGGGAACGTTAGGTTTATCTTTGATAGGAGTGCGATTTAGCCTGTCACGTACTCCCTCTGTCCCTTAATACTCGCACCGATTTGACCGATGCGGAGTTAAATACACTTGAATTGACTTATAAGTTGGATTTTTGATACTTTGAATACATCACTATTAATGACATTGATTGCTACAACTTTCTCTCTCTAAATTTTATACAACTTTCTCTCTCTAAAACCCATTAATGTTACTTAAGAATCGGAGGAAATATTATGAAAGGAATATTCATGTTTTGTAGGTAACGTGATTGAAGGCTCGTTGTACAAGACTCTATGTGAAACCGAATACCTCCTCGTCATCAACTCTTGGAAAAACTCCCACAAAAATATCAGCTCCCACTCAGCGAATGGTAAGTGAAGGGTAAACATGTATCAAACTGAAATTTAAATTAATGACATGAGAGTTTTTTACCTATTTGTTGGGTTATCTCTACCCATTTATTGGGTTTTATCTCTCTCCTTGTGAGAGTTGAGGCTATGTTTTTAATTTCGCAGGAAAATTTGATTTATTGATGAAGATTTGTGTGGTGTTACAACGGATGTTAGTTCTACGTCTACAACCAATTAAATCAAATTCAATTCAATCCCAAAACTAAAACAAATCGAAAGACCCCCTCGTTGGTGGTTGTATCAAACAGCGATGTGAAGGGGGTATTCATCATTGTCAGATCTCATCCACAACGATCGTGGTTTTACCGAATTAGAATTTTGTTTGATCCAAGTTGTTTTGTATTTGTTAGTTTTGATTTATATTGTAGATGTCGTATGACAATTTTATTAATGAACTAATTTTGCCTCAAAAAAAAAGGTAAAATATCTCATCAATTCATTACCACCATAATAAGAAAATGATGCTAACTTTAGTTATTAACTAATACATGTAATCAATGTAGTTGTGATTCGAATAACAATACCGGTAGCCACTCTATTGAGTCGCCCTTGATTTTTAGCTCTCGACTTTTTTTTTTTTTGAAGTGTGCAGTGGCTGGACATGTCTAGGGTGATACTCCTATTAAGTATCACCATTGCAAATCAATTCTAGCCCTTCATTTTTTTTTATTTCTCCTTTTTACTTTTTGTCTTAAATGCTTTTTCTTTTCTTTTATATTTTTATTTATTAACTTAAAATTAATTTTATTATTTTTGAAATCTTTTAAAAATATTTTGTACCAAAAATAAGAAAATCCTATTTCTTTCATAATAATTATTCTTTTGACTGTGTGGACAAAAAAAACTGATTAAAGTTATCAAAACTAAATTCTTGAAAATTATCAAATCCTTCTTATTTCTATTAAAAAAATTATCATCTATTTCAGAAATTATTCAAGCATATTAATTGGTGAAAAAATCTGAAAATTATATTTTAAAAAATAAATTCTTTCCCAGCAGCGAGTGAGCGAGGAAATGAAGATCGCATAATCTATAAGCTCCTAATTGAACGACAACCTTGGCATCTCCCGCACGATTGAGAAAATCAAAAGAAAACACCGACACAATCGAGAGAGCGAGGAAGGAGGGAGAGAGTTCGTGGGTGTTGGTGGTGTTAGGCGGTGTTGGGGGTTGCGCAGCGAGGAGAGAGATCGCGTCTGAGGTTAGATGGTTGGCGGGGCGGAGATCACGGAGGCAGCGACGGAGGTTGGAAATTGGATCGGAGTCTGGGCAGCGGGGGGATGCACAACGAGGAGATCCGAAATCGCGGAGGCAGAGAGGAGGGCGTAGGGGCGGAGTTTGTGAGTTTATTGTGTGGAGTTGCGTTAATTGCCGGTGGTGGAAGGCTATGGTGGTGGAGGTTGGTGGTGGTGGAGGAAAATCAGAAGTTTGTTGGATAGATGATGGTGAGTGTGGTGTAGTTTAATTGAAGGGGGTGGTGAAGTTTAACCCACACATTTGAGGCACTAGAGTATTACTATTCCTTCTTAGTTGTTACATTTTGTTCTCCCACAATCTAAAGAATAAATCAAGCATGTTAAATCTACTGATAAATTATACTTTGTATTTAGGTTCTATTAATGCAAAATATACTTATTAATAAAACTTAAGTATGCATGTGATTCAATATTCTAAAAAATGAAACATTGTGATAATATAAGTACAAGTAATACTTTTAAAAAGAATAATTGAATAATAAACGAGCTTGTGCTTGAGTAAGTATAATTATTATTGAACATAAATAAATCATCTTGTTCATGATAAGAAATAAACAAGCTCGTTCAATATAACATAAACAAATGAGTTATTAATCAACTTATATGAACGATTGAAGCTCGTTTATTAAACAAGCTCCAAAAACAGTTCGGTCTATTTCAAATGAACTTAACAAGCATAAACGAGAGTTACAAGTTGTTTATTGAATATCTTCGTTCATTTACACCCTAGGTGTGTTATATTCATTCATTTGACTTATCAAAACTTATTTCTTTTGTTTTCTATATATATATATATATATATATATATATATATATATATATATATATATATATATATAGGGAAGAGATCATGTGAAAATACATCCTTATGTGAGTATACTAGTATATATGAGAATGAATCTAATCCGTAGGATTAGATTCAATCTAATGGCTAGGATTAATTTGAGCAAACCCATCCACCTTCCCCATTAAGCCACGTCTCTATCAATAAACCCCACCACTTTCTCTCTCTAAAACCTTTCCTCTTCTTTCTCTCTCCCGTTCAAGACTCCTGTTCTCCCTCCTCTCGCAGAAACCTCAGCGATTTTCTCTCTCCTCTCGCGAAAACCACCATCGCAGCTCCGATTTTCTCTCTCCGTTCAAGACTCTCTGTTCGCCGCCGGTGTATTGAAGATTTAAGGTAAATTCGAGTTCAATTGTTATACATTTCTTCTCTCCTTCTACAATTTTTTCAAATTTTAACCTAATTTTTTCAATTGAAGATGACTGGAGTACAAAAACAATACGAACGACGAAGGTAAGCGAATTTGTAACCTAATTTCGAACTTCGTTCGTTGTATATACATTAATTGAAGATATTTTTTATTGAATTTTGATTTTCAGCAAACACAAACATGACAAACAAGCAACAAATCCAGACAATACTGAAGAGTAAGAATTCAGTGCTTTAATTGTAGAGAAATTTATTTATTAATTCCGTAATTTTTGTAATTTTTTCGTAATTTTTCGAAATTATTTTTGTAATTATTTATTCTGCTAATATTTGTATGTTTCTAGCGATTTTGAGAATTTTTATGAACTTTTATGAATTTTCAGAATTTTTTAAAAGAATTTAATTTGTGATTTTTTGAATTATTTTCAGAATTGATAGTTTTAAGATATTTTCGACATTAATTGATATTTTTGTTTTGAAATTTTAAACAGAGGAAATAAGAATGAACGCGCCAAAGAAACGGAGCCAATTGTCCCGTCATCACTTTTGAACGACATCATGAGCGATTTAGAGTAATACTTTATACTCTCAATACTTTAGAACATCATAAATCACTATGTAGAACATCATAGATCACTTTGTAGAACATCATAATTGCATATGTTCTAAATATAAGTGCACATGTTCTGGATTTGAAAGCTAGCTGGTGAAATTAATTATATGTTGTGTTATCTGCCGTTTGACAGTTTTACTAGATGCCATTATCTCTTTCCATCTATTAGTTTTGGTGTTTGAGTTTCCCTGATGGTTTGTTCCTGTGTTGTTGTTAACTTTTTATGTGTCAGTTACGTTGTTAATATTTAAAATGTATCCATAGTGCAGATGATTTCTTGTAGTACTTCTTTTGGTGATAACTTTGTAAAGTTTGAACCCTATTTCCAAGATTTCTCTGCAAAGTTAACAATGTTTGATGAAGTTGCTGGTGTGACTAGCATAAAATTTACTTTCATCTTATGAAACAAAACGCGTGTCGATTCAACCAAGCTTGAGGCATGTATGGTGTCTTAGTTTAAACTTTATTGTCTGGCGGCATGTTCTAATAAGAATTATGACTTTTAAATGTGACGATCAGAAAACGCCAACCTTGGATAGTAGTTGGATATGTTCATGCATCTGTGTTTGACCTTTGGGCACTTCAATCTAAACCAATTACTTGTATTGAACCAAAGTACTATCCAGTTCCTTATCTCTAGTCCAAGTAACATCAAACTTTAATTTGGATTGCCTTTGCTGTATTACCTGATTAGCCATTTGTAGTAACTTTTAGCATACTGTAAATTCAGAACTTAGGTTAGTCACTTTCTGCCGCATGCAAGATTAGTTGTGTAGCAAGATTACTTTTGTGCTTGATGTTTCATGTGGATTTCTAATCAGTTTGATGCTTGTAGAGTATTTTGAAACTGTGACAAGACATGGGATCGATTTGGCATGATGGTTATGTACTTAAATATCATTTTCATGTTTGGTGGAATTCAAATGCTGCAAGAGAATATAATAAATAGCTTATTTGGTTGCAAAAAGACCAGTGATAATGTCGTTCACTGTTGTGTGAAACCGCTACCTTCAGAAGAGTAACATGGCTTAAGTTTGTTTCTAAGTTTAGCTGACTTAAAGTCTTTTTTGTCATGCACATTTTCTTGAGAATTACAACATTTTCTCTGCACAAGTGAAGTTACATTATTCCTAATTGTTACCGCTACCTTCAACATTGAATGGAAATTGCTAATCTTCCATTTTGGGTGTTACTGTGTTAGATATATGATTAGGTTTCATTCTAAAGCCTTCCATATCTACAGAACATATAGTTTAGCTTCTTAGAACACGTAGCATAATTGATTAGAACATATAGAACAATTTACAGAACATATAGGTTCACTTATTAGAACATATAAATTAAATTGTTAAAATATTTATACCTATTTAAAAAAGAACTAATTTTGTTTCATGTGTTGCAGGGAACCCGAAGATCACACCAATCAAGAAACTGAAGTTAAAATCAATGAAGAAAGCATTGATAATGGAAACCAAGAACAAGAGCCTGATCTCACTAAAGGACGGGAAGAGACTGTCAGGTTTAAGACAAAACATAATATTTCAAATAGAAAACTAGTAGATTAATTAGACTTGAAATCACCAACATGTATGTTAGAATGTATCTGATTTCTGCCCCAAGATTAGTATTCATGTGTATCAATATGCAACAAGTTGGGACCTACTAAACTTTTCTATGTTTCTATATATAATTTGTACCATACCTATTCCCAAAATGGTTTTTAAGATTCTAATAATAGTTATAATCTGTGTTGCTGTTATGATGTTCCTATATTGTTGTTTTGGTTTTTAGTTCTATGACTTAAGTAGTTTGCAAGGTTTAATCCAAAATAAAATCTTTCTAATCTATCTAAACATCACCTCTCATTGTGCTAGAACATATAGCTTAATTGCTTAGAACATGTAGCTTAACTGATTAGAACATATAGATTCACTTGTTAGAACATATAAATTCAATTGTTAGAACATATAAACATATTTATAACATTAAGTTAATTTGTTTCATGTGTTGCAGGGAAACCGAAACTCAAACCAATGCAGAAACTGAACCTATCATCAATGAAGAAACCAATGCCAATGTAAACAAAGAACAAGAGGAAGTGAATCAGAAGAATGACAAAAGAAGGAAACATATTGCAAAAAGGAAACAAGGGAATGAAATTGTTGTTAGAGATGTCAAGAAGCACAAGTCTGCAGTTGTTGTGCACTCGAGATCAAAAGACTGTGTAGAAGTGGATAACAAATCAAAACCGGTGGAGAAGAAAAAGGCTAGACTTTTGGTCCAAAGAATACCACCAAATTGGTTCATGGCACTTATTCCTAAAATTCCGAGACAACACAGAGCTGCCATTAGGAAAATAGGCTTTGGTGCCTTCCTTGATTTAGATATTGGTGCCCATAAGTCTGCGTTTTCTGCTGAACTTGTAACAAGCTTAGACGCCAACAGAGTTAATTTGGTGATGGATAACAAAGAAGAAATAGATATTCAGTTGAAAGACATACACCTTGTGTACGGGCTTCCAATAGGAGGAAGGAAAATAGTGGAACCGAAGAAGGAAGAAGATGAAGAATGGGTTTCATTTCTGAGAACATGGAGGGGATTCTTTAACATGGAAAGTGGAAGTCCATACCTGTCAAAAGTATTAGATAGGTTGAATGAGTTATGTGAAAAAGACTTGTGTGATGAATTTTTATGGCATTTCGTGGTGTGTGTAGTGAATACTTGTATATGCTCAACATCAAGACCGGAAGTGGCATACAAGTTTCTGTATAGCTGCATGGACATACAGAAAATTCATGAATTAGACTGGTGCCATTACACTTTTGTAAATATGAAGATAGCTGCTGAAAAATGGAAAGGAGGAAATGCTTATTTCACTGGACCATTGCCTTTCTTACTGGTATGTACACTGCCCATAACATATAGTTTAAAAGTATAGAACAATTATGTTAACTGGTTAGAACACATACTTAAATGTTTAGAACATATTCTTTTTCTGCTTAGAATATATATCTTAAGTTGCAGAACATATTCCTCAATAGGTTAGAACATGTTAAATAATTTTGTTAGAACATATTGATTAAGTTGTTAGAACATATTGATAAAGTTGTTAGAACATATAATTTTAATTGGTAGAATATCAATCTACAATGAAACATTTACTTAATTGAAATAGCCTATGAATTTGCTAGTTTGATCTTAAAGTCTTAAACTTGCTTGATTATTACAGATTAGGATTAAAAGTTGCCCTTCTTTGTTTTGAAAGTCGCTCTGCTTTTAGCAAAGAGTTTTGTCATTGCGTATGTCTTAATTACTTGAAGCAAAATATTTATAAATATTCAAACTCTATACAGATTACATATTTTGACCGGTTGCAAAGGGAGAAGATTGTGCAACCAAGAGAGTTCCCTCTCCTTTCAGTCTGGAACAGTGAGAGGATAGAAGAAAGAATGAAGATTGAAAACAAGAGGGGCTTTGGAAAGGGGGTTGTGCTCAAAAGAATAGCTTATGAAGGATTACTAGAAGAACAAGTTGAAGAACACATATACCAGAAAGATCCTGACTTGCAAGCAGGCTCATCAACTTCATCCTACAACATTATGGTAAGTAACTGGAAACATAGAATTTAAATACTTACCATGCAAGTTAGTACACATGGTTAGAATATTCAGAACATATTACTTAACTAGTTAGAACATATTGTTTGGTGATTCCAACATAATTGTTTTACCATAGAACAAGATAGTCTCTGGTTATGATTCTAGAATGCATTGCCGTCTATGAGATTTTGTATTTTCCATTTTTCTCACCCTTGATTGATGGTAATTGGTAATTTAGAACATATACAGTAACATGTTAGAACATATGAAGTAATTAATAGAACATTTGGATTAAATACTTACAACATATTACTTAACTAGTTAGAACATATACAATAACAGATTAGAACATGTAGGTTTAATTATTAGAACAATTAGATGAAATACTTAGAACAAAGTGTATTGGTTGTTGGAACTTATATTAAATGAATTCAAAAAATAGTTTTAGCACAGTTCCGAACATTGAATACATTCCTTAGAACATATTATAGAATATTTAGAACAAATAGACTTAATTCTTAGAACATATATCTAATTGATGAATCTGTTTTACTTGAATGAAGGGCTTTCTGGACAAATTTGGGGATTTGGCTAAGGCACTGGCTTCAAATATCAACGAGATGTATGTTATGGTAGATAAAGCATCTGACCTTTTCAAAGAAGGCGATACAGCAGAGGAACTGAAAAGGCTGGTCGATAATATTTGGAGCAAGTACACAAATAAGCCAACTGAGCCAATTCTGCCCGAAGCACAAGAAAAAGTCAAGAGTCCTTCAGTTCTTAGCCAAGACAAACAAATGTTTGATGAACCTGGATTCATTGAGGAATTGGACGTGGTAATGGCTAAGGCATGGGAAGATTACCAAGAGAGAATAGGTATGAGTAAGAAATTTGTCAAGCCACGTCCAACAAAAAAGAAAAAGAAGGCAAGAGATGAATCTGATATATTAGGCTTCAAATTGTTGACCCAAAGCCAAACCGATGAAGAAGAAGAGCAACCCCTCCCATTTGCTACAACAACGACACACATCTTTGTTCCAGAATCAGAATCACCAGTGATCCTTAGGGATATTCCATCTTCATCTGCATTAAAGCCAACAGAAGTGATTTCTCTCGACAGTGCTGAATCGTTTGAAAATATGGATTTGGATTTGGACTTGGATCTGGCACTTGGAGTTCAAAAATCCTTGGAAAATGCAGCAAACAATGTCAAAAGCCAAGAACAAACAGACACAGAAAATGCAACAAACAAGCCAAGTTCGGGTAAAGATGATGACCCTAAGGAAAGAGCGTCTGATGTTGTTCCAACAGAGGCTACTTTGGGTAACAATGATCAGCAAATGGGAACAGAAACTACTAAAACACCAACTGGTTTAGATATTGATGGAAAGCAAGCTGGTTCGCCAAAATATGAGGAGCCAAAACAGAAAATAGATGAGCAGGAAGGGTAATTACACATAATTTATTGTAATTCCTATTTTGGAAAAACCGTGAAACAATGAAATAATTGTATTTTGGTATTTTGATGGATTAGAACAATTATTATTTTCAGAATTGTTTAAAGACTCGAATGCTTAATGTTTTTTAGAACACAAAGTGTTATGATTTAGAACTTTGATTTTATGTACAGGGGAAATGATGAAAGTAGAAAGAGTCAAAGATGCATTGAGAAGCTCCCGCAATATTTAAGATCGCCTTTCATGGTCAAACATGATGCAGCGTTCAAGAGAGTAGATGTTGCTAAAAGAAGGATGGCTGATTATGCATTTGCTGAAGGACCAATTGAGTAAGTTATAAATTTTCACTTTCATTATTAAGATTTTATATATTATTTGAATTCAGAAGTTTATCTTTGTGAATTCAGAACTTTATATGTGTGAAGTCAGAACTTTATCTTTGTGAATTCAGAACATTTACCTAGTTGAATTAGAACAATTACTATGTTAAGTCAGAACATTGACATTTTGTGCATTCCATAGTTTTTGAATTCAGAACTTTATCTTTGTGAATTCAGAACTTTATCTTTGTGAATTCAGAACATTTACCTAGTTGAATTTTAACAATTACTAAGTTAAGTCAGAACATTGACATTTTGTGCATTCCATAGTTTTTGAATTCAGAACTTTATCTTTGTGAATTCAGAACTTTATCTTTGTGAATTCAGAACATTTACCTAGTTGAATTAGAACAATTACTAAGTTAAGTCAGAACATTGACATTTTGTGCATTCCATAGTTTTTGAATTCAGAACTTTATCTTTGTGAATTCAGAACTTTATCTTTAGGAATTCAGAACATTTACCTAGTTGAATTAGAACAATTACTAAGTTAAGTCAGAACATTCACATTTTGTGCAATCCATAGTTTTTGAATTCAGAACTTTATCTTTGTGAATTCAAAACATTTACCTAGTTGAATTAGAAAAATTACTTTCCTGATTTAGAACATCTAACTTTTAATTTTATTTCTCAAAAATTGATATAATATTTGTGTTTTTGTTGAATGAAGTGAGCTTTTGTACAACGATAAGCTAAACAAAATCACAAGAGAAGAAATGAAAAGTCTTGCGGGCGAAAATCATATGCTCAACAATATAGCTGATGCATGGGCATACCTTTTAAATGTTGAAAACAGAAGGCGAGGTGTAGGAACAGAAAGTAGATTTTTCTTCAGCACAAAGCCATATGTAAGTTAATACATATAAAATGATGTCTAAATTAAAATTCGAGTAGCACTTTTTTTTGACAAATATTTAAACATTTTCAGGACATCTTATGCAAAGATAAGTACTTTCTTTCGAGTATCAAGTTCAATGAAAGATATCCTGCTTTGTTTAAAAGAATGGATGAAGAACTAGCACATGCTAAAGTAACAAGCTTGCAAAGAGTTCAATTGGTATGATTCTAATTATGTGTGACTTGTTGACGTAATATTATACTACTTTCACAAACAGCAACATAACTCTAAACATTAAATTTTCAGGTGTTTTTTCCGATAGTTAATGGTGGTCATTACTATCTATTGTGCATTAACTTCATGAATGGCAGTTTGGACGTGATTGACAACCAATGCATTACACCCCCTATGACGTATTTGGGAAAATACAAGAATGAACCAAGAAATATGGTACGCTTTCTATCTAAATCTGTGTTAAAGTGATGACATAGATTTTAACTAACTAATTATTGTCAGAACAAAATTTTCCAAATTCAGAACATATAGAAAGAATATTTAGAACATTGTGCTACAAATACAGAACATATTCCTAAACTTCAGAAAAAATAATGTTTCTCACTTTGACAATTTCACAGTTGAAAGGCTTCGCAGAATATTATTTTGCAAGACACAATGGAGGAAACAAAAGTTCTGTAACTGATTTCAAAACAAGAAACCTGAATATGAAATGGAAAAGCAACGCCAATTATGATGATTGTGGAGTGTTTTTGCTGAAGCACATGGAAACTTATTATGGAGAGAGTGCAAAGGAATGGAATCCGGGACTGGAAAAAGACAACGTAAGTGTCTAAAATTTAAATTTAATGATAAGCCTCATGAGTTTAGAACATTGGAATACACTCAAAACATATACTTGGTTATACAGAACATGTTCCTTAACTAGTTAGAACATATACTTGTTGATACAGAACATGTTCAACTTGTTAGAACATATACCGTAACAGGTTAGAACATGTAGAATTAATTATTAGAACAATTAGATGAAATGCTTAGAACAAAGTGTATTGATTGTTAGAACTTATATTAAATGAGTTCAGAAAATATTTAGAACATATTGTTGAATTTGTTAGAACATATAGGGTTAGTTATTAGAACAATTGGATTAAATGCTTAAAACAAAGTGTATTTAACATCTATTTTTTTGTTCTAACCTTCAAATTGATGTCATTGCAGTTTGAGCAAATGAAGAGATTGAGAGTTGAATATTGTGGAAAGTTATTGGCGCACAAAGAGAATGATGAACATCATACAATGATTTCAAAATCAAGAACATGGGCACTAGAAAACAAAATTTGAGGAAATTGTAATAGCTAGTTGTAGATCAATGCTAGAAACATGTAGCTTACATGTAGCATCAAATTTCGTACTTGTTATAAATAGGTTTTGTTGAAGATGTAGCTTAAATGCTTAGAATTTTTGGCTTTCTTGTTAGAACATATTTCTGAAGTGGTTAGAACATTTATGTGAATTTCTTGTTAGTATTATAAATACTATGAGTATTAGCATAATTAGTTGAAAAATGTGAGAATTAGCATTATCAAAATTTAGTATTATTGATATTTAGTATTGTCAAACTAAATATTCAATGCAATGACTTTGTTTCATAATTTGTTGTTATCCTTGATTTAATTAATGCAAATAGAAACAAGTCTATTAAACAAATAAAATATATTCCAATAATTTGTAATCATTTCTTGTTGAACGTGATTCGGAACAAATACTATGTTATTTCAAAACGTATGGTAAGTTGACTTAGAGCATTTACATTTTGTGCACTAACTTTTAACTTTTTTAAGAACTAAGAACTTTTTAAATTAAGAACTTTGTCTCTTTGAATTCAGAACATTTACTTAGTTGAATTAGAACAATTACTTTACTTACTCATAACATCGAACTTTTAACTTTATTTCTTAAAATTTGGTTTAGTGTTTGTATTGTAGATGAATGAAGTGAACTTTTGTACAACGATAAGCTAAAATGAGAAGTCATGCGGGCGAAAATAATAATATCAACAATATGCATGGGGATACCTTTTAATTGTTGAAAATAATAGTTAAGCAAAAGGAACATAAAGTATATTTTTCAGAGCCATGAAAAAACTATATAGATATACATTGTTCATGGAAAATATGACAATGTCCAAAAACGTAACACAAAAAAAAAACTATAAAAAAATAACACTTCAAAAAGTGAGAGGATCTATGTGGCGATGGTGAATGATGAAATTGTGTATTCTTTGGCGAGAAGCTTTTAATGACAATTCTGAAAAAAAAAAAACAAAACAAATTGTGTCAAGGGAACTAAATAATGAATAAAAAGCATCATTGAAATTAAAACATTATAATTCTATAGTTTAGAACATTATGTATATTGTGTAGAACATAGTGCACAGTTTCCTGGAACATGCAGTTTTAAGTGTAGTACATGATATAGATTGGTTAGAACAATATGAATATTGTGTAGAACAGAATGCAGAATTCCCTAAAACATATAGTGATAAGTTTAGAACATCATGTATATTAATTAGAATATATGATAATTTATTCAGAACATCAAGGTAATAGAATTTTTTACATCCAAACCATGTTATAAAAACTTATAACTTACAATTTTCTTTCACTTTATGTGGGCAATTCCGGATATCATGGTAACCAAGCTCTCCACAACCTCTACATAACCTTTTCTTCTTTTGGCTTTGCTCAATTGCCTTTTCCTTGTCACCTTTCAATCGTTTGTCACTACCTGTACCTGGAACATGAACCCCCGTGCCTTTGTTCTTTGAAATTTTAGGCGGCTTAACCACAATTTCAGTAGGAAGGGTAGCTCCAATCAGTAGCTCGATGTCTGTTGCTTTGCTAGGAGAACCATTGTTTTCATGATTGTTAGAACTCTTCTTAGCTTCCAAGTTTAACCTTAAACCTTTTAAATTCTTCACAAGATCAGTAAGATCTTCTTCATTACCCTGAGCCAAACTCACACATGTGTGAATTTCTGACCATAACTCATTTAACATTCTTTTACAATCAACAAAGTTAACACATGCCTCCAAGATATTTCCTTCTAAATCAAAAATTGGCGTTTTAGTTGCCAAACTAGTCCACCTATTTAGCACATAAGCATCAGGAATATACTCAATCATCTTTGCCTTCCACACCCAAATCATGTGCCTACAAGGAATCCCTAACCTCTCAAACATCTTGCACATACATTTACTATCTAGGTTAGCCGGGTTAAAACTAACATCAAACTTTCTTATTCTACATCCTTCTCTAATGGTAAAGATTTCAAACCCATTTTCTTTCTTGTACTCCTCAAGTCCACAGTGAAAGCAACCAATCTCGAGCTCCTCTTGAAAATCATAAAAGACTGAAACAGTGTAGATTTTAGAAGCATGTTTCTCTAATGCAAAGGAAGTCTTACATTCTGGATGCTTGTGTTTAGAATCATTGTCAAATTGACCTTGAGTATGTCTTTGAGCATCCAATGCACTCTCAAATCTCATGTAAAACTCTACTAGAGTGAGATGGGGATTGGTAAACTTTGTATAAAAATTGTTCTCACTCTCTGACCTTGATGTAGTCCTCATGATACCACATAGAAACGAATCTCTAAAGTATGCTGGGATCCACATTTGACGCTTCTCATACAACTGCTTCAACCACTCATGGTCTTGAAGCTTGAACTCAGCAAGAACCTTTCCCCATTTCTCTTCAAATTCTGTTGGCTCAATCTCTTCACTCCAAACACATTTGCAAATTTTATTAAGAAACAGGGTATCTTGCGTAATCTGACGGCCGACTTTCTCAGGCATTTTTTTCATTATATGCCACATACAAAACCTATGCTCAGCGGTCTGAAACACTTTAGGAATAGCTATTTTCATTGCCGGATCTTCATCCGTAATCAAACAAGCTGGCTCATTACCTCCCATTGCCTTGAGGAAAGTTCTAAAAACCCACTCAAAAGACACGATGTCCTCATGGGCTATTAAAGCAGCACCAAAAGTAACACACTTCTTGTGGTGATCAACTCCAGTAAATGGGCCAAATATCATATTATACCTAAAAACAAATTTCAGAACATTCAGTATAATGTTTAGAACATATGAATAGTTATATAGAACATGCTGAATAATATTTAGAACATATGTACAGTTATTAGAACAAGATAACCATGCATTCAGAACTTGATGAGTAATGTTTAAAACATGCAGATTTTAACTTAGAACATCATGAATATTATGTAGAACAAAATTTAGATGAATTCAGAACATGACAAGAAATTACCTATTTGTTTGAAATGTGGTGTCAAAAGAAACCATATCACCAAAGAGTGCATAATTCTTTCTACATATTGGATCTGCCCAAAAAGCTTTACAAAGTTGCTCGTCTTCATCCACCTCATAGTCAAAGAAAAATGCACTCCATAACAACTTCTTGTTCTGAAAGTTATTCACAAACATTTGGGCATCCGATCCTTCAATGTAAGCCTTCAAATCTCTATGAAAATTTTTGAAATCTTGCTTGGATGCACCAACGTTATCATACGATCCAACTAACTCCTTCATCAATCTAAAAGTCTTAACCGGACCAATGTTCACCTTCGAATTATCAATAATCATCTTCTTATGAAGAATATTCATTTTCCTACCCGCTTTCTGAAATTTTAGACAACCCGGGGTGTAAAGAGCATGAACATGTGGCTCTCGGAATTCAGTCACCACATAAAAACCTTCATTTTTATACTTCATAACCATCCGAGCCTTGCAACCAACACGAGTAACTAGCCTTCTTCGAGGTATAGGTACTTTATCTTCATTACCTTCCCCTTTTTTAACATTTGGCATGCCTCCAACCTTAACTATTGCTTTTTCTTTGAAACCAGCCTTGTTGCATAAACAATACTGAAAAGCAATAACGTCTAGTGCCTTCCTTTTTGTAGCAGTAGATTTCCTCATCACAAAACCAGCAGCTTTTGAATATGCTTTATAAAATGAAATACCCTCTTCGACACTCATAAATTTCATCCCTACAACAGGTTTTAACTCATCAGAACAACATGGAATCCATTCTCTCGTTCCCCCTGGACTTAATATAGGAATTACTTCAGGAGTAACAGCCACATTTGAATTAGAACAACTTGCATATTGTTCATTATCCACAACAGAATCTAGAAAAAAATAACAAAAAAATAATTCAGAACATGTATAAAGTTTACATAGAACATTGGGTTAAAAGTGGAGAACAATGTAAGAATAATTCAGAACATCAGAAAGAATGAGACAGGAAAATAGAGAACTATACAAAATCCTAGAAGCAAGTATTACTCAAAACATTTTAAACGACTATGCCGAAGATATAATGCAATCATTCACATCATCAAAAATAATTTACAACTTGGAGTTCATTAGAGGTGATCATTATTCACAACATGATCAAAAAACGAATTTAAAAACAATTCAGAACGTGTATAATATGTACATAGAACATTGGGTTACAAATTCAGAACATTTATAGCGATTATTCAGAACGTTAACAAATTAGACACAATAATAAGAAAACTCACTTGATTCCGTCAATGATGAGGACGAACTATGATGAAATTCTGATGCCATTGCTCGAAAGAATACTGATCTGTAAATCAAAAACATGAAACACATACATGATTGAATACAAATTTGAACACATAAATTAAAAACAAAATTCAAAGGAACAAATAGATAATCAAAAATCTAAAATATATAACAAATACAAATCAAAAATCAAAATAAAAAACAAATCAGAAAATAAAAAACAAAACAAAAACAACTCACCAAATATGAGTGCAATTCGGCAATTCAAATTATAAAAGAAGCTCACGAAATTCAGCAAATAAACAATTCGATAATCAACAATTAATAATTTCAATTCAATACTAATAGAATTGGAATCGATAATCAAAACTAGGTCAGAAATTGGAAAATTATCAAGCAAAATACACAAATCAAAATTGCGAAAATTGATAAAAAAATACCTTGAAATAATCAAGTAGATGAATGTATTCGAGAATTGAATTGAATTCTGAAGCGAATTTGGAGACGAATTGGACCTTGATTAAGGTGCTCTAATGGCGGCAGCAACATCAAAGAGAAAGGCGAGAAAACAGAGAGAGAAAGCAGAGATTAGAGAGAGAAACTAATTACGTGAAAACTGAATTTTATGGGCTGATTATACTTAAAAGAATTTACCAAATTGCCATTAATAATCCTTCATTTCAGGCTGTTAGATTAGAGATGATTCAAGGGTTAAGATCTATTCTCACATAGGATGTGTTCTCACATAAAGGAGGTGTTCTCATATGAGCCCTCCTCTATATATATATATATATATATATATATATATATATATATATATATATATCTTTAACAATATGTTCTTAATCTTTAATTATATGTTCTTAATCGTTACATTTGATTTGATTCCTAGAGGTGTGACCATTGACATTTCTTTTAAAAATATATATTTTTAATAAAAAATAACTTAAACACTAACATATCACTCTGTGTCATTCGAAATCTCCTTTACATTTTTTAATTTGATTATTATAATTGAAGAAAATGAAAAGATCCAAAGGTTGGTTATTCCCAAATATCCTTATGTTCATTAGCTTTACAAAAAAAAAAAAGTTTGCATCTAGCCAACTACGTCATTGGTCATTACCACATATTGAAAATGAATAAAAACATGAAAATGAATAAACGATGAGCTGAATGAATAAAAATTAAAATGAATAAAACTTGGAAATGAATAAACGGTGAGCTTCGAGGAATAAAAATTGAGTTTTAAATATATAAAAGTGAAGCTTAAATATTTAATTATATATTCTTAATCGTTACATTTGATTTATTTCCTAGAGGTGTGACCATGAGAATTTCTTTTATAAAAAATTATTTTTAATCAAAAACAACTTAAACACTAGCATATGAATTGTGTGATTCGAAATCTCCTTTAAATTTTTTAATTTGATTATTATAAGGGAAGAAAACGAAAAGATCCAAAGGATGGTTATTCCCAAATAACCTTTTGTTCATTACCATAAAAAAAGTTTGCATCTAGCCAACTACGTCATTGGTCATTACCACATAATGAAAATGAATAAATCTTTAAAATGAATAAACGGTGAGCTAGATGAATAAAAATTAAAATGAATAAAACATGAAAATGAATAAATGGTGAGCTTCGGTGAATAATAGTTGAGTTTTAAATATATAAAAGTGAAGCTTAAATCTTTAATTATATGTTTTTAATCGTTACATTTCATTTAATTCCTAGAGGTGTTGTGAGGGGGTCGAAAAAGCGCGAGGCTAATGCGTGACCTCGTCCCTCGTGGGTGTGACGATTCTTTTTATTCAATCAAGTGTAATTGGATTTCCTGTGAGTATACACCCAATTGACTAGTAATATAGGAGTCGCCATTCAGTTTTTAACGACAATGAGAAAAACTGACAAAACCCGGTTATCGTGACATAAAGGGAGTGCAATTATGTTTGACCACGACGGCCGTAGGTTCCCTTGTGATCCTTGGTGTGGGGATCTCTCAATATACACCCGCAAGGTAGAGATTGAGGGTTCGGGGGACTGTAACTACCGAGAGGAGTACTTCGCTCGTCGATAACTCCAGAGGCAGGATATCCTTACTAGCTCAGCATAAATAATTGAAGGGACATGCGTTGACTATTAAACTAATCTGAATTGATTTTAGCAATATGCAACATATAATACTAATTCGATCGTGATTATCAAATTTAAATAGCATTAAGGGACCTAGCATGATAATCCGATTTCCCAAAAATATTATATTTGTTAGGCGTGATAGAACAATCAGATTAGGTTAGTTTAACAGTTCATAAAAAGGGCGAGGAAAGCAGTTAAATCATCGAAAAGGGACACATTACGACGCACCCTTGAGAGGTGTGTCACGGTTCTCAGAAAACTAACCACTTTGACTTTGCTATTTCTCCTTTTTATTTAACGAATCTCAATTATGGGATAGGATACGTTCTGTTCGATTTATGGATCGATTGCGACAGAACGCGTGAACAGTTTTGCAGCGAGAGGCTTAGGCTAAGGGTTGGAGTCAACACTCAGAATATAATTGTGTGTTGTTGTGTGTTCTTTCACGTCGAATTTAGGGGCCTATTTATAGGGAAGAGTTCGTGGAAAGATAGAATTGCAGAGTTCTAATCCACAAAGAATTAGGAAAAAAACACGTACCCAGGTATTTTCAGCGCCCAGGCCTGGGCACCGAAGATTTCGGCGCCCAGAGCCAGGCGTTGAAAATAGGGTCTGGGCAGTTTTCTTTAGTCAGATTCGGATTCCTGAAATCCGTAGAGTTTGAGATTAATTCGAGTCTTTTAGCGCGTATAAGTTTTATGACGGAATGCGTTTGGGCCCGTTACGAAATCTAGGCTCGTTAGGATTTTAATTAATACGTAACTCTTATTTCTGAATCATATTAGGAATAGGATTCTCGCAGTTTTCTATCTCATTTAGGATTTATGTTGGAATGCAACACCTAATTCTGACAGGTTTCTATCTTTTATGATTTGCCACTTTTAGAAGCTACCTTTTACGGCAATTACTATTTTTAGCAGGTTTCCATAAATAGCAGGTTTCGGGTGAAATGAAATGGGGAATCGAGATTCGTTTATTTTATAGGAGATGCGTTGTCAAGTGGAGTTTTACGTTTTCATCATCGAACCTTTCCCTTGCGGGAATGGGGACAAAAGTAGGTGTCTACAGTTAGCCCCCACTTTGACTGGGCCTTGGAGTAAGACGATGGTCAAAGTATTAGACAGAGTGCGTCACACAAGCCATGGTGTATATGACCTGTTTTGCGAGGGTCTCACGAGCCTCCGAGTGATAACATTTGACTTAAGGGTCATCACTTGAAGTGTCGACATACCCCTCACGTGTCATTGGGATTTGTCAACTGATAGTATAGAAACTTCCTCACTTTGTCATTGGAAGGATCTAAAGGTGCGTAGAAACTCCCTCACTTTGTCATTGGGAGTAGCTACAGAGTTTTTCGAAATCAAAGCTATAAAGTGTAATTGGGCCTAGCCAAGCCCAATCACGAGGTAAAAAATGTTTTTAAAGATACTCATTTTCAGGGCTAGCTAAACGAGAAAACCCCCTTGTTTTTATAGGACGTAAAACGAAGGAAAATCCAGCACCCTTGTTTTTATAGGACGTAAAACGAAGGAAAATCCATCAAAAGTTATCGCTGCAGCGACTAAGGACCTGCGCGGTTAGTGACACAGACCCCGCCAGCTGAAGATGGCGAGCTTGTCTGCTGAGGGTGGACGCCCCGTCCGATAGAAGTGGACGAATCTGTTTTGATGTTTTGAAAATAAGGACCTACGCGGTTTGTGACGTAGACCCCGCCGGCTGAAGATGGCAAACCTGTCCGCTAAGGGTGGACACCCCGTCCGATAGAAGTGGACGAATCTGTTTTTGAAATTTTGAAAATAAGGACCTACGCGGTTTATGACATAGACCCCGCCGGCTGAAGATGGCGAACCTTGTCCGCTAAGGGTGGACACCCCGTCCGATAGAAGTGGACGAATCTATTTTGAAATTATTTTGCTTTTTTGAAAATAAGGACCTACGTGGTTTGCGCCGTAGACTTCGCCGGCTGAAGATGGCGAGCCTATTTTAAATTTGAAAACTTTATTTTTGTCGAAAACTGAGGACCTGCGCGGCTAGTGACGCAGACCCCGCCCGCTGAGGGTGGGCGAGCCCTGTCCGCTGAGGGTGGACGTCCCTGAATTCGTTTTCTTTTCGATTTGGGAACTCGCGCGGTTGGTGACGTGATCTTGCCGACTGAAGATGGGCAAGTTCCTATTTCTTTGGTTCTTTGTGATTTCTTTTGAGAATTTCTTTTTATTTATTCTTGTAGGAGCGAATTCTTCCGAGGGATGCTCGGGTTTAGTTGCAACCTGAATGTGGGTTGACAATGTGTTTAGATGGACCATAGTCTCGTGGTCATCACCTTTTCATGGTTTTGAGCTAGTCTTTTCGGCTCAATTTGGCCATTACCTGGGGTCCTTGATTAGGGGACTATGCATAAGTATCAACGGCGACCTTTGTCTTGAGGTCGTAAACTGGTTTTATTTTTTGAGACATCCAAACACGGGACTTCGTACATCGTAGTCTGGGAATATTATTTTAACTTTGCATACTCTCTTTTGAAATATATATTTTCTTTCGAGCCACCAAGCACTCGTGCTTGGCGGTCAGTTCTTGTCAAAGAGGTTCTTTGGGGATACGCATTTTGTAATGTACTTGATCGTGTTTGGAATTGTGCTCGTAAGTGCGAGCGATCTTTGTAGTGGTGTGCTACTCTTAACAAAGCCGTGAGGTGCGACTTTCAGTAAAGAAATAGGCAACTTTCAAGTCAAATGAATATGGCAGGGCCCTATAGAAGTCAGAAAGGGTCTGGGATCATTTTCGGCGCCCAAGCCTGGGCGTTAAAGATTTCGGCGCCCAGCGCTGGGCGCTGAAAATAATTCTTAGCGAGCTTTCTTGATGACACAGTTGGCCTCTTGTTCGTTCGTTCTTTTTCCTGGAAGTTCTATGTATTCTCTTTTCTTTTGTTTTTTTTCTTTGTTTTTAGAACGTGATGATTTTCTTGAGAGGCCGTAGCCGATTGGTGGACTACGGTGCTTGTCGCTTTGGGGCGATTATTTTAAGGAACTGTTGCTCTTAAGGTGTACAGTTATTGCAATAGTCGGGCGAGTCTATATGGCCCGAGGAACATACCTTGAGGTGTAAGACTTTGATCGCTCTTATATTTTTTGAACGTGTTCGTGAATGATGATATGTATGTGCGAACGAGCGTTCATAGAATGGTCGTTGTGTGCGGTCCATTAATCAGTTTGCTTGAATCATTATTTTTATTTTTTTTTGAGCAATGACTGATTTTGAATAGTTTGCTTAGAAGCTTGATAGGGGTCAGGTCCATTCATGAAGTGGGCTCAAACATCGTGCCCTTTCGATTGTTCAAACATTTGCTTCGAGATTTTTTATTTTGTTATGGTTGTTTCGTAGCTTGGAGCCCCCAAGTATGCATGTTGGGATGCTTCCTTTTGGCGTACAATTTTGTAGGTTCTTTCGAGAAAGATGCCTTGGGGTTTCGCTCGTGTAGGTGCGAGCTATCCCTTCCGTGGTAGGTAATGTTTTGCTACCTTTAATCCTTAATGTAGAAGTCGTGTGGCTTGCATTTGGGCGATAAGTAGTCTTTGCCTCTTACTCTTGGTCGTGCTTGCATTAGTGCAATGTGCCTTACCCTTTTTTAGACTTGTACTGTGGGATTATGGTGCAACGCAGGCTTGTGTGGCCTAACAGCGTGTCTTAGAACATTCCTCCAAGTGTTGGGATATCATTATTTGGAGTACTTCATCGTGCTGAATCGTTCAGGTGCTCGAACAAGTGTAGCACCTTCTGCGTGGGTTTGCACGGCTTATTACTTCGTTCGATGCGATGATTCATAGGTGTTTCTTTCTTATTTTTGTATCTGGGCAAAACTTGGCTAGCAGAAAGATTCAGCGCCCAGGCTGGGGCGTTAAAGATATCGGCGCCCAGCTCTGGGCGTTGAAAATGATTTCTGGGCAGAACTTTGACAGTATATTTTTTTTCTTTCGCTTTTTCTTTGGAACGATGTAGACTGTGTAACGGGCGCTTTATAGGGCGAGCGTTATGTGCAGTGGGTTGATCGGAGTTTTGGTGACTCGCGATTTTCAGTTACCCTTGTTAGTGGGGTGACTTTATATATTCTAAGTAGTGCTTTAAAATTTAGGAGGGGTTGTAGCCATTCTAAGGTTCGTTTTGCACGATTAAAGCTTAGGATTGAGCCCTTATGACATATGTATAGCATTAGCGTCGAGAATTTGCGATAAAATCGTCATTTCGAGCATTTTTAGAGTGTTTTTCTCAAGCCCCCAATTGTAGCTACGGGATTGGCTTGGTGCTATAATGCTTTGCATACGTTTTTATGCATTCATGGTGACACGGATCATGAATAGTTTGAACCAGACTCGTTTAGTGCGAGGTACGTTCGAGTAGTGATTTTGCTACTTTTCCTGTAAATGTCGTATTGTGCGACATTGCCATGGTCAAGGTAGTCACATGTTGAAGTGTGCCTTGACCAAAATCTAGGTGCCTTTCTTTACCCATAATCATATTTAGAAATCTTTTTGACTCACTTGCAACATCAAGATAAGCACATACTTAGCTTAAACCAACGACACTTTACTATTGTTCGAAAAAAGTCTTTGAAAATTATTTGAAAATTATTTAAAATCCGAGTCCTACTGTGTACAATCCGAGGTGTCCTACGTAGGTTGACTTATAGAAGGGTTCGTACAGGATTACATGAATGAATCAAAATACTGTTACGATTTTTGGAATGCTGTCTAAGGATTTGTTGGAAGCCAGGGTGCAGGCGTCAAGATATACTTGTGCCCGTTCGGCATATGCTTTAGGCTTTTTAGGGCCGTCTTTTCCAGAATTGCGGGAATATAAACCGTTTTCAAATTGACTTAGATTTACTTGGTGTATGTCTGTACAAAAGGTCAAGGTATACTTAGTTCTTTCCCTAGCTCTTCCATTTCAATTTTTTAGCCCCTAGTTGCTATTATGTCTTCCTATTAATGATGCTTTTAGATTTCGATTTTAGATGCCCGTGTCATATGTTTGAGTAGGGTGAGCCTTGGTTAAGTGCCAAGTCCTATTGACAATGTCTGATTTTTCACAGGAGATTCGCAAGCATTTGAATTACCATGAACGGGTGGCCTGAGTTCGAATGAACGATGGGGCGATGCCGTAGAACAATCCTCTTTATTGCAAGCTTACTGCCTTTACTACTTGTTGGCGATCATGCCTGTGTCTAGTGGTGAAAGAAGGTCTTTAAGCGAACGACTATGTCTAGTGGTGAAAGAAAGTCTTTAAGTGCGTTAGTTCGCTTTTAGGGAGGGTCAAGTCGAGTACTTTAGAGGTCATGGACGCTTGCGCTAGCCCCCATTCAATTGAGGCAGAGCGATCTTTTTAGTCTTGGCTAAGTGCCTAGGAGTGTGAGTGCTCCTTCTGGCAAGGGTACGTGCCCTTATTATTTTTCGATGTGTGCTCGTTTTGGCATCTTGATGGTTTGGATTCTTCCTTTGACTCAAATTTTTCTTTCGACTTGGGTTGCAAATAATTAAATTTCAGTAAGGGACTTCTATTTTCATATTCTTGTTTTTCTATAGGCTTTAATATTTTTGCAAATTGGTTGGACCGAATCATGGATTGCCTACGTATCCGCCTTAAATAGATTTAATTTGGAATCAGGTCTTGCGTAGTTCTTAGCCTAGAAAATGGTTTCTTAGAATGCCGAATTCGATAAGTATGTTCTGAGGTGAAAACATATTATTTGAAACGGTGGAATAAATGAAGTTTATTATTATTTTAATCTACTGCTTTGCCGTAAGCCAAAAATTTGTTTTATATATTTGTTTGAGTACATGTATTTTTTGGTGGTACGTATGTCTGAATACGTGTTGTACCCCCCAAGTGTTCGTTATTGTCCCGTGTATGTGCGGATAAAATGACGAGCACTTCTGGACAAATTTTAGCAAGCAGAGAGATTCAGCGCCCAGGCTGGGGCGCTAAAGATTTTGGCGCCCAGCTGTGGGCGCTGAAAATTATTTCTGGGCGGATCTTTTTTGGTGCGCTAAATGCTTCTTTTCTTATTTTTGTGCGCTTTGCAAAGTTTCCTTTTTTATTATTCACATTTTTTTTTGTGCACTTTTCATTTGTCTTCCTTTTTTTTTACTCGTGACTCAAGACGGTTTAAAAAATGGGTTGAATGAGATAGGATAATTTGTATGGGTATTGGTCAAGCATGCGGATCACATCTACTAGGACTCACAATTTGCAGCCTCAGGCTAGTGTCACGAGTTTACCTCAATCAAGGCCAATGAGTAGCATAGGGACGGCTCAAGGGTATATCAACAGGATGTATCCAAACAAGTTATATGGTCATTATGCTAATGGTGGCGTAAGAATGGGTTTGGGCTTTGGAAATAACGGGTATGACGCACGTGTCAATGGCCGTGCGTGGTTTGCAGTTGATAACAATTTCAGGAACAAGAGTCGAGGTAATGGTTTCTTGGGTTATGGCAATGATAACATGGATGGGTTAAATGAGCTGAACAGGGGCCCCAGAGCGAAGGCATCTAAGAACATAAGGATTGGAAAGGGTAGACATCGCAGAATTTTATGTAATTTTTGTGGCATGATTTGGATTAGTTGACTCAATTCTTTTCCTTTGTTTACTTGGGTAAATTTCGCACTTTGGGAGGTACGGGCTAAGTACTTCATGGCTCGCTCTTTTCGCTCTCCCTTTTCTCTTTCTCTTAGAGTATTTCATGGCTATTTTCGCTCCCCCTTTTCTCTTTCTCTTTTTTTCTTTTTGCTTGGGATTTCTCCCCCAATTTTTTTTATTTGGGCTAAGAGGTAGATGGTTGTGGTCTTTGAGTCACGAGGCGAGACTGAGTGAGCCTCGTTTGGTATGCCTATAGTGGACCTGTGATTTCAGTAGGCCTAGGGTGGACCTTTAGCTTTAGTAGGCCTAGGGTGGACCTTTTAAATTGTCTTACTTTGCAAGCGTATTTAATCGTTTCTTAAAATGTGTAAATAGCGTAGATTCAAAATGTTATTTTTACCTTATTGAATTTTAACGAAAGAATTATATCGAAAGTAATTTTTTTGCTTCTTTTCAGATTCCCGTTTTCGGGATTTAATTGGAAGTTGTGATTTAGACTCAAACTTTCATTAATCTTTCTGATTATAACCCGTGTATGAATACAAGGAGGTGGCCTAGACTCAAAATAATGACATGGCGTAAGCCTATAATACTTGACCAAGCGACTCTCAGACTTAGGCTAATTGGACCATAACTTTCGTTGGTTGACACTTTAGATTTTAACCCTTGGGTGTTCATTTGTCACGCGTCATTTTGCTTAATGTTGGCAAGGTAGTTAATTGGGGAGATCGAACTTTTATTTTTGCAAGACTAGAACCATTAGTGCGGCTTCTCTCTTAGTGTGTATTGCTTTACCCCAATGGTAGCCTTATGGTATGCCGATTTGGGTATTTTCATGGTTGGTCATGTTGCATTCATGGAAAATCTTTTAGTCCGTGCTTAGTAGTATTTCAAGGAGCGAATGACTCGAGAGGACTATGATAGTCGTGACCCAATGTGATTATAAGCCTTGAGGCCATTAATTTTTGCTAACAGTATTGACACCTTAGGTTCACTTTGGGGGTTGTGCGACTATGGGGGAATGATTTTCAGAATGTGACTGTTTCCATTTTGCAAATACTATAATATATTCTTTTTATTGGTGAGAGAGAGTATCAAGGCCGTATATTCTTAGCAAGGGATGACAATTACATATGGGTGCTTATTGATTTAAATGTTAGGAAGGGAGACTCAATATGGTTTAACCTTTTAACTTGCAGAACGACACTAAGCATTAAGACCGATTCTATGGATAAGACAACTGAGACTTAGGATTTAGATTGTACTTTGGCATAGCCTAGTCTAGACTCGGATTTATTTTATTTTCTATTTGAACATTTATTTTTTTCTTGAAGACTTTATTCGAACATTTATTTTTTTGAATACTTCGCCCATGTGACATTCATAATTATTAGCATGTTCGGTTTTTGTGCCGAGCATTGTTGTCGTAGGAGGCCTAACAACGACACAAAGAGTTATTAATTTTTTGCAAGTCGCTTTTGAAATCGAGTGCTTTTCTTACGCCCTCGTAGCAATTCTTTTTATGAACATTTTTTTGTGCTACGTATTTTCCTTTCGCGCGGGCACCGAGGCTGCTGCGCCTGACCAGAATGCCAAGCAGCAACTTCAGCGCCCAGCGAGGGGCGTGAGAAGTTCTGGCGCCCAGCCAGGGGCGTTGAAACTGCGTCCCTGGCTGGTTCTCGTTTTCTGTCTTCTGTTTATGCGACTTCGATTTGCGTGCTTGCCTAATAACGTCCTTTACGCGTAACGGCGTTTGTGGGATTCGTTACAGGCCATCCCGAGCGTCGCTTTTTTTGTGGCGATCATTCGGGTTTGCGGAACACGTGTTTCGGTATAACTCTTTGGCAAATTAGTCTATGAATGTTTGGGCAGTTTTTAAGGTTGTTGGTTTTCTAAGATAGTTTGTCACACACAATCACATATTTCGCTACACATAACTACATTACAAACATGGATTTGAAAATTAAATATGCCACGTAGTTTATGATAGGCTTCTATGGGTATTTTATTTGCGCCTGGCTTGGTACCGCTTCTATCGTAGATCCAACACATGCCCCGGTCGAGGTAGTGTCTTCAACAGACGAATTTCGCTCAAGAGGCCAACCCGCAAGTGCAAGCCAAGGGGGCATGCAGGCGAGAGAGACCTAATGAGCGAGCGATTGGGTTCGGGATAGGTGTACTACCTGCACAAGTACCGAGTGGGCAACATGCGCGGCGTATGCACCCCCCTATTGGCGAAAAAAGGTATCCTTAGTCCCAACTCCCGAGGGAGCCGAGATTCGTTATGCGGTTCTGCCCGTTCACATTAATATGCTGATTTTCAGGTCGTCCCAACTTGATGGGGAAATAAACGCGGGGTAGGATCGTTTCACCCTTCGGCTATTTTGATTACCTACAAGCACGAGTATTTCCTTCACTATCCCCAGTGGAGTCGCCACTGTGAGGGGGTCGAAAAGCGAGGCTAATGCGTGACCTCGTCCCTCGTGGGTGTGACGATTCTTTTTATTCAATCAAGTGTAATTGGATTTCCTGTGAGTATACACCCAATTGACTAGTAATATAGGAGTCTCCATTCAGTTTTTTACGACAATGAGAAAAACTGACAAAACCCGGTTATCGTGACATAAAGGGAGTGCAATTATGTTTGACCACGACGGCCGTAGGTTCCCTTGTGATCCCTGGTGTGGGGATCTCTCAATATACACCCGCAAGGTAGAGATTGAGGGTTCGAGGGACTGTAACTACCGAGAGGAGTACTTCGCTCGTCGATAACTCCAGAGGCAGGATATCCTTACTAGCTCAGCATAAATAATTGAAGGGACATGCGTTGACTATTAAACTAATCTGAATTGATTTTAGCAATATGCAACATATAATACTAATTCGATCGTGATTATCTGATTTAAATAGCATTAAGGGACCTAGCATGATAATCCGATTTCCCAAAAATATTATATTTGTTAGGCGTGATAGAACAATCAGATTAGGTTAGTTTAACAGTTCATAAAAAGGGCGAGGAAAGCAGTTAAATCATCGAAAAGGGACACATTACGCCGCACCCTTGAGAGGTGCGTCACGGTTCTCAGAAAACTAACCACTTTGACTTTGCTATTTCTCCTTTTTATTTAACGAATCTCAAATATGGGACATGAAACGTTCTGTTCGATTTATGGATCGATTGCGACAGAACGCGTGAACAGTTTCGCAGCGAGAGGCTTAGGCTAAGGGTTGGAGTCAACACTCAGAATATAATTGTGTGTTGTTTTGTGTTCTTTCACGTCGAATTTAGGGGCCTATTTATAGGGAAGAGTTCGTGGAAAGATAGAATTGCAGAGTTCTAATCCACAAAGAATTAGGAAAAAAACACGTACCCAGGTATTTTCAGCGCCCAGGCCTGGGCGCCGAAGATTTCGGCGCCCAGAGCCAGGCGTTGAAAATAGGGTCTGGGAAGTTTTCTTTAGTCAGATTCGGATTCCTGAAATCCGTAGAGTTTGAGATTAATTCGAGTCTTTTAGCGCGTATCAATTTTATGACGGAATGCGTCTGGGCTCGTTACGAACTCTAGGCTCGTTAGGATTTTAATTAATACGTAACTCTTATTTCTGAATCATATTAGGAATAGGATTCTCGCAGTTTTCTATCTCATTTAGGATTTATGTTGGAATGCAACACCTAATTCTGACAGGTTTCTATCTTTTATGATTTGCCACTTTTAGAAGGTACCTTTTACGGCAGTTACTATTTTTAGCAGGTTTCCATAAATAGCAGGTTTCGGGTGAAATGAAATGGGGAATCGAGATTCGTTTATTTTATAGGAGATGCGTTGTCAAGTGGAGTTTTACGTTTTCATCATCGAACCTTTCCCTTGCGGGAATGGGGACAAAAGTAGGTGTCTACAGGTGTGACCATGGGTGTTTCTTTTAAAAATATTTATTTTTAATCCATAACAACATAACATTAACATAAGACTTTGTGTGATTTAAAATCTCCTTTACATTTTCTAATTTAATTATTATAATGGAAAAAAACGAAAAGATCCAAAGGTTGGTAGTTTCCAAATAACCTTTTGTTAATTACCAGAACAAAAAGTTAAAGTTTGCATCTATCCAACTACTTCATTGGTCATTACCACGTATTGAAAATGAATAAAAACTTGAAAATAAATAAACGGTGAGCTGGGTGAATAAAAATTAAAACGTATAAAACTTGATAATTAATAAACGGTGAGCTTCGATGAATAAAAGTTGAGTTTTAAATATATAAAAGTGAAGATTAAATCTTTAACTATATGCTCTTAATCGTTACATTTCCTTTGATTCCTAAAGGTGTGACCATGGACATTTTTTTAAAAATATTTATTTTTAATCAAAAACAACTTAAACACTAATATATGACTTTGTGTCATTTGAAATCTCCTTTACATTTTTGAATTTGATTATTATAATGGAAGAAAATGAAAAGATCCAAATGTTGGTTATTCCCAAATAACTTTTTGTTCATTACCATTACAAAAAAAATAAAGTTTGTATCTAGCCAACTACATCATTGGTCATTACCACATATTGCAAAATGAATAAAAACTTGAAAATGAATAAATGGTGAGCTGAATGAATAAAAATTAAAACATATAAAACTTGAAAATGAATAAACAGTGAGCTTTGATGAATAAAAGTTGAGTTTAAAACATATAAAAGTGAAGCTTAAATCTTTAACTATATGTTCTTAATCGTTACATTTGATTTGATTCCTAGAGGTGTGACTATGGGTATTTCTTTTAAAAATATTTACTTTTAATAAAAAAAAACAACTTAAACACTAACATAAGACTTTGTGTGATTTGAAATCTCCTGTAAATTTTCTAATTTGATTATTATAATGGAAGAAAACGAAAAGATCCAAAGGTTGTATTTCGCAAATAACCTTTTGTTAATTACCAGAACAAAAAATTAAAGTTTGCATCTATCCAACTACTTCATTGGTCAATACCACGTATTGAAAATGAATAAAAACTTAAAAATAAGTAATCGGTGAGATGGGTGAATAAAAATTAAAACGTATAAAACTTGATAATTAATAAACGGTGATCTTCGATGAATAAAAGTTGAGTTTTAAATATATAAAAGTGAAGCTTAAATCTTTAACTATATGCTCTTAATCGTTATATTTCATTTGATTCCTAAAGGTGTGACCATGGGTATTCAATTCCAAGATCTATGACCATGGTTATTTATTTTTAAAAATATTTATTTTTAATCGAACACGACTTAACACTAACCTATGACTCGTGTGGTTTGAATTCTCTTTTTCATTTTTTAATGTGATTATTATAATTGAAAAAAACTAAGGATCGAAAGTTTGGTAATTCAGAAATTACCTTTGGTCATTATCATATCACAACAATATAGTTTGCATCTAGCAAACTACGCTATTGATTATTACCACACTTTATTTTGGGTAATTAACTATATTTTTGGAAAATGACCAAATTTTATTTTGGGTAATGACCAAGCATTATGTTGAGAATTACCAAACATTATTTTGGATACTTAACTGTATTTTTGGGTAATGACCAAACTTTATTGTGGGTAATGACCAAACTTTATTGTGGGTATTACCAAACATTATTTTGGATAATTAACTGTATTTTGGACGATGACCAAACTTTATTTTGGGTAATGACCAAACTTTATTTTGGGAATTACCAAACATTATTTTGGGTAATTAACTGTATTTTTTAGTAATGACCAAACTTTATTTTAGGTAATGACCAAACATTATTTTGGGTATTACCAAACTTTATTTTGGGAATTACCAAACTTTATTTTTTGAATTACCAAACATTACTATGGGTAATTAACTGTATTTTTGGGTAATGACCAAACTTTATTTTGGGTATACAAATTTTATTTTTGGTAATTAATTGTATTTTTGTGTTCAGATAATGACCAAAGGTAACTTGGAAATTACCAAAGTTTCGATCTATTAGTTTCATCAATTATAATAATCAAATTACCAAACTTTTGAGTTTTTATCTTTCTTCAATTATAATAATCACATTAAAAAATACCTATGGTCACACGTTTAGGAATCAAATAAAATGTAACGATTAAGACCATATAGTTACAGATTTAAGCTTCACTTTATATATTTAAAACTCAACTTTTATTCATCGAAACTCACCGTTTATTAATTTCAAGTTTTATATGTTTAATTTTTTATTCATTTAGCTCACCGCTTATTTAATTTCAAGTTTTTGTTCATTTTCAATATGTGGTAATTACCAATGACGTAGTTGGCTAGATGCAAACTGTAATTTTTTTTCTTGTAATTAACAAAAGGTTATTTGGGAATTACCCCCCTTTGGATCTTTTCGTTTTCTTCCATTATAATAATCAAATTATAAAATGTTAAGGAGATTTCAAATCACACAAAGTCATATGTTAGTGTTTTTTTTTTGTTTTTGATAATCTTTGTTTGTATTATTATTATCAAGTTTAACCAAGATTACATATTACTTACATGATTCATGCTTATGAAAGCATCTTGATTAAACGAAATTATGAGAGAAAGATTACACCCATGCTACAAACTCGTCATGCCTCGTGAGACCTTTCTTTGCCAATGAGTCAGCCACCACGTTTGTTTCCCGGCCCTTGTATACGATCTCAACACCCTGACCATTCTTCATTGAGTGCCTGATGAAGTTGATGATATAGCCCAGGTTCCATGGGCTGTTTTTCTATGCATTACACCAACGCACAACATTAGCCGAGTCCGATTCTACAATGATTTTGTCAAATTGTATACGCTCAATGCCTTGTGATATCTTTATTGCTCTAAAAATAGCATATGTCTCTGTGTGATTGATCACCATGAAGGGTATGGGGCTGGAGAAGAGGCACATGAATTCACCCAAGTGGTTTCTAAGTATACCTCCAATGGCTGATTTAGCTTCGTCAATTTTTAAAGACGCATCCACATTCCATTTATATTCGTCTAGAGGGGGAGGAGCCTGTGAAGGGGTCGAAAAAGCACGAGGCTAATGCGTGACCTCGTCCCTCGTGGGCGTGACGTCGTCAGATCAAGTGTAATTGGATTTCCTGTGAGTTTACACCCAATTGACTAGTAATATAGGAGTCGCCATTCAGTTTTTAACGACAATGAGAAAAACTGACAAAACCCGGTTATCGTGACATAAAGGGAGTGCAATTATGTTCGACCACGACGGCCATAGGTTCCCTTGTGATCCCTGGTGTGGGGATCGCTCAACGTACACCCGCAGGGCAGAGATTGAGAGTTCGGGGGATTGTAGCTACCGAGAGGAGTGCTCATCCATAATACTCCAGAGGCAGGTTATCCTTACTAGCTCAGCATAAATAATTGAAGGGACATGCGTTAAACTATTAAACTATTCTGAATTGATTTTAGCAATATGCAACACATAATACTAAATCGATCGTGATTATCTTGTTTAGATTGATTTAAGGTACCTAGCATGATAATTCAATTGTCCAAGGTATTATCTTATTAGGCGTGATAGATCAATCAAGTTAATAGTTTGACAATTTTATAAAAGGGTGATGAAAGCTATTAAATCATACGAGGGACACATTACAAAGCACCCTTGAGAGGTGCGTTGTGGTTCTCAGAAAACTAACCACTTGGCTTTGCTATTTCTCCTTTTATTTAACGAATCTCGGGCTTCTAAGCAATGTTCCAGTATTTAGACTTAATTCATCAAGCTACAAGGGGCAAGATGCGTTCTGTTCGACTTTTGGGTCGATTGCGACAGAACGCTGGATCAATTTCGCAGCGTGAGGCTTAGGCTTAAGGCTAGAGTCAATACTCAGGTTATGGAATTGTGTGTCTTGTTCACGTCGGTTTTGAGGTTGTATTTATAGGGAAAGAGTTTGTAGAAAGATAGATTTTAAGATACGAATCCAAAAAGAATCTGGAAATAAAACGGCCCCAGGCATTTTCAGCGCCCAGGGCTGGGCGCCAAAGATTCCGGCGCCCAGGGCTGGGCGTTGAAAATGTGATCTGGGCCGAGTTCTTGTCAGATTTGGACTCTTTAAAACACAGAGCTTTTGAGATTTATTCGAGTCTTTTAGTGCGTATTAACTTATGACGGAATGCGTCTGAGCCCGTTACGAACTCTAGGTTCGTTAGGAATTTAGTTCATACGTGACTCTTATTTTCGAATTATACCAGGAATGCAAATTCTATCTCCTTTAGGATTTATGTTGGAGTGCAACACCCATTTCTGACAGGTTTCTATCTTTTATGACTTTACCACTTTTAACAACTACCTTTTACGACAGTTACTATTCTTAGCAGGTTTCCATAAATAGCAGTTTTGGCTGAAATGAAAAGGGTGATTGAGATTCGTTATTTTATAGGAGATGCGTTGCCAGTGGAGATTTATGTTCCCATCATCGAAACTTCCCTTTCGGGAATGGGGACAAAAGTAGGTGTCTATAGTTAGCCCCCACTTTGACTGAGTCTTGAGATGAGACGATGGTCAAAGTACTAGACGGAGTGCGTCATACAAGCCATGGCGTAGGTGACCTGTTTTGCGAGGGTCTCACGAGCCCCCGAGTGATAACATTTGACTTAAGGGTCATCACTTGAAGTGTTAACACATTCCTCACGTGTCATTGGAATTTGTTAACTGATAGCATAGAAACTCCCTCACTTTGTCATTGGAAGTATCTAAGATGTTTTCGAAACCAAAGCTATAAAGTGTAACTAGGCCTGGCCAAGCCCAATCACGAGGTAAAACATTTTAAAGATTCTCATTTTCAGGGTTAGCTAAACGAGAAAACCCCCTTATTTTTTATAGGACGTAAAACGAAGGAAAATCCAACACATCGCTCTTTTTTGGAAAAGCAGAAAAACAATCCTTTTATTTTTGGAAAAGGGAAACCATCCTTTGATTTTTGGAAAAGGGAAACCATCCTTTGATTTTTGGAAAAGGGAAACCATCTTTTGATTTTTGGAAAAAGATAAACCATCTTTTGATTTTTGGAAAAAGATAAACCATCTTTTGATTTTTGGAAAAAGATAAACCATCTTTTGATTTTTGGAAAAAGATAAACCATCATTTGATTTTTGGAAAAGGATAAACCGGGAAAAGTTATTGCTGCAATGACTATGGACCTGCGCGGTTAGTGGCGCAGACCCCGCCCGCTGAAGGTGGGCGAGCCTGTCCGCTAAGGGTGGATGCCCCGTCCGATAGAAGTGGACGAATCTGTTTTGATGTTTTGAAAATAAGGACCTACGCGGTTTGTGACGTAGACCCCGCCGGCTGAAGATGGCGAGCCTGTTTTTGTTTTTGAAGAATTTACTTTCTTTTCATTTTCGAAAACTGAGGACCTGCGCGGTTAGTGACGCATACCCCGCCGGCTGAAGATGGCGAGCCTGTTTTTGTTTTTTGAGGAATTTATTTTCTTTCGAGGGATGCTCGGATTTAGTTGCAACCTGATGTGGGTTGATAATGTGCTTAGACGGACCATTGTCTCGTGGTCATCATCTTTCATGGTTTTGAGCTAGTCTTTACGGCTCAATTTTGCCACTACTTGGGTCCTTGATTAGGGGACTATGTATAAGTATCAACGGCGACCTTTGTCTTGAGGTCGTAATCTGGTTTTATCTTTTGAGATTATCCAAACACGGGACTTCGTACAGCGTAGTCTGGGAATATTGTTTTAACTTTGCATACTCTCTTTTGAAATATATACTTTTTTCGAGCCCCCAAGCACTCATGCCTGACGGTCAGTTCTTGTCAAAGAGGTTCTTTGGGGATACGCATTTTGTAATGTCCTTGATCGTGTTTGGGATCGTGCTCGTAACTGCGAGCGATCTTTGTAGTGGTGTGCTACTCTTAACAAAGCCGTGAGGTGCGACTTTCAGTAAAGAAATCGGTAATTTTCGAGTCGAATGGATACGGCAGGGCCCTATAGAAGTCAGGGCCTCTTTTGGGCCTGGGCTCATTTTCGGTGCCCAGGCCTGGGCGTTGTAATAATTCACGCCCAGGTGGGGCGTTGAAAATGTTGTTTGGGCTGGTCTTTTGTGAAGGAAATAATGCCCTTGGTCCAAGTATGCATTCTATGTTAAGTCTAATAAATGCGGTTCAGTATTAATTAACAAGTTAATAATTCAGTGAGATCAAGTGAGCTGAATGCCTAGCTAGAGGCCGCTTCAGTTCAAGTGGAATTAATGATATTAATCCACAGCTTACTCTTGACTGAACCCGTAGGGTCACACAAATAGTACGTAAACGGATCAAGTATTTAATGGCATTAGATACTCCATCTACGGATATTCGGATCGACGGATCTTGGTTTCAGTGGGAGCTGAGATCGTCACAGGCAAGAAATGAATACTCCGGAAACGATGATATTGCCGGAAACGGAAATATGGATCGTATCGGAAATATAAATATTATCCAAGTCGTAGATGTTGCCGGAAACGGAAACATGGTACGTATCGGAAAATATTATCGGAAATGGAAATATTACCAGAATCGGAAATATTGCCGGAAACGGAAATATTGTCAGAATCGGAAATATTATCGGAATCGGAAAATAATTCCGGAAACGGAAATATTAAATATTTGTTCGAAACGGAAATTGATTCCGGAATCGGAAATATTAAATATTGTTCGTATCGGAAATGAATTCCGGAACCGGGAATTTAATCGGAATCGTATCGTACGAATTAGCATCGGACGAGGCCTGCCGGACGAAGGCCCAGCACGAAGTCGGGCCATCGCCCAGCAAGCCAAACGCGCGCCACAAGCCCAGCCAAGGCAGCGCCCAGGCCTACCGCAAGGCAGGCCCAGCGCGCGCCAAGGCCACGGCTGCGTGGGCCTCGCTGCGTGGGCTGCTGCTCGCACGCACGCGCATGGGCGGCCCTTGTGGCTGCCGTGTGTGTGTGAGTTTGTGTTCATGCATGATTCCTAAAACTATTAGAATCAGTATATGATTAAATTCCTATTCCTAAAAGGATAAATTAATTAATTAGAGTTCTTGTAGGATTCTAAGTTTAATTAATTCGTATCCTACTAGGATTCCAATTCCCTTTCCATAACTCTATAAATACGTGCCTAGGGTCACATATTTTCATAGATTAATTCAAGTATTCAAAGTGAGTTTTGAGAGAAAAATTCAGCCACATTCCTTGCTCAATAGTGCCGAAAATTCTAGTACCTTAAGGGCGATTCTAGTTGGTCAATCTTAAGGCGGATCCGGACGTGTTGTGGACTATCTACGGAGGGACGACACTTGGAGTCCTAAAGACTTGTTCTTGTTCGGTTCGGGCGCAGCTAGGGAAGGCACGCAACAAAGAGTATGCATCTAAATTATGCTATATGATTATGTGTAAATAATATGTATTCCTGGCTTAATGGTTGTTTCCGCATGATTTATGTATTATCATATGTATCATAACCTAACAGTGGTATCACGAGCCTCTTATTATTTTCATAATCTAAATTGCATGAACATGGTTAAATATTACAAATTTGCAAGAATTAAAAGGGGTGATTAATTTTCGTAATTGTTAATTAATTGCAAATTGCGTTTATTTAATTATACGTACGCAGTTTTTCGGCAGTTTCTTCGTTACTCATCCAAATCGAGTGATTGTGTCAATTCCGCATGTAAAAGGCATTCTAAAATTTTGACAAAAATACTATTTTTCTTCCGAACCCAGAATTCACAAATTCGAAGCCTAACTATGACTTTTCGAAGGTTTTAGTTTTTCGAATGCAAAATTTCCTAAATTTAAGATGTTAAATTAAATATTTGCGATTCTTGTTGATAAATCTTGAATTTTTGATTGACCTACTGTATATGTTTAACAAGTTTGAATGCCTAGCCTTGTTAATTATGCAATCTAATTTGTAATTATGATTAATTTGTTGAAAATTAGAATAATTTAGAATTAATTTGATTTTCATAATTAATTATAATTTAATTAGATACATATGATTAAAAACCACCATAAAAATTGTAAATTTATGATAAATTTTAAATTTTTATGACCTAGACTTGAATCCATGTTAATTGGAAATCAATTGAATAATAAATTTTCGATTTTTCGCCCTAAAATTATGAAATTAATATTATTTATTAATTTGTCATTAATTTTAAATATAAATTTTTTTAATTTTATGCGATTCGTTCATATAACTTGCACGCACAAAGCAATGGACGCTACATGTTACCCTTAAGGGGTGTTGTATAGTGCGGGCATGTGACGACGAGCAAGGGAGCTCGTCGCCCATGCGGCACGAATGCAATGAGCAAGGCCATGGTGCACGAGCACAAGGCAGCAGCCCTGCCTTGTGTCGTGGGCTATGAGCAATGGACGAATGGGCATGGGCGAAGGCAAGGCACGGCAGTCGCGTGTGGGCAGCAAGCGAGCTGCGCCACAGCGCGCACTGCCTCGCGCAAAGCGTGCGGAGCCTCGCGCGCAGCGAGCGCAAGCTCGCGTGCCACGAGTGCTCCACCCAGCGTCGATGCCTCGCATAGCGAGTGATGGCTCGCAGCATCGAGCGCTGGCAAGCGCGCGCAGCGAGCACTGGCGAGCGCGCTCAGCGAGCGCAGGCGAGCGAACGCAGCGAGCGATGGCTCGCGTGCATCGAGCGCTGGCGCGCGCGCAGCGAGCACCAGCTCGCGTGAGGCCTTGCGAAGGAAAGCAGCAGCAGCTATGCGACGCAGCGCATGGGCTGCGCGCACATGGCCAGCGATGGCTGTGTGCGTGTGGCCCATGGGCGTGCGATGCGTAAGGTTGTTGCGTTGCGATTAGATCGTTTTGAAATTTTAATTTGAAATTTTCAGTTTACGTAATTTTAATTAATTTTAAAATTAATAATTTAAATTATTTTCTTGGATTTTAATTTTGAATATTGTAATTATAATAAATTTTATTTATTCTAATTATTTTACTAAAATTAAAATCATGAATTAATTTAAATACGACTGAAATTAAATTAAACTTTTTGGATTCAATTATAAATTTATATGAGCTTTAAATTTTAATTAAATTTGTATGTTTCCGGTTAGACTAGAAATACATTTTTATGTTTAAAATTAGTAAAGCATATGAATTTATTGGTTTGAGTGGGAGCCCTTTTAGTCATAAACTCTTGATTAGGTCTACAAATCCTTAAGGTTAAAACAACTTGATTAGAATTAATAAGGACTGAATAATTGGTAGATTATTGGTGCCCTTGATTAATTGCTGCAAATGTTTATGTGATGCATAATGTGTTTTACTAACCAGCTATGTGGGCCATTCATGATAATGAATGGGTGAATGGTATATATTGTATATGTACTGTTTTGCAGGTTATGAAGTGACTAGTATGGCCCAAATAGGATAGAAAATATGGTCTGCGTACCATTAATTTGAATGTAATTGGTCTAAAGTACCAAAGTTGTTTTTCAATTCAAATATGGTCTGCGTACCATCAAATAGTTGTAATTAGTTATAGCTTATCCTATTTGAAGAAAATGGTGCCTCCCACGGAGATTTTCAAGACGGGCTTTGAAGTCAAAGCTTCAAGATGAAGTCGGGCCATACTAGATCACATTTATCTTATGCATGTTTTAAGTTATTTATTGCTTTTAAATATGTCTTAAAATGCATGAGATCAAAAGCTTGATTATGTTGCATGATTAAGGATTTTAGTTCACTTAAAATCTAACCAACATAGTAAGAGCCTTAAGTTCCAAACTTAAAAAAAATTGAGTTATAAGGTGCCATGCCAAAATATACACTTGCTTGGATATCCTTTACATCAATCTAGTAATAGTTTTCGCTCAGCGAGGTGTTACTTATTGGTCCTAAAGGGGCAAGGTACACAAATAATTGTGAGTACATGTTAGTTTTGGTGAAACTCAACGATATAAGTAAGGAGTCCTTTTATGTCGTGGCAAAATCGATAGGTTTACCTAATAAGTTCTTAGACGTACCTATCAACCAAGAATAGTTTCTAGACTATTAGCAAAAGGCTTTTGCTTACCTAAAATGTTTTAGAATTGAGTCGACAAACTGTGCTTAATTCTTCAATGGTTTTAGGGTCTTGGAATCATTTTATTCACACCTGCCGGAACACATAATTCGAATAAAATGCTAATGACTTGTTGAAATTGCATGATTGCTTTAATTTTCAAGTTATTACTCATGATAAATGTTTAGACTTTGCATGCTTCAATGTATGTTTTAATTATTGTTTATAATTAAATATCTTGCACTGCAATAAATCCTTTTAGAAAGTAACAGTAAATTTCTTCGATTGGTAGTGAATCCAAGAACGATTCACGGAAATGAGAGAAAATCAGCAATTTAAAATGTACGTTTCTTTTAGCGACTTTTATGGTTGTTTTCGAATATCAAAATCGAATGGCAAACCAATTGGTGCTTGTGAATTCAAAATACACTGTAGTTTTGAGATCATAAAGCATTGAGCTTAAACGCTCAGCTTTACCAATGGTTAACAACCTAAACATCCTTGTCCATTTAATTCTCGAATGAGTCTAGTCCCTAGACATTCGAATAGATCGATGCTTAGAGAACTTTAGAAGCTTCTGGTAAGATCATCTAGTTGAAGCAAAATATTCAACATAAATTAAAATGGTAAAAACCTTGTTGGTGACATTGGACATGTCTAACAAATTATAAAAGTCAACACTAAAGAAATCGATTCTTAAGACTATAAGAAAGGGTACAAGAAATAGGAAAACGAGGAACAAATGAAAGGAATTTACGATTCCGTTTCTACCTATAAGTTTATGTTTAAAGAGAAGTGACCTAGCAATCAAACTTCCTTGGTATCATATACCGCTTGAGGTTCTTACTTCGGTAATAACTCAAACAATGGAAGCTAGGCTACACTAATGACCTACAAGTGGGAAATGAAGCATGGCAATGCTACATTAGTTGTAGGGTCATCTAGTTTGTTTTAAGTCCTTTCAAAGGCTGGAACTTAATGGCTATTTTGTTCCATAATCAACATACCTAAATTTCTGTTTTCAAACACAGAAAGACTCACATTCAAGAAAAACAAAAACAATGTTTGTTTGTTTATTTGAAAGAAATGGTCAATTACAGGTTGAGTCAATATGCTTGATTAAAACAAACAACTCTTTAAAGAACTTTACTAGGTTCAAATCAACCCCTTGATTTGAGTTCCACTAATCTTTGGCATTGTTGCTTAGACCATATCAACAAGTTAACATTCAAAAGCTCTATTTTAATGGACTTTTAAAAGTTGGTTGATTTCTAGATCAACTTAAGACAAGGTAGTCTTACTTGTTGAAAGTAACAAAGAATATGAACTATTGTTAGAACGCCTAGACGATAGAGTTCAAAGCTAAAGAAAGGTTTTATGACTTTATTATTTCACATGGATTTGAGTGAATATAGTTTTATTTACTCAAATGTGATATAAGTTGAATCTGTTTGGCTAGTTCAAAGATTCGAAGTATAAAATCCACTTGGAAAGAAATCATAAAGATCTAGGTTAGATCATGTTGATGATTACTTGAGACCAAATATGATCATCAATGATTGTGTGGTGTAATTTCACAATCTAGGTACATAAGATATGGCATATCTTAGTTGGAATAATCGAAGTCAATTAGTACTTGATTCGATTAATGATGAATCATAAAAACTTTTCCTATAATTTCTAAAACAAAATGCTCAACTACCACCAAACTAAACCAAATTCGTCAAAGCTATTGAAAAGTAATTTCAGAATAACTTTTCATAAAATATATCTAGAGAGTTGCAAAACTCAGTGGGAGCTTAGTGTTTGTCATTCGACAAACTAAGGCCCAAGTATAGATATATGTTTCATTGTGATTTATTCAAATGAGACACAAGGGTATTGTTTCTACCACAAATTTTTGAGAACATAATGTTTGTTTGCTCGAAATAATGTCCTTTTGGAGATTCGTTTCCAAAATGACAAGTGGGAGAAAATAGACCTCGAAAGTCTTCGAGGCGAACAACAAACATAAACGGACATTCCGGAGGCTTTTCGAAGTGCTTCAGAAAATCCGAACTTTTTCTGTAAGGACTTTACAAGTGGCTTTAAAGAATAGACATCTCTTAGAAGACTTTACAAGTGCTTCAAGGAGAACAGAATATTCAAAGGACTTTTAAGTGGCTATTGATATTCTATTGTTTGATGTTCTATACCCTTGTAGGCATAGAGTTCAAGTCACTGAAACTATGAGATTCTTCTATTAGATAGTGAAGAAACATGGAATTCAGGTCACTGAAACTATGCAATTCTTCTATTAGATAGTGAAGAAACCTACAACTTGCAGTCAAACTATTATCATGTAGATTAATGAGTTTGTGACCTGTAAGAAAGCTATGACGAAACCCAGATTCCCTAAAATGGTTAGAGGCCATATATAGACTCAAATGTTTTAAATGGTTAGAGGCCATAAAACATACTCAATGTTTTGATGACAAAATTGAAATTTTGTTGATTTGCAAGAATAGTTTCACACCTATTGGTTGCAAGTTTGTTTTAAAGGATAAAAACCATCAAACATTGAATTGTGTTCACACACAAAGCTAGATTAGTTGCTAAAAGTTACAAGCAAATTCACGGTGTGGATTGTGTTGAAACCTCATGCATAATCGTAATGCTCAAGTCTATAATTCAAGCAATGATTGCATATTGGTACATATAGCAATTGGATGACAAAACGTATTCCTCAATCAAATGTTGGAAGAAACTATGTACATGGTATGTCATAGGATTTGTGGATCCAAATAAATGCTTGAAAAGGAAAGCTAGCTTATAAAATCTAAGTGCAGATTTAAGCAAGCAATTGGGAATTTTAACTATATTTTAGCGAAGCTAATAAGTATTTTAGTTTTATAAAATTTACATGATTCTTATAGATATATAAGAAGTTTAGTGGGAGTACATAAAACTTAATTGGTCCTATGTGTATCACACACATATCTCTCTGTTGTAAAATAACATTCAAATGCTAATGACTTAGATTTGAGATTATTCATCAATAATGGACCATGGCGAAACTTAGTACATACTGGGTATTAAGATCTATTTACAAAGATCTTATGATATTGTTTTGGATTAAGTAATGGCATTTACTAAATCAAACACGAAAGTCTCCATTGGAGATATTCGACCCATGTGAATAAATCTAAGTAAAGGATGTTTGAACTATGTATAAGCATTTACTAAGTTAAACATCAAAGAGTCTAAATGAGATTCTTAACCTATATTATATGTCAAAGAATTTAGCTAAATTTAGTATCTACTGAAACTAGATAAGCTAAAGTTACATGAATAGAATTCAATTGGGAATTATTCTGCAAAAGAATTTATCATGTATGATATAATATGAGGATCGCCAAAAACGTATCGTATGACTTTAGGCATGACGAACATATACCAATCTCTATTGATCTAAGTAAAGATCAACTAGATTGAGATCAAGAAAAACTTATGGTACTTAAAAAGGGTACATAGGAATAGTTCTTGATTCAAGGAAATAAAGATATGTTAAATATTGATGCTACACGCATAAACACTGGCAAAGGATCAAGCAAGATTCCCTTGGAGTTAACCATTAATAAGGACGAGCTATGGAGCATCGTGTTTTGAAATGGCAACATGGGTTGGAGACCATGAGTTGTTGCGTGGGAAATTAAAATATTAATTTCTATGTTCTAAGATACAGCTGGAAAGTCTTCCACATGTCTGTGAACTGCTTGGATAAGTAAATCCAAACAAAGCATCACTAGCAACCTAAACAGTTGAAGTAAAAGTACTTATTGCCTAAGAAGCAATAAAACAGAGTTGTTTATATTAATGAGTTCTTCATTGAACTTGGGTGGATCACATGTCTGCTAACTTGATGGCTCTTCATTGTAAAATGCGTAGAACCACTATCGAAGTAAGAAAGACTAGATCACATAATAAACAAACTCAAAAGATCTTATCATCCTATCTCGAATATCATTCGATGAAAAAGATATTAAGATTGGCAAAGCATGATAACTAAACCTATGCAACAAGTGAGAAGCAACACTCACGTTGTAGCACTGGAAATCAAGCATAGCTTTGAATTCCATGAACTGTTTTAAAGATGGGTTTGAGGCCCATGGTTGTAAAACAATGGGGTTGAACATTTATCATATATGAAATGTATTTTCATATTCCATTTAATCTTGGTTTAGTATTAAATGATGAGTCCCTTCAATTTGACGATATATTTAAGATAGACTGTCAGGACCAGTCCTGTGACTAAGAAATGTCTATCAAGTGAACTTGAATGTCAAAGGATGAAAATGGTCCCTAGTCGGAGTTTTCTATAAAATTGGACGCATAGAAAACGTTAGACGGTTAGAATGCAAGATGACTAGTAGTTCTGTTTCTTGAACTATGTGGACATGGCAATGTCATAATCATTTGCATAGATACTTACTTTGGGAAGACTAGTATCGGACAAGACCTATGAAACTTTACTGTAAGAGATGAAAGTCTGTCATAAGTAAATTTCATTAAATTATTAGACACTAAATCCTCAATACCTGAGTGATTTGAGATTACTTGTTTGAGAACTGGTTGCTTTGACGTTGACCAACCGTCACACCGTAAAAGGAGGCTATAAAGGCAACGCTCAGGTAATCACCTATCAAACGAAGTCTAATCTCAAGATCGCAAGATTGGGATTGTCCTCCCATAAATCGGGATGAGATGCTTAAAAGTTGTACAAGGCCACTCGGAGAGCTGGAAACTGTGAAATGCATGGCCGTGCTCGGATGAATCATAGGCTATGATTATCTGTTTATTTGATCAGTTGAACTCTGAAACCGAGGAACACCTCTGGACATAATAAGGATGACAACTCTTACCTTATGTTCAAGAGAAAGCATCGAGCGACAAAGGAATTAGGAAATGCACACTTGTCCCTAAGGACAAGTGGGAGACTGAAGGAAATAATGCCCTTGGTCCAAGTATGCATTCTATGTTAAGTCTAATAAATGCGGTTCAGTATTAATTATCAAGTGAGCTGAATGCCTAGCTAGAGGCCGCTTCAGTTCAAGTGGAATTAATGATATTAATCCACAGCTTACTCTTGACTGAACCCGTAGGGTCACACAAATAGTACGTAAACGGATCAAGTATTTAATGGCATTAGATACTCCATCTATGGATATTCGGAATCGACGGATCTTGGTTTCAGTGGGAGCTGAGATCGTCACAGGCAAGAAATGAATACTCCGGAAACGATGATATTGCCGGAAACGGAAATATGGATCGTATCGGAAATATAAATATTATCCAAGTCGTAGATGTTTCCGGAAACGGAAACATGGTACGTATCAGAAAATATTATCGGAAATGGAAATATTACCAGAATCGGAAATATTGCCGGAAACGGAAATATTGTCAGAATCGAAAATATTATCGGAATCGGAAAATAATTCCGGAACCGGAAATATTAAATATTTGTTCGAAACGGAAAATGATTCCGGAATCGGAAATATTAAATATTGTTCGTATCGGAAATGAATTCCGGAACCGGGAATTTAATCGGAATCGTATCGTACGAATTAGCATCGGACGAGGCCTGCCGGACGAAGGCCCAGCACGAAGTCGGGCCATCGCCCAGCAAGCCAAACGCGCACCACAAGCCCAGCCAAGGCAGCGCCCAGGCCTACCGCAAGGCAGGCCCAGCGCGCGCCAAGGCCACGGCTGCGTGGGCCTCGCTGCGTGGGCTGCTGCTCGCACGCACGCGCATGGGCAGCCCTTGTGGCTGCCGTGTGTGTGTGAGTTTGTGTTCATGCATGATTCCTAAAACTATTAGAATTAGTATATGATTAAATTCCTATTCCTAAAAGGATAAATTAATTAATTAGAGTTCTTGTAGGATTCTAAGTTTATTTAATTCGTATCCTACTAGGATTCCAATTCCCTTTCCATAACTCTATAAATACGTGCCTAGGGTCACATATTTTCATAGATTAATTAAAGTATTCAAAGTGAGTTTTGAGAGAAAAATTCAGCCACATTCCTTGCTCAATAGTGCCGAAAATTCTAGTACCTTAAGGGCGATTCTAGTTGGTCAATCTTAAGGCGGATCCGGACGTGCTGTGGACTATCTACGTAGGGACGACACTTGGAGTCCTAAAGACTTGTTCTTGTTCGGTTCGGGCGCAGCTAGGGAAGGCACGCAACAAAGAGTATGCATCTAAATTATGCTATATGATTATGTGTAAATAATATGTATTCCTGGCTTAATGGTTGTTTCCGCATGATTTATGTATTATCATATGTATCATAACCTAACATTTTGATGACACAGTTGGCCTCTTGTTCGTTCGTTTATTTCACTTGGAAATTCTACGTATTCTTTTCTCTTTTGTTTTTCTTTATTTTTGGAACCTAGAATTTTATTGGAGATCACAATGAGTTGAGTGATCGTGATGATTTCTCGAGAAGCCGTAGCCGATTGGTGGACTATGGTGTTTGTCTCTTTGGGGCGATTATTTAAAGGAACTGTCGTTCTTAAGGCGTTGATATAGTTGGGCGAGTCTATATGGCCCGAGGAACATACCTTGAGGCGTAAGACTTTAATCGCTCTTGTTATTTTGAACGTATATATTTTTTCTTTTGAACGCGTTCATGAATGTTCGATACTTAGGATGATACGTATGTGCGAACGAGCGTTCATAGAATGGCCGTTGCGTGCGGTCCATTAATCAGTTCGCTTGAATCATCATTTTTTTGAGCAATGACTGATGTTGAATAGTTTGCTTAGAAGCTTGATAGGGTTCAGGCCCATTCATGAAGTGGGCTCAAGCATCGTGCCCTTTTGATCGTTCAAATTTTCTTTGAGACTTTTTTTTTATTTTGCTATGGTCGTTTCGTAGCTTGGAGCCCCCAAGTATGCATGTTGGGATGCTTCCTTTTGGCGTACGATTTTTGTAGGCTCTTTCGAGAAAGATGCCTTGGGGTTTCGCTCGTGTAGGTGCGAGCTATCCCTTCCGTGGTAGGTAATGTTGTGCTACCTTTAATCCTTAATGTAGAAGTCGTGTGGCCTTCATTTTGAATTTGGGCGATAGGTAGTCTTTGCCTCATACTCTTGGTCGTGCCCGCATTAGTGCAATATGCCTTACTCTTCTTTTTTTTTTTTTTTTTAGACTTGTACCGTGGGATGGTTGAACTTATGGTGCGACGTAGGCATGTGTGGCTTAGAACATTCCCGGATATCATTATTATTTTTTGCTTTGGAGTACTTCATCACGCCTCGTTCAGGTGCTCGAACAAGTGTAGCACCTTCTGTGTGGGTGTGCACGGCTTATTACTTCGTTCGATGCGAGGATTCATAGATGTTTTTTTTTTATCCTTGATTTTTCTCTCGCTTTTGCTTTGGAACGACGTAGACTATGTAACGGGCGCTTGTGGGGCGAGCATTATGTGTAGTAGTTTGGTGGGAGTTTTGGTGACTCGCGATTTTCAGTTACCCTTGTTAGTGGGGTGACTTTATATATTCTAAGTAGCGCTTAGAATTTGGGAGGGGTTGTAGTCATTCTAAGGTTCGTTTTCCACGATCAAATCTTAGGATTGTGCCCCTATGACGTGTGTATAGCATTAACGTCGAGAATTTGCGATAAAATCGTCATTTCGAGCATTTTTAGAGTGTTTTTCTCAAGCCCCCAATTGTAGCTACGGGATTGGCTTGGTGCTATAATGCTTGGCATACGTTTTTATGCATTCATGGTGACATGAATCATGAATAGTTTGAACCAGACTCGTTTAGTGAGAGGTACATTCGAGTAGTGATTTGCTACTTCTTTTGTAAATGTCGTATTGTGCAACATTGCCATGGTCAAGGTAGTCACATGTTGAAGTGTGCCTTGACCAGAAGCTAGGTGCCTTTCTTTACCTATAATCATATTTAGAAATCTTTTGACTCACTTGCAACATCGAGATAAATGCATACTTAGCTTAAACCAACGACACTTTATTATTTTCGAAGAAATCTTTGAAAATTATTTGAAATCCGAGTCCTACTGTGTACAATCCGAGGTGTCCTAAGTAAGTTGACTTATAGAAGGGTTCGTACATGATTACATGAGTGAATCAAATACTGTTACGATTTTCGGAATGTTATCTAAGGATTTGCTGGAAGCCAGGGTGCAGGCGTCAAGATATTACTTGTGCCCGTGTGGCACATGCTTTAGGCTTTTAGGGCCATCATTTCCAGAATTGCGGGAATACAAACCGCTTTCAATATTGACTTAGATTTACTTGGTGTATGTCTGCACAAAAGGTCAAGGTATACTTAGTTCTTTCCCTAGCTCTTTTGTAATCCCCCGTAAATTTATAAATTTTATTAATATATGTTAATGTATATTATTTATATTTAAATAGAATTTATGAATTTTAGTAATAAATATATAATTAACGTATATTTATTTTATTTTAAGTACGTTTTAAATATTTAACGATTTTTGAAATTCATTATATTTATATATTTAATGCATATTTAATTTTATTTAAATATATTCTAAATATTTTAACGTTTGTGCAATCAAGAATTATTTTAGAATTTTATGTTGAAAAGAATTTGAATTAGGAAAACTCGTTGAATTCGGAAAAACAATCCTATTCGGTTTGACTAAAACACTCAAATCCTAAAACTAAATCCTAATGCTAGCCCAATTGGGTAAAGCCCAAATAATATGACCCAAAACATGTTACTCCTTTCCTCTCTTCCAATATTACGTAAAAACAAATCAACAAAACTTTTATCCCTATTCACGTGAACCACAAAACCCTCTCAAGCCTCCTTGTTGCTACTGTTCAGCCGCCACCCTGAACCCTCGCCGGCGACCACCGCCGTCCGCCCGCGCCGCTAGTAAGCCAATCCCTCCTTCTTCTTCATCGTTCTTTCTTTCTTTTCCTTTCGTAGTTCTCACCATTGCTTCCCTCCCCTCTGTTCGTTTCTGATTCGCGCAGCAACCCTCTCGTCGTCGCCGCAACAACCGCCTCCGTCGCTGCAACCCTGACCGCCGGTAGTCTCTCTTTCCTTCTCCTTCGTCCATTCTCTTTATTTTTCGTCCCTTTCACTTTGTCTCACTCGTTGCTCGGTGTTTGTTCGAACCAGAACCGACAGCCTGTGCGACCCAGCCTCGCCGCAAGCCACCAGCTGCCGCCACGACAACAACCCAGCCAGCCGCCGCTGCCGCGTCGTGCACCGCCCAGCCTCTTCTCTCCTCTTTAGTTTGGTTGATTTTCTTAAACCCTAAGTTATTTAAATGTTTTAATTAAGTTTATTAATTTAATTTATGTTTCTTGAATTAAATTTATGATTTTTATGATTAAGTTATGAAATTTCAGATTATATGTTGTTGAAACTAATTTAATTATTTTCAGATTTATTAACTACGTTTAATTTAGGGTCTTAATGAAGTTTTATTAATTTAATTCATGCTCCTTGAATATAAATTATAAGTTATCATGATTAAATTATATTTTCAGATTATATATTATGTTTAAATAATAAATTTAATTTTCAGTTTATGTAATTGAATTGAAATAAGGAATTTAATTATTAAAGCATGGATTTTTAAGGTTTTAATATTCTAAAATCATAATAGAATGACTATATATTATTAAAGCTATTATTTTTATGATTTTAAGAACGTTGATTATGTTTTGTGGACGTTTGAAATTATTTTATATTGCTGGAAATTTTAAAAGGATGTTTTATTGGAATTTAGAACGATTTGGGATCATTAGTTTAATAGTTATTATGCTTGGAGGATACTTAGTTAAGTTTCGATATTGGGGATGGTTCAAAATATGTTTAGGATGTATTTAGAGTACTTTAGTATTGCTGTAAATTGTTGGATATTGAGTGGGGAATTTTATTGGTTGTTTTTAGGCGGAGAATTCTTTGTAGGCGACTTTTGAATTCGTTAAAGTGGCCTATCAGTTTGTTTACACAAGGTACGTACATACCTGTGTGCTTGGAATGTGTGTTATCTGTTGAATCATGTTGAAAGTTGTTGATGAACTTGGTTACGTTGAAATTTACATGTTTAATGTTGTTGGATGAACGTGTTGAACATGGATTGTAGTATGAGAATTATAACATGTTAGTATGGATTATTGATGCAAGCATGTCAGTTGGGAACTTTATTGTATATATATATTGATTCAGATCGATTGATCGTTGTTCCCTTTTAGCTTTTCACTACTTTATGAGGGCCGAGGACCTTGTTTAGTAAGTTGAAACCTTGTACCCATATAGAGGGGTTGATCAGTATTAAAGGAAAGGTTGGATTTAATTGGAATGAGTCTTGATTGATACCTTTGTGATCACTTGCTTAATTCCAAGATAAAAATAGTTGTGCATAAATGTTGATTTTATGACTTATGTGATTGTTAAGTCATAACAGAGTTTAATTTGTAAATCATGTAAAGTGAAACTGAGTAGCAATAGCTTTAGACTGTGCACGTCTAAAGTGACGGACAATCAGGAGTTGGGGTCATGGGTAGCCTATGGCTTTTTCTGGGGCCGGATTGATCACCGGTTCTATTTTATTCAAAAGTCCCTCGATATCGCAGGTCATTGGGGTTTACGGAGTCGCGCCCGTACCTCGTCTTCCTTAGTGAAGAAGAAGAAGTTTCTAGTAGCAACTCGGTCCATTGACTATTTCAATTAAAATAATGTTATTGTTATAAAAGTCTAGTCCAGTCTAACCTAGTCTAGTCAAGTGTGGTATTCAAATTAATATGTGTTGTTTTCCCTTATCGTTTATTAGTATCATGTTAAGATTGTTTTTGTTTTAGTATGTAGTACTCAGCTTTGCTGATTACGTGCTTTTGCTTGTGCATGTTGATCATGGCTATGCCTTATTGATTCTGTGATGACCCAATCTTTGGTGAGCAGTCTCTAAGGATCAATAAGCATTATTCTATTTTATATTTTATTTATGTCATTATTCTATGTTATAATTTTATTATATTATCGTCCTTTAACTTTGTTATTTAAATTATTACAATGCTTTAGTTTATGAGAGATGGGTAGTATAAGAAGGGCATATAAGATAGAATTATTTGTGCATTAGTAGCTAGCCAAGGCTAGCATAAGAAATTGATTGTTATGTACGTGCGTGTGCTAATTGTTTAAGTGTTGCATTTAAATGTGCATAAAGAATTGTTTGCTTCCACCAAACTTATTGCGTTATTGAACTTTGTTTATGATTTGATTGGAAAATTGTTAGTAAGACTCGAAATTGTTTATTTCAGGAATAAAATGTTTCTTTCCAAGTACACCAACATAGGATCCTTCGAGAAACTTGATATAGAAACCCCTGATATTTATGTGAAGAAAATTGTGTTTGGATGCGAATATCATGCTAAAGTTCTAGGGCAACCTATCTTAATGAGAAAGGATACCATAGCAGCCACTATTATTAATTGCTTACCTAACAAATTTCCATACCTAGAACTCAAGGAAAAGTTTAAAGACATGCATTCTGATAATGGAACTCCAAACTTGGCTAAGTATGAGACTTGGGATGGTAGATGGAAATATGACTCAGAAATTCTGACCACCATTATTGAGGCGGCAGAAAGTGGGTTTATAGACGGTAAAATCGCAGGGAGTCGTGTTGGAGATGCAGTTACAGAAGAACCTATGGGAGTAAGTGTAAATAATGACATAGAGGAAAATGATGTAGCTGTGGAGAATGTGAATGTAGGTGTTGAGGCAGAGAATCCTAACCCAGTGGCCCATGAGCCAACCATTGAGATTTCTAGTGATTCAGATGAAGAGCTCAAAAGTGAACAGGAGATAACAAGTGAGCCTAATCAAGATGAAGACATAAAAGAAGATGAAGACATAAAAGAAGATGAAGACTCTGAGGAAGAGTTCGATGATCTTGAGATCTAAAATTCACTCCGCAAGTTTTCAGGAGCAATGGATAGGCAAGAGGCCACAAATATTTTGAAGTCATAAATAGTTAATTAGCTCTTTTATGTTTTAAAGAATAAGTAGCAAAGCTACAACAGTTTAAGGTTAAAGTTTATTGAAGTTTGAAATGTTCTTTATTATTTTCAAGGATGTAATAAACCTCTATGGAGTTAGCAATAAAAGTTAAAGTTTTCAAGGAATTGTTCTTTATTCTATTTTGAGGATTCCATAATACCCCAACCTTTAGGTAACACGTCATGGATTAATTTTTCTATTGGTTGCATACTCAGTGTGAATTGTGGATCAATTTAATTGCCACAAAAATATTAAATGATTTGAGTACATAAAGGAAGTGAGGGCCAATCTAGACCCTCATGACCAATATGATTCAAAATGTAATGCCTTATGTGCAGTGTGTGAATGTCTTTCGTGAATTATTGAGGATGATTACTTTTCAATGATTATTGCATCTTGTAGACGATCGTTGCACCTTCGTAAACGATTGTCGTGCCTTCGTAAATGATGTGTATTAACGTGAACATTGTTGGTTGAGGCGATCTTTATGGTCAATTCAAGTATTAAATTGTATGGGATAACGTATAGGTGATGTTGCAAACCTAAAGTAGAGTATACTAATTGCAGGTCGTGTTCTAGAATGGCCAATAACAATGATCTAGCTGCTGCGATTCGCCTTTTGGCGGAAAAGCTAACCCAGGAGAGGACTGAGCGCCCTGATTCTGCAGGGGAAATGTTTGAAAGACTTTCTAAGGTTAAGCCACCGTATTTCAAGGGGAAAGAAGATCCAACATTCCTAGAAAACTGGATTAGGGAATTTGAGAAAATATTTGAGGCTGTGAGTTGCCCTGGGAGTATGAGAGTAAGTCAAGTTGTCCTTTACCTGAAAGATGAGGCCGGCCTTTGGTGGAAGGAAAATGGAACTAGACTAAGTGCTGCTGAGGGATTCAATTGGGATTCATTTATTGTTGCCTTGAGGGGGAAGTTCTATCCTCCTTTTATGAGAAAGCAGAAAGCGCAGGAGTTCATCAACCTTAGGATGGGGAATATGACTATTGCTGAATACTATAGCAAGTTTATAGCTTTGTCGAGGTTTGCACCTGAGGTTGTAGCGACTGAGGAGCTGAAAGCTTAAAGGTTCGAGCAAGGGCTGACTGATGAAATTCAACTGGGATTAGGTGGGGAAACTTTTACATCCTTAGACATAGTGTATGGGAGAGCTGCTCATATTTATGGTCTACAGTCTAGAAGGGACAAGAAAACTGTGGTAATTGGGGAAAAGAGAAAAGATTTTAATACTGGGGGAAACCAAGAGAGATTTAAAAGGAATAGAAACGGAAATGGGAATGGAAATGGAAATTTCCAAGAAGGAAACAATCAGGGGCACCACAATAACTCGAACCAATCTAAGAGAGTGCATCATTGCAAGATGTGCAGTAACAATCACCCTGGTAAGAACTGCAAAGGAGAATTAGTGACCTGCAACTATTGTCAGAAAAGGGGACATAGGGAGTATGAGTGCTTCACTAAGCACAGAAAGGAACAAAATGAAGGAAATAATGCCCTTGGTCCAAGTATGCATTCTATGTTAAGTCTAATAAATGCGGTTCAGTATTAATTAACAAGTTAATAATTCAGTGAGATCAAGTGAGCTGAATGCCTAGCTAGAGGCCGCTTCAGTTCAAGTGGAATTAATGATATTAATCCACAGCTTACTCTTGACTGAACCCGTAGGGTCACACAAATAGTACGTAAACGGATCAAGTATTTAATGGCATTAGATACTCCATCTATGGATATTCGGAATCGACGGATCTTGGTTTCAGTGGGAGCTGAGATCGTCACAGGCAAGAAATGAATACTCCGGAAACGATGATATTGCCGGAAACGGAAATATGGATCGTATCGGAAATATAAATATTATCCAAGTCGTAGATGTTGCCGGAAACGGAAACATGGTACGTATCGGAAAATATTATCGGAAATGGAAATATTACCAGAATCGGAAATATTGCCGGAAACGGAAATATTGTCAGAATCGGAAATATTATCGGAATCGGAAAATAATTCCGGAAACGGAAATATTAAATATTTGTTCGAAACGGAAATTGATTCCGGAATCGGAAATATTAAATATTGTTCGTATCGGAAATGAATTTCGGAACCGGGAATTTAATCGGAAGCGTATCGTACGAATTAGCATCGGACGAGGCCTGCCGGACGAAGGCCCAGCACGAAGCCGGGCCATCGCCCAGCAAGCCAAACGCGCGCCACAAGCCCAGCCAAGGCAGCGCCCAGGCCTACCGCAAGGCAGGCCCAGCGCGCGCCAAGGCCACGGCTGCGTGGGCCTCGCTGCGTGGGCTGCTGCTCGCACGCACGCGCATGGGCGGCCCTTGTGGCTGCCGTGTGTGTGTGAGTTTGTGTTCATGCATGATTCCTAAAACTATTAGAGTTAGTATATGATTAAATTCCTATTCCTAATTGGATAAATTAATTAATTAGAGTTCTTGTAGGATTCTAAGTTTAATTAATTCGTGTCCTACTAGGATTACAATTCCCTTTCCATAACTCTATAAATACGTGCCTAGGGTCACATATTTTCATAGATTAATTCAAGTATTCAAAATGAGTTTTGAGAGAAAAATTCAGCCACATTCCTTGCTCAATAGTGCCGAAAATTCTAGTACCTTAAGGGCGATTCTAGTTGGTCAATCTTAAGGCGGATCCGAACGTGCTGTGGACTATCTACGGAGGGACGACACTTGGAGTCCTAAAGACTTGTTCTTGTTCGGTTCGGGCGCAGCTAGGGAAGGCACGCAACAAAGAGTATGCATCTAAATTATGCTATATGATTATGTGTAAATAATATGTATTCCTGGGTTAATGGTTGTTTCCGCATGATTTATGTAATATCATATGTATCATAACCTAACAGTGGTATCACGAGCCCCTTATTATTTTCATAATCTAAATTGCATGAACATGGTTAAATATTACAAATTTGCAAGAATTAAAAGGGGTGATTAATTTTCGTAATTGTTAATTAATTGCAAATTGCGTTTATTTAATTATACGTACGCAGTTTTTCGGCAGTTTCTTCGTTACTCATCCAAATCGAGTGATTTTTGTGTCAATTCCGCATGTAAAAGGCATTCTAAAATTTTGACAAAAGTAGTTTTTTTCTGCCGAACCCAGAATTCTCAAATTCGAAGCCTAACTATGACTTTTCGAAGGTTTTAGTTTTTCGAATGCAAAATTTCGTAAATTTAAGATGTTAAATTAAATATTTGCGATTCTTGTTGATAAATCTTGAATTTTTGATTGACCTACTGTATATGTTTAACAAGTTTGAATGCCTAGCCTTGTTAATTATGCAATCTAATTTGTAATTATGATTAATTTGTTGAAAATTAGAATAATTTAGAATTAATTTGATTTTCATAATTAATTATAATTTAATTAGAAACCTATGATTAAAAACCACCATAAAAATTGTAAATTTATGATAAATTTTAAATTTTTATGACCTAGACTTGAATCCATAACAATCGGAAATCAATTGAATAATAAATTTTCGATTTTTCGCCCTAAAATTATGAAATTAATATTATTTATTAATTTGTCATTAATTTTAAATATAAATTTTAAATTTTTATGCGATTCGTTCATATAACTTGCACGCACAAAGCAATGGACGCTTCGTGTTACCCTTAAGGGGTGTTGTATAGTGCGGGCATGCGACGACGAGCAAGGGAGCTCGTCGCCCGTGCGGCACGAATGCAATGAGCAAGGCATGGTGCACGAGCACAAGGCAGCAGCCCTGCCTTGTGTCGTGGGCCACGAGCTATGAACAAATGGGCATGGGCGAGAGGCGAGCCAAGGCAGTCGCGTGTGGGCAGCAAGCGAGCTGCGCCACAACGCGCACTGCCTCGCGCAAGGGCGCGCAGCCTCGCGCGCAGCGAGCGCAAGCTCGCGTGCCACGAGCGCAAGCTCGCGTGCCACGAGCGCTGCGCCCAGCGTTGATCGCGCGGAATTGCGCGCGCACAGCGAGCGATGGCTCGCGCGCACAGCGAGCGATGGGTCGCGCGCACAGCGAACGATGCCTCGCACGCACAGCTAGCAACGGCTCGCGCGCGCAGCGAGCGATGGAGCGCGCGCAGCGAGCGCTGGAGCGCGCGCAGCGAGCGCTGGAGCGCGCGCAGCGAGCGCTGGCGAGCGCGCATAGCGAGCGATGGCTCGCGTGCGACGAGCGCTGGCGCGCGCGCACCGAGCACCACAGCGTGCGATGGCTTGCGATGGAAGATGCAGCAGCTATGCGACGAGCGCATGGGCTGCGCGCACATGGCCAGCAATGGCTGTGTGCGTGCGGCCCATGGGTGTGCAATGCGTTGGGTGTTTGCGTTACGATTAGATCGTTTTGAATGTTTAATTTGAAATTTTCAGTTCACGTAATTTTAATTAATTTTAAAATTAATAATTTAAATTATTTTCTTGGATTTTAATTTTGAATATTGTAATTATAATAAATTTAATTTATTCTAATTATTTTACTAAAATTAAAATCATGAATTAATTTAAATACGACTGAAATTAAATTAAACTTTTTGGATTCAATTATAAATTTATATGAGCTTTAAATTTTAATTAAATTTGTATGTTTCCGGTTAGACTTGAAATACATTTTTATGTTTAAAATTAGTAAAGCATATGAATTTATTGGTTTGAGTGGGAGCCCTTTTAGTCATAAAACTCTTGATTAGGTCTACAAATCCTTAAGGTTAAAACAACTTGATTAGAATTAATAAGGACTGAATAATTGGTAGATTATTGGTGCCCTTGATTAATTGCTGCAAATGTTTACGTGATGCATAATGTGTTTTACTAACCAGCTATGTGGGCCATTCATGATAATGAATGGGTGAATGGTATATACTGTATATGTACTGTTTTGCAGGTTATGAAGTGACTAGTATGGCTCAAATAGGATAGAAAATATGGTCTGCGTACCATTAATTTGAATGTAATTGGTCTAAAGTACCAAAGTTATTTTTCAATTCAAATATGGTCTGCGTACCATCAAATAGTTGTAATTAGTTATAGCTTATCCTATTTGAAGAAAATGGTGCCTCCCACGGAGATTTTCAAGACGGACTTTGAAGTTAAAGCTTCAAGATGAAGTCGGGCCATACTAGATCACATTTATCTTATGCATGTTTTAAGTTATTTATTGCTTTTAAATATGTCTTAAAATGCATGAGATCAAAAGCTTGATTATGTTGCATGATTAAGGATTTTAGTTCACTTAAAATCTAACCAACATAGTAAGAGCCTTAAGTTCCAAACTTAAAAATTGAGTTAAAAGGTGCCATGCCAAAATATACACTTGCTTGGATATCCTTTACATCAATCTAGTAATAGTTTTCGCTCAGCGAGGTGTTACTTATTGGTCCTAAAGGGGCAAGGTACACAAATAATTGTGAGTACATGTTAGTTTTGGTGAAACTCAACGATATAAGTAAGGAGTCCTTTTATGTCGTGGCAAAATCGATAGGTTTACCTAATAAGTTCTTAGACGTACCTATCAACCAAGAATAGTTTCTAGACTATTAGCAAAAGGCTTTTGCTTACCTAAGATGTTCTAGGATTAAGTCGACAAACTGTGCTTAGTTCTTCAATGATTTTAGGATCTTGGAATCATTTTATTCACACCTGCCGGAACACATAACTTGAATAAAATGCTTAATAAACATTGAATTATGCATGTATGCTAGAATTTAAGTTTATTAAGAGAAACTGTGAATGGTTATTTATTTGTTTATTCTTTTCAATTGTAGTTTTTAATATGGCAAACAACAATTCATTCAACATTCGATCAATTCTCGAAAAGGAGAAGTTGAACGGGAAAAACTTCCTTGACTGGCAAAGGAACTTGCAAATAGTTCTTATGCAGGAAGAAAAGGAGTATGTCCTAGATGAGGCGATGCCCGAAGCCGCAGGCGACGGGGTCACTCAGGCAGCCCTCAATCGTTGGATTGATGCCAACAAGGATGTGAAATGTCTAATGCTCGCCACCATGAGTGCGGATCTGCAGAAAACGTTCATCAACTCAGATGCTTTCACAATCATCAGTGAGTTGAAGAACATGTTCCAAGATCTGGCTCGAGTCGAAAGATTCGAGACTCATAGGCAAATTCTTGAGACCAAGCTTAAGAAAGGCGAGCCCGTAAGTCCACATGTTCTCAAAATGATTGGACTCATTGAGAATATGAGTCGGCTGGATCAGCAGTTTTCCCAGGAAATGGCTATAGACACCATCCTCCATTCTCTTCATAGCGGGTATGATCAGTTCAAACTGAACTACAGTATGAATAGTCTGGACAAAACGCTCACTGAGCTTCACGGTATGCTGAAGACCGCTGAAAAGACGCTCAAAAGTGATAAGCAGGATGTGCTTATGGTGCGTGGGGGCAAGTTCAAGAAATCTGGAAAGAAGAGGAATGCTAAGAAAGGTGGCAACAAGGCCAGCCCAACTAAGCAAACTGGCGCCAAATCTGTAAAGAGGAAGGTCAGTCAACCCACTTCTGAATCTGAATGCTTCTACTGCAAGAAGAAGGGGCATTGGAAGAGAGATTGCTTGAAGCTAAAGGAAGATCAGAAGAACGGAACAGTCGTTCCATCTTCAGGTATTTTCGTTATAGACTGTATACTTGCTAATTCAACTTCTTGGGTATTAGATACGGGTTGTGGCTCACACTTATGTTCCAATCCACAGGGACTAAGAAGAAGTAGAAAGTTAAGCAAGGGTGGAGTCGACCTACGAGTGGGAAATGGAGCACGGATTGCTGCATTAGCTGTAGGAACTTACTATTTGTCGTTGCCCTCCGGGCTAGTTTTGGAACTGGAAGAATGTTTCCATGTTCCAAGTCTTACTAAAAACATCATTTCAGTTTCTTGCTTAGATGCTAAGGGATTTTCCTTTTTAATAAAAGACAATAGTTGTTCGTTTTATTTTAAAGAGATGTTTTATGGATCTGCTAGATTAGTCAATGGACTTTATTTATTAGATCACGACAAACAAGTATATAACATAAATACCAAAAAGGCCAAAAAGGATGATTCAGATCTCACCTATCTGTGGCATTGTCGATTAGGCCATATAAACTTGAAACGCTTAGAAAGACTTCAAAAGGAAGGAATTCTAGAACCATTTGACTTAGAGGATTATGGTAAATGCGAATCATGTTTACTTGGCAAAATGACAAAGCAACCTTTCTCTAAAGTTGGAGAAAGAGCAAATGAACTATTGGGTTTAATCCATACAGATGTATGTGGACCAATGAGTACAAATGCTAGAAGTGGTTTCAGCTACTTTATCACTTTCACTGATGACTTCAGTAGGTATGGTTATGTCTACCTAATGAAGCATAAGTCTGAATCCTTTGACAAATTCAAGGAATTTCAGAGTGAAGTAGAGAATCAATTAGGCAAGAAGATTAAGGCACTGCGGTCTGATAGAGGCGGTGAATATCTGAGCTATGAATTTGATGACCATCTGAAAGAATGTGGAATTCTGTCAGAATTGACTCCTCCTGGAACACCACAATGGAACGGTGTGTCGGAACGGAGGAACAGAACCTTGCTAGACATGGTCAGGTCAATGATGGGTCAGGCCGAACTTCCATTAGAATTTTGGGGACATGCACTAAATACAGCTGCACTCACTATAAATAGAGCTCCGTCTAAAGCTGTCGAAAAGACTCCATACGAATTATGGTTTGGAAAGCCTCCAAATGTGTCTTTTCTTAAGATTTGGGGATGTGAAGTATACGTCAAACGATTAATTTCAGACAAACTTCATCCAAAATCTGACAAATGTATCCTTGTGGGATATCCAAGGAAACAAAGGGGTATTACTTCTACAAAAACATCTGAGAACAAAGTGTTTGTTGCTCGAGATGGTGTCTTTTTGGAGAAAGATCACATTTCCAAAATGACAAGTGGGAGAAAAGTAGACCTCGAAGAAATTCGAGTCGAACAACAAACTCTAGAGAATGCTCAAGATGACATTCAGGATGAAACTCAGAGATCTTTAGAAAAATCTGGTGAGAATCATGGTCAATCTAGAAATGTTACCCCGCGTAGATCGCAAAGATATAGATCTCAACCGGAAAGGTACTTAGGTATTTTGACGAACGAGAGCTATGACGTTCTATTACTTGAAAGTGATGAACCTGCGACTTACAAACAAGCTATGACGAGCCCTAGCTCCAAGCAATGGCAAGAAGCCATGCAATCTGAATTGGACTCCATGTCTGAAAACCAAGTATGGGATTTGGTCGATTTGCCAGATGGCTACCAAGCCATTGGAAGCAAATGGGTTTTCAAACTGAAAAAGGACAAGGATGGGAAACTTGAAGTTTTCAAAGCTAGATTGGTTGCAAAAGGTTACAGGCAAGTCCACGGTGTGGATTACGATGAAACCTTTTCACCAGTTGCTATGCTAAAGTCTATTCGGATAATTTTAGCAATCGCTGCATATTACGATTACGAAATATGGCAGATGGATGTCAAAACTGCTTTCTTAAACGGCGTTTTAACAGAAACTGTGTTTATGACACAGCCTGAAGGTTTTGAGGATCCAAAGAATGCTAAAAATGTATGCAAGCTAAAGAAATCAATCTACGGATTGAAGCAGGCATCCAGGTGCTGGAATATACGTTTTGATGAAGCAGTCAGTGACTTTGGTTTCATCATGAACGCGGACGAATCTTGTGTATACAAGAAGGTCAGTGGGAGCAAGATTGCTTTCCTAGTATTATATGTCGACGACATATTGCTTATCGGAAATGACATTCCTATGTTTAACTCTGTCAAGATTTGGCTTGGGAAATGTTTTTCGATGAAAGATCTAGGAGAAGCACAGTACATATTGGGCATCAAGATTTACAGAGATAGATCTAAAAAGATGATTGGACTTAGTCAAAGCACTTATATCAATAAGGTGCTTGATAGGTTCAAGATGGCGGACTCCAAGCGAGGCTACCTTCCCATGTCTCATGGAATGACTCTAAGCAAGACTCAGTGCCCAAAAACACTTGATGAGCGTAGACGAATGAATGGGATTCCATATGCATCATTGATTGGTTCAATAATGTATGCTATGATATGTACACGCCCGGATGTTGCGTACGCACTCAGTGCTACGAGCAGATACCAGTCAGACCCAGGAGAGGCGCATTGGACTGCTGCCAAGAACATTCTGAAGTACCTGAAAAGGCACAAAGATGACTTCCTGGTCTATGGTGGAGATGATGAATTAATTGTTAAAGGCTATACGGACGCAAGTTTCCAAACCGACAAAGATGATTTCAGATCACAGTCTGGGTTTGTCTTCTGCCTCAACGGAGGAGCAGTAAGCTGGAAAAGTGCTAAGCAAAGCACCATTGCGGATTCTACAACTGAAGCGGAGTACATTGCTGCACATGAAGCAGCAAAGGAAGCTATATGGCTAAGGAAGTTCATAGGTGAACTTGGTGTAGTCCCCTCCATTAAAGGACCAATAGCCCTGTATTGTGACAATAACGGAGCTATTGCACAGGCAAAAGAGCCTAGACACCACCAGAGAGTCAAGCATGTACTTCGTAGATTTCACCTTCTACGAGAGTTCGTTGAAAGAAAAGAAGTCGAGATAAGCAAAATTGGAACTGATGACAACATATCAGATCCATTAACTAAACCTCTGCCGCAGGCGAAGCACAACTCGCACACTGCAGCTATGGGAATCAAGCATATTGGAGAATGGCTTTGATGTCTCTGTTTAATGTTTTTAAAGTTTTAGAGTTTAAATCTTTGTAAAACATTATTGGTTAATCATTCACAATAAATGAAAAGAATTCATTTTTCCATTTAATTTGTGGTTTATTAAATGATGAGTCCCTTCAATTTGACGATATATTCAAGATAGACTGTCAGGACCAGTCCTGTGACTAAGAAATGTCTATCAAGTGAACTTGAATGTCAAAGGTTGAAAATGGTCCCTAATCGGAGTTTTCTATAAAATTGGACGCATAGAAAACGTTAGACGATTAGAATGCAAGATGACTAGTAGTTCTGTTTCTTGAACTATGTGGACATGGCAATGTCATAATCATTTGCATAGATACTTACTTTGGGAAGACTAGTATCGGACAAGACCTATGAAACTTTACTGTAAGAGATGAAAATCTGTCATAAGTAAATTTCATTAAATTATTAGACACTAAATCCTCAATACCTGAGTGATTTGAGATTACTTGTTTGAGAACTGGTTGCTTTGACGTTGACCAACCGTCGCACCGTAAAAGGAGGCTATAAAGGCAACGCTCAGGTAATCACCTATCAAACGAAGTCTAATCTCAAGATCGCAAGATTGGGATTGTCCTCCCATAAATCGGGATGAGATGCTTAAAAGTTGTACAAGGCCACTCGGAGAGCTAGAAACTGTGAAATGCATGGCCGTGCTCGGATGAATCATAGACTATGATTATCTGTTTATTTGATCAGTTGAACTCTGAAACCGAGGAACACCTCTGGACATAATAAGGATGACAACTCTTACCTTATGTTCAAGAGCAAGCATCGAGCGACAAAGGAATTAGGAAATGCACACTTGTCCTTAAGGACAAGTGGGAGACTGAAGGAAATAATGCCCTTGGTCCAAGTATGCATTCTATGTTAAGTCTAATAAATGCGGTTCAGTATTAATTAACAAGTTAATAATTCAGTGAGATCAAGTGAGCTGAATGCCTAGCTAGAGGTCGCTTCAGTTCAAGTGGAATTAATGATATTAATCCACAGCTTACTCTTGACTGAACCCGTAGGGTCACACAAATAGTACGTAAACGGATCAAGTATTTAATGGCATTAGATACTCCATCTATGGATATTCGGAATCGACGGATCTTGGTTTCAGTGGGAGCTGAGATCGTCACAGGCAAGAAATGAATACTCCGGAAACGATGATATTGCCGGAAACGGAAATATGGATCGTATCGGAAATATAAATATTATCCAAGTCGTAGATGTTGCCGGAAACGGAAACATGGTACGTATCGGAAAATATTATCGGAAATGGAAATATTACCAGAATCGGAAATATTGCCGGAAACGAAAATATTGTCAGAATCGGAAATATTATCGGAATCGGAAAATAATTCTGGAAACGGAAATATTAAATATTTGTTCGAAACGGAAATATTAAATATTTGTTCGAAACGGAAATATTAAATATTTGTTCGAAACGGAAATACTGTTACGATTTTTGGAATGTTATCTAAGGATTTGCTGGAAGCCAGGGTGCAGGCGTCAAGATATTACTTGTGCCCGTGTGGCACATGCTTTAGGCTTTTAGGGCCATCATTTCCAGAATTGCGGGAATACAAACCGCTTTCAATATTGACTTAGATTTACTTGGTGTATGTCTGCACAAAAGGTCAAGGTATACTTAGTTCTTTCCCTAGCTCTTTTGTAATCCCCCGTAAATTTATAAATTTTATTAATATATGTTAATGTATATTATTTATATTTAAATAGAATTTATGAATTTTAGTAATAAATATATAATTAACGTATATTTATTTTATTTTAAGTACGTTTTAAATATTTAACGATTTTTGAAATTCATTATATTTATATATTTAATGCATATTTAATTTTATTTAAATATATTCTAAATATTTTAACGTTTGTGCAATCAAGAATTATTTTAGAATTTTATGTTGAAAAGAATTTGAATTAGGAAAACTCGTTGAATTCGGAAAAACAATCCTATTCGGTTTGACTCAAACACTCAAATCCTAAAACTAAATCCTAATGCTAGCCCAATTGGGTAAAGCCCAAATAATATGACCCAAAACATGTTACTCCTTTCCTCTCTTCCAATATTACGTAAAAACAAATCAACAAAACTTTTATCCCTATTCACGTGAACCACAAAACCCTCTCAAGCCTCCTTGTTGCTACTGTTCAGCCGCCACCCTGAACCCTCGCCGGCGACCACCGCCGTCCGCCCGCGCCGCTAGTAAGCCAATCCCTCCTTCTTCTTCATCGTTCTTTCTTTCTTTTCCTTTCGTAGTTCTCACCATTGCTTCCCTCCCCTCTGTTCGTTTCTGATTCGCGCAGCAACCCTCTCGTCGTCGCCGCAACAACCGCCTCCGTCGCTGCAACCCTGACCGCCGGTAGTCTCTCTTTCCTTCTCCTTCGTCCATTCTCTTTATTTTTCGTCCCTTTCACTTTGTCTCACTCGTTGCTCGGTGTTTGTTCGAACCAGAACCGACAGCCTGTGCGACCCAGCCTCGCCGCAAGCCACCAGCTGCCGCCACGACAACAACCCAGCCAGCCGCCGCTGCCGCGTCGTGCACCGCCCAGCCTCTTCTCTCCTCTTTAGTTTGGTTGATTTTCTTAAACCCTAAGTTATTTAAATGTTTTAATTAAGTTTATTAATTTAATTTATGTTTCTTGAATTAAATTTATGATTTTTATGATTAAGTTATGAAATTTCAGATTATATGTTGTTGAAACTAATTTAATTATTTTCAGATTTATTAACTACGTTTAATTTAGGGTCTTAATGAAGTTTTATTAATTTAATTCATGCTCCTTGAATATAAATTATAAGTTATCATGATTAAATTATATTTTCAGATTATATATTATGTTTAAATAATAAATTTAATTTTCAGATTATGTAATTGAATTGAAATAAGGAATTTAATTATTAAAGCATGGATTTTTAAGGTTTTAATATTCTAAAATCATAATAGAATGACTATATATTATTAAAGCTATTATTTTTATGATTTTAAGAACGTTGATTATGTTTTGTGGACGTTTGAAATTATTTTATATTGCTGGAAATTTTAAAAGGATGTTTTATTGGAATTTAGAACGATTTGGGATCATTAGTTTAATAGTTATTATGCTTGGAGGATACTTAGTTAAGTTTCGATATTGGGGATGGTTCAAAATATGTTTAGGATGTATTTAGAGTACTTTAGTATTGCTGTAAATTGTTGGATATTGAGTGGGGAATTTTATTGGTTGTTTTTAGGCGGAGAATTCTTTGTAGGCGACTTTTGAATTCGTTAAAGTGGCCTATCAGTTTGTTTACACAAGGTACGTACATACCTGTGTGCTTGGAATGTGTGTTATCTGTTGAATCATGTTGAAAGTTGTTGATGAACTTGGTTACGTTGAAATTTACATGTTTAATGTTGTTGGATGAACGTGTTGAACATGGATTGTAGTATGAGAATTATAACATGTTAGTATGGATTATTGATGCAAGCATGTCAGTTGGGAACTTTATTGTATATATATATTGATTCAGATCGATTGATCGTTGTTCCCTTTTAGCTTTTCACTACTTTATGAGGGCCGAGGACCTTGTTTAGTAAGTTGAAACCTTGTACCCATATAGAGGGGTTGATCAGTATTAAAGGAAAGGTTGGATTTAATTGGAATGAGTCTTGATTGATACCTTTGTGATCACTTGCTTAATTCCAAGATAAAAATAGTTGTGCATAAATGTTGATTTTATGACTTATGTGATTGTTAAGTCATAACAGAGTTTAATTTGTAAATCATGTAAAGTGAAACTGAGTAGCAATAGCTTTAGACTGTGTACGTCTAAAGTGACGGACAATCAGGAGTTGGGGTCATGGGTAGCCTATGGCTTTTTCTGGGGCCGGATTGATCACCGGTTCTATTTTATTCAAAAGTCCCTCGATATCGCAGGTCATTGGGGTTTACGGAGTCGCGCCCGTACCTCGTCTTCCTTAGTGAAGAAGAAGAAGTTTCTAGTAGCAACTCGGTCCATTGACTATTTCAATTAAAATAATGTTATTGTTATAAAAGTCTAGTCCAGTCTAACCTAGTCTAGTCAAGTGTGGTATTCAAATTAATATGTGTTGTTTTCCCTTATCGTTTATTAGTATCATGTTAAGATTGTTTTTGTTTTAGTATGTAGTACTCAGCTTTGCTGATTACGTGCTTTTGCTTGTGCATGTTGATCATGGCTATGCCTTATTGATCCTGTGATGACCCAATCTTTGGTGAGCAGTCTCTAAGGATCAATAAGCATTGTCCATCTACAGGTTTGAAGATGATGCATCATGGGGATCGGGATTAGAGAGCTTGTATTTTGTTCTGTTTTGCTAAGTGACTTGGTTTGTTAATTTGGAGTTTAAACTTGTCGTACTATTTATATTTCCTTATTTTCGTTGATTGGTTTTGGGATTAAACCTGTAATCGATTATTTATAAACCTAAAGTTAGTTTTATGTTTTCCGCTGCAAAATTCTGAATAAGCCGTTACGTTTTCACACGGGCGAGAATGCCTTGATAATTCTCTACGTTTTATATTAAAAGATTATTTTAGAAAAGAGAGAATTGTCGGGGTGTTACATCTTTCATTTCAATTTTTAGCCCCCAGTTGCTATTATGTCTTCTCATTAATGATGCTTTCAGATTTCGATTTTAGATGCCCGTGTCATATGTCTGAGTAGGGTGAGCCTTGGTTAAGTGCCAAGTCCTATTGACAATGTCTGATTTTTTCAAAGGGCATTCGCAAGCATTTCAATTACCATGAACGGGTGCCCTGAGTTCGAAGGAACGATGGGGCGATGCCGTAGAACAATCCTCTTTATTGCAAGTTTACTGCCTTTACTACTTGTTGGCGATTATGACTGTGTCTATTGGTGAAAGAAGGTCTTTAAGTGAGTTACTTTGCTTTAGGGAGGGTCAAGTCGAGTACTTTAGAGGTCATGGACGCTCGCGCTAGCCCCCATTCAATTGAGGCAAAGCCATCTTTTGAGTATTGGCTAAGTGCCTAGGAGTGTGAGTGCTCCTTCTGCAAGGGTACGTGCCCTTATTATTTTTCGATGTGTGCTCATTTTGGCGTCTTGATGACTTGGAATCTTCCTTTGACTTAAATTTTTCTTTCGACTTGGATTTCAAGTAATTAAATTTCAATAAGGGACTCTATTTTTTATTCTTGTTATTATATAGGTTTTAACATTTTTGCAAATTGGTTGGACCGAATCATGGATTGCCTACGTATCCGCCTTAAATAGATTTAATTTGGAATCAGGTCTTGCGTAGTTCTTAGCCAGAAAATGGTCTCTTTAGAATGTCGATTTTAAACAAGTACGTTCGAGTGGAATCGTAATGTTTGAAATAGGGTGAAATAAGTGAAGTTTATTATTATTTTAATCTGCTGCTTTGCCGTAAGCCATGTATTTTGCACAAGAATCTTTTCATGTGTTTTTTTGGTACGTATATATGAATTTTTGCTACGTATATCTGAATACGTGCTGTACCCCCCAAGTGTTCGTTATTTTTCCGTGTATGTGCGGATAAAATGACGAGCACTTCTGGGCAAAATTTGGCAAGCAGAGAGAGAATCATCGCCCAGTCTGGGGCGTTGAAGATTTCGGCGCCCAGCTCTGGGCGCTGAAAATGATTTCTGGGCAGATTTGTTTTGGTCCGTTGCTTCTTTTCCTTTTGTGCCAAATATTTGCGAATCTTTTTTGTTCGCTAAATGCTTTTTTTTTTTTAGACGAACTTTAAAGGCGCTTTGCAAAGTTTCTTTTTTATTATTTTTTTTTTTTTTACATTAAGCGTAGAATGTACTTTTTCATATGTCTTTTTTTTTATTCGTGACTCAAGACGGCTTGAAAGATGGGTTGAATGAGATAGGATATTTTGTATAGGTATTAGTCAAACATGAGGATTGGAAAGGGTAGAAGATCGTAGAACTTTATGTAGTTTTTGTGGTATGATTTGGTTTGGTTGACTCAATTCTTTTCCTTTGTTTACTTGGGTAAATTTCACACTTTGGGAGGCACGGGCTAAGTATTCCATGGTTCGCTCTTTTCGCTCTCCCTTTTCTCTTTCTCTTTTCTCTTTTTTTTGTTGCTTGGGATTTCTCCCCCTTTTTATTTGGGCTAAAAGGTAGATGGTTATGGTCTTTGAGTCACGAGGCGAGACTGAGTGAGCCTCGTTTGGTAGGCCTAAAGTGGACCTTTAATTTTAGTAGGCCTAGGGTGGACCTTTAAATTGTCTTACTTTGCAAGCGTATTTAGCCGTTTCTTAAAATGTGCAAATAGCGTAGATTAAAAATGTTGTTTTTACTTTATTGAAATTTAACGAAAGAATTACATCGAAAATAATTTTTTGCTTCTTTTCAGATTCCAGTTTCCGGGATTTAATTGGAGATTTAGACTCGAACTTTCATTAATTTTTCTGATTATAACCCGTGTATGAATACAAGGAGGTGGCCTAGACTCAAAATAATGACGTGGCGTAAGCCTATAATACTTGACCAAGCGACTCTTAGACTTAGGCTAATTGGACTATAACTTTCGTTGGTTGACACTTTAGATTTTAACCCTTGGGTGTTCATTTGTCATGCGCCATTTTGCTTAATGTTGGCAAGGTAGTTAGTTGGGGAGATCGAATTTTCATTTTTGCAAGACTAGAATCATTAGTGCGGCTTCCCTCTTAGTGTGTATTGCTTTACCCCAATGGTAGCCTTATGGCATGTCGACTTGGGTATTTTCATGGTTCGTCATGTTGCATTCATGGAAAATCTTTTAGTCCGTACTTAGGAGTACTTCAAGGAGCGAGTGGCTCGAGAGGACTATGGTAGTCGTGACCCAATGTGATCATAAGCCTTGAGGCCATTAATTTTTTTTGCCAATGGTATTGACACCTTAGGTTCACTTTGGGGGTTTTGCGACTATGGAGGAATGATTTTCAGAATGTGACTGTTTCCATTTTGTAAATACTTGAATTACATAATATATTCTTTTTATTGGTGAGAGATAGTATTGAGGCCGTAGATTCTTAGCAAGGGAAGACAATTACATATGGGTACTTATTGATTTATTTTAAATGTTAGGAAGAGAGACTCAATATGGTTTGACCTTTTAACTTGCAGAACGACACCAAGCATTAGGACAAATTCTATGTATAAGACAACTAAGGCTTAGGATTTAGATTGTACTTCGGCATAGCCTAGTCTAGACTCGGATTTATTTATTTTTTATTCGAACGTTATTTTTCCTTGAAAACTTTATTCGAACATCATTTTTGAATACTTTGCCCATGTGACATTCAAGGTCATTTTAATTAGCATGCTCGGTTTTGGTGCCGAACATTGTTGTCATAGGAGGCCTAATGACGACACAAGGAGTTATTTATTTTATAAGTCGTTCTTAGAATCGAGTGCCTTTTTCCATACGTCCTCGTAGCGAATTTGTTACGATTTTTTTTCATTGCTACGTATATTTGTGCGCGGGTACCGAGGCTACTGTGCCTGACCAAAAGGCCAGGCAGCAACTTCAGCGCCCAACTCTGGGCGTTGAAAATGATTGGCGCCCAGCCAGGGGCGCTGGAAATGCGTCCCTGAGTGGTACTCGTATTCTGTCCGCGTATCCTTTTTTCGTATATACGACTTAATTTTGTGTGCTCCCCTAATAACGTCCTTTAAGCGTTGTGAGATCCATTACAGGCCGTCCTGGGCGTCGCTTATTTTTGTGGCGATCGCCCGGGGATTGCGGGACACGTATTTTGGTATAACTCTTTGGCCAATTGGTGTTCATGAATGTTTGGGCAATTTTTAGGGTCGTTGGTTTTCTAGCATTATTTGTCACACACAATCACATAATTCGCTACACATAACTAACATTACAACATGAAGCAAAATAATATGTCACGTAGTTTATGATAAGCTTCTATGGGTAATATTTGCGCCGGCTTGGTACCGCTTCTATCGTAGATCCAACACATGCCCAGGTCGAGGTAGTGCATTCAACAGACGAATTTCGTCCCAAGAGGCCAATCACGATGTAAGCCAAGGGGGCATGCACCAATGAGAGGGACCTAGTGGGCGAGCGATTGGGTTTGGGACAGGTGTACTACTAGCGAAAGTGCCGAGTGGACAACATTCGAAGCGTATGCACCCCCCGAGTGGCGATGGGTATCCTTAGTCCCAACTCCCGAGATGAAACACACCAAGGGAGCCAAGATTCGTTATGCGGTTCTGTCCGTTCACATTAATATGCTGATTTTCAGGTCGTCCCAACTTGATAAGGAAATAAACGCGGAGTAGGATCGTTTCACCCTTCGGCTATTTTGATTACCTACGAGCACGAGTATTTCATTAACGTTCCCCAGCAGAGTCGCCACTGTGAGGGGGTCGAAAAAGCACGAGGCTAATGCGTGACCTCGTCCCTCGTGGGCGTGACGTCGTCAGATCAAGTGTAATTGGATTTCCTGTGAGTTTACACCCAATCGACTAGTAATATAGGAGTCGCCATTCAGTTTTTAATGACAATGAGAAAAACTGACAAAACCCGGTTATCGTGACATAAAGGGAGTGCAATTATGTTCGACCACGATGGCCATAGGTTCCCTTGTGATCCCTGGTGTGGGGATCGCTCAACGTACACCCGCAGGGCAGAGATTGAGAGTTCAGGGGACTGTAGCTACCGAGAGGAGTGCTCATCGATAATACTCCAGAGGCAGGTTATCCTTACTAGCTCAGCATAAATAGTTGAAGGAACATGCGTTAAACTATTAAACTATTCTGAATTGATTTTAGCAATATGCAACACATAATACTAAATCGATCGTGATTATCTTGTTTAGATTGATTAAAGGTACCTAGCATGATAATTCAATTGTCCAAGGTATTATCTTATTAGGCGTGATAGATCAATCAAGTTAATAGTTTGACAATTTTATAAAAGGGAGATGAAAGCGATTAAATCATACGAGGGACACATTACAACGCACCCTTGAGAGGTGCGTTGTGGTTCTCAGAAAACTAACCACTTGGCTTTGCTATTTCTCCTTTATTTAACGAATCTCGGGTTTCTAAGCAATGTTCCAGTATTTAGACTGAATTCATCAAGCTACAAGGGGCAGGATGCGTCCTGTTCGACTTTTGGGTCGATTGCGACAGATAGCTGGATCAATTTCGCAGCGTGAGGTTTAGGCTTAAGGCTAGAGTCAATACTCAGGTTATGGAATTGTGTGTCTTGTTCACGTTGGTTTTGAGGCTTTATTTATAGGGAAAGAGTTTGTGGAAAGATATATTTTAAGATACGAATCCAAAAAGAATCCGGAAATAAAACGGCCCCAGGCATTTTCAGCGCCTAGGGTTGGGCGCCAAAGATTCCGGCGCCCAGGGCTGGGCGTTGAAAATGTGATATGGGCCGAGTTCTTGTCAGATTTGGAATCTTTAAAACACGGAGCTTTTGAGATTTATCCGAGTCTTTTAGTGCGTATTAACTTATGACGGAATGCGTCTGGGCCCGTTACGAACTCTAGGTTCGTTAGGAATTTAGTTCATACGTGACTCTTATTTTCGAATTATACCAGGAATGCAAATTCTATCTCCTTTAGGATTTATGTTGGAGTTCAACACCCATTTCTGACAGGTTTCTATCTTTTATGACTTATGCCACTTTTAACAACTACCTCGACAGTTACTATTCTTAGCAGGTTTCCATAAATAGTAGTTTTGGCTGAAATGAAAAGGGTGATTGAGATTCGTTATTTTATAGGAGATGCGTTGCCAAGTGGAGATTTATGTTCTCATCATCGAACCTTCCCTTTCGAGAATGGGGACAAAAGTAGGTGTCTACAGAGCCCATAACTGATTAGGAAGCGTTGGAGGGGTTTGATGACTCTTTAAACTTGCAGGAGCCCATTTGAGGCATTGTGGGTTCCTCATGATGTCGTTTGAGCTACTCGTCGCCCCACCCCTTTATCCACCAACTGATTCGAAGGAGGATCGAATCTTGTAGGTGAGGGATGGTGCAAGATTTATTTTCGAAGCATCTGGCATTTATTTCCCTCCATATAGTCCATAAAATAATGAAGAAACTTTCCCTCCACACTTTTCTGATCCTTTGTATGGGTGGATCCATTGCTCATATGTTTCTTGGGTCGAGTTTGGCATACACCATTGGAGCTGCCACAGATTTAACCACCACATCCATAGGGTATTTTCCAACGGGCAGTGTAAGAAGATGTGCTCGCATGATTCAAGAGTTGAGTTGCATAAGTCACATCCTGCTAAAGAGGCTTCGAGGATACCAAGACGAGACAACTTGTCCTTGGTGTTTAGCTTTCTTTGTAGGGCAAGCTAGACAAAGATTTCGGCACGGTATGAAACTAGCCCCTTCCATAATCCGGGGATGGGAGATGGGGGGTTAGTTATGTTTCTCTTTGCAAGTTCAAAGCTGAAGGATTTAACCGAGAAGCACCCATTCTCGTTCGGTGTCCAAATCAGGTGGTCTGGGTCACTAGGGGAGAGATGAACCTCTCGCAGGAGTAACAACAAGCTACTAAGTTCCGTGTTATCTTGCGGTCTGAGTGTTCTCGCCCAGTTGAGAGTCCACTTCCATTCCAATCCATCCCACAAGCAGACATACGCCACCTTAGCATTTTTATGCAAGCTGGCACGGAATAGTCTTGGAAAGAGCAGTTTAAGGGGTGTGTTGCCAACCCAAACATCATGCCAAAAGAGAGTGTCATGGACACCACCAATTCTCTTTCGAATTAACGATTTCAGCATTATTCGTGACTGAGGATGGGAGAGCAGTGTGTGGCATATGTTCCTCCATGTACCTCCTTTTTTTGGAATTTGGAGGTCACCAACCGTGAACTGTTGATAATATCCATATTTTTCGAACACTAGTTTTCTCCATAAAGGATGTGGTTCATTAAAGAGCCCCCGCACCCATTTAGCAAGGAGAAGAACAAGGTTTTTGTGATGGATGTTTCCAATGTTGAGACCACAAAGACTTTTAGGAGTTTCGACATTACTCCAAGCAACGGGGGCAAGGCGCTTTCTTTCATTGTCACCATTCCACAAAAAGTTCCTTTGGATTATTCGGATTTTTTCAATTACCCTCATTGGGGCGGGAAATAAGGACATGAAGAATAGGGGAAGGCACGAGAGACAAGCCTTTATGAGAGTTGCACGTCCACCAGTAGAGAGAAGGTTTCCCTTCCATGTCGCGAGTTGTTTTTGGTTAAAAATAAATAATTTTAAAATAAATAATACCCATGGTCACACCTCTAGGAATCAATCAAATGTAACCATTAAAAACACACAGTTAAAGGTTTAAGTTTCACTTTTATATATTTAAAATTCAACTTATATTCATCGAAACTCACCGTTTATTCATTTTCAAGTTCTATACGTTTTAATTTTTACTCATTTAGCTCACCGCTTATTCAACTTCAAGTTTTTGTTCATTTTCAATATGTGGTAATGACCAGTGACGTAGTTGGCTAGATGCAAACATTATGTTTTTGTTCTGGTAATGAACAAAAAGTTATTTGGGAATTACCAACCTTTGGATCTTTTCGTTTTCTTCCATTATAATAATCAAATTAAAAAAGTTAAAGGAGATTTCAAAACACACAAAGTCATATGTTAGTGTTTAAGTTGTTTTTGGTTAAAAATAAATAATTTTAAAATAAATAATACACATGGTCACACCTCTAGGAATCAATCAAATGTAACCATTAAAAACATATAGTTAAAGGTTTAAGTTTCACTTTTATATATTTAGAACTCAAATTTTATTCATCGAATCTCACCGTAAATTCATTTTCAAGTTCTATACGTTTTAATTTTTACTCATGTAGCTCACTTCTTATTCAATTTCAAGTTTTTGTTCATTTTCAATATGTGGTAATGACCAATGACGTAGTTGACTAGATTCAAACGTTGTTTTTTGTTCTGTAAATGAACAAAATGTTATTTGGGAATTACCAATCTTTGGATCTTTTCGTTTTCATCCATTAAAATAATCAAATTAAAAAATGTAAAGGAGATTTCAAATCACACAAAGTCACATGTTAGTGTTTAAGTTGTTTTTGATTAAAAATAAATATTTTTAAAAGAAATACTCATTGTAACACCCTAATAATTCCTTGCTTTTTATAAAACATTTTCCGACTTAAAACACAGAAATTACCAAGATATTACCGCCACCGTGATAACGGCTAAGGCTATTTACCAGAATTACGCAGCGGAATTAACTAACTTTCAAACACATTAAATAAATAGTTAATGGTTATTAAAACAAGTTGGAACCACTGAGGCCCAATCCAAAACAAACCGTTTAAAAATCCATTAACTGAAGATAGTAGTAGTCATGACTTTAAAATAAATAAAGAGTTTATAAATCACGGAAGAATAAAACTCTCAACTCGAATCCCATGATAACTTCTCCCGCGAGTTATCTCTACGAACCTTCTTTATTGAAAATCTACTCCCCAACAACGCAATTGCAATTGATGGATCATCATAGGGTCATTAAGGCGAAGGCCATGACCAGAAGACATGAAGCACGAAGTCAGCGAAAGCTGAGTACGGACAAGCTAGAATAACATTCTATCCTAACATGCTTCACTCGACATATTAAATAATCAACATGCAAAAGCCATGTAATAAACAATTTAAACATGGAGACAAGACTCGACACATAACACGACTCTTGACTCACAGTTTAATAAAAAGATAGCTTCGAACGGGTAAAGTAAAGTATCCTCAAAAGGAAAGAAAGGGTGATGGGAGCCCACCATGCACCTCATAATAATAAGTCGGACTCCTACCGACAGTCGGATCCTACCGACGGAATTCCAATGCACAACGACCTAAAAAGAAAGAATGAAACAACGTCTTGTATCATTCAAGGAGTACAAGTTTTCCGGCAAGTCTCCCCCCATTGTTCATACTCAAGGTATATACGTTCCAAGAGTTTTGAAGCTCTTTTGGGTTACACTTTACGTTAATTAATATGTTATGTTCAAGGCGACTCAAGACACAACATACAAACAATTAAACAATTCAACAATGACTCTTCAATATTTTACTTCTTTAAGACTTGTGATCAAACATAGACTCAAGTGAAATTACTCCCATTGTTCCTTCTCAAAAACACTGTTTGAGATAACCCGACATTTCCTATTAACAAGCGGGGTGTGCCCTTAGCACAAATTGTCCTTAATTCAATTCACATAGACTCTTCAACATATTCTACCCCTTGGTAGAATATATGTTGCTCACTGGCAATTCAATTGGCTCAATAATTATGCTAGACATCCTGTACTATAGCATAACAATAATAACAACTTGCATGCGCACTACTCATACATGCAAACCAACTTGAACAACATGCTTGACATAATTCAACGATTATAAAAGTCCATAACATGATAGTTCAATAGAATCTATAAAGCATAATTCAATTCATAACATGCTCATTCACATAGATTCAACAATAATAACAACATGCGTGTTCTCAACATTAGACATGAATTCACAATAACATAATCATTCTCAATCATCAACATGAATTCATAACATCATAAGTTCACATGATTCGCATTCAATTCACTTCATAAAGTCCTCAAGGGATGGGTGGTCACCCTAGTCTTGTACGTACCTGGAATACCTAAGTACGGGGGCCACTATGCGAATCACGACTCACTAGAAATCAACTCCTATAAAACAAAATAAGAGAACTAAATTATTATCCATGTTTACTAAATTTCCAGCAACTATTTAAGAAACTAAAATCCTTAGTTTAATTAGAAATCGTTCATTAATCGTTAATTTAATAGTCTCAAATAGTCAACTCAAGTCCTAACATGAAAACATTGACTTTTTAGCTTTAACTTAAAAATCAACTTTTTAAAGCTTAAAAACATTCTGAAAATTTAAGTTGATTCCCATAATTTAAATTGTCATTAAATTATGTGAATCAATCGCTCAACCAATTTGAAACCAAAACCCTAACAATGGTTTAATCCGAAAACGTGTTTTGATTTCAAAATCAACACTTTATAAACTAATTAAATCTGAAAATTATAAACTCAATCATCAAAACCAATTTCTTTAATTAAAACATACTACTAACCCAATACGGTGTTCATAACCGTTTTAATTAATCTAAACAATCCAATAATTAAACTTAATCACAATAATCAAATCAATTTAAAAATTGAAAATTAATATTTTTGAAAACATAATTTTATTAAACCATTGATCAACACACACACACACACACAACGATTAATTAATCGTGTGTGTGTGTGTGTCGACCAACACACACGACAACAACAAGCAACAGCAGCAGCGCAACGCACCGCAAGGGGCGCGCGCGCGAAGGGGCAGGCGAGCAAGGGGCACAACGCACACACGAGAAAGAATAGTATTCCAAATCAAAACTACAAAACTTCAATAAAGTGATAATCGATCCGCTAAATTCAAAAAATCAATTAAACTTAAACCCTAAAACCCTCAAAAAATGTCTAATTGAACAAACCCTGGACTGAGAACATGATACGAATGGGGAAACAAATTAACCCTAGGACAAAGAAAATTAATCAACTGAACAACGTAATTAATCGAACTTCTTACAAAATTTAGAAGTGATGAACAGTATACAAAGAAATTATCCGGTAATTTTCGAAATTTGAGATTCAATTTTCTTCAATGGGAATTTCTAGGGTTAGCCGCAATCAACCATCATCAACTTCACCTTAAAATCGAAAAAATAACATTATTCTTCAGATTAGAGAACACAAAGATTATATTAGGGAATCTAAAAATTACAATAAAACTGAGGAATTCAAATTAAAGAGGGAAAGGAAAAGAAACGAACTTGTATGAGAGATAACAAAAAGCTAGAGACAAATCATTCAAGTTTTAGACAAGCTTCTGGAGCCCAAAAGTCTCTAACATCTAACTGATGATAGCACAAGGCACTGAAATGCATCGCTTGAGATCTCAAAGGGGTAACACCAAGGCTTTTCTTTAGAGAAATTCTATGAGAGACTTAGCTAGACAACAACCCACTACTACAGTTATCGCTGCCAATACCACTGCGTTGTTGTTGCTATCCTATTTTCAAATATAAGCACATATACACTCTAACACTCCCCTAATGCAACTTCAGCAGTAACAAAAACCTATAACAAGATTTCAGAATAAAACCAACAAAGAGAGGAGAGAAACTGAGAAGGGAGCTTACAACAGAGCAATTGGCAGAATCAGTTGTGGTTCTTGCGTTTTTAGAACATTTGCAACTTGTCCAATCTAAAGAACATGAATAGAAATAAACTTATCTAACTTGCTCATCTAGTGGGCATCATCTTGTTGAATTACTTACAAGATATAAGCACATAAGCAAGCACACCATACTACCACGGCTAGCAGTTTAATCACTCATCAAAGCTAAACCAAAAGCTAGAGAAACCTTAAAGAATTACTCGTACTAAGTCGATCAAAATATGAGACATAAAATCAATATAAAACTAAAAATAACTTCCTTCACATAATCTGATTTTATGCTAAATTAAAACTAATAAATTTTAGCAAGGTTGATTTTTTGTGTACCTTGTTCTATTGCTAATTCTACATAATAGAGTTTTAACAACAACAGAAATTGAGGCATAAGAATTCGTTCCAAACTCTCAAATGAATTAACTTTAACTGTTTTTCAACTCCCTTTAATTACGTTTTGACTTCCTCTGATAGTCTAATTGATGTTTCCTCAATCTATCACTTCCTCGACCTAGAATGAACACCATAGAACAAGGATGTAAGATTGCATTTGAATGAAAGAAGGAAAAATGGAGAAATTGAAGAGAGGCGAGGAATAGAGCACACGGTTTTGCTGCTATTCTTGCGTTTACTTATGTGTGTGTTAGGTTATGATACATATGACATTACATAGATCATGCGGAAACAACCATTAACCCAGGACAACATATTATTTACACATAATCATATAGCATAATTTAGATGCATACTCTTTGTTGCGTGCCCTCCCTAGCTGCGCCCGAACCGAACAAGAACAAGTCTTTAGGACTCCAAGTGTCGTCCCTCCGTAGATAGTCCACAGTACGTCCGGATCCGCCTTAAGATTGACCAACTAGAATCGCCCTTAAGGTACTAGAAAATTTCGGCACTTTTATGAGCAAGATGTGTGTTTTAATTTTCTCTCAAAAACTCACTTTTGAATACTTTGAAACTTGTTATAAATTGTGAGCCCTAGCCTCATATTTATAGGGGTATGGAAAGGGAATCGAAATCCTATTCAGATACAAATTAATTAAACCTAGAATCCTACAAGAACTCTAATTTTAATTAATTTATCAAATAGAATTAGGAATTTAATCATTAACCAAACTCTGCATGTTTTAGGAAACGTGCACGAACACAAACACTTGCACACACACGCACGGCTGCCACGATGGGCCCCATGCGTGCGCGCGAGCAGCAGCCCACGCAGCGCCCGAGCGCGCTGCGCGCTGCGCGTGCTGTGCGCGCTGTGCGCGCTGCGCAGCCTGCTGGGCCTGGCCTTGCGCTGGGCCTGGCGTGGCTGTTTGTGCGGCGCGCTTGGCTTGCTGGGCGATGGCCTGGCTTCGTGCTGGGCCTCGTCCGGCAGGCCTCGTCCGATGCTTATTCGTACGATGCGCTTCCGATTAAATTTTCCGATTCCGGAATTCATTTCCGATACGAACAATATTTAATATTTCCGATTCCGGAATTAATTTCCGTTTCGAACAAATATTTAATATTTCCGTTTCCGGAATTATTTTCCGATTCCGGTAATATTTCCGATTCTGACAATATTTCCGTTTCCGGCAATATTTCCGATTCTGGCAATATTTCCATTTCCGATAATATTTTCCGATACGTACCATGTTTCCGTTTCCGGCAACATCTACGACTTGGATAATATTTATTTTTCCGATACGATCCATATTTCCGTTTCCGGCAATATCATCGTTTCCGGAGTATTCATTTCTTGCCTGTGACGATCTTAGCTCCCACTGAAACCAAGATCCGTCGGTTCCGAATATTCATAGATGGAGTATTTAATGCCATTAAATACTTGATCCGTTTACGTACTATTTGTGTGACCCTACGGGTTCAGTCAAGAGTAAGCTGTGGATTAATATCATTAATTCCACTTGAACTGAAGCGGCCTCTAGCTAGGCATTCAGCTCACTTGATCTCACTGAATTATTAACTTGTTAATTAATACTGAACCGCATTTATTAGACTTAACATAGAATGCATACTTGGACCAAGGGCATTATTTCCTTCAGTCTCCCACTTGTCCTTAGGGACAAGTGTGCATTTCCTAATTCCTTTGTCGCTCGATGCTTGCTCTTGAACATAAGGTAAGAGTTGTCATCCTTATTACGTCCAGAGGTGTTCCTCGGTTTCAGAGTTCAACTGATCAAATAAACAGATAATCATAGCCTATGATTCATCCGAGCACGGCCATGCATTTCACAGTTTCTAGCTCTCCGAGTGGCCTTGTACAACTTTTAAGCATCTCATCCCGATTTATGGGAGGACAATCCCAATCTTGCGATCTTGAGATTAGACTTCGTTTGATAGGTGATTACCTGAGCGTTGCCTTTATAGCCTCCTTTTACGGTGCGACGGTTGGTCAACGTCAAAGCAACCAGTTCTCAAACAAGTAATCTCAAATCACTCAGGTATTGAGGATTTAGTGTCTAATAATTTAATGAAATTTACTTATGACAGATTTTCATCTCTTACAGTAAAGTTTCATAGGTCTTGTCCGATACTAGTCTTCCCAAAGTAAGTATCTATGCAAATGATTATGACATTGCCATGTCCACATAGTTCAAGAAACAGAACTACTAGTCATCTTGCATTCTAATCGTCTAACGTTTTCTATGCGTCCAATTTTATAGAAAACTCCGATTAGGGACCATTTTCAACCTTTGACATTCAAGTTCACTTGATAGACATTTCTTAGTCACAGGACTGGTCCTGACAGTCAATCTTGAATATATCGTCAAATTGAAGGGACTCATCATTTAATAAACCACAAATTAAATGGAAAAATGAATTCTTTTCATTTATTGTGAATGATTAACCAATAATGTTTTACAAAAGATTTAAACTCTAAAACTTTAAAACATTAAACAGAGACATCAAAGCCATTCTCCAATATGCTTGATTCCCATAGCTGCAGTGTGCGAGTTGTGCTTCGCCTGCGGCAGAGGTTTAGTTAATGGATCTGATATGTTGTCATTAGTTCCAATTTTGCTTATCTCGCCTTCTTTTCTTTCAATGAACTCTCGTAGAAGGTGAAATCTACGAAGTACATGCTTGACTCTCTGGTGGTGTCTAGGCTCTTTTGCCTGTGCAATAGCTCCGTTATTATCACAATACAGGGCTATTGGTCCTTTAATGGAGGGGACTACACCAAGTTCTCCTATGAACTTCCTTAGCCATATAGCTTCCTTTGCTGCTTCATGTGCAGCAATGTACTCCGCTTCAGTTGTAGAATCCGCAATGGTGCTTTGCTTAGCACTTTTCCAGCTTACTGCTCCTCCGTTGAGGCAGAAGACAAACCCAGACTGTGATCTAAAATCATCTTTGTCGGTTTGGAAACTTGCGTCCGTATAGCCTTTAACAATTAATTCATCATCTCCACCATAGACCAGGAAGTCATCTTTGTGCCTTTTCAGGTACTTCAGAATATTCTTGGCAGCAGTCCAATGCGCCTCTCCTGGGTCTGACTGGTATCTGCTCGTAGCACTGAGTGCGTACGCAACATCCGGGCGTGTACATATCATAGCATACATTATTGAACCAATCAATGATGCATATGGAATCCCATTCATTCGTCTACGCTCATCAAGTGTTTTTGGGCACTTAGTCTTGCTTAGAGTCATTCCATGAGACATGGGTAGGTAGCCTCGCTTGGAGTCCGCCATCTTGAACCTATCAAGCACCTTATTGATATAAGTGCTTTGACTAAGTCCAATCATCTTTTTAGATCTATCTCTGTAAATCTTGATGCCCAATATGTACTGTGCTTCTCCTAGATCCTTCATCGAAAAACATTTCCCAAGCCAAATCTTGACAGAGTTCAACATAGGAATGTCATTTCCGATAAGTAATATGTCGTCGACATATAATACTAGGAAAGCAATTTTGCTCCCACTGACCTTCTTGTATACACAAGATTCGTCCGCGTTCTTGATGAAACCAAAGTCACTGACTGCTTCATCAAAACGTATATTCCAGCTCCTGGATGCCTGCTTCAATCCGTAGATTGACTTCTTTAGCTTGCATACCTTTTTAGCATTCTTTGGATCCTCAAAACCTTCAGGCTGTGTCATAAACACAGTTTCTGTTAAAACGCCGTTTAAGAAAGCAGTTTTGACATCCATCTGCCATATTTCGTAATCGTAATATGCAGCGATTGCTAACATTATTCGAATAGACTTTAGCATTGCAACTGGTGAAAAGGTTTCATCGTAATCCACACCGTGGACTTGCCTGTAACCTTTTGCGACCAATCTAGCTTTGAAAACTTCAAGTTTCCCATCCTTGTCCTTTTTCAGTTTGAAAACCCATTTGCTTCCAATGGCTTGGTAGCCATCTGGCAAATCGACCAAATCCCATACTTGGTTTTCAGACATGGAGTCTAATTCAGATTGCATGGCTTCTTGCCACTGCTTGGAGCTAGGGCTCGTCATAGCTTGCTTGTAAGTCGCAGGTTCATCACTTTCAAGTAATAGAACGGCATAGCTCTCGTTCGTCAAAATACCTAAGTACCTTTCCGGTTGAGATCTATATCTTTGCGATCTACGCGGGGTAACATTTCTAGATCGACCATGATTCTCACCAGATTCTTCTTAAAGATCTCTGAGTTTCATCCTGAATGTCATCTTGAGCATTCTCTAGAGTTTGTTGTTCGACTCGAATTTCTTCGAGGTCTACTTTTCTCCCACTTGTCATTTTGGAAATGTGATCCTTCTCCAAAAAGACACCATCTCGAGCAACAAACACTTTGTTCTCAGATGTATTGTAGAAGTAATACCCCTTTGTTTCCTTTGGATAGCCCACAAGGATACATTTGTCAGATTTTGGATGAAGTTTGTCTGAAATTAATCGTTTGACGTATACTTCACATCCCCAAATCTTAAGAAAAGACACATTTGGATGCTTTCCAAACCATAATTCGTATGGAGTCTTTTCGACAGCTTTAGACGGAGCTCTATTTATAGTGAGTGCAGCTGTATTTAGTGCATGTCCCCAAAATTCTAATGGAAGTTCGGCCTGACCCATCATTGACCTGACCATGTCTAGCAAGGTTCTGTTCCTCCGTTCTGACACACCGTTCCATTGTGGTGTTCCAGGAGGAGTCAATTCTGATAGAATTCCACATTCTTTCAGATGGTCATCAAATTCATAGCTCAGATATTCACCGCCTCTATCAGACCGCAGTGCCTTAATCTTCTTGCCTAATTGATTCTCTACTTCACTCTGAAATTCCTTGAATTTGTCAAAGGATTCAGACTTATGCTTCATTAGGTAGACATAACCATACCTACTGAAGTCATCAGTGAAAGTGATAAAGTAGCTGAAACCACCTCTAGCATTTGTACTCATTGGTCCACATACATCTGTATGGATTAAACCCAATAGTTCATTTGCTCTTTCTCCAACTTTAGAGAAAGGTTGCTTTGTCATTTTGCCAAGTAAACATGATTCGCATTTACCATAATCCTCTAAGTCAAATGGTTCTAGAATTCCTTCCCTTTGAAGTCTTTCTAAGCGTTTCAAGTTTATATGGCCTAATCGACAATGCCACAGATAGGTGAGATCTGAATCATCCTTTTTGGCCTTTTTGGTATTTATGTTATATACTTGTTTGTCGTGATCTAATAAATAAAGTCCATTGACTAATCTAGCAGATCCATAAAACATCTCTTTAAAATAAAACGAACAACTATTGTCTTTTATTAAAAAGGAAAATCCCTTAGCATCTAAGCAAGAAACTGAAATGATGTTTTTAGTAAGACTTGGAACATGGAAACATTCTTCCAGTTCCAAAACTAGCCCGGAGGGCAACGACAAATAGTAAGTTCCTACGGCTAATGCAGCAATCTGTGCTCCATTTCCCACTCGTAGGTCGACTTCACCCTTGCATAACTTTCTACTTCTTCTTAGTCCCTGTGGATTGGAACATAAGTGTGAGCCACAACCTGTATCTAATACCCAAGAAGTTGAATTAGCAAGTATACAGTCTATAACGAAAATACCTGAAGATGGAACGACTGTTCCGTTCTTCTGATCTTCCTTTAGCTTCAAGCAATCTCTCTTCCAATGCCCCTTCTTCTTGCAGTAGAAGCATTCGGATTCAGAAGTGGGTTGACTGACCTTCCTCTTTGCAGATTTGGCGCCAGTTTGCTTAGTTGGGATGGCCTTGTTGCCACCTTTCTTAGCATTCCTCTTCTTTCCAGATTTCTTGAACTTGCCCCCACGCACCATAAGCACATCCTGCTTATCACTTTTGAGCGTCTTTTCAGCGGTCTTCAGCATACCGTGAAGCTCAGTGAGCGTTTTGTCCAGACTATTCATACTGTAGTTCAGTTTGAACTGATCATACCCGCTATGAAGAGAATGGAGGATGGTGTCTATAGCCATTTCCTGAGAAAATTGCTGATCCAGCCGACTCATATTCTCAATGAGTCCAATCATTTTGAGAACATGTGGACTTACGGGCTCGCCTTTCTTAAGTTTGGTCTCAAGAATTTGCCTATGAGTCTCGAATCTTTCGACTCGAGCCAGATCTTGGAACATGTTCTTCAACTCACTGATGATTGTGAAAGCATCTGAGTTGATGAACGTTTTCTGCAGATCCGCACTCATGGTGGCGAGCATTAGACATTTCACATCCTTGTTGGCATCAATCCAACGATTGAGGGCTGCCTGAGTGACCCCGTCGCCTGCAGCTTCGGGCATCGCCTCATCTAGGACATACTCCTTTTCTTCCTGCATAAGAACTATTTGCAAGTTCCTTTGCCAGTCAAGGAAGTTTTTCCCGTTCAACTTCTCCTTTTCGAGAATTGATCGAATGTTGAATGAATTGTTGTTTGCCATATTAAAAACTACAATTGAAAAGAATAAACAAATAAATAACCATTCACAGTTTCTCTTAATAAACTTAAACTCTAGCATACATGCATAATTCAATGTTTATTAAGCATTTTATTCAAGTTATGTGTTCCGGCAGGTGTGAATAAAATGATTCCAAGATCCTAAAATCATTGAAGAACTAAGCACAGTTTGTCGACTTAATCCTAGAACATCTTAGGTAAGCAAAAGCCTTTTGCTAATAGTCTAGAAACTATTCTTGGTTGATAGGTACGTCTAAGAACTTTATTAGGTAAACCTATCGATTTTGCCACGACATAAAAGGACTCCTTACTTATATCGTTGAGTTTCACCAAAACTAACATGTACTCACAATTATTTGTGTACCTTGCCCCTTTAGGACCAATAAGTAACACCTCGCTGAGCGAAAACTATTACTAGATTGATGTAAAGGATATCCAAGCAAGTGTATATTTTGGCATGGCACCTTTTAACTCAATTTTTAAGTTTGGAACTTAAGGCTCTTACTATGTTGGTTAGATTTTAAGTGAACTAAAATCCTTAATCATGCAACATAATCAAGCTTTTGATCTCATGCATTTTAAGACATATTTAAAAGCAATAAATAACTTAAAACATGCATAAGATATTTGTGATCTAGTATGGCCCGACTTCATCTTGAAGCTTTGACTTCAAAGTCCGTCTTGAAAATCTCCGTGGGAGGCACCATTTTCTTCAAATAGGATAAGCTATAACTAATTACAACTATTTGATGGTTCGCAGACCATATTTGAATTGAAAAATAACTTTGGTACTTTAGACCAATTACATTCAAATTAATGGTACGCAGACCATATTTTCTATCCTATTTGGGCCATACTAGTCACTTCATAACCTGCAAAACAGTACATATACAATATATACCATTCACCCATTCATTATCATGAATGGCCCACATAGCTGGTTAGTAAAACACATTATGCATCACGTAAACATTTGCAGCAATTAATCAAGGGCACCAATAATCTACCAATTATTCAGTCCTTATTAATTCTAATCAAGTTGTTTTAACCTTAAGGATTTGTAGACCTAATCAAGAGTTTATGACTAAAAAGCGCTCCCACTTAAACCAATAAATTTATATGCTTTACTAATTTTAAACATAAAAATGTATTTCTAGTCTAACCGGAAACATACAAATTTAATTAAAATTTAAAGCTCATATAAATTTATAATTGAATCCAAATTGTTTAATTTAATTTCAGTCGTATTTAAATTAATTCATGATTTTAATTTTAGTAAAATAATTAGAATAAATAACATTTATTATAATTACAATATTAAAAATTAAAATCCAAAAAAATAATTTAAATTATTAATTTTAAAATTAATTAAAATTACGTGAACTGAAATTTTCAAATTAAACATTCAAAACGATCTAATCGTAACGCAAACACCCTACGCATTGCACGCCCATGGGCCGCACGCACACAGCCATCGCTGGCCATGTGCGCGCAGCCCATGCGCTCGTCGCATAGCTGCTGCATCTCCATCGCAAGCCTCCGCACGCACTGGTGCTCGCTGCGCGCGCCAGCGCTCATCGCACGCGAGCTATCGCTCGCAGTGCGCGCGCGACATCGCTCGCTGGGCGCGCGAGCCATCGCTCGCTGGGCGCGCGAGCAATGCTGGGCGCAGCGCTCGTGGCACGCGAGCTTGCGCTCGCTGCGCGCGAGGCTGCGCGCTCTTGTGCGAGGCAGCGCGCGTTGTGGCGCAGCTCGCTTGCTGCCCACACGCGACTGCCTTGGCTCGCCCTTCGCCCATGCCCATTCGTCCATTGCTCGTGGCACACGACACAAGGCAGGGCTGCTGCCTTGTGCTCGTGCACTACGCCCTTGCTCATTGCATTCGTGCCGCACGGGCGACGAGCTCCCTTGCTCGTCGTCGCATGCCCGCATTATACAACACCCTTAAGGGTAACACGAAGCGTCCATTGCTTCGTGCGTGCAAGTTTTATGAACGAATCGCATAAAAATTTAAAATTTATATTTAAAATTAATGACAAATTAATAAATAATATTAATTTCATAATTTTAGGGCGAAAAAATCGAAAATTTATTATCCAATTGATTTCCGATTGTTATGGATTCAAGTCTAGGTCATAAAAATTTAAAATTTATCATAAATTTACAATTTTTATGGTGGTTTTTAATCATAGGTTTCTAATTAAATTACAATTAATTATGAAAATCAAATTAATTCTAAATTATTCTAATTTTCAACAAATTAATCATAATTACAAATTAGATTGCATAATTAACAAGACTAGGCATTCAAACTTGTTAAACATATGCAGTAGGTCAATCAAAAATTAAAGATTTATCAACAAGAATCGCAAATATTTAATTTAACATCTTAAATTTACGAAATTTTGCATTCGAAAAACTAAAACCTTCGAAAAGTCATAGTTAGGCTTCGAATTTGAGAATTCTGGCTTCGGCAGAAAAAGACTATTTTTGTCAAAATTTTAGAATGCCTTTTACATGCGGAATTGACACAAAAATCACTCAATTCGGATGAGTAACGAAGAAACTGCCGAAAAACTGCGTACGTATAATTAAATAAACGCAATTTGCAATTAATTAACAATTACGAAAATTAATCACCCCTTTTAATTCTTGCAAATTTGTAATATTTAACCATGTTCATGCAATTTAGATTATGAAAATAATAAGGGGCTCTGATACCACTGTTAGGTTATGATACATATGACATTACATAGATCATGCGGAAACAACCATTAACCCAGGACAACATATTATTTACACATAATCATATAGCATAATTTAGATGCATACTCTTTGTTGCGTGCCCTCCCTAGCTGCGCCCGAACCGAACAAGAACAAGTCTTTAGGACTCCAAGTGTCGTCCCTCCGTAGATAGTCCACAGTACGTCCGGATCCGCCTTAAGATTGACCAACTAGAATCGCCCTTAAGGTACTAGAAAATTTCGGCACTTTTATGAGCAAGATGTGTGTTTTAATTTTCTCTCAAAAACTCACTTTTGAATACTTTGAAACTTGTTATAAATTGTGAGCCCTAGCCTTATATTTATAGGGGTATGGAAAGGGAATCGAAATCCTATTCAGATACAAATTAATTAAACCTAGAATCCTACAAGAACTCTAATTTTAATTAATTTATCAAATAGAATTAGGAATTTAATCATTAACCGAACTCTGCATGTTTTAGGAAACGTGCACGAACACAAACACTTGCACACACACGCACGGCTGCCACGATGGGCCACATGCGTGCGCGCGAGCAGCAGCCCACGCAGCGCCCGCGCGCGCTGCGCGCTGCGCGTGCTGTGCGCGCTGTGCGCGCTGCGCAGCCTGCTGGGCCTGGCCTTGCGCTGGGCCTGGCGTGGCTGTTTGTGCGGCGCGCTTGGCTTGCTGGGCGATGGCCTGGCTTCGTGCTGGGCCTCGTCCGGCAGGCCTCGTCCGATGCTTATTCGTACGATGCGCTTCCGATTAAATTTTCCGATTCCGGAATTCATTTCCGATACGAACAATATTTAATATTTTCGATTCCGGAATTAATTTCCGTTTCGAACAAATATTTAATATTTCCGTTTCCGGAATTATTTTCCGATTCCGGTAATATTTCCGATTCTGACAATATTTCCGTTTCCGGCAATATTTCCGATTCTGGCAATATTTCCATTTCCGATAATATTTTCCGATACGTACCATGTTTCCGTTTCCGGCAACATCTACGACTTGGATAATATTTATTTTTCCGATACGATCCATATTTCCGTTTCCGGCAATATCATCGTTTCCGGAGTATTCATTTCTTGCCTGTGACGATCTTAGCTCCCACTGAAACCAAGATCCGTCGGTTCCGAATATTCATAGATGGAGTATTTAATGTCATTAAATACTTGATCCGTTTACGTACTATTTGTGTGACCCTACGGGTTCAGTCAAGAGTAAGCTGTGGATTAATATCATTAATTCCACTTGAACTGAAGCGGCCTCTAGCTAGGCATTCAGCTCACTTGATCTCACTGAATTATTAACTTGTTAATTAATACTGAACCGCATTTATTAGACTTAACATAGAATGCATACTTGGACCAAGGGCATTATTTCCTTCAGTGTGTTCACTAGTACATAATTAACTTCAGGTAACACCGAAAAACTGTTACATAAAGGGGGTAAAGTGCTTCCATAGATTATAAAGTAGCACTTTATGGGTGATACATCTGCTCGTTTATTCATTTTCAAGTTCTATACGTTTTAATTTTTATTCATTTAGCTCACTTATTCAATTTCAAGTTTTTGTTCATTTTCAAATCGTTTATTCATTTTCAAGTTCTATACGTTTTAATTTTTATTCATTAGCTCATCGCTTATTCAATTTCAAGTTTTTGTTCATTTTCAATATGTGGTAATGACCAATGACGTAGTTGGCTAGATGCAAACATTATTTTTTTGTTCTGGTAATGACCAATGACGTAGTTGGCTAGATCCAAAGATTGGTAATTCTCAAATGAATAATAGTTGATCTTAAATGAATAAAATTCTAACCTATGACTCATGTGATTTGAAATCTCTTTTTTATTTTTTAGAAATATTTATTTTTAATTAAACACTAACCTATGACTCGTGTGATTTGAAATCTATTTTTTTATTTTTTAATATGATTATTATAATTGAAAAAAGCTAAAAGATTGAAAGTTTGTTAATTCACAAATTGCTTTTGGTCATTCCCAAGAATTACATTAATGAGGAAAAAAAAGTCAAAGTCCTAATATAATGTTGCAAATACTTCAAATTTGTGTACCAAAGCCTCTAATGTACAGGGGTTAAACTTCACCACTCCCTCAAATAAAATACACCACACTCACCATCTTTATTTTACAAGAGGATTTGGTTTTCCTCCTTTAGTTGGACTCAACTGTCCACGCGTCGTCATCGGAGCTAATTTCGACTGACCTTGAACAACCACCTTTTGGGTGAGGCTAAGTTCCCCTCTTTCTGTTTCAGTTGCTTTGGGTGGGTCGATGCCTCTGTGGGGCGAAAAGTTGGTTCCCACAACGAGATGTAGTAACCACCAATAAATCACAGTACATATTTTATGGCCCTAGTACCGTTGATGGCATCATAATGGAGTAGAAACCCATTCCTAGGCCAATTAAGGTGCGGTTTAATTTCAGAAATATCCCACGACGTTCAAAATTAGATCAAGCCAATACATACAAAAGGTCATACAATGCAGAGAGACGATAAAAAGCTCGAATCATGCATCTGGTACAAGTAGGCACATATGTGATGTTATCATCTACCACTGTTTGGAATGGAGAGGCTGCTTTCAAGCATGAAGGATAAATCGTGCATCTCTGAGATCAAAGTCTCGGCAACAGACATAACATTTAATGCTTCCTTCGAGCTACTTTCACTTAGGTTCATTCCATCAACGTAACAATCACTATTAACATCACCACGTTGGCTCCTACAAAACAGTAAAACTGATATTCATTAGCTGAGCTCTTTCCAGATTCAATTCCATCAAATAAACTTATACAGTATATCAATGTAAACATTCACTTTGGTTCATGTGTAAAGACAGAGGCCAATAGATGTAGAGTTGTAGACACTAGACATAACTCAAATCCAACTCTAAACTCCAAACTTCATAGTATAGACCTATACAGACCGTACTAGTCAGCCAGCTCACAAACGTCAAAATCTTCACTCCAACTTATCTAATAAAAACAAGGATTATCCTCACCTCTACTAACTAGAGATTAACCATGGTTTACTGAAAACCTCCTTAACAATAGGAAATATTACCATAAATATATTTTAATTTTAGGAAATGTAACCTTTTTTTCGGACATCAAATATATATCCAAACAGAGGGTTTTTTTTTTTCCCTGGAAAAGGTTTAGGCATAGAGTAATGAACTTGCAAAACAACACATATAATAGGATAATGGCAGAAGCATATATTCTACAAGCTGTTTAAATATACTCTCTCAATTCTGGGTTTATCTTCTGTCCAGCCTTGGCGCTATCATACTAGTAATAGAAGAGCATTTTCTAAGAACCCTTGGCAGCTATCATACTAGTAACTTCTAAATAAAAAGTATATCTTTAATTAGGCACAAAGCAAAGAGATGCAACTGAATCAAAACATTACAATAATGACAAGCATGATGCCAGTAATTTCATTCCCAGTCACACTCCTAGATTTAACTTACATAAAAGCACATTTGAAAGCATGTTAGTTCCAATCATTTATCCTACTTTCTTTAGAATTTTGTTTTTCTCCAATTTAAAGTTTTTCGCTGTTCAAATTCACTGGCAGCAAGAAACTCAAGCAACATGAAGGACATATCATGGCTCTCTAAAAGTGAACTTTTTCGCAAAGCATTTAGTAAGTTAGTCACAAATATGTACACATGCTTACCTCATGTAATCATACATGGGGGAGGAGGATGAAGGTAGTAAAATGGAAGTTGAGGTGGAAATACGGAGTTGTTAGAAGCAAATGGAGAAGGATGGGCTTTATATTGTCTGTAAATATAACCAAACAAATATATTTCATTAATGATTTTAGCCACCTTAGAACCAAACAAAATAATTAAGTTCACTTTCTTGTTTTTATCCCCTTCTTCCCTTTCTTATTTCATTTCTCTTTCTCCTATAAGAACCAAACAGCCCCGATTAAGAAATGGGTAAAATTGAAAAGTGAGTTAGCTGAAACAACCCTCATGGTACTCCCTCTGTATTTTAAAAAGAGATACACCTTCCTTAAACGGTCGTATTTTAAAAATACACTTTCCTTTTTTGACATGTTTTGGTCCCCACTTCAAATTATATTAATATTTCTCTCTTTCTTGTGGTCCCTACACTTACTCACATCATCATTTTACTATAATAAATAATTCACCCACTACCCCACTTTCATCTTATTTTAATAAATTCAACTCACTCTTCTAAAATTATATGCCGGTCAAAGTGTATCTCTTTTTAAAATACGGAAGGAGTATCAAGCAATTGTTCTAAAATAATATAACAGTTTCTAATAAATTTTCAACCACTCTGTCCTATCCAACGCCATATTTTCCTCAATCCCAAGTAGGCTCATATCATGCTCAATCACCTTCCTCCAGGTTTTCTTAGGTCTTCCCCTACCCCTTGCAATTCTATCACTTTGCCAACCAAGGCATCACTTGATCTTCTGCTTACATGCCCAAACCATCTTAAACGATTTTCCATCATCTTAAAATCAATCAGTGCAACCCTACTTTCTTCCTAATAATCTCATTACTCAAACGATCATTTCTTATATGCCCACACATCCAATGTAACATGCGCATCTCCGCCACATTAAAATATTAAAATATTACACACAAAGTCCCCACTCCCCTCCATTGTTTGTTATTTCTCACTTTCTCATGGGTCTCACTTATAAACAATTGTCCATGAGTTTACTTCCTTTTTCTTTGATTAAATTATTCACACCACTTTCTTTTCTTATACTTCCTCCATTTTTTAATTACTCGCAACGTTTATATTTTTTACACTATTCATATATTCTATTTTGCCTATTGTTGGTGATTTATATGTAAGATAAAACATAGTCATATGGGATTTTGTTAGATTCGTCTCAATGTGTATTTTCAAAATATAAACTTTTTATCATTTTTTCTTAAAGATATTAATGATCAAAGTTGTACATTGGCATGCGTGAAAATGACTAATGTTGCGAGTAAAAACAAACAGATGAAGTATTTTTTTTATTGCCCACTATTCTAGTTGCATCATTATTATTATAAGAAAATCAACTCACCTTTTTTAATCTTTGTGCCAGTGAACATGTAACTTCTCAAAAAATACGAAGGGAGTAATTTTTAAAAGAAAAAGTTAAGTAAAAAGAAAAGAAAAGAAAAACAAGGGTAGTGGGGCCCACGTGACTACCAACACTTTCCAGATTGTAGAAGTAGAGGATGAAGATAAAAGTTAAAAATATTAAAAAAAAGAAAGAAAGAAAAGAGTTGAAGAGGGAACAGTGAAGAGAGAGACAGTGAATAGAGAGAAACACAAACAGAAAAAAAATCAAAGAGAGAAAAGGAGTTAAGGGTTTTCTCTCTCCTCCGCCTTACTCGTCTATTTGGCCACTACCCGGCCATTTACACAACAGTGGAGTTGTCTGGCTATGGCGACTAAAAGCCCTAAAGAATCATTCCTTTTTGTTAAAGATTGATGGGTCAACTTCTTAGCCGTGTCCGAGAGCAAGTTGTCGGATCTGAATGACAGCAAAAATGCAGAGTCCGGAAACAGAGCTCCTCAATGTCAATCGTCAAGACAAAATTTCTGTACGGGAAACCCAATGGATCTTGGGATGTCCAGTAATTCTAGTTCCGATAATAAAATAGAAATCAGGTCAAATTTTCAGATCTTGAACAGGACATATAGATATCATGTTTGATTGGCTTTAATACTAGTTGTAAGCTAATTTCCCCAAACTATTAAACGTGGTAAATCAAAAGTATATACGAAGTATATCATAAAATTTGCACTATACAATTCATACATTTTGATGCATTGTTACAGTGATCAAACAGATTGTGACAGCAACAGAAAAGCCTCTCAAAAGATTGCTACACCTAATACTTGGTAATAATTATAAATGGAAGTACGACCAACAGAATAGTCTATCAGTGATCTATGTAAAGAGGACATATTCACAATACAAGGAGCGGGTCCCACATGGAGGGGGGGGGGGCGGGGGAGGGGAGAGGGATTCACACTAATGCACAAAATGAAACTAGAGAAACAACTAGTACAAACATCTTTCGATATAACATATGGGCTAGTGTAACTCAAAAAATTAAGGCATGGTCATAAATCATAATCTCAAAGTTAAAAGAAAGGGACAAGACATTAGAGAAACCAACACAGAATGACGCTATAAAGATGATAAATCGCAGCACACTTACCTAACCAAATCAGGACCTTCAGGTGGTGAAAATCCATCTGGTGCAGAACCATTTTGGTGAGTGAACATTCCAACATTTAGATCCAAGGGAATCGATCTGTTAGGCCCCGCATATTGTGACTTCATATTGGGGCTGAAATGATTTAATTCTGGTGTGTTTACCATTGTGACATTGGTGTCTTTACCAGTTACCATATTGGGGGAGCTAACGATTACATTCCATGCATCAAACAGATCACCTTTAACAGCTTCTTTGTCATCAGGTGCATTCGCTGAGCTACTAAGATTTGCTTGCATATTACTTGAACTCGTAAAATCAGACCATGCACCAAATGGATCATCACTTTCAGGAGCAGATTCTCCATTATGTATTGCAACTCCATCAAACCGGAGTTGATTGTCTGGTTGACTAATAAATTGTTTGCCACTGTTACTAAATCCTGAAAACAAATAACCATCTCCACTGCTCAATATATTTTCAGGAGATCCTGCTACTGCAGCTTGCAGTTGCGGTTCTAAAATGGATGTTGAGCCCCCAATATCACCCGATGAACTGAATGTGCTATTGCCCTCAACCTTTATTAGGCTGTTAGGATCTTTCTGGAAGCTGATTTGATCTGAATTAGCGTTGTTATCATCCGGTCCCAAAAACCCATTTCCTGTATGAGTTCCCGAGCTCCGGAAATCACTCCATGAACTAAATGGGTTATCATTCTCGGGTGCTGCTTGATTTTCAGAGTTTCTTGTGTCGCTACTTTGAGTTTGATTTGCATCACTTGCTATTATACTTGAAAAGTCATTCCATACCACAGCTGAAATATCATTACTAATCGGCTTACTGTCAAAAACACCACGTCCTGCAAAATCACTCCATGCATCATGCGAGTTATCGTTCCACAAAGCCAATGAATCACTTTGATTACCATTTCCCTTCCGATCTACCACTTCTAGGTTGCTGGCTTGCTGATCCTTTTTCCCAACACTAGGTCCAGCAAAATCATTCCATTCATCACATCTGCTTACATCTTCAGTTGATATTTTGTTATCAGCTTCTTCTTTAGTAATTGCTTGGTGTTGATTGTCAGAACCCTTAAAATCATTCCACAAGTCAAATGAATTATGAAGGTTATTGGTAGTCCTACTTGCAGGTGACTTGCTTTCTCTGCCTTGCAACTGATCAAGTCCACCTACAATACCTAAGTGTACATCATTATTCCATGACCCGATTGAATCACCTAGATCAGATATCTTATTCTGGGTCCTTTCAACATTGATACCTTCGTGTTCAAAGTAAGTAACATCCAACGGAGCAAGATCATTTTCTCCATCCATTGCTGGATCACCTATACCAGCATGCTCCTCTGTCTTATCGCTGTTGATCTGCGATTGAATATCTCCTCTAGTACTTGATGTTGTAAAACTGTTCCAGGCATTATCAGGCCCTTTAAAAGAATCGGTCGGGAATTGGATGCTTTTTGAAACCACAAAACCAGTGAAATTATCAAATTGGTCAGAAGTAAAGAGTCTACTGCTACTATCAGTACCAGTCACAGCTGCACTGCTTGGTTCGCTTTGAGTAATACTATCATTTATAGACATCCTAAAGTCCCCCCAGTCACAAAAAGAATCATCACCATCTCTTTTCTCAATATTAGGGGAATTGTCCAACATGGTAGGTTGTTCATTTGCTGGTGACCAATCAAAAGAGGGATCAACTGGTTCAGTGGCCTTTCCACCACCTTCAACCAAGATATTCCCGTCAGATACCCTAATGTTGAAAGGTTGTACAGACTCCAAGTTACTCCAAAGATTGTCACTAGAAATAGTCATACTTCCTGAAAGAGCATCAGAAAGTAAGCTATTGGCTGATTTCTCAGATCCAGACTCTAGGACGGCAGATTGAAACTCCGCTCCCCAATCAGAAAAGGACTCGGTATTCTCACCCTCGCCAGACTTGGAAGCAGCCTCAGTAAACTGCGTATTTTCAAACAAACTAAGACTCCTCTTTCCTGAAATTCCACTTTCTTCATTTCCAAATTTTCGACTCACCACCACATGTTCATTGCGAACAATAAAACCATTATCAATACTTTCCTGACCTGAAATATCCTCTATATCTACACCAATTAAACTCAAATAACTTTTCCCAGGAAGCCGTTCTTCAGATTCCACACCAAATTCTCTTGAATCATCAGACCACTTTAGCTGGAGATTAAGGAAATCCGATAACGTGATTTCGTCCTCCTTGATCGAACTCCGCCCTCTATCCCCAAATTGATTATCTCTAACCGGTATCCCAACACTTTCCTGCAACCCCATATTCAATCATAACTACATATTCAAAATACGGTTTCCACAAAACAAAATTACAAACAATGTAGTACAAAAACAAGTCAACGCCTAGCAAAAATTAATGGAAAGAAAACAGAATGTTTACTTACGAATCCATCCAAATCAAGAGACTTCAAAAACCACTGAAACGCGAAGGAATTTTTGAAAGAAATCGGCTGACGAAAAAAATCTTGCTGCCGCGCATGCCCACAATATACACAAATTATAGAATCCGACCCTCGCAATAGCTCTCCGCTGCAGTTCTTACATCGCAAAGCATCAGAGGAGGGCTTTGATCCAGCGACAGCTTCTTCGAAAAATGACGATGGTGGAGAATCAAGTGAGTGATCATTAAGGTTGATAGAATCAAAGCCAGCTTCTTTCTTCAACAAGATCTGAACTTGATCAAATAGATTGGGTGATACCGAGTAGCTATTCTCCATTAAAAAGGTAAATGGGGAAGGATTGGTAGCATGTCAAGGTTCGGAAATGGCGGTTAGGGTTTCGAATTTGTTCCAATTAATTGAATTTCGTTGTGCCAATGGGTTAGAAACTTGGAATTTGGGAGTGAGAAACACAGTTGATGACTTGGTTCGTGGGAATGAAAACTTTTGGGAAAAGAGTTTGAGAACAGGATGGGAAGTTGTTGATACTAGCTAGGTCCCGTAGAGGATGGCGCAGCGGCTATCCGATACGTGCGTTGAAACGAGGAAGTGTTGCTCCATAATGGCTTGTGTCCAATCTGGACACAAGTGGGGCATTATGGTATTTTCACCGTAAAAAGAGAGAGGCCCACTTGGAAATAACGGACTCCGTTATTCATTGCTGGCAAAAATTTCAGATTTCAAAAATTTTGAATTTGAGGTATTTAATACTCACATTGTCTCTCTCCTCCTTGTTATTCTCTCTCCTCCTTCAAAGCAGTCCTTCTTCCTCGTGCTCCTCCTGCAGTCAAGACGAGCAAGAAATTCAGATTTCGGGAATTTTGGGCAAAAAATTCACACCTCCATTTTCAAGACGAGCTAGGATTGTTCGTTAATTTGGTGAATTCGTGAAAAGCAATTGCGCTGGAGGAAGAATTATTTGTCATCAAGAGGTAAAACCCTAAAACCCAAATCGAAAATTTAAAAAGTTAATGTATTTAGGCTTATTGGAGGGTTTAGGATTGTAATCCTAATTGTTAAAGTCGTCTAATTTTAAGAATTTCTGGCTTTCAGTTAGTTAGGGTTTCTGGTTTAATTGCTGCATGTTTTAGTTCGTTTATTAATAATCGTTTTTTAATATTTGTTTAGGGTTTTGTAGGCTGTTGGTGGAATTAGGAGTATGAATAATGGTTGTTTTGTAACTGGGTTTTGATATTTGAACAAATTTGGTATATTTGATGTCGCCTAAATTTTGGAAATTTGTTAAAAATAGTGTTGATAATATGGAGAATAGTACTTAAAATATAGAATTATTTTTAAAAAGGATCATAATTTTATATTGATCCTAAAATGGTACTGAAAGTGTTTGACAGTTTGGTATCGCAAATGAGATTTGGATTGGTAGATTTGTACCAAACTGGGTCTAATTACTGGTCTAATTATGTGTGGATGTTTATATGTGTGCATTTTAAAAGTAATTGCAGTGTGAAGTTTTGGAATGTTGTGAATTTCTTGTGTTTAGTTTACGTTGTTATTGTAGTCATTAAGTTTTATAATTTTTTAGGAAAATGGGTAAACGTAATGCTCCACTTCCAAAGGAGAAAAAAACAGAGGAAGACGTTGTTAAGGGAAAAGGCGTGTCTACAAGGGCAGGAGCACGAACGGTAATTAGTACAAGAATGCTATTGTATTAAATAGAAGAATCCAATTCTAATCCAATTCTATTTTTAATATTCAGACATAAGTAAACTTGTTGTGTTGTGTGTGTAGAGAACAACTGCATGTGGACTAAAGGCAGTGGAAGGTTCTTCCAGTGGAAAGAAGAGAAAAGTCTATGATGCGGAGACTAGTGGAGAGGAGGAGCCACGTACAGAGAGCAACGATGACGAGGACGTCGTTAGTATTCATAACTTAACCACTACTATTAGACCGATGGTTTGTTGAATTGTTAACTACCTATTTCATGGATATCTATTTTGTGATTGAAAATTAATCAGAACAAATGTTTATGATCAATTCTTACATGGTTTTGATTTAGTGGGCATTGTTGTATGCATCTTAGTTGAGTGTAGGTGCTCAGGTGAAAAAATCGGAGACTGTTGTGTCCACCAGGCTGAGGAAAGGCATGCATGAGAATGATAGGATTGAGGTGTTTTCAAAGTTGGTGTCACTGTTGGATGACAGTCGAAGGGATTTAGTTAGAAAAATGGGGTTTGGAGCCCTCCTCACCGTGAAACTGCGCAACCTGTCCCCAGAATTTGCCTACTGGTTAGTGACCAGGGTAGATGGTGCTAATGGGGTGTTTTATGGTGGGGGCGATATGGAATTCAGCCTGGATCCCATCCAATTTAACTGTGTTTTGGGGCTGCCTATGGGTACTCAGCCTGTACCATCTCTTAATGGAAACCTAGACACACGCCATAGGAATATAGCAGACCATATTGTTCAGATGTATGGGGATAGTGGTGGGGTTTCTGTTCAGAAAGCTTGGGAATTTGCAGTTGGGATGAGGGATGGACAGGGTAAGGCGGTGGCTACTATTGTCCCAATTGTAACAAGAGAGGAGGAATTTGAATTTAGAATAGCCTTTATGATTGTTATACTGGAGCTGGTGTTGTGCCCAAGCACAGACGGGTTTACCTTGGCGGGAAGGTTGTTACCTGCCGCATCGGTAGCACCGGAGTCAAATTCATATGATTGGTGCACGTTCTGTTTAGAGTGGCTAAAGATATGGTGCAAAATGTTTGCACATCAGTTTGATCAGCATGGAGTTGTTTCTGGATTGGGGGGCTGCAGCCTATTTTTGACGGTTGGTATAACTGAAAATATTTTTATTTATTGTGTATAATTTTGCAAAGCTCTTATTTGATTCTGAAGCAAGTTGGTTAATGTTGTAGGTGTTCTACCTGGACCACCTGAATGTTGTTCCTAGGCAATGGTGTGTTATGCCGAGGGTGGCTGTGTGGTCCCAATCTGATGTGGATGCCCTGATAGAGGCAGACAAGAAAGCTGGAGGTGACTATGGAAGAACTCAGGTGAGATGGAATACCAAAAATTTCTGTTGTGTTAGTAGTGATTCAGCAGTATAATGATTCATTCATATATGGACTGATGTTTTATTTTGATGTTCCACAACCAGTCTGTTGATGTTGCTTACGGCGAGAGACACCATCCTCGATTGCCAAGAGATATGCGGGGTTCCTACATTGCAAAAGAGGTTTAATCTATTGTTTCTAATCCAATTTGGTTTAATTAGATTATTAGTTGATTAGTTTATAAGTTTCTGGCTTCTGTCCCGCGCGCGCACTAGATATTCTGATTGTGTGATTGAAATTTGTATATAGGTTCTGAATGTTTTAACAAGCCGATTTGAGAGAATCGAGGAGCAAATGCACAACCAAGGAGAGGTTTTAAGAAGTATGAAACTTGATTTGTCAAGAATAGTAGGGGTGAGGGAACAAGATAGTGGGTTGAAGGACACTCAAAGTGGAGGTACAAGTGGTGGTAGTGTGGGTGGTGTGGCTGTTTGCCCTGCTCTCGGAGGTACGCAGACAATGAGGCCGACCACAATTCCTACGGCCACTGCACAGCAGTTTGGAGTTCCGTCGCCGGTGGGTTTTGCACCGGCCTTTGGTTCAGCTCGGGGTATTGGCACCCGAGGCTTTGGGTTCCCTCCTCCTTCCACTTCAGTCTCTCCAGTTTTGGTGAGTGATCCTATAACCCCTGGTCCTTCTTCTGCGGTTACCTCAGATGTTCTTGGATTTATGGCTCCCTCTTCCTCTGATTGTTCTGTCCCTACGAAATCTATGACCACGCTACAGACTGAAGTACAATCTCCTGCTCAGAAGCCGGTACATTTTCTTACACTACTGTGAATGAACAATCCAAGATATACTTATCTTAGATAATTTTAATGTTGGGTTATATACATATCCAAATTGCACAGGTAATCACCACTGAAATTTTAAAGGGAGTTTCACCTCTTAGGAGCTCCCGGAAGAGTCGTACTGATATGGAGAAGGAATTGGTTGCTTTCATCAAGGAGTGCCAGGGAAATAGCAAGTAAATGTCAAACTTTTTAGTAAATTATGATTATTAATGTATTTGTATTTTGTTAATGTTTACAAGTTTTAACTTGGAATACGACAGTTGATTATCCTTCAATTGATCAATATATGCAGGGATGAAGGACCAGAGTTGATTGAGTTCGATGGTTTATGTCTAAGCAAATATCAGATGTATCGAATGGTAGCAATGGATGAGTATGCGGGGATAGAATACGTCAAAGTGGCTAGTAAGATGTATACTAGCAGGTGGAAGGCAGAATTGGGTGCCGGTAGAGGACGAAGTGTAATGCTTGAACCTGGTTTCGGGGTTAGTTTTCAGACGTATTTCTCATCTATGTTATCATGATCTGATAATTTTTTTGTAAACGTATCTTGAGGTAATTAGTACACCTTCTAATTGTGGCAGGTTAAGGTACAAACAAACGAACCCCCTCAGTCTCTTGTAGCCCCATTCGGTGCCCCCTTTGAAAACCTCGTCATTCGGGAAATGTTTGTGGTATGTGAGATAACATCGCATTCTAAATTAAATACATTTGTGATAATTATTGGTAAATTTTTAATTTACCATTTAACTTATCGTATCTATTTTGCAATTCATGCCAGGTTGTAGTACCCGTGTTGCACATGTACTTCACACTTCCACCGCACACACGTTGGTATTGTGTTGCATTATCCATGAAGGATAAGCGGATTTGGGTCCTTGATCCTACATCAGACGAGCCTTTGTCTGAGCACGGTCGTCTGATTAGCCACATGGTAATGATTGTATCTAAAAACATTTAATAATTATCGCATACATTTCATACATATGATTGACTTGTTATTCTTGTAGTTCAAGTACTTGGACACCCTGTTTTACTCTAAAGACGAGTCATGGGTAAAGGATGGACTGAGTGGATGGGGGGTTGACCTTGTTTCTGTCCCACCAAGCGATGAGTAAGTAACCCAACGCAATCGCTTCGCGTAAATATAAGTTGGTTTGTTTATATAAGGATTATATGGTTTGATCACTGTAATGCAGTGTGTCAAGTTGTGTTGTAATGCTAGCATGGATAAAGGACATAGTCCAACGCAACAAAATTTCTCCCACATTCCAACCGGTACGTTCATTTAGTTCCATGTGTTTAGTTGTGTGTGTTCTTGAAAACAATAGTCCTGTAGTAATGCTATCATATTTATTTGCTATCATCATCAGGGTGCAATAGAGGATGCAAGGGTATCACTTGCTGTTGATGACATCTTGTGCGAGTTGAATGTGAGGAGACCTGAGGTGTACGACCTTATTTCTGGGAGGCAAGTCCGTGTGTAGACCGTGTTTACGTGCTTGAACTTAAGTTTTTGGATGTAATTTGGATGTATTTTGGATGTATTTCGGCAACTATGTTGCATTTGAATTCTGGTACTTAGTTTGGAAGTTAGTTTGGAAGTTTGTGTGGAAGTTAGTTTATGACCAAACATTTGATGTTGTATGTTTATATTTCTACTGTGAACTAAGGGGTCTTTTGTTTTAAAGGAATCCAGGTAGAAATAAGATATTTATGCGCCAATTAAGATCCCTGATTTGTAGTTATGTATGAAATCAATCAGATAAATGAACACAAGTAGTGAAATGCACACAGGTAGTGAAATGCAGGTCAACTTTGGTATACGACATTTGTCAACTTTGGTATATGTCATTTGTCAACTTTGGTATGAGTATGACATTTGCCAACTTGGCTTTGGTACAGTTCATGTAGTCCTAAATTCAAGTTTGGTACAATGCATTTAACCAGAACTTTGACTTTGGTACGTTTTCATGTCGTAACAGAACTTCGATTTGGTACATTAAATGTAGCCAGAACATCGAATTTGGTACATTAGATGTACCAAGAACTTCGACTTCAAGTAAACCCATTATATTTGCTACACTTTTGGTGGTGATAATAAGATTTTAAAGTTGCCAAACTTCGTACACTTCTTATTTGGTACCACCACTTAGGCAAATAATAAAACACTTGACTTTCATTTGACCCACTTTTGGTGGTGATAATAAGATTTTAAAGTTGCCAGGCAAATAATAAAACACTTACAAAGAAAAGAGTTAAGTAAACGATAATAATCCAAAATCAACTAACAAGACCCTTAGATATAAATTATCCGCATAGCAGTAAAGTGAATTATCCAAAAGCAGCAGTAAACATTACCACCAGAAAATCCGACACAAATCTTAAACATTAGATAATCCGGCTAATAAACAGTTTCCAAGAGTTACATAATATTACTACGAGAATCATCAGATGCCTTTCAAGTACAGGTGATTGCTGACAATGCTTCATCCTTTGCTTCATTAAATTCCGAGAGAAAGTCTTCCATTAGTAGCGCTTTTCGAGCCACAACAATATTTTCCTACAACGATGAATGAATGGTAATAAGGAGCAATATATATGAGGGCTAAATACAAAGCCACTTACCATTCCATATCTTGATACGATACGAGCGGCCGATGACTTTATCCATCCCAACATTAGTACGCCGCAGCTATGACTGCAAGAAAACTAGTTGTGATTAAACGGGGGAATAAATTTTAAATGACACACAGAATGATTTAAATCCTCTGGTTCACATACTTGTCGGTGTTGTTCATAAGCTCGACTAGTTGTCTTCCCCAACTACCCATTGTGCCTAGTTCCCACTGGGGGTCATGGACATTTAACATCGTGTCGATGGCCGGGATCTGTGATGTAAAGCATTCACATCAACCCCAGAAATTGTAGTTTGTAAATGACAATCATGCCATATTTTTCTCGGCGTAAAAACTTTGGAAGCAAAACATACCATATTTTTCAGAATAGACTTATGCTTCTCTTCGGGGTTGGGGTACATAGTATCCATGAACCATATGGTCTTCTCCTTCAACTCAAATGCAGCACACCACCAATGGTCATCGTCCAATACAGGAACAAAAATCTGATTCCATCATATTACCACAGGAATTATTAGTTATTTGTTTATTCAGAGAACATGTGAAAGGAGAATGTTAAAACTAGGAAAAATACCACACAAATCTGGGATGCAGTTATGTCACGAAGAGGTTGGCCGTGCTTCTTTGCCAGATGTTCAAAAGGATCCTTATTCGTAATTACCCTCATCCGTAATATAAAATGATGTTCAATAAATATATTCTGGTGTAAACCCTAAACACCTAAAACTTAAAAATGTGATTTTAATAATTAAAAATGTGATTTACGAATTCAAACTTAAAAGTGTGATTTAAATAATCAAAAATGTGATTTAAGGCGTAATAATTCAATTCAAGGCGTAATTACCGCAAATGTTGGGTCAAGCATAATTCTCCGACTCTTGCCTTCGTAATCCATTGCCCACTTTTTCATATACATCTCCGAAGCCATCCTTACATAGTCAGCACTGACCCTCGCTCTTGTATGCAAGACCCCATAGCAGTCTCTTTGGGTTGCACTCCTGCCATCGCAGGTAATCATGACTTGTCCTGGACTGCAAAACAGAACTGCTTTAGTTAAGGTATTAAATGAAATGGGATCATATTCTTATAAGTTGATTAACTTACTTAGCCTCGTCTCTCAAATCTTTCCATCTCTTAACGAACGCAGTGATGTCATTAACCGGACCTGTGACCCTTTGGTTTGTACCAGACACGAAATCTCCCGAAAATACTGCTGCAGATGGAATATGAGTTCGGTGTCCTAAACTCCTCCTCCTCCTTGGTCCTCCTCCTCCAGCAGCGGCCTCTTCATTGTCACGCGCATCCTCATTCAACTCCTCATCATTGTCACGCGCATCCTCATTCAACTCCTTACTAGTCAATAGGTCGTCTTGATTCAACTCCTTATTGTTCCCAGGATCATTCTCGTTATTGGCATGATACTCTTCATGACGTTGTGCTAATACGGATTGAAGAGATTCATTTGCAACTTTGCCAATGACATCAGTAACTGATACTTGATGGTGATTGTCAATGTGCAACATATCGTCGACAGCGGCCATCTTCTTGTTGATCTCTTGTTGCTCTGTTTGGGTTCTTTGTGAGGTTGGATTGATTATCCTTGGACTTCCCAGTTGCTCAAGAGACGTGAATGGTTGATTCAAACCAAGATCAAGATCTTGTATATCGTCAGCAAAATGATGAGCCGGAGAATGGATATGGAACTGGTCATGTATGGGAAAGCCAAAGGGTCTTGTGTTGTCCCGTGCCGTTTGCAACTTATCAATCTTCTCCTCCAGCCTCTCTAGGTAAGGTGTGATCAACTTCATAATCTGTACCATATATGGAAGATGACCAAATTTTAGTGTGTATACTCGAACGATTTATACAATGTAAAAATATAAATGCGTAGATGAATTACATACATTATTTACTAGCCTTGTATCCTCGCAATCCTCATCTTCATCTTCCTGCGAGATGGGTGTAATTTTGTCTCTGGTGAGTCGGGGATGTGGTTCCCCATATGCAATGTCCAGTGACTGCCACAATAAACATTAAACATTTCCATAAATAATAACCAATAACCACAATAAGTTTGCTACACATGATTTTAATGTTGTGTTGTGATTCATTGTAAAAGGATCAACTTACTGATAGCTTTCCGTAGTCGTCAGTTTCCTTCTTGTCCAAATCCCTAGCCAGGAAGACATGCTCAGTTGTCCAAACTCCTATCCTTGGAAACTCGTTCCACGACAGAGGAGGCCTGTTCAAATGATCTAGGTAGAATATCTGTTCACCAAAATGTTTAATCAAAAATTATTTAAATAATACGAAAAGTAACATTCACTATGGGGAAAAAAGGTTTGGAAAAGTACCAAGAGGAACAGGGTACAACCACCACATCCCGCCACGAACCCAGCTTTGTCAAACTTCTCAGCAAACTCAGAAGACTTAGTCATAAGCCACTCATGGGCAAACGTACACCAATCATATTCAATTGACATGTCTGCCACAGTACACGCTTGCATCAAGGGCTTAGACATATATGATCCATCAGTCGAATTGAAGGACATATGACCAGACCCAAGAGCGCCATCAAGAAAGCAGTACGGAATTCGCTACGGGCCGATTCGGTTTCTAGCTGGGTGAGTCTTGTCAGATAAATGAATATGTGTTATTTGTAAACTGCATGATTCTACTATATGCAAGCTTTGATTTTTTAAATCATTAGTATGTGTACTAAGCATTCATTGAACCTTTTTGCTGCAACAAACCCTTGTTTATTTGGCTTGGTTTCTTAATTAGCTTGGTCCTTCTTTTTGTTGTTTTCAGGTATAAACAAATGGAGACATGTATTACCCCGTTCCCAAATGATGGTGCTGGTGATCAGTTGAAGCCATTCCCTGAGAGGTTGTATGCAGTACCTCCCAGGATAGCTAGTGGATCTGTTCCTGGAATTTCTGTTGATGCATACTTGAAGGACAATACTATGTGGAAGAAGCATGTAAAAGCTTATAAAAGAATCAATAGCATACTTGATACTGGAAGATACCGTAACATTATGGATATGAACGCTGGCTTAGGAGGTTTTGTTGCTGCAATCTATTCTTCCAAATCGTGGGTTATGAACGTCATGCCGACTATAGCTAAAAAGAATACTTTGGGTGTTATTTACGAGCGAGGACTTGTTGGTATCTATCATGACTGGTGCGTGCTGATTTCTAACACCATAATTTCTTTCTCAACTTATTTATGTAAACTGATGATGTTATAGTTATTTCTATGTACATTCTAGGTTTCCATTAAAATGGTTTCTCTTTGTTGTAGGTGTGAGGGTTTCTCTACATACCCGAGGACATATGACTTGATTCATGCTAACGGCGTCTTTAGTCTATACAAGAATAAGTAAGTATTTTCAACTCTGCCATTGGATTAATTCATAAAAGCTACATGTATAATAATCTCATCTTATGTGAACACTTAAATTTTGGTGCCTGATCATTTGCTCCATTATTTCTTTCTTTACAAATCTGATACGGCGAATATGTCTTTCATTTTTTATAATACGGTGGATGCAGTAATCATTCTACTATATCAATTTTTGATATGGTATTTGAGTTTGTAAGAGGTACTCTATGGATTACTAATGTCTTTTGATATATTATGTCAGTAAGGAAAATGAGACATGAATATTAAGTATTATAGAAGTCAGGATATCAATACGTTATTGGAAAGACCAGCCTATTTTTTCAAATTCTATTTATAAATGAACATATAGTTCAAATTCAAAGAACATATTGTTCATACGCAAAGACCATACAGTAACTGAACATATAGTTTAAATCCAAAGAACAGATAATATAATGTTTCACTTGTACGCGTACAATAAAATCATTCTCCATGTTCATTAGGTATTCAATGAATGTTCATCGAGGTGCACAGTGAGTATTGTGCACCCGAGTGTATAATCCGAATTGCCCTATTTTTTTCCATTTCTTACTTTTCTGGTGGTGCACGGATGAGTCGATGAGTGTTCCATATGTTATTGCTGTCCCATTAAACAGAACTTGAAGCACAGTACACACAAACTCGCTTAAAGGTGTCTGAATGAGATTGAAAGAAGTCAAAATTGCTGTGTTCACCCCGTGCCCCAATCACCAGGACAGTGGTGGTCCAGATTTACTGTAAAGTCATTGTCTATTTTGTCCTTGTAGTTTTAAAGAACTTTTTTTGATCAATGCAGATGCAACTTGGAAGACATACTTATAGAGATGGACCGAATTCTGCATCCTGAAGGAGCAGTAATAATTCGGGATGAAGTAGACGTGCTCGTAAAGGTGAAAAAGATAGTAGCCGGGATGAGGTGGGACACGAGAATGGTGGATCACGAGGATGGACCATTGGTTCCCGAGAAGATACTGGTTGCTGTTAAACAGTACTGGACTGTTGACGGAGGTAACCCCACATCCAACCAATAATCATAAACCAAAAACAAAAACATGTGAATCTCAAAAGTCATACCGGTAACAGACATTCTGAACTGAAAATTCATATTTTCTGTTACTAAATGTGTGTGTTTCTTATCATTGGTTGCTTCAGCCAATGATATTCTTTCAACACCCTGATTGATGGCCTCCCGTGCTCGTCTCTTTTGACTTATGGCTACCCTTATTAGCAATAGATAATTATAGTGCTCAGCTGTTGGGAGAAAGAGATTAATTAGTATCTGAAACAAACATCGTCCATGTGCTCTCTCGCATCTCTTACATGGTGATAGTTGTCCGTAATGATGCTCATGGACTCACTCCCTGACTCCTACATGGTGATTGTTGTCCGTAAGAGGACTGGTATCACTCAATTCAAGTGTCAATTTAAACGAACATCATTCAATTTAAATGTAAAACGGCAACTGAATTGGAAGGAGTACAAGGTCCATGTTGATGCAAGTATGTAACCACTAAAAACGTGTAACCAGGGATTTCCAATCATAGCAGACCAGGTATAATAATACTAAGTCTTTGTCATCGAACAAGTACAACCCAAAACATCTAAGCATTTCCCCCCCACTGAAGAAAATACAATAAAAATGGAAGATTTGTTTTTGATGCTTGTATCTAATTAGGTCACTCACTTACTCAGTCACTCACTCACTCACACATTTGGTATTTTCTCAACTCCTTTCTCTCTGTGATCTGTCTTTCTATTAAATTATATGGTTTTAGTTTTTTGGGTTTCTTAGATTTTGGTTTTTTTTTCTTCTGGTTTCTTAAGTTTGCGAATCATGAAAAGAGGGTTTTTCAATTGATCTTCTGATTTTCATGTAATTTTTGTAGTGTTTTAGTTGGTTTGCTTTATCTCTCTTGCATTTCCCGAAATGCTGCATTTGTTTTGGCCTTTTTGGATTTCTTCTGTTTTTACCATTTCTTTTTTACTGTTTTTTTTGTATATTCTGCTTCTGGAAAGTTAAACCTTTTTGAAGCTTGAATCTTGTTTTTCCTGGGGATGTTTAAAGATGGAATATTTACAGTCAGTTTCATAGAGTTTTGAAGTTTGTTTTTTCTAATTTCTGAGTTCCTTGTTAAGTACATACTTCATTGTTTCTTTTTACTGAAAGAAACCTGGGTACTACAAGTGAGACGATTATTGTTTAGTTAGGACCTTGGAAGAATCTATTTTATCATAATATTGTTAATGCTTTACCTCGTGTTTTCTAGGAGTAACTATGAGGATCAGGCAAGAGCTATTTTTCTGCAGTTCTGCTGCTTCATAGTCGTTTCGTCCAACTGATCATTTACATTCTACTTATGGTCACAAGCGTATCTTTTGAAAAGTAGGGAATATAGGGTCTTTTCTGGTTCCTGTCTGTTTGGTCTTCTTTGCTCAGCTCAGTTTCTTCCGCCTACCATTTTGCGTACAATTAGTAGGGGTGGTCATTGGTTGCCGTCTACGTAAAACCTTAGAGAAGAAAAACCAGTCATGTTTCGCCATAGTTCCTGCTCTACTTTTGCTTATCTTCCCTAATATTTAGATACTTATTCCTCCTTAGGTTCCTGCTCTACAACCGTTAGTGTTCTCTGCTATCGCTGCTTTGCTCTGATCTGCCTTGCTTTTTATTGATTACGCCAGGTGCTTGTTTTTTTATCACAGCACCTGCATTTTGTTATTCACTTGTGTGGCCGTCTTATGCCTTAGTTCCCTCATGTTGTTTATTTTGTATAGTGCAGTATAGTTTGATCAACAACCAGACAATGTTGAGATCATTCAGTCTTCATTCACTTGATTGAAGTTGGTTTGATATCATACATCAGCACAGCGCAGTCACAACTCAAAGGTTAATTGACTTGGACGACAGTGGACTAGCTGTGATGAATAGAAGTTCAGGAGATGAATCAGGTCTTAAAATCAGGTATATGATGGAGGTCCCTCCTGCATTTAGTTTGCGTGATTCAGATTAGTTTCTTTATGCTTTTAGCTTCTGTAATTAAATTGATAATCAGGTATATGATAGTAACGAGTTTTGTGTTCTTCGGTTTATTGCAATGTTAGAATGTCAGAGGTGTATCTTGTAGACTTGCATTATATTTCATTCTAATGGTCCAATGTTACATAGTTTGGTGATTAGATAATTGTATTTTTCTTATAATACTTAAACTAATAAATTAAGGCAATATTATCTTAGTTTCACTGTATTACGTATAATTCTCTATGATTAGTGAGGTTATTTATTGAATTAGCATGCAGTGATCTACTTAGATGTGCACATTCAGTCCAACCCTACAACAAATTTTAGAAGTTCAAAATGTGCAAAATTCAGTTTTCACAAGTTGAACTAGCGCCTCAGGACATTTTGGATGGCTTTTTTTGCTCCTACCAAATATCTCAATGCACAAATGTATTAAATGGTTTTATTGCTTCATAACATGCATGGAATACTGTATGTAACTATCTAGGAGGATTTCCTCCCGCATATTACTCATATCTAATTCTATATAACAGGGAAAAGAGTTTTTTTTTGGCACTTTAGCCTGCTGCTCACTGATAGATTTAAGTGACAAATATAAGCTGGTACAATTCATTTTCGCATTAAGAATCTAATGGCACTTTAGCCTGCATTGCACCATGAGAAGGCCTGTTTGCAATGTGAATATGGTTGATAGACATGTCAGAAAACAACTTATTTGGCTCGATCCCACCGGCCTCAGGTCAAGTATTTGAGTCCTTGCTTGTGCTAGATTTGTCAAAAAATGATCTTTCAGGGGAAATCCCACCAAAAATGAAACTTTCTCTAGCTTGAGGTACCTTATCTTGTCAAGGAATAACCTTCACTCTAGGATACCCCCAGAGATTGGGTTCCTTCATAACTTAACAGTCTCAGATATGAGTGACAGGGCCTTATATGTGTTAATTCCTGGGGATTTGTGTGATTCTTCAAGCAGCTTGTCTATTCTTCAGTTGGATGATAATTCCTTGGCAGGCCTATTCCACAGGAAATTGACAATTTCTCATCACTCTATTTGTTGTAAGTACTCTTATACCAATTATTTTCTGTTCTTTCTTAGTTTTTTGTGTCATTTCTGAGTTCTTACAGAAACCATTTTTAATAGTTTATGTTTTTTCTTGCAATTTTTTTATATATATTTAAAGTGTAATATAAGTGACAACTTACTTTAATCTGGACACATAAAAACAAAATAGCTACAAAAATGATCTATGTTTGAAGTCCAGCAGAGTACGTGTCACTATTGCAAACTTCCAAGAAAGATCACCATTTCTTGTGTTGGTTTATGTGAATATACCATCGTTTCTTATGTCGGTTGTTCTGATGTTTGAACAAGGAATAATTAATCTTCATGTCTAACTGAATCACTGTACAATATATGCATTGAAAGGAGATTGTTGAGATGGAGTAGCATAAAATGTTATCATTGTGCCCTTTGAATTGATGGACTATACAATCCATATACAGAGTAAGAGTTTATCACTTGTACTAATACAGATTACAGTATTATAGGACAATGGGTAATTTGTATAGAATTTAAGTAGAATTGTTTTGGAGTACAGATCACCCCAGCTGCACTAAAGGTATATCTTTATTTGATATCCTTTGTTAAGATATCCCTACTTGATATTCGACGCTTTAGAGTTGAGATGTTAAACAGCTAAAGTAACAGGATGTATGTAGGTTTACATTTTATCACTCTCTACTATTTTGGCTTATGATCTAATATAACTAAAATGAATTCATTCACCATTGCAGACTCCTGTTTATACAATCGCTTCAAATGCCAGTGTTGAGGGAGCTCTTATTGTTGGAAAGCTATTAGAGCAGGATAATCAATATCTTGGTTACGATGCTGCTAAAGCTATCAAACGGCTTACATGCTCCTTTCGTTGATGAATGAGCAAATACTGGGTGGGTATAATGACTTTATGTTAAATTGAGCAGGCGAATATGTAGACATGGTCAAATCAGGAATTATAGATCATTGAAGGTTATTAGGACAACTTGTCTGATTTTGCTAGATACGTTTTTATTTGTTAGGAGTTTTCATATACATAGTCTAGGTCATTAATGCAAATGTTTGAGAGATTTTTTTATTATTTGTTCTGATGCAGTGTGTCATCTTTGATGACTACAACGGATGTTGTAATTGTCGAGGCACCCAGAGATGAGAAGGATGCGGCTCCTGCAGTGGGTGAGGTGGGCGGTATTGATTACTGAATGGTTGACTAAATACGCAAAGAAAACATTTTCTTCACTGTTGTTAGATTTTGTTCATGCCCTTGTTATGCTAGGAAGGAAATTTTATAAAACATAGTGGGAGAAAATATTTTGTAGGTTTCCTGCTAATGTAACCAATATTTTTTATTGGGATTGTGATTGTATCTCCAGTAATTATGGAAGATTTGGCCAAAGTCGATGTTGTATTTATCATAGAAATATGCAGCGGGATTTTTTTATCATATAAATATGTAGGAGGTTTTTGACATATAAATATACAGCAGGCATCAACTATAGAATTGAACAACTTATTTTTTTTAATAAACGAAGATGGCAAAAGTTAGAACTGTTCCAGTTCGGAATTTTTCGGACAAGACCATTCTTTTCGGAATAATTTATGGCTGGTCTCCGGACATGGAAATAACCAGGTTTCGGATCCGGTCCATTTCGGTCATGACAAGACCAGATCTGGACCGATGCACAGTTCTATATGTGTTGGCTATGAGACCATTTTACCGAATTTCTAAATCATTCAAGCATTATCCTCATATTCATAAGATAATAACGATGTCCCCATCTTATTTGTCGAGATCAAAATTCATCATTTTTTTCGATGGGCATCCGCGCGCGATAGCGCGCGTCCGGATCCTAGTTAGAGAAAAAATACAAGAGCTAAACATAAAATACTACTCCCTCCGTCCCATATTAGTTGTTACACTTCCCTTTGCATAAAGTGTTAGGTGATAAGTGGTTGTTTGGTTATCCATTGTTATTTTATTGAAAAAGTAGATGTGATAGGAGTTAGTGGGGTATTTTTTTTAATTGAATGAGAGAGGGTGTGGGGACAAAAAAAACATTTAGTGGGAAGAGAGAGACATATAATAACATAGCTTCTAAATGCAGAAATTTTTTCTTTTTGCAGAAATTAAAATTACCAAAATGTCCCTAATTAATTAATAAAAAATTGATAAATAAAAAATTGAATAGTTTGGATTAATACAAATCATGCTCGTCAATCTAACTGATGTGCTCCCTCCGCATTGACTGGGCTTGGTCTCTCATATTTTTTTACCCCTGACTTACGTATTACCCCCATGACTTACATACTACCAGGCTTGGAGTATTTTTTTTCACAGTAAAAATCAATTCATTAGTATGTTTAACTCAAATAACAAGCAAGCACCTGTATACTTCGTATATTACAAGACTCCTACAGCTACTCTTAATAATCTATCTCAAGTTCTCAACATATGGTCACACGCAATATATAATTATATAGCTGGCCAAGATATAATTCTACTCCTAGTATTATTTGATCACAAATTTTTATTTACATGTGGTGTACGATAAATATTGTACACCGAACTTAAAATTAATGTAAAATGCTTAAAAGTTAAAAGTTAATGCTTAAAATGCTTAAAAGTATATGTAAAAGTTATATATTTTTTAAGTGATGAAAATTTTCATTTTAATAAAAAATATTTCTTTAAAATCGCTAATAATGTATAAAATTAATTATTGAACCCTTGAAAATTTTATCTATCAACTTTTTTTTAATAATATAAAAGTTAGAGAAAATAGGGTAAAAATTAGAGAAAATTTGGTAAAAGTTATGTTGGTGTACAATAAATTTATTGTACACTTTGTGCATGCAAGACTTTTTGTTACTCCCTCCGTCCCGGAATACACGCACCGGTTCGAGTCGACACGCTTGCCAATGCCCAACTTTGACCACCAATATCTTTAACTACATATTATAAAAACTTATGAAATATTAATATTTTGAAAATATATGTAAAGATGAAGCCAACAATATATTATATGCTAACTTTTGTTTTCATATACTAGAAATAAAAGTGCACTATCTATGAGAGAAAAAAAGAAACTTAGAGATAGAAAGAGAAAAAAGAAAAAAAAGCCATATGAGATTCCAAAGAACAAAACAAACCCTAGCCCCCTACACCTCGGTTCATCCGCCTCCTTCCCCTCTCATTCGCCTCCATTGTTGAACCTTGATTTTGTTCGATTTGCTCTCCAAATCCAAAACCAGAAAAGCTCCTCTAGTTTACAGGGTAATTATTACCCTACTTCCTACATTAATGCCTTTTTAATTGAGATTAATGAAGAGATTTATTCAGTCTCTTTTTCTCCACCTTTGGATCTTAATCTGAGGGTTGAGATTTTCTTCTTGGGCGGCGGCCTTGGTTTCTCCGTCTGTAATTATGAGGGAAATCCACTTTTAATGGATTTAATCTTAATTGAGAATCCTTGCTACTCCATCTTGCCCAATCCATCGTTTGGTTATTCTTGGTTGACGAGTTCGGCGGCCTTTGCTTGCTGGAGTTGCTCTAATCCTTCGAAATTCTCAGGGAAGTACCTATTTTTAGCTAATTATTATCTTGGAAATTGTCATATTCGTTTTATCGTTTCTGATCTGGTGTTTTCTTGCCCTGTTCGTATCCTTCATGATGCCTTTGATTTTGGTTTTTGGTTTAATGTGTGTTATTTATCTCACCTTGATGCCCACGTTTCTCTTAATCTCCCGTCTAATCGGACCTTAATTGCCTGTTCTACCCTCAGATCTAATATTAATTATGGATTATTGTTAATTGGTATTAATATTATCTACTTTCTCATTAACTATGTGTTTTTTTGCCATGGGATTCTGATTATTGTGATTAATAATGTGTCTCTTAATATGTCTTTCTATATGGTCTCAGTAATTACTTTGGTTGTTTTTCCCCGCCCTTTTTTAAATCACCACCACTATAAATATGAACCTCATTTGCACTGTTGTGATCACACCATCACTCTCTCACATCTCCCTCTCCTACACTCTCACTATAATCACAACTACCTGTTAATTTCATTCATGTCTGATAATCCTTCAATCTCCAACTATGCCTCACTTTTCAAGACAAACAATCCTACAGTTTCCTCTCAACCTCAATCTGCCTGTCTTCTTGGTAGTTCAGTTAACACCATCCCCAACACCTTCTCCCACTCGGACTCAGAGTCTGTGGGAAGTCACAATTATATTGATGCTCCCAATTCCCCACCTTCGCACACTTCACACACTGTCCCTGCAGAGATTCACAGTGAATCTCTCGCTGTAATCTCCCTCAATGCTCCTCGTCTTGCTGATGATGAGGTCTCTCTTATGGAAAAGTCTTGTTTATTTGGGAAAGCTTGGGGGGAATTCATTCCTCAAGCTGCTATTCTAGCTAGACTTAACAAAGACTGGAATAACACTAAGGGTGAGATTAAATTCAGGTATTTGGGCAATGGGTGGTTCTTAATTCAATTTGATAACCCTCTCACTAAGCTTGATGTTTGGAATGGTCGACCTTGGTTTGTCCAAGGTCTGAACTTTGTGTTGATGCCTTGGTATCCAGGGTTTAGAGCTCAGTTTTGTCGCATTACTAGTGTGGATCAATGGATTAAGATCCCCTTTTTACCTACTGAATATTGGGCTTGGAGGTATCTTAACCAAATTGTGTCTTGTATTGGTCACCCCATCAGACTTGACCGCTTTACCCAACAAAATGTTGAAAAAGGGCAATTTGCTCGTGTTTGTGTCAACCTCAATATCACCAAACCTGTTCCAAGATCAATCACTCTTAACTTTGGCTCTCATTGTCAAGAGTATTTCTTATCTTACGAGGGAGTGTGGGAAGTGTGTCCGCTTTGCGGAGATCCTAAACACACTATGAACTCATGCCCAAACAAGCCCCCTCCTTGCCTTGAATTCGTTGTTGCTAAGCTGGATTCTGCTTCTCTCACTGCTCCAACCCACACTGATAAGGCAACCTCATCTGATTGGTGTACTGTCCTTCCTAAGAGGAGAGCCAAACCTCGTATTTTTGTTAAGGGCAACCGCTCTAGGTTTCACCCTTATGTCCCCCCAGTTACTGTCAAACCTGCTCCTTCTACTGATACGAATTTGGTTGTTGCTGGTGAGCCCATTCCTGTTGCCAATCCCTTCACTAAGTTGGCTGATTTTCAAGTCTCCACAGGGGAGACTGTGACTCTCAAACCACCTACTATGTCTGCTGAATTCTGTGGTGTCATCAATGACATTGATACTAACAATGTTACTTCTGCTTCTTTGCCTAATCCGGGCAATGATGACATCCTTCCTGATCTCACTTCTGATGATATTGTGCTTGCCCCCGAAAGGCATGATGTTCCTTTTAATATGATTGATGATGATGAGATGGATAATTGGGAGGATCATGATGATTTTCTCAATCCCGGAACCCCCCCAAAGCTGCCTGACCTTCAAAAGAGGAGAAAGAGAGACTCATCTAGCCTCTCTCCACCCTCTTCTCCTATCAATTAAGTTATGATAGCCCTGCATTGGCTTTTTGGGTCTACTTTCGCTTCCTGGTTCTGCCCAGACTTTTGCAGCTGCTCGCTTCTCAATCCTATTGTTACTACGCAGCCTTTGAATTTCGAATGGTGTAGTTTGTGGGTTACTATTTTTAATTGGCTATGTATCGTGTTTTCTCTAATTTATAGACTTAATTTCCCTTATTGTCTGTATGTTCTAGATTTAGGTTTCTTTATGGCACGTTCCTCAATCATGTACTAGTTTTCTGGGCTCCAATGCAGGCTTCTTAATGGAATTTTAGTTTGGGTTGTTATTGTTCGAATTGCCCCTCTGTTTCTTCAATCTTCTGCATTTTTGCTCCTGGATGATTGTTTTTCTACTCACTTGACTTGTGTTGCTACCTTTATTCAGGTTGCCACTGGGTTTTTTTATGTTTGTGGTTGCCTTTCCCTTCGTCCCCTTGGTTGCCTGTATGCGGTGGACTCGTCTTGTAGGTTCAGTTCTCCAGACTTGGCTCCCTTCCATGTTGAGGTACCCATGCTTTGGGATGCTGCTTGGAAGGTTGATGCCTAATTCTGTGAGGCAAACCTCTTTTGAGTCCAAGTTCGATGATGCAACTAAGAATGCTCTTCATTCTTGGCCTGAGAACTATATTTGTCACCCCCTAACCAGTTTAATTGCAAGCTCTACCTTGTTATGCCTGGTCATTTGGGTTCTCTATACCTTGTATTACTCTAAATTGTGTTCCTGTGTTCTGTTAGTTGCAGAAGGTTCAACCTTTCTCTGGTTCTTGCTGCTATTATATGGTGTTTGCTTCTGGATTGCTCGTTTTCAGGAGCTCCAAGACTGGACCTTTGCGAATTTCTTTGTTTGTTCGTGCTCAAAGTTTGAATTTTTATTCCGTTTGTATAAGGACTCTTTTTACCTTGAACTTTTTTGGGTTTTTATATTGTTAACTCAAACTTTAAACTCTGCTACGGACTTGCCTAAGGACTTCACTCCTTATCGGAACCGGATTTTAAAATCCGCCTTGTTTTTGTTTAATATTGTGAACCAGAGCCAAAGCTCAGCTATTGAATTGCCTAAGGATTCTACTCCTTATCGGAACCGGATTTCTAAATCCGCTTTGTATCTTTTCTTTCTTTATTCCTTTGTGTATCAGGAACAACACTTCACACCTATTAGTACACATTACGTCAAAAACTGTATGCCACCCTCCACGGTTGGTATTTTAGGGCATTTCTCAACTAACAATTTTATCATTTCCAAATTATTATGAAAATTTGTGCATGGAATATTCGAGGTGGTAAACGTGATCACGCCATAGCAGAACTAATGAACCTAAAACAACAAGAAAAACCGGACTTATGTTTTGTTATTGAAACACTAACAAATAATATCCACAGCCAGACTATAATTAAAGCGACTCGATTTCAGAAACATCTCATTATTGATCATGTCAATCATTGTGGGGGTATTTGGGCACTTTGGAATGAAGATAACATCAAGGTTTTGAATACGACTTTAACACACAGATGTGCACATTTAACAATTCTATATAAACTAACTCACACCACTCTCCTTGTATCAGGTATCTATTGCCCAGCGAAAGAGGAGGAAAAATCGCTCTTCTGGGATGATCTTTCCTCCTTCTATGCAAACACCACCCTCCCATGGCTCCTAATTGGGGACTTTAATGAACTCCTCTCCCCAATTGATAAACTGGGTGGGAACCCCATTCACTCGCATCAATGTAAACGCCTCCCGGCCTGTCTGTCTAGCCACCAAGCTATCGATGTTCCTTGTGTACAAACGGCGTACTCCTGGAAATCTAATCATGACTCCTCCCTCCTTGAACGTATTGATCGCGCCATTGTTGATTCACATTTTTCCAACCTATTTCCTAAGAGCACCGTTAAGTATGGTATTTTTTCGGTATCTGATCATGCTCCTGTCATATTTGACTCAAACTCTGAATACATCAATTCTAATCGCCTTTTCCGCTTTAACAACATGTGGACGCTTGATCAAGACTCTCATGACATTGTTAAAAAAGAATGGAGATTCCGACAAGAAGGCTCTCGTTTTTACAGGATCCGATCTAAACTTTATAATATTAAGCTTCGCCTTCGGGAATGGGCAAAAACAAAATATGGAAATAATATTACTAAGTTACAAAAAAATAGCGACAAAATCACGGATTTGCAAACAAAATTAATAATACAACCTTTCAATAATATCCTTCAGGATCACCTTCTTCGAATGATTAAACAACGAGAAAAATTACTTGCTTTCGGTCAATCCACCTGGAAAAGTTTTAGTAAAAAACAATGGCTTACCCAAGGTGATCGAAACTCCCGTTTCTTTCACCAAAAAATCAAATCCCAGTCGGCCAGGAACACGATCTATCGTCTACAAAACGATTTAGGACAATGGGAATCCGATCCCATCACGGTCCAAGATATTCTTCTTAAATCCTTCAAACATCGGTTCGTATCCACATCAGATCCTAATAGACAACTTGATCTCTCCTTTCTACCACAATGGATTTCTCAGGAACAACAAAACGATCTCATTCAACCCTACTCTGATGATGAAATCAAAGAAGCCTTCTTCTCAATGGATCCGCTCAAATCTCCGGGATCGGATGGGTTTGGTCCGCAGTTTTTTAAAGCTTACTGGCCAATAATTGCTCCAGAAGTTACTACTGCAATCAAAGGTTTTTTCTACCATGCCAAACTCCCCAAAGCCCTGAATCACACCATAATTGCTCTTATTCCCAAAAACGATAACCCAGAAAATCCCAATCATTTCCGACCCATCAGCCTATGTAATACCATCTATAAAGCAATATCGAAATTATTAGTCAACCGACTAAGACCTATTCTCCAACATCACATAAGCCCCTATCAGAATGCCTTTACGGCCGAACGTTCTATCCACGATAATTTACTGATAGCACAAGAAATTTTAAATACCTTCCAAAAATCCACTTCAAAGGTTGGATGGTGTGCGCTTAAACTCGATATGGAAAAAGCTTATGATAGAATCGAATGGGACTTCCTTTGGGCCACCCTTTCCTCCCTTGGGTTCCCGGACAAGTGGATTACCTGGATTAAAGCTTGTGTCACAACAGTCTCTTACTCTCTTAAAATCAACGGCTCTACAACGCATCACTTCTTACCTTTGAGAGGTATCCGCCAAGGAGACTCTCTCTCCCCGTATCTCTTTCTTATCTGTATGGAAGTTTTCATTTTTATGCTTTCCCAAAGTAGCACACTTCCGAACTCAGGAATTGGAATCCGTATTGCCCCTCTCACTCCGAAAATTCCCTGCCTCCTGTTTGCTGACGACAGTCTTCTGTTTGTTAAAGCTACTTCAACAGCTACAAATCAATTAAAATCTGTGATAAATTCCTTCTGCAACTTATCAGGTCAACTAGTTAATTTTCATAAATCGGCGATCATCTTCTCAAAAAAAATAGAACACTCCCGTAGAGATTTACTTGCTGGGAATTTCTCTATGACTAAATCTGCCTCACTCGGAAGATATCTGGGTGCCCACTTCTCTTCCTTTAAACCTTCCAAATCAGACTATAATGCGATAATCCAGAAAAATATCTCTCGGATCAACCATTGGCATGCTAATTTCCTTTCTAAAGCAGGTAGGTCTATCCTCATTCAAAGTAATCTTGAAGCACTACCGGCTTACGTCTTCTCCTCCTTCTTATTACCTCAAAAAACATGCTCGAATTTAGACTCTATCCATCGTAACTTCTTCTGGAAACAATCCGCTTCCTCTAACCATACCCCGCTTATCTCATGGAACAAAATTTGTCAACCTAAAATTCTAGGGGGTCTAGGTCTCAGGAAAACAAGACCTCTTAACCAAGCCTTCCTTGCGAAGCTTGGCTGGAAAATCTTAATGAACGAAGAAAACCTCTGGGTTTCGTTAATTAGGAAAAAATATCTCTCTAACTCAACCTTTTTTGATTATATTCCTAAAACAAAAGACTCCTCAATCTGGCGTCATATCCTTTGCCAAAGAGAGATTCTGCACAAAGGTATCCGTTGGAAACTCGGGAACGGCAAATCTATTAATTTCTGGCTTGACAACTGGGTTATCCAGGATAATCTCCTTAGTCGCTTAAAATTGAATATTAATACAGTTAATTCGAATCTACGTGTTGCTGATTTCATCCTCCCTAACCACGAATGGGATAGTGATAAATTAAAATCTATAGTTCCTCCCTCCTTAGCAATGAAAATTAAAGGATTACCTATTCCAACTAGAGACCTTGAGGATTCTCCAATTTGGGGAGCTACTTCGACGGGAGAGTTTTCCGTCAAATCCGCGACTTGGATAGCTCATGGGTTACATTTTTCACCCCATACTTGGAACTATAACTGGATCTGGAGTTTAGACATTCCACCTAAAATTGCTATTTTTCTATGGCAAATTTGCCATAATAGCATTCCCGTACGAAGTACACTCCAGAAACGTAACATCCTGCCTTTTGATGTTTGTCCACTTTGTGACACTTATATTGAAACTATGAATCATCTTTTCATTCAATGCCCTTCCTCTAAACTCTTGTGGGATCTCCAATTAACTAAACACTGGCTGGATTATTTTATCACCTCCCACGACCTTCTTGAAAATCTAACCCTTCTCAGGAAGTACCCCTCTGCTTTATGTAAGTTCACCTTCCTAATTTGGTCCCTTTGGAAGGAAAGAAACGATTGTACCTTCAACAATGCATCCTTCAACCCATTCCGGGTTTTCTACAAGGCAAACTCTGCTTACCATGAATGGCAATCTCGTCTCCAACTTGACTATCACCAGCTTACGGGCACCCCTATCTGTAATCCCCCGTAATTTTATACATTTTATTTATATATTTTAACGTATATTTAATAACTAATTTATGAATTTTAGAAATAAATATATAAATAACGTATATTTATTTATTACATTTTTAATGTTTTTAATGATTTACGAAATCAAAAATAATTTTTGAATTTTATGTTGAAAAGAATTTGAATTACGAAAACACATTGGAATTTGGAAAATAAGCCTAATCGATTTTGGATTCAAACGTAAAAGTTCAATTCTAATCCTAGCCCAATTTGATAAAGCCCAAAACAAATAACCCCCATCCTAATTTCAATATGCACGTGAACCAACTCTCCTCTCCTCTCATTCAACTTCACGTGAAAATAAGATTTGCAAACCCTCATTGCTCCTTCACGTAATCCTGCAGAATAGCTTCACCCTTGCCGCCGCCGGTCAACCGACCACACCGGACCACCGCTCCGCCGTCCGATAACTCTCTCTCCCCCTTCTCTTCTCTTTCGTTTTTCCTTTCATCTATCGTTGTTCTTTGTTTTCTTCCCTCACTTGTGCTCTGTTTTGCGCACAACCAGGCCAGCCACCACCGACCACCGGTGTTCCGCGCAACCGTCGGCCTTCTGTGACCTTAACGTCGTTTCCCCCTTGCTGGTCGGTGTCTGTTTTGTGTTCTCCTCCCTCGTTCCTTCTGCCCCTCTCACATCGCTGCACGTGCAACCACCACTGCGCGACCACCTAGAGCATCAGCTGCGTCACCCAGCGCCGACAACCACCACCAGCCGCGCCGCCCTACTGCCGGCATCACTCCTGTTATTCTCTCTCTTTTGGGTATTTCCTTAACCCTAAACCAATTAGTGAAGTTAAATAAGTTTTAATAATTTAAATTATGTTCTCGAATTTAAACTATACGTTTTTTATGAGTTAGTTAGGATTTCCAGATTTCATATTATGCTTGAATAATAATTTAATTTTCAAATTATGTAATTGCCTTGAAATAATGATTTTTAATTATTTAAAGCATGAATTTTAAGGTTTTTGTAGTTTTGAAACCATGGTAGGATGATTATAAGTTATTAAAGTTATTGTTTTTATAATTTCAAACATGTTAATTATGTTTTGGAGCAGTTTGAAAGTAGTTATATTGCTGGAAATTTAAAGTATGATGCTTTGAAGAGTTTTCAACGAATTTCAATAATTAATATAATAATTATGATGCTAGGAAACCAAATATTCAAGTTTCGATATTGGAAAATGTTCTAATTATGTTTAGGAGGGGTTTGAAGCTCCCTAATGTTGCTGAAAATTCAATATGAATTGATATGAGTCTATATTGGTTGTTGTTAGGTGGAGAATTCTCCGTAGGCGACTTTTGAATTCTTAAAGTGGTCTCGCATTTTGTTTACACAAGGTACGTACATACCTGTGTGCTTGGAATGTGTGCTAATTGTTGAAACCATGTTGAATTGTTGATGAACTTGGTTATGTTGATATCGTTGATGAATTTAGTCAGGTTGAATATTGCATGTTTAATACTGTTGGTTGGACATATTGAACCTATATTGCATTTTGAGGATTATAGCATGTTAGTATGGATGGTTGATACAAACATGTTTGATTGGGAACACTAGATTACTTTGTATATAATTCAGATCAGTGGATTGTTGTTCCCTTTTAGCTTTTTCACTACTTTATGAGGGCCGAGGACCTCATTTAGTAAGTTGAAACCTTATACCCATATACAGGGTTGATCAGTATTAAAGGAAGGATTGGAGTTAATTGGAATGAGTCTTGTTTGATGCCTTTGTGATCACTTACTTAATTCCAAGATAAAAACAGTTGTAAATAAATGTGGATTGTATGCCTTATGTGATTGTTGAGTCATAACAGGGTGTCAATTTGTAAATCATGTAAAGTGAAACTGAGTAGCAATAGCTTTAGACTGTGCACGTCTAAAGTGACGGACAAACAGGAGTTGGGGTTCATGGTGGTAGCCCATGGCCTTTATCTCGGACCGGATTGATCACCGTGTCCTATTTTTATTCAAACGTTCCTCGATATCGCAGGTCACTGAGGTTACGGAGTCGCGCCCGTACCTCGTCTTCCTTAGTGAAGCCTCTAGCTAGAAAACTCGGTCCATTGTCTATTTCAACTAAAATAATATTATTGTTATTAAAGTCCAGTCTAGCCTAGTCTAGTTAAGTATGGTCGTCAAATTATCATGTTTTGTCTGCCCTTGTTTATGTTCATTAGTATCATGTTAGGGTTGTTCGTTAATAGTATCATGTTAGGATTATTATTGTTTTAGTATGTAGTACTCAGCTTTGCTGATTACGTGCTTTGTTTGTGCATGTTGATCATGGCTATGCCTTATTGATCCTGTGATGACCCAATCTTGGTGAGCAGTCTCTAGGGATCAATAAGCATCGTCCATTACAGGTTTGAAGGTGATGCATCATGGGGTTCGGGATTGAAGAGCTGTGTAGTTATTAAATTGTTTTGTTTTAAGTTTGATGTTGAATTTGTTTGGCCTGTTTTAAAGAGACTCGAACTTTGTTTTAATTAATTACGTTGACTTTGTTTTGTCGGTTGGTTTTAGATTTTATTCCGTAGTTGACTTATTTAAATTATTAAAGTTAGTTATTATGTTTTCCGCTGCAAAATTCTGAATAAGCCGATACGTTTTCACACGGGCGATAATGCCTTGATAATTCTCTACGTTTTATATAAAAAGGTTATTTTAGAAAAGAGACAATTGTCGGGGTGTTACAAAGTGGTATCTAGAAGCTTATGGTTTTACTTCAATGATTTTTAGGGGCCTAAACTAGCTAGTTTCCTAAAACGAATTTCCTAGAATTGAGCTTCTACTTATTATATCATTAAAAATGCGTACTTTTTTTTGGGGGACCAAATTCTTTTATTTTGTTTAAAAAGTATATTAATATTTCTTATTTAAGTTTGAAATTAATTTATTTATTCGAAACTTTACGTTTATGTGAATTAAGTACGTTCTTCTTTTCGAATTTAAATTAAATATATTCAAAAAAAAAAAAAGACCTTATTCTATTTATTCGTTATTATTTATTCGTTTAATAAAAATTTCTTTCTTATTAATCATTCTTGTTTTATTTTAAGCGTTTCAATGTTTACTTATTTTGATTTATTACGAGAGATGGGTAGTATAAGAAGGGCATATAAGATAGAATTACATGTGCATTAGTAGCTAGTTAATGCTAGCATAAGAAATTAATTGTTATGTACGTGCAAGTGTTTATTGTTTAAATGTTGTAATTATATGTGCATAATAGAAATTGTTTGCTTCCACCAAACTCATTGTGTTATCGAATTTTGATTATGATTTGGTTGGGAAGTCATTAGTGAGACCTGAAATTGTTTATTTCAGAAATAAAATATTTCTTTCTAAGTATACCAACATAGGATCTCTCGAGAAGGATCGATATAGTGATCACTGATATTTTTGTGAAGAAAGTGCTGTTTAGATGTGAATATCTTGCTAGGATTCAATAGCAACCCAATTGTACTAAGTGATCATGAGAATGAAATGGATTATGAGTTTGACATTAATAGTTACACCAGCTTTGAACGCACTATGCATCATATATTAAGAACAGGAGAGCCTGATAGTGATGAGAAAACCCTTCGTGAGTTTGAATCGTGCTAGAGGGCATACCAGAGTTGATACATATAATGTTGTTTTAAGGCCTGATAGTGATACTGAGCCAAAGGAGGGTGATCCTCGGTTTTAAAGACTGCGAAAATCCACAAGGACAAGAAAACAATCTTATTATTTTAATATTGAGGAAGATGATGAATTTAATACGAGATCTGTACTCTAGGATGCTATAAGGAATCAAAGGACAAGACCGATAATGTTCCCTCTAAGATTGTTTCATTATTTATTTATGTTGGGAATAATGTGGGATAAGTCGCCAAACGGTAGTTTAAATTTATTGCATAGCGCTTTTATTTCATTTTGGGGACAAGTACGTCATTGTGGTTTCGAAATTGTTATTAACATTCTTTTGAGGAATAAAAGTTTATTTTGAGGAATAGAAGTTTATTTCGAGGAACAGAAGTTTATTTTGAGGAATAAAAGTTTCTTTTGAAGAATTAAAGTTAATTATTTAATTATCCGAGTGGTCAATCATTTAGTTTGGGCACGCGAAGAGGAATAATTTCTTTTATTACTATTCTTTGTGATGATTGCATTTGATTTGTTTCCCTCGATCGGATGTCCTTTATGTGAATGTCGATCGCGAATGATCGAGGAGAATTATTTTGCAATGATTGTTGCACCTTCGTAAATGATTTTATGTGAATATTGTTTATTGAGGCGATCTCTATGGTCAAATCAAATATTGCTTGATATAGAATGGCATGTAAGCGATGTTTAGAACCTAAGATAGAGTATATTAATTTCAGGTCGTGTTATAGAATGGCCAACAATAATGATTTAGTTGTTGCTATTCGCCACTTGGCGGAAAAGCTGATCCAAGAGAGAACTGAGCGTCCCGATTCTGCTGGGGACATGTTGGAGAGACTAGCAAAAGTTAAGTCACCATACTTTAAGGGGGAAACTGATCTTACTTTTTAGAGAACTAGTTTAGAGTTTGAGAAATTGTTTGAGGTTGTGAACTGTCCTTAGAATATGAGAGTGGGTCAAGTTGTCATGTATTTGAAAGATGGAGCTGATTTATGGTGGAGAGAGAATAGAGTTAGGCTTAGCACTGCTGAGAGATTCAATCAGGATTCAATTGTTACTGCCTTAAGGGAAAGTTTTACCCTACCTTTTATGAGAAAACAAAAAGTTTAGGAATTCATAAACCTTAGTATGGGGAGCATGACCATTGCCGATTACTATAGCAAATTTATAGCACTGTCGTGGTTTGCACCTGAGGTTGTAGCCACAGAGGAGCTAAAGGCTCTGAGGTTTAAGCAAGGTTTGACTGAGGAGATCAAATTAGGATTAGGTGGGGAAACCTACACATCTTTTGATATTGTGTATGAAAAAGCTGTTCATATTTATGGTTTGCAGTCTAGAAGGGACAAGAAAAATATTGTTCTTGGGGAGAAAAGAAAAGAGTTTAATGCTGGGGAAAACCAAGGGAATTTCAAGAGGAATATGAATGAAAATGGGAATGGGAATGGATATGGAAACTTTCAAGGAAGGAACAAACAGAGGCACAACAATAGGAACCAATCTGAGAGAGTGTATCAGTGTAAGATGTGCAATAACAACCATCCTGGTAGGAATTGTAAGGGAGAATTAATGAAGTGTAACTATTGTCAGAAGAAGGGGCATAGGGAGTATGAGTGCTTTACTAAGCAGAAAAAGGAACAAAATGGTAATGAGAGTGGTAACCAGGTGAAGTCGGAATTTAACCAGTCAAGAAATTAGAGTTCGAAGCCTATAGGGTCGCAAGACAGCCAAGGAAACCTCCATAAGTCTGCTAATTAGAATAACAACCATAACAAGGCCCCGGGTAAACTGTATGTGATAAGTCGAAATGAAGCTGAACGACCTGTTGACTTAGTTTCTGTTACTTTCCTATTAACTCCGTGCTAGTTAGAAAGTTATTTGGTTCAGGGAAAGCTTATTCTTTTGTTTCGTCACCTCTTATTAAGAGTCCGAAGTTAGTAGATTTTGAGGTGATTGATTTACCCATTAGTATTCCTACTGTTGTAACCATCAGGTGTACCAAATTGTTTAAGAACTTGCCTTGTGAACTATTTTTCGGTTGTGTGAGCTAGATGTGAGTTAAGAAGTCGGAATGAAGATCGAGGATGTTCCAATTGTGAATGAATTCATGGATGTGTTTCCTAGTGAGATTGCAGGTATGCCACTTGCTAAGAGTCGTTGAGTCCCCTATAGACTTAGTTCCTAGAATTACGCATATATCTAGAACACCATATAGAATGACACCTCCTGAAATGAGCTAATTAAGATAAAGTTGCAAGAGTTGTTTGGTCAAAGAATATATATTAGGCCTAGTGCATCACCGTGGGGAGCTCCTGTGTTGTTTATTAAGGAGAAAGATAAGAGTATGGAATTATGCATCGAATTTAGGGAACTAAACACCATCAAGAACAAGTACCATTCGCCTAGGATAGATGACATGTTGGATTAATTTAATTAGGCGAGTGTGTTCTCGAAGACTGATTTGTGTTTGAAGTACCACCAATTGAGAATAGCTGATAAGGGCCTAAGACCTCATTAGGATTCGTATTGTCATTATTGTTAGGTTATGATACATATGACAATACATAAATCATGCGGAAACAACCATTAAGCCAGGAATACATATTATTTACACATAATCATATAGCATAATTTAGATGCATACTCTTTGTTGCGTGCCTTCCCTAGCTGCGCCCGAACCGAACAAGAACAAGTCTTTAGGACTCCAAGTGTCGTCCCTCCGTAGATAGTCCACAGCACGTCCGGATCCGCCTTAAGATTGACCAACTAGAATCGCCCTTAAGGTACTAGAATTTTCGGCACTCTTAGGTAAGAAATATGGCTGAATTTTTCTCTCAAAACTCACTTTGAATACTTGAATTAATCTCTAAAATATGTGACCCTAGGCACGTATTTATAGAGTTATGGAAAGGGAATTGGAATCCTAGTAGGATACGAATTAATTAAACTTAGAATCCTACAAGAACTCTAATTAATTAATTTATCCTTTTAGGAATAGGAATTTAATCATATACTAATTCTAATAGTTTTAGGAATCATGCATGAACACAAACTCACACACACACGGCAGCCACGAGGGCCGCCCATGCGTGTGCGTGCGAGCAGCAGCCCACGCAGCGAGGCCATGGCCTTGGCGCGCGCTGGGCCTGCCTTGCGGTGGGCCTGGGCGCGGCCTTGGCTGGGCGCGCGTTTGGCTTGCTGGGCGATGGCCCGACTTCGTGCTGGGCCTTCGTCCGGCAGGCCTCGTCCGATGCTAATTCGTACGATACGCTTCCGATTAAATTCCCGGTTCCGGAATTCATTTCCGATACGAACAATATTTAATATTTCCGATTCCGGAATCAATTTCCGTTTCGAACAAATATTTAATATTTCCGTTTCCGGAATTATTTTCCGATTCCGATAATATTTCCGATTCTGACAATATTTCCGTTTCCGGCAATATTTCCGATTCTGGCAATATTTCCATTTCCGATAATATTTTCCGATACGTACCATGTTTCCGTTTCCGGCAACATCTACGACTTGGATAATATTTATATTTCCGATACGATCCATATTTCCGTTTCCGGCAATATCATCGTTTCCGGAGTATTCATTTCTTGCCTGTGACGATCTCAGCTCCCACTGAAACCAAGATCCGTCGATTCCGAATATCCATAGATGGAGTATCTAATGCCATTAAATACTTGATCCGTTTACGTACTATTTGTGTGACCCTACGGGTTCAGTCAAGAGTAAGCTGTGGATTAATATCATTAATTCCACTTGAACTGAAGCGGCCTCTAGCTAGGCATTCAGTTCACTTGATCTCACTGAATTATTAACTTGTTAATTAATACTGAACCGCATTTATTAGACTTAACATAGAATGCATACTTGGACCAAGGGCATTATTTCCTTCAGTCTCCCACTTGTCCTTAGGGACAAGTGTGCATTTCCTAATTCCTTTGTCGCTCGATGCTTGCTCTTGAACATAAGGTAAGAGTTGTCATCCTTATTATGTCCAGAGGTGTTCCTCGGTTTCAGAGTTCAACTGATCAAATAAACAGATAATCATAGCCTATGATTCATCCGAGCACGGCCATGCATTTCACAGTTTCTAGCTCTCCGAGTGGCCTTGTACAACTTTTAAGCATCTCATCCCGATTTATGGGAGGACAATCCCAATCTTGCGATCTTGAGATTAGACTTCGTTTGATAGGTGATTACCTGAGCGTTGCCTTTATAGCCTCCTTTTACGGTGCGACGGTTGGTCAACGTCAAAGCAACCAGTTCTCAAACAAGTAATCTCAAATCACTCAGGTATTGAGGATTTAGTGTCTAATAATTTAATGAAATTTACTTATGACAGACTTTCATCTCTTACAGTAAAGTTTCATAGGTCTTGTCCGATACTAGTCTTCCCAAATGAAGTATCTATGCAAATGATTATGACATTGCCATGTCCACATAGTTCAAGAAACAGAACTACTAGTCATCTTGCATTCTAATCGTCTAACGTTTTCTATGCGTCCAATTTTATAGAAAACTCCGACTATGCCCATTTTCAACCTTTGACATTCAAGTTCACTTGATAGACATTTCTTAGTCACAGGACTGGTCCTGACAGTCTATCTTGAATATATCGTCAAATTGAAGGGACTCATCATTTAATAAACCACAAATTAAATGGAAAAATGAATTCTTTTCATTTATTGTGAATGATTAACCAATAATGTTTTACAAAGATTTAAACTCTAAAACTTTAAAACATTAAATAGAGACATCAAAGCCATTCTCCAATATGCTTGATTCCCATAGCTGCAGTGTGCGAGTTGTGCTTCGCCTGCGGCAGAGGTTTAGTTAATGGATCTGATATGTTGTCATCAGTTCCAATTTTGCTTATCTCGACTTCTTTTCTTTCAACGAACTCTCGTAGAAGGTGAAATCTACGAAGTACATGCTTGACTCTCTGGTGGTGTCTAGGCTCTTTTGCCTGTGCAATAGCTCCGTTATTGTCACAATACAGGGCTATTGGTCCTTTAATGGAGGGGACTACACCAAGTTCACCTATGAACTTCCTTAGCCATATAGCTTCCTTTGCTGCTTCATGTGCAGCAATGTACTCCGCTTCAGTTGTAGAATCCGCAATGGTGCTTTGCTTAGCACTTTTCCAGCTTACTGCTCCTCCGTTGAGGCAGAAGACAAACCCAGACTGTGATCTGAAATCATCTTTGTCGGTTTGGAAACTTGCATCCGTATAGCCTTTAACAATTAATTCATCATCTCCACCATAGACCAGGAAGTCATCTTTGTGCCTTTTCAGGTACTTCAGAATGTTCTTGGCAGCAGTCCAATGCGCCTCTCCTGGGTCTGACTGGTATCTGCTCGTAGCACTGAGTGCGTACGCAACATCCGGGCGTGTACATATCATAGCATACATTATTGAACCAATCAATGATGCATATGGAATCCCATTCATTCGTCTACGCTCATCAAGTGTTTTTGGGCACTGAGTCTTGCTTAGAGTTATTCCATGAGACATGGGTAGGTAGCCTCGCCTGGAGTCCGCCATCTTGAACCTATCAAGCACCTTATTGATATAAGTGCTTTGACTAAGTCCAATCATCCTTTTAGATCTATCTCTGTAAATCTTGATGCCCAATATGTACTGTGCTTCTCCTAGATCCTTCATCGAAAAACATTTCCCAAGCCAAATCTTGACAGAATTCAACATAGGAATGTCATTTCCGATAAGCAATATGTCGTCGACATATAATACTAGGAAAGCAATTTTGCTCCCACTGACCTTCTTGTATACACAAGATTCGTCCGCGTTCTTGATGAAACCAAAGTCCTTGACTGCTTCATCAAAACGTATGTTCCAGCTCCTGGATGCCTGCTTCAATCCGTAGATTGATTTCTTTAGCTTGCATACCTTTTTAGCATTCTTTGGATCCTCAAAACCTTCAGGCTGTGTCATAAACACAGTTTCTGTTAAAATGCCGTTTAAGAAAGCAGTTTTGACATCCATCTGCCATATTTCGTAATCGTAATATGAAGCGATTGCTAACATTATCCGAATAGACTTTAGCATTGCAACTGGTGAAAAGGTTTCATCGTAGTCCACATCGTGGACTTGCCTGTAACCTTTTGCGACCAATCTAGCTTTGAAAACTTCAAGTTTCCCATCCTTGTCCTTTTTCAGTTTGAAAACCCATTTGCTTCCAATGGCTTGGTAGCCATCTGGCAAATCGACCAAATCCCATACTTGGTTTTCAGACATGGAGTCTAATTCAGATTGCATGGCTTCTTGCCATTGCTTGGAGCTAGGGCTCGTCATAGCTTGTTTGTAAGTCGCAGGTTCATCACTTTCAAGTAATAGAACGTCATAGCTCTCGTTCGTTAAAATACCTAAGTACCTTTCCGGTTGAGATTTATATCTTTGCGATCTACGCGGGGTAACATTTCTAGATTGACCATGATTCTCACCAAATTCTTCTAAAGATCTCTGAGTTTCATCCTGAATGTCATCTTGAGCATTCTCTAGAGTTTGTTGTTCGACTCGAATTTCTTCGAGGTCTACTTTTCTCCCACTTGTCATTTTGGAAATGTGATCTTTCTCCAAAAAGACACCATCTCGAGCAACAAACACCTTGTTCTCAGATGTATTGTAGAAGTAATACCCCTTTGTTTCCTTTGGATAGCCCACAAGGATACATTTGTCAGATTTTGGATGAAGTTTGTCTGAAATTAATCGTTTGACGTATACTTCACATCCCCAAATCTTAAGAAAAGACACATTTGGAGGCTTTCCAAACCATAATTCGTATGGAGTCTTTTCGACAGCTTTAGACGGAGCTCTATTTATAATGAGTGCAGCTGTATTTAGTGCATGTCCCCAAAATTCTAATGGAAGTTCGGCCTGACCCATCATTGACATGACCATGTCTAGCAAGGTTCTGTTCCTCCGTTCCGACACACCGTTCCATTGTGGTGTTCCTGGAGGAGTCAATTCTGATAGAATTCCACATTCTTTCAGATGGTCATCAAATTCATAGCTCAGATATTCACCGCCTCTATCAGACCGCAGTGCCTTAATCTTCTTGCCTAATTGATTCTCTACTTCACTCTGAAATTCCTTGAATTTGTCAAAGGATTCAGACTTATGCTTCATTAGGTAGACATAACCATACCTACTGAAGTTATCAGTGAAAGTGATAAAGTAGCTGAAACCACCTCTAGCATTTGTACTCATTGGTCCACATACATCTGTATGGATTAAACCCAATAGTTCATTTGCTCTTTCTCCAACTTTAGAGAAAGGTTGCTTTGTCATTTTGCCAAGTAAACATGATTCGCATTTACCATAATCCTCTAAGTCAAATGGTTCTAGAATTCCTTCCTTTTGAAGTCTTTCTAAGCGTTTCAAGTTTATATGGCCTAATCGACAATGCCACAGATAGGTGACATCTGAATCATCCTTTTTGGCCTTTTTGGTATTTATGTTATAAACTTGTTTGTCGTGATCTAATAAATAAAGTCCATTGACTAATCTAGCAGATCCATAAAACATCTCTTTAAAATAAAACGAACAACTATTGTCTTTTATTAAAAAGGAAAATCCCTTAGCATCTAAGCAAGAAACTGAAATGATGTTTTTAGTAAGACTTGGAACATGGAAACAATCTTCCAGTTCCAAAACTAGCCCGGAGGGCAACGACAAATAGTAAGTTCCTACAGCTAATGCAGCAATCCGTGCTCCATTTCCCACTCGTAGGTCGACTTCACCCTTGCTTAACTTTCTACTTCTTCTTAGTCCCTGTGGATTGGAACATAAGTGTGAGCCACAACCTGTATCTAATACCCAAGAAGTTGAATTAGCAAGTATACAGTCTATAACGAAAATACCTGAAGATGGAACGACTGTTCCATTCTTCTGATCTTCCTTTAGCTTTGGACATTCTCTTTTGTAATGGCCTATTCCATCACAATAAAGACAGCTTGAGGTGGACTTGTCCTGCTTTAATTTAGCATTGCCCTTGGACTTTCCACCTTTCTTGAACGGTCTCCTTCTAGCCTTGAGTAAATCTTTGGCTTCACAGACCAGTATTATTTCAGCCTTTCTGACAAGGTGAACAAATTCTGCAACTGTTTCTTCTCTTGGTTCACTTAGGTATAGTTGCTTGAAGCGACCAAACCCACTGTGTAGTGAATTGAGCAAGATAGAGACTGCCATCCTTTCGCTTATTGGTGTTCCTAGTAGACTTAGGCGATCAAAGTATGAACGCATAAGATCCACATGGAACCTCAGTGGGATGCCTACCCTCTGTTTTGTGCGAAGGAGCTGAACATGTGTTTCTTGGACTTCCATCCTATAACACCTGTTGGGAGAACTAACCTTTAGACCAGACATTGATTCAATCAACTCATGGACGTTCAGGTCCCTGTCCTTTGTGCTTCCACGACAGATATCCCTCAGATTCTTGATGAGCGTAAAAGGTTCATAGGCTACAAACCTTTTAGCCCAATCATCAGGGATATTGTTCAGCATGAGACTCATAACCTTTTTGAGATCCGCATCCCAGGCGTAAAATCTCTCAGGGGTCATGTCTCTGGCATAGTAGCTTGGCATGGGATGTGATAGTACATACTCAAGTCCATTGAGTTTGACTATTTCAACTAGCTTAGCTTCCCATTCAAGAAAATTTGCCAGGTTCAGCTTGACCATAAGCTCAGAACCCATGATGATGTTTTGATTGTTGTTTGCCATATTAAAAACTACAATTGAAAAGAATAAACAAATAAATAACCATTCACAGTTTTTCTTAATAAACTTAAATTCTAGCATACATGCATAATTCAATGTTTATTAAGCATTTTATTCAAGTTATGTGTTCCGGCAGGTGTGAATAAAATGATTCCAAGATCCTAAAATCATTGAAGAACTAAGCACAGTTTGTCGACTTAATCCTAAAACATCTTAGGTAAGCAAAAGCCTTTTGCTAATAGTCTAGAAACTATTCTTGGTTGATAGGTACGTCTAAGAACTTATTAGGTAAACCTATCGATTTTGCCACGACATAAAAGGACTCCTTACTTATATCGTTGAGTTTCACCAAAACTAACATGTACTCACAATTATTTGTGTACCTTGCCCCTTTAGGACCAATAAGTAACACCTCGCTGAGCGAAAACTATTACTAGATTGATGTAAAGGATATCCAAGCAAGTGTATATTTTGGCATGGCACCTTTTAACTCAATTTTTAAGTTTGGAACTTAAGGCTCTTACTATGTTGGTTAGATTTTAAGTGAACTAAAATCCTTAATCATGCAACATAATCAAGCTTTTGATCTCATGCATTTTAAGACATATTTAAAAGCAATAAATAACTTAAAACATGCATAAGATAAATGTGATCTAGTATGGCCCGACTTCATCTTGAAGCTTTGACTTCAAAGTCCGTCTTGAAAATCTCCGTGGGAGGCACCATTTTCTTCAAATAGGATAAGCTATAATTAATTACAACTATTTGATGGTACGCAGACCATATTTGAATTGAAAAATAACTTTGGTACTTTAGACCAATTACATTCAAATTAATGGTACGCAGACCATATTTTCTATCCTATTTGGGCCATACTAGTCACTTCATAACCTGCAAAACAGTACATATACAATATATACCATTCACCCATTCATTATCGTGAATGGCCCACATCGCTGGTTAGTAAAACACATTATGCATCACGTAAACATTTGCAGCAATTAATCAAGGGCACCAATAATCTACCAATTATTCAGTCCTTATTAATACTAATCAAGTTGTTTTAACCTTAAGGATTTGTAGACCTAATCAAGAGTTTTATGACTAAAAGGGCTCCCACTTAAACCAATAAATTCATATGCTTTACTAATTTTAAACATAAAAATGTATTTCTAGTCTAACCGGAAACATACAAATTTAATTAAAATTTAAAGCCCATATAAATTTATAATTAAATCCAAAAATTTTAATTTGATTTCAGTCGTATTTAAATTAATTCATGTATTTAATTTTAGTAAAATAATTAGAATAAATAAAATTTATTATAATTACAATATTCAAAATTAAAATCCAAGAAAATAATTTAAATTATTAATTTTAAAATTAATTAAAATTACGTAAACTGAAAAATTTCAAATTAAACATTCAAAACGATCTAATCGCAACGCAAACACCCTACGCATTGCGGGCCCATGGGCCGCACGCACACAGCCATCGCTGGCCATGTGCGCGCAGCCCATGCGCTCGTCGCATAGCTTCTGCATCTTCCATCGCAAGCCATCGCACGCTATGGTGCTCGCTGCGCGCGTGCCAGCGCTCGACGCACGCGAGCCATCGCTCGACGCACGCGAGCCATCGCTCGCTGTGCGCGCTCGCCAGCGCTCGCTGCGCGCGAGCCATTGCTCGATGTGCGCGCGAGCCATCGCTCGCTGTGCGCGCGAGCCATCGCTCGCTGTGCGCGCGAGCAATTGCGCGCGATCAATCGCTGGGCGCAGCGCTCGTGGCACGCGAGCTTGCGCTCGCTGCGCGCGAGGCTGCGCGCGCTTGCGCGAGGCAGTGCGCGTCGTGGCGCAGCTCGCTTGCTGCCCACACGCGACTGCCTTAGCTTGCCTTTCGCCCATGCCCATTTGTTCATAGCTCGTGGCCCACGACACAAGGCAGGGCTGCTGCCTTGTGCTCGTGCACCATGCCCTTGCTCATTGCATTCGTGCCGCACGGGCGACGAGCTCCCTTGCTCGTCGTCGCATGCCCGCACTATACAACACCCCTTAAGGGTAACACGAAGCGTCCATTGCTTTGTGCGTGCAAGTTATATGAACGAATCGCATAAAAATTAAAATTTATATTTAAAATTAATGACAAATTAATAAATAATATTAATTTCATAATTTTAGGGCGAAAAATCGAAAATTTATTATCCAATTGATTTCCGATTATTATGGATTCAAGTCTAGGTCATAAAAATTTAAAATTTATCATAAATTTACAATTTTTATGGTGGTTTTTAATCATAGGTTTCTAATTAAATTATAATTAATTATGAAAATGAAATTAATTCTAAATTATTCTAATTTTCAACAAATTAATCATAATTACAAATTAGATTGCATAATTAACAAGGCTAGGCATTCAAACTTGTTAAACATATACTGTAGGTCAATCAAAAATTCAAGATTTATCAACAAGAATCGCAAATATTTAATTTAACATCTTAAATTTACGAAATTTTGCATTCGAAAAACTAAAACCTTCGAAAAGTCATAGTTAGGCTTCGAATTTGAGAATTCTGGGTTCGGCAGAAACATGGTATTTTTGTCAAAATTTTAGAATGCCTTTTACATGCGGAATTGACACAAAAATCACTCGATTTGGATGAGTAACGAAGAAACTGCCGAAAAACTGCGTACGTATAATTAAATAAACGCAATTTGCAATTAATTAACAATTACGAAAATTAATCACCCCTTTTAATTCTTGCAAATTTGTAATATTTAACCATGTTCATGCAATTTAGATTATGAAAATAATAAGGGGCTCGTAATACCACTGTTAGGTTATGATACATATGACAATACATAAATCATGCGGAAACAACCATTAAGCCAGGAATACATATTATTTACACATAATCATATAGCATAATTTAGATGCATACTCTTTGTTGCGTGCCTTCCCTAGCTGCGCCCGAACCGAACAAGAACAAGTCTTTAGGACTCCAAGTGTCGTCCCTCCGTAGATAGTCCACAGCACGTCCGGATCCGCCTTAAGATTGACCAACTAGAATCGCCCTTAAGGTACTAGAATTTTCGGCACTCTTAGGTAAGAAATATGGCTGAATTTTTCTCTCAAAACTCACTTTGAATACTTGAATTAATCTCTAAAATATGTGACCCTAGGCACGTATTTATAGAGTTATGGAAAGGGAATTGGAATCCTAGTAGGATACGAATTAATTAAACTTAGAATCCTACAAGAACACTAATTAATTAATTTATCCTTTTAGGAATAGGAATTTAATCATATACTAATTCTAATAGTTTTAGGAATCATGCATGAACACAAACTCACACACACACGGCAGCCACGAGGGCCGCCCATGCGTGTGCGTGCGAGCAGCAGCCCACGCAGCGAGGCCATGGCCTTGGCGCGCGCTGGGCCTGCCTTGCGGTGGGCCTGGGCGCTGCCTTGGCTGGGCGCGCGTTTGGCTTGCTGGGCGATGGCCCGACTTCGTGCTGGGCCTTCGTCCGGCAGGCCTCGTCCGATGCTAATTCGTACGATACGCTTCCGATTAAATTCCCGGTTCCGGAATTCATTTCCGATACGAACAATATTTAATATTTCCGATTCCGGAATAAATTTCCGTTTCGAACAAATATTTAATATTTCCGTTTCCGGAATTATTTTCCGATTCCGATAATATTTCCGATTCTGACAATATTTCCGTTTCCGGCAATATTTCCGATTCTGGAAATATTTCCATTTCCGATAATATTTTCCGATACGTACCATGTTTCCGTTTCCGGCAACATCTACGACTTGGATAATATTTATATTTCCGATACGATCCATATTTCCGTTTCCGGCAATATCATCGTTTCCGGAGTATTCATTTCTTGCCTGTGACGATCTCAGCTCCCACTGAAACCAAGATCCGTCGATTCCGAATATCCATAGATGGAGTATCTAATGCCATTAAATACTTGATCCGTTTACGTACTATTTGTGTGACCCTACGGGTTCAGTCAAGAGTAAGCTGTGGATTAATATCATTAATTCCACTTGAACTGAAGCGGCCTCTAGCTAGGCATTCAGTTCACTTGATCTCACTGAATTATTAACTTGTTAATCAATACTGAACCGCATTTATTAGACTTAACATAGAATGCATACTTGGACCAAGGGCATTATTTCCTTCAATTATGGGTTTAGAGAAATGCCTTTAGGGTTAACCAATGCACCTGCCATAGTATGGATTTGATGAATAAGATTTTCCACGAATTTCGAATTAATTAAGTTCGTTATTATGTTATTGATGATATCCTGATTTATTCAAGGAATGAGAAAGAGCATGACAAACACTTAAGGATTATTTGGAGACGCTTAGAAAGAATCTAGATTTATAAAATGAAGTATACAAATCTTGAAGTCATGTGTGTATAAGTGGCACCGACGGAAAAGTGAAGGACTAAATTGATTGAAAACTATGTTACGTGAGGGAATAAATTTAAGAGAAGATTCGAGTGGTCCAGGATCGTTAGATATCATTTGGCGTCTTGAAAAGATGGGAGGAATTATATGAATTAGTGAAAGAGCTAAGAGTTAAGCCCAAAAGTCATACATCCATGAAAGGTGTAATGAGGTTTGGTAAAAAGGAAAAGTTGACCAGAAGGAGTCTTTGTAGATCCTACTAAGATTCAAGCTGTGAGTAAGTGACCTATTTCAAGAACGCGTCTGATATCTGAAGTTTTCTAGGCCTAGATGACCATTATAGGAGGTTGTGAAATACTTTTGGAAGAAAGCAAAACCAATGACCAACTTGTTGAAAAAGGAATCGAAATTCAAGTGAAGTGAGAAATGTGAGGAAGCTTTCTAGATTTAGCTATTGTCGCGTCAATAGAAACCTTATAAGGCTAATTACCAAACCCATGACCTAGAGTTAGCTGTTATGGTGTTATCTACGAATATTTGGAGACATTACCTTTATAGGGCAACATGTAAGACCCTTACCGAGAACAAAAGTCTGAAATTTTTGCAATAAGGTCCAGTTGAATCTTGGGGACAACATTGAAAGTGAATACTGCCTTCCACCCAGCAACCGATAGACAGATTGAGATTACTAACGGAATTTATGTTGAAACCTGTGTTATTGACTTTAAGGGTAATTGGGAAAACCACCTAGAGTCTATTGAATTTCTTGCAACAATAGTTACTATGCAAGCTTTAAGATGACACCTGTTGAGGAATTGTGTGGAAAGAAGTGTAGAAATCCCACTTGCTACGATTTTAGTGGAAATATAGCATTGGGGACATGATTCGTTGAAGTAGAAATATCCAAGCTTATTCCCTGAGATGAGTTACGAGGGCGTAACTCGTTTTCTTTAAGAGGGGTAGAATGCGATAGAAATTCGCGCTTTTACCTATTTTTATAGCAATTTTATGCATTTTATGCTCATTTTTAGCAACTTATACATGTTGATGCAAGTAAATAGATTCTCCGCATAAGAAAATGTGTTCGTGAATATTACAAGTAACTCTTAGTTGGCAAAAGAGTGAACAAGAGTGGCACAAAGTACTTGTACAATAAGAATAAGTTGAAAAGTTTGGAAAGATATGTGAATTTTCGTGTCAAGTTTCGGGACGAAACTTCTTTTAAGAGGGGTAGATTGTAATCCCCCGTAATTTTATACATTTTATTTATATATTTTAACGTATATTTAATAACTAATTTATGAATTTTAGAAATAAATATATAAATAACGTATATTTATTTATTACATTTTTAATGTTTTTAATGATTTACGAAATCAAAAATAATTTTTGAATTTTATGTTGAAAAGAATTTGAATTACGAAAACACATTGGAATTTGGAAAATAAGCCTAATCGATTTTGGATTCAAACGTAAAAGTTCAATTCTAATCCTAGCCCAATTTGATAAAGCCCAAAACAAATAACCCCCATCCTAATTTCAATATGCACGTGAACCAACTCTCCTCTCCTCTCATTCAACTTCACGTGAAAATAAGATTTGCAAACCCTCATTGCTCCTTCACGTAATCCTGCAGAATAGCTTCACCCTTGCCGCCGCCGGTCAACCGACCACACCGGACCACCGCTCCGCCGTCCGATAACTCTCTCTCCCCCTTCTCTTCTCTTTCGTTTTTCCTTTCATCTATCGTTGTTCTTTGTTTTCTTCCCTCACTTGTGCTCTGTTTTGCGCACAACCAGGCCAGCCACCACCGACCACCGGTGTTCCGCGCAACCGTCGGCCTTCTGTGACCTTAACGTCGTTTCCCCCTTGCTGGTCGGTGTCTGTTTTGTGTTCTCCTCCCTCGTTCCTTCTGCCCCTCTCACATCGCTGCACGTGCAACCACCACTGCGCGACCACCTAGAGCATCAGCTGCGTCACCCAGCGCCGACAACCACCACCAGCCGCGCCGCCCTACTGCCGGCATCACTCCTGTTATTCTCTCTCTTTTGGGTATTTCCTTAACCCTAAACCAATTAGTGAAGTTAAATAAGTTTTAATAATTTAAATTATGTTCTCGAATTTAAACTATACGTTTTTTATGAGTTAGTTAGGATTTCCAGATTTCATATTATGCTTGAATAATAATTTAATTTTCAAATTATGTAATTGCCTTGAAATAATGATTTTTAATTATTTAAAGCATGAATTTTAAGGTTTTTGTAGTTTTGAAACCATGGTAGGATGATTATAAGTTATTAAAGTTATTGTTTTTATAATTTCAAACATGTTAATTATGTTTTGGAGCAGTTTGAAAGTAGTTATATTGCTGGAAATTTAAAGTATGATGCTTTGAAGAGTTTTCAACGAATTTCAATAATTAATATAATAATTATGATGCTAGGAAACCAAATATTCAAGTTTCGATATTGGAAAATGTTCTAATTATGTTTAGGAGGGGTTTGAAGCTCCCTAATGTTGCTGAAAATTCAATATGAATTGATATGAGTCTATATTGGTTGTTGTTAGGTGGAGAATTCTCCGTAGGCGACTTTTGAATTCTTAAAGTGGTCTCGCATTTTGTTTACACAAGGTACGTACATACCTGTGTGCTTGGAATGTGTGCTAATTATTGAAACCATGTTGAATTGTTGATGAACTTGGTTATGTTGATATCGTTGATGAATTTAGTCAGGTTGAATATTGCATGTTTAATACTGTTGGTTGGACATATTGAACCTATATTGCATTTTGAGGATTATAGCATGTTAGTATGGATGGTTGATACAAACATGTTTGATTGGGAACACTAGATTACTTTGTATATAATTCAGATCAGTGGATTGTTGTTCCCTTTTAGCTTTTTCACTACTTTATGAGGGCCGAGGACCTCATTTAGTAAGTTGAAACCTTATACCCATATACAGGGTTGATCAGTATTAAAGGAAGGATTGGAGTTAATTGGAATGAGTCTTGTTTGATGCCTTTGTGATCACTTACTTAATTCCAAGATAAAAACAGTTGTAAATAAATGTGGATTGTATGCCTTATGTGATTGTTGAGTCATAACAGGGTGTCAATTTGTAAATCATGTAAAGTGAAACTGAGTAGCAATAGCTTTAGACTGTGCACGTCTAAAGTGACGGACAAACAGGAGTTGGGGTTCATGGTGGTAGCCCATGGCCTTTATCTCGGACCGGATTGATCACCGTGTCCTATTTTTATTCAAACGTTCCTCGATATCGCAGGTCACTGAGGTTACGGAGTCGCGCCCGTACCTCGTCTTCCTTAGTGAAGCCTCTAGCTAGAAAACTCGGTCCATTGTCTATTTCAACTAAAATAATATTATTGTTATTAAAGTCCAGTCTAGCCTAGTCTAGTTAAGTATGGTCGTCAAATTATCATGTTTTGTCTGCCCTTGTTTATGTTCATTAGTATCATGTTAGGGTTGTTCGTTAATAGTATCATGTTAGGATTATTATTGTTTTAGTATGTAGTACTCAGCTTTGCTGATTACGTGCTTTGTTTGTGCATGTTGATCATGGCTATGCCTTATTGATCCTGTGATGACCCAATCTTGGTGAGCAGTCTCTAGGGATCAATAAGCATCGTCCATTACAGGTTTGAAGGTGATGCATCATGGGGTTCGGGATTGAAGAGCTGTGTAGTTATTAAATTGTTTTGTTTTAAGTTTGATGTTGAATTTGTTTGGCCTGTTTTAAAGAGACTCGAACTTTGTTTTAATTAATTACGCTGACTTTGTTTTGTCGGTTGGTTTTAGATTTTATTCCGTAGTTGACTTATTTAAATTATTAAAGTTAGTTATTATGTTTTCCGCTGCAAAATTCTGAATAAGCCGATACGTTTTCACACGGGCGATAATGCCTTGATAATTCTCTACGTTTTATATAAAAAGGTTATTTTAGAAAAGAGACAATTTTCGGGGTGTTACACTATCACTACCCTCAATTCCACCCCTCCGCCTCTCCCTTCCCCTCCAATCTTGGTTCGCTGGTACCCCCCTCCACTCGGCACCTTCAAACTCAACTTCGACGGCTCCAGTAAATCTTCTTCAGCAGCAGCAGGAATCATCATCCGTAATAATGAAGGAATTTCGATTTCAGCATGTACTTTTAATCTTGGTCAAACTCAAGCTTTCATGGCTGAAGCCATCGCTCTCCACAAAGGTCTACAAGAAGCTAGGCGTCTTCAGATCGATAATCTCCTCATCGAAGGTGACAATCTTCTTATCATTAATGCAGTTAAAGGGGTGTGGTCTACTCCTTGGAAGATCAGTAACATTATTTCTGATATCAAACATCTCCTCAACCTCTTTACCACGTGGGATATCAAGCACATTTTCAGAGAAGCAAATTCGGCTGCAGATTGGATAGCGAATGTCGGTCACCTAATTGTTGGAAATATGTATATAGATCCTACTACTAGCCAGAGATTAGCTACTATTTTGTGTAATGATTACTCAGGAGTGACTCTCGTGCGGAGAGGCTCCTAAGTATATTCTCCTTACCCTTCAAAAAAAAATATATATATATACTAGAAATAAAATAGGGTTAAAGTGAATTATGTGAATAGTGCAAAAAGTCAAACCGGTGCGTGTATTCCGGGACGAAGGGAGTATTTGATACTACAAATATTATTGTCTAAGTTTGTATGTATTAGGATTCTAGAGTTAGAGTTGTATAGGCAATACTTTTTTATAAATATGATGAACATATCAATGAACGAGAGCATTCAACCTTTGATGATAACAAGAACACGGTAGTTGTTCATATCCATGACGACAATTAAATTCCTTGACGGCAAAATTCTTCGCTCTTGGTTGGTCTCTTTTAGCCGGAGTCGGTTTCTCTACACTTACGCTTTAAAATATGAACTTTATGGTAAAATTGGTTCAAATTATTAGGTTACTGGGGTATAATTTGAATAGCTTTTACATCAGTTTTGATGCTTTCGAACTACTTAAGCATAATGTTTGAAAAAAATTAGTACTTCATTTGTGTACGTAGTGTAGTTGGCACTTGGCAGCTGAAGGTATAAGAGTAGGAAGAAAATCTCCCGAAGCTCGTTCTCTGGAAGATTGATAATTGATGATTTTTCTTTTAATAATTTTTTATTAATTAATTAGGGACCTTTTGGTAATTTTATTTTCTGCATAAAGAAAATATTTTCTGCATTAAGTAACACCCTATAATAATTGTGGGGTCATTCCTAATTTAGAAGTGTAACAACTAATCTGAGACGGACGAAAAATAGAAAGTGTAACAACTAATCTGGGACGGAGGGAGTAAATGACAAAATACAAAATCTGAAGAAAAAAAAATAAGGGTGTAGCTAAATGCATAATTAATTTTCTTAATAAAAAATCGAAAATGACAAAAATAACCTCAAAATGTAAAAAAAAAAATTGTCACCTTCCCACTTGATCGGTTAATGACGCTTATAAGTTGAAGGAAGAACGTCGTTAATGGCGGATGAAATCAACCTCTTTATATGAAATCCTTGGATTTGGATTTTATCATCCCTGAGTGCCCCGATTCTGCAGGGGACATGTTTGAAAGGCTTGCAAAAATTCAAGCCCCCATACTTCAAGGGGCAAGCAGATCCCACCTTCATAGAAAACTAGATTAGGGAGTTTGAAAAACTATTTGGGGCGGTAAACTGTCCTGAAAACATGAAAGTAGGCCAAGCTTTCCTTTACCTAAAAGATGAGGCCGATCTGTGGTGGAGAGAGAATAGAACTAGGCTAAGTGTTGTTGAAGGATTTAATTGGGACTCGTTTGTTGTTGCATTAAGGGAAAAGTTTTATCCTCCTTTCATGAGAAACCAAAAGGCACAAGAATTCATCAACCTTAGGATGAAGAATATGACCATTGCTGATTACTATAGCAAGTTTATAGTGTTGTCGAGGTTTGCACCTGAGGTTGTATCCACAGAGGAGCTAAAGGCTCAGAGGTTTGAGCAAGGGTTGACCGATGAGATCCAGCTGGGATTAGGTGGGGAAACCTTTACATCCTTAGACATTGTGTATGGGAGAGCTGCCCATATTTATGGCTTGCAGTTCAGAAGGGACAAGAAAAAAGTTGTTGTTGGGGATAAAAGAAAAGAGTTTAATGCTGGGGGAAGTCAAGGGAACTTCAAAAGGAATAGGAATGGAAATGGTAACGGGATGAGAAACAACCAGGGAAATAACTACAACAATAGAAACCAATCTGAGAGAACGTACCACTGCAAGAGGTGCAACAATAACCACCCTGGGAAGGACTGTAAGGGAGAATTGGTGATTTGCAACTACTGTCAGAAAAAGGGGCATAGAGAGTTTGAGTGCTTCACTGAGAAGAAGAGGGAGCAGAATGGTAGTAGGATTGGTAACCAAGGGAAACCAGGGTTTAACCATTCAGGGAACCAAAGTTCAAAGCCTGTAGGGTCGCAAAATATCCAGGGAAAGCACAATAAGTCTGTCGATGAGAACAACAACCATAATAAGGCTCCGGGTAAACTGTTCGTGATGAGTAGGAATGAAGCTGAACATTCTACAGACGTAGTCCATGGTAATTTTTCTATTAACTCCGTGCTAGTTAAAACGTTGTTTGATTCAGGGGTAATTCATTATTTTGTTTCGTCATCTGTTGTTAAGAGTCTAAATGTAGTAGATTTTGAGGTGATTGATTTACCTGTTAGTGTACCTACTGGTGTAACCATAAGGTGTATCAAGTTGTTTAAGAACTTGCCTTTGAAGATAAAATATTGCGTTTTCCTTCTGATTTGATAAATTTTAATCTGGGAAACCTAGATGTAATTCTGGGAATGGATTGGCTAAGTTTGTACAAGGCTAAGATAGACTATGAAATTCAGAAAGTAAGTTTAAGGAACCCTATTGAAAGGTTGTCCTCATATAGATATTTTAAGAAGTCAAAGAACCTTTAGTTATTTCTGCAATGCAAGTGAGAAATCGATTAAGAAGGGGTGTGAGCTATTTTTCTGTAGTGTGCTAGTTGGGAGTAAAGAAGTTGGAGTGAAGATCGAGGATGTTCCTAGTGTGAATGAATTCATTAATGTGATTCCGAGTGAAATTGCGAGTATGTCACCAGCTAGAGCCTTTGAGTTAACTATAGAGTTAAATTCTGAAACGACACGTATATCTAAAGCACTGTATAGCATGACACCTCCTAAAATGGGCGAATTAAGACACAATTGCTGATATGTGTGTTTTATATAGAGTTTTTACCCCCGTCCCTTAGTACTTTTTGATCTCAAATGAGCTCTTCGGAGCGATTTTTAGTACTAATGTGCTTCTTGTAGTGTGTTTGTAGTTTCAGGTTCATCATTGTAGGAATTAGCACATTTTTGTGCATTTCCTACACATTTGAATCAATACAAGAGATTATGTACTTTCGAGAGCACAAACATAAAGTTTGAAGAGTTTTGAAGCAAAGCGAATAACGAAGGAAGTACAAAAATGACTATAGTCCACTATTTTAAGCATAACTCAAGTTCTACAACTCCAAATGATACAATTCTAACTGGGTTGGATTCTAGACTTCAATATCTTTCCAACAAGTGGTCACTCGCCTAATTCCGACGAATAACGAAGGAGATATGACGTTTTGAAGATAGAGGATCGTGCAGTTTCAACACGCGCCCGATCGGGCGGGCTTCGCCCGATGCGGATCGGGCGGTCATTCTGGGCGTTGTTCTGGGCATTTTGCAAATGCCCGATCGGGCGGAATTTCGCCCGATCGGGCCGACTATCGAGCACATCGCCCGATCGGGCGAAGCGTCGCCCAATCGGGCGACGCCAACCTCCAGCGTATTTCGCGTGTTTTTATTTCCGATTTTGGGCTCTATTTTGGGCAAACTATAAATACTAGCCCCTTATATTTTTAGTGACATCTATTATTCTAGTTTCTAATACTTAGTTTATTTCTAGTTTTCCCTCCAATTGTTCAAATACTTAGTTTTAAATTTCAAGTAAAGATTCAAGCTTTATTATTTATTTGTTCTTCAATTCGGTATTATTTCCTACCTTAATTTATTTTGTTGCTTTAATCATGTTTTCCATTATGCTAATTGCGTTGTTATTTATTATCATGAGTGAGTAGTTTAATTTCTAGGGTTTAGGGGATCCATGAATGCATGATTGGGATTATATGTGGACTTGATTATTGATTGAGTTTATTTCTAGTTTATTTCTAATACTTAGTTTCTAATACTTAGTTTATTTGAGTTTGATTAACCTTAGATTATGCGCCGAGAGGTATAAATATGATGTTTTTGGTCTGTGGCTATTAGATAGGAATTATTTCTAGTACGTAGCGAGAGCCCGCTAGTTGTTCTATCCTAAGGAATTCATAAGATTCGAGAGATGCATGATTTCCTAGTTATTATTGTTAATTGATTGTTATTGTCCGTTGTCCAATCCCGGTTTGTGCTGCCCTAGATTCCCTTAATATTGTTATATTCCAGTTTGATTTTTTGCCTTAGCTTAATTTACAAACCAATCCAACTTTTTGTTACCAGTAGTCTAGATTAGTTAATTAATAGTAGAAGAACGTTGTTTCCCTGTGGATACGATCCCTGCTTCCCTTGCTATATTTTTAGTTGGTGAACGTTAGGTTTATCTTTGATAGGAGTGCGATTTAGCCTGTCAAATTTTGGCGCCGTTGCCGGGGAAATGGTTTTATTTTCTGTTATTAATTGTTTTTTTCTAGATTATTGTTTGTTACTTCTCAAGGGACTCCCGTTCCTTGAGATCGGATCTCACGACTGTTTTCTAGTTTTTGCTTGTTTATGCCCAGAACTGTCCATACCAGCGATCTGACTTCGTTCGATCCTGAACCTGAACGGACCTTTCGTAGACGGCGTAGATTCGTTGAACAGTTGAGAGACTATTCTGACTCTAAATCCGATTATCTGATTAGCAATCTATTTCATACAGATTCAGAGATGGGTGACCAAGCATCACCATCGCCACCGCCACTTGTGCCAAGGCTTACAGACTATTCTAAACCAAGTCTGTCTATGCTTCCCAAGGCAATCATGCCTTCCATTGCGGTCGAGAATTTCAAGATCGAACCCCAGCTGATAAACATGATCGAGAGACACCAATTCGGTGGGGAAAAGGGTGAAGATCCCAATCTCCATATTCAGTCTTTCATCCAGTATTGTGCCACCATTAAGCAGAAGAATTTAACACCGGAGCAGACTATGGAGATACTCTTTCCATTTTCATTGAGTGGGAAGGCAAAGCTATGGATTAACAGTCTCAACCGCGCAGCTATGAAAATCACCGATTGGAATTCCTTGGCCCTTGCGTTCTATGTTAAATATTTCCCACCTGAGAAGACAGCTCGTCTGAGGGGTCAGATACTATGTATCTCTCAACAAGCAGATGAGAGTTTGTTCGAAGTTTGGGAGAGATTCAAGGATTTGCAGAGAGAGTACCCGCATCATGGTTTGGATGACTGGTTTCTGGTTCAGTAGTTCTATAATGGTCTGGGTAATGAGTCTAGGTGTCTTTTGGATTCAGCTGCCAGTGGGAGATTTATGCAACTGGAGGTGCCTAGAGCTTTAGAGGTGATTGAGGAGATGGCCATCCATAGTGCCCAATATGGGAATCCTAGAAGTTTTGCCGACCGGGGTGTTAAGCATGAGATGAATTCTATTGAACAACTTACTGCTCAGCTAACTGCCCTACATCACAAGCTAGACAATATACAGATCGCATCTTCCCAATCCACCCAACATGCTAGTGTCGCTGCAATGAGTGCCCAATCTGCCAATGTCTGTAATAGTTGTGGGATGCAAGGCCATTATGCACAGGAATGCCGGAGCTCTATCGAACAATGCAATGCATTCCAGTCCTACAAGAAGAACAATCCGTACTCCAACTCTTACAATGAGGGGTATAAAAACAACCCCCTACTATCATATAGGAGTACTAATGTCCAGAACCCCCATCAGATTCAACACCCTCCACCACCACAACAACAGTACCAACCGCCACCACAACAGTCATACCAACCGCGGAGTAACTACAACCCGCAGCCTAGTGGACCACCTGGTTTTCCTCCACAACATCAACCCACACAACCTGATCCCATGCTTGTAGAGATGAGGAATATGATGTTGGAATTGCAGAGATCTCTGAGCGAAAAGGATGCCAAAATCGATGCCCTCACTGCTCATAACAAGATCATGGATAAACAGTTGGCACAAATGGCTACTACTCTTGCAGAGAGATGTCAACTCCCTTCACAGCCTGTGACCAGAGAGTCTGTAAATGTTGTCACTTTGCGGAGTGGATATGAGTATGATGGGCCGCCTATGACTATAGAGGAAGAGGTTGAAGTATCTGTCAGTGGTGCTGTGCCAAGAGAAAGTGAGAAGGTGGTCAAGGAGAAGGAAGCTGACACAAGGGTTGAGAATAAAGTTGAGATACAAGTTCCACCTATCAAACTTCCCTTCCCTCATCGTCAGCTAAAGAACAAGCTAGACAAGCAGTTTGGTAAGTTCTTAGAAGTGGTAAAGAATCTGCAGGTAACGGTCCCTTTCACCGAATTAATTACTCAAGTACCTGCATATGCTAAATACATGAAAGACATCTTGACTAGGAAGAGAGAATTTAGTGAGGTGGAGACTGTTGCATTTACTGAAGAGTGCAGTGCCTTACTACAAAATAAGTCTCCACCCAAGTTGAAGGACCCCGGGAGTTTCTCTATCCCGTGTAATATTGGCAACCTTTTTATTGACAAAGCCTTATGTGATTTAGGTGCCAGTGTTAGTGTCATGCCCCTGTCTGTATGTACTAAGTTGAACATGGGTGATTTAAAAGTTACCAACATAACTCTGCAAATGGCTGATAGATCTGTAAAATACCCCCTAGGTGTTTTAGAAGATGTGCCTGTTATAGTGGGTAAATTTTTTATTCCTATTGATTTTGTTGTGTTGGACATGGAAGAGGACAGGCAGATTCCTATTATTTTAGGTCGACCTTTCCTACACACTGCGGAGGCAATCATAGATGTCAAAAATGGTAAGCTGACCTTGAATGTAGGGGATGACAAGGTTACTTTCAATTTAACCCATGTTGCTAAGAGCCCTATGGTAGAGGAGTCATGTTTTGGAGTCAATGTTTCTAATGATTATTTTAACACTGAATTGACTCATACTAACTCTAATAACTCCTCGGAAAAAGCGCATGTTTCAAATTGTTTTGCAGGTGGAGGCGATCGGAGTATGAACTCTTTGGCATGGGTTCGAAAGGAAGCACGATTTGATGATGCTGAGACCCGAAAGGCCGAAAGCTCGGTGAACGGTGGGCACCGCATTCATGATAGGGGTCGTGATCTGTCATTTCCAGCACCACATAGCTCATCCAAGGCATTTGAATTGACACCAGATGGCATCATCTATAGTGCCCCCATTCGATGAGTTGTCGTGGCTCTCATCCCCTTCCTTTCGTTGTCTACACATAAACTGAGATTGTGTAATGGGGACATTGCATCAATCTAATAGGGGATGAGTATTTCACTATCCATTTATTGCTTTTCGTAGTGTATTTTTCGCTTTCGTTTGTGTGTTTTAGTATAATTTTTGAGCAAGTGTGTGTTTCATTGTAGTTTTTGGTGTTAGAGAGGTGAGAAGAGGGTATTTTACGGTTTGGACGTTTAATGCTGTGCAGGTCTAAGGCTCCAAGTTCGAAAAAGTTGAATTCAAGCTGAAACGGAGTAGTCTGCGTTTCGCCCGATCCGGATCGGGCGAGGAGCGCCCGATCGGGCGCTTGTCGATTCAAGGAAAATGTTGGAAAATCGCCCGAACGGGCGACGGTTGCCCGATCGACTCAAAGGGCGAGTCAAATTCCCGATCGGGCGGTTGGTGATGACGTCAATTCGAGGGTTTGAGATGATTCTGGGTTGGAAATAGTCGGAAAAAATGGGCAATGCATTTCGCCCGATCTGGATCGGGCGAGGAGCGCCCGATCGGGCTCGCACAGATTCAACGAAGAGGTTCGAAATTAGCCCGATCGGGCGATCTGCTGCCCGATCGGGCGATTTGCGAATCAGCGACAAATAAGCCACGGGTTGCTCACTTTTCTCATGATACCCCTTGAGCCAATGAGGACATTGTCTGCTTTAGCTTGGGGGTGTGAGGGGGTCGAAAAAGCACGAGGCTAATGCGTGACCTCGTCCCTCGTGGACGTGACGTTTCTTTTTGTCAAATCAAGTGTAATTGGATTTCCTGTGAGTTTACACCCAATTGACTAGTAATATAGGAGTCGCCATTCAGTTTTTAACGACAATGAGAAAAACAGACAAAACCCGGTTATCGTGACATAAAGGGAGTGCAATTATGTTTGACCACGATGGCCATAGGTTCCCTTGTGATCCCTGGTGTGGGGATCTCTCAACGTACACCCGCAAGGTAGAGATTGAGGGTTCGGGGGACTGTAACTACCGAGAGGAGTACTCGCTCTTCGATAACTCCAGAGGCAGGATATCCTTACTAGCCCAGCATAAATAGTTGAAGGGACATGCGTTAACTATTAAACTAATCTGAATTGATTTTAACAATATGCAACACATAATACTAGATCGATCGTGATTATCTTGTTTAGATTGATTTAAGGGACTTAGCATGATAGTTCAATTTCCCAATATATTATCTTTATTAGGCGTGATAGAACAATCAGATTTAATAGTTTAACAGTTTTATAAAAGGGCGAGGAAAGCGATTAAATCATGCGAAGGGACACATTACGACGCACCCTTGAGAGGTGCGTCACGGTTCTCAGAAAACTAACCACTTTGGCTTTGCTATTTCTCCTTTTATTTAACGAATCTCAAGTTTCCGGGCTTAATTCTTCAGCTACAAGGGACAGGATACGTTGTGTTCGATTTTTGGAACGATTGCGACAGAACGCGGGATCAATTTCGCAGCGTGAGGCTTAGGCTTAGGGGTTGGAGTCAATACTCAGAATATGAGTTGTGTGTTGTGTTCCTTTCACGTCGAATTTGGGGCTGTATTTATAGGGAAGAGTTCGTGGAAAGATAGAATTTTAGTGCTCTAATCCAAGAAGAATTAGGAGAGAATACGTACCCAGGTAATTTCAGCGCCCAGGGCTGGGCGCCGAAGATTTCGGCGCCCAGAGCCAGGCGTTGAAAATAGGGTCTGGCCGTATTTCCTTGTCAGATTTGGACTCGTGGAATACGGAGTCTTTGAGACTTATCCGTGTCTTTTAGCGCGTATTAACTTTATGACGGAATGCGTCTGGGCCCGTTACGAACTCTAGGCTCGTTAGGATTTTAATTAATACGTAACTCTTTATTTTCGAATTATACTAGGAATAGGATTCCTCTTGCAAATTCTATCTCTTTTAGGATTTATGTTGGAGTGTAACACCTAATTCTGACAGGTTTCTATCTTTTATGTCTTCCCACTTTTAGCAACTACCCGTTACGGTAGTTACTATTTTTAGCAGGTTTCTATAAATAGCAGGTTCGGGTGAAATGAAAAGGGTGATCGAGATTCGTTATTTTATAGGAGATGCGTTGCCAAGTGGAGATTTATGTTCTCATCATCGAACCTTCCCTTTCGGGAATGGGGACAAAAGTAGGTGTCTACAGGGGGGTGTTTCACTCACTTGTACATATTAGGTATGTTTTCCTTTTATTTTTGCATTTACTTATTTTTGTGTGTTTATTTTGGTGTGTTTACTGTTTCCTAGAGTAGTTTATTGCTTTGAAAAAAAAAATACAAAAATACGTTCCGATGAATACAAAATCATGCTTCCCTGTACCCGTTTGATTGAAAATTGTTTTGATTCTTGGTATTTGATGGCGAGCAACGTAGATGTGTTAGCCATGATTTAATATTCGATTACGTTTATGCCATGACATGAGTCAACTCTGACTAACTATTTGTGGACTTGGTGCTTGGCTAGTTGACTTGGTTAGGAATGTGTGATAGGTTCCTGGTGTGCCATTGATTTTGAGTATTGGTTTGCAACTGTTAGTAGTGTTTTATGACTCATATACATGCACATTGTGGAGGACGAAGGCATTTTTTTCTATTTAGGTAGCCTTCAGATGAATTTAGATACGTTTGTTCCCTCTTTTTTCTACCCATGTTGTGCTTGTGCCCTTTATTCGGTGACTAACCACATTACAAGCCCGTGAATTCCCCATTGGTTACTAGTTCCAAGCCTAGCTTGGGGGAGCTAATAGTAGTGAGGTGAGGGAGTTGTGGTATGGTACATTTTGAGCATATTGAGTATTGGAAAAGGGAGTTCTTCTTATCATATTTGTTGTTGAAATAATGAGTTGAAAAATGAAAGAGATGAGAAGAATAAAACAAATGTGAAGGTTTCTAAAAGAAAAAAAAAAGATTGAAAAAAAAAGAGAAAAATCTATTATTCTCAGAAAAAGTTCAAAGTATTGTTTCAATCAAGTTTTGCAAGTTCATATCCTTATGCGTGGTTGATTAGAATTGTGAAAAAAGGCAAGAAAGTATAGTGTGGTTTGTTTGTTGTTTTATTCATGTGTTGAGTGGGAGAGTTGGGTCATCATTTATGGTTGATCGTGGTTTGCTAGGATTTATGCTCCCCAAAGCCAAGGCTTTAAAGCTCACATTATACCCCAAACTTACCGCACCCTTACCTAAGCCTAACATTACAAGCTTTGAAGACCTTCCGACCTTTGTGCATAGAGTCGTACTTATGTGAAAATAGTTGTTTATCAATGCAAGTTATGACATGACACATTTCGAGTCGACTACTAGGTTGAGTGTATGTTTTTCTAGACACACGAGTGTTATGAGTTTGGGATGGCATTGTTCACTTATATGTTGGGAGGAGAGCGAACGGGTACATCTTTTATCCGCCACATAAATGAGTGACGAGTGTGTGAGCACTAGTCTTGAATTCCATTGTGCACTTGTGGTTTGCTTTGCATGATGATTGTTAGGGAGGATTTGTGGTTGGGTGGATTTGATTGGTTGACATTGATGCATGCTCGTTGGATTTTGCCTTGAATTATGTTTTTCGTTTTGAAATATGTTGGGGGTGAAGTTGGTCTTGTATTCATCGATGATTTCCTTGCTTAGGGACAAACAAGGATCTAGCTTGGGGGAGTTTGATATGTGTGTTTTATATAGAGTTTTTACCCCCGTCCCTTAGTACTTTTTGATCACAAATGAGCTATTCGGAGCGATTTTTAGTACTAATGTGCTTCTTGTAGTGTGTTTGTAGTTTCAAGTTTATCATTGTAGGAATTAGCACATTTTTGTGCATTTCCTACTCATTTGAATCAATACAAGAGATTATGTACTTTCGAGAGCACAAACATTAAGTTTGAAGAGCTTTGAAGCAAAGCGAATAACGAAGGAAGTACAAAAATGACTATAGTCCACTATTTTAAGCATAACTCAAGTTCTACAACTCTAAATGATGTAATTCCAATTGGGTTGGGATTTTAGACTTTAATATCTTTCCAACAAGTGGTCACTCGCCTAATTCCGACGAATAACGAAGGAGATATGACGTTTTGAAGATAGAGGATCGTGCAGTTTCAACACGCGCCCGATCGGGCAGGCTTCGCCCAATCCGGATCGGGTGGTCATTCTGGGCGTTGTTCTAGGCATTTTGCAACCGACCGATCGGGCGGAATTTCGCCCGATCGGGCCGACTATCGAGCACATTGCCCGATCGGGCGACGCCAACCTCCAGCGTATTTCGCGTGTTTTTATTTCCGATTTTGGGCTCTATTTTGGGCAAACTATAAATACTAGCCCCTTATATTTTTAGTGACATCTATTATTCTAGTTTCTAATACTTAGTTTATTTCTAGTTTTCCCTCCAATTGTTCAAATACTTAGTTTTAAATTTCAAGTAAAGATTCAAGCTTTATTATTTATTTGTTCTTCAATTCGGTATTATTTCCTACCTTAATTTATTTTGTTGCTTTAATCATGTTTTCCATTATGCTAATTGCGTTGTTATTTATTATCATGAGTGAGTCGTTTAATTTCTAGGGTTTAGGGGATCCATGAATGCATGATTGGGATTATATGTGGCATTGATTATTGATTGATTGATTATAATTTCTATAGCTTATTTTTATTGCTCGTCAATTCTGTTCGGCCGGACTATTTTGATTTGAGCTTAATTAACCTTAGATTATGCGACGAGCGGTATAAATCTGATGTTTTTGGTCTGTGGCTATTAGATAGGAATTATTTCTAGTACGTAGCGAGAGCCCGCTAGTTGTTCTATCCTAAGGAATTCATAAGATTCGAGAGATGCATGATTTCCTAGTTATTATTGTTAATTGATTGTTATTGTCCGTTGTCCAATCCCGGTCTGTGTTTATGGTGAACCGTTGCCCTAGATTCCCTTAATATTGTTATATTCCAGTTTGATTTTTTGCCTTAGCTTAATTTACAAACCAATCCAACTTTTTGTTACCAGTAGTCTAGATTAGTTAATTAATAGTAGAAGAACGTCGTTTCCCTGTGGATACGATCCCTGCTTCCCTTGCTATATTTTTAGTTGGTGAACGTTAGGTTTATCTTTGATAGGAGTGCGATTTAGCCTGTCAGTTGCAAGTGTTGTTTGTTAAGAAGAAAGATAAGAGTATGGAATTGTGCATCGATTTTAGGGAGCTAAACAATGTTACCATCAAGAACAAGTATCCTTTGCCTAGAATAGATGACGTATTTGACCAATTGAATGGCAAGAGTGTGTTTTTGAAGATTGATTTGTGTTCGAAGTATCACCAATTGAGGATAATTGATAAGGATATACCTAAGACCTCATTAAGATTCGTTATGGTCATTCTGGGTTTACAGTAATGCCTTTTGGGTTAACCAATGCACCTGCCATAATTATGGATTTGATGTTTCTATGAATTCCTAAATATGTTCGTTGGTGTATTTATTGATGAAGTGCTGATTTATTCAAATAATGAAAAGAGCATTGAAAACTTGAGTATTATGTTGGAGACACTTATAAAGAATCAATGGTATGCCAAGTTCTCTAAGAGCGAGTTTCGTTTGGAGAAAATAGCATTTTGGGGTCACTTCGTGAAATCCAAGCTGTGAGTGAGTGACCTATTCCAAGAACGTGTCCGATATCTAAAGTTTCTAGGCCTAGATGACCATTATAGGAGGTTGTGAAAGAATTTTGGAAGAAAGAAAAACCAATGACCAACTTGTTGAAAAAGGAATCGAAATTCAAGTGGAGTGAGAAATGTGAGAAAGCTTTCCAGATTTTAAAGGAGCGTTTGACCTCCGCACTCGTTGTCACGTCAGTTGAAACCTTACGAGGCTAATTACCCTACCAATGACCTAGAGCTAGCTGCTATTGTATTCTCCTTGAAGATTTGGAGACATTACCTTTATGGGGCAACATGTAAGATCCTTATCGACCATAAAAGTCAGAAATTTTGGCAAAAAGGTCCAGTGAATCTTGGGGACAACATTGAAAATGAGTATTGCTTTCCACCCTGCAAACGATAGACAAACTAAGATTACTAACGAAATATATGTTGAGAACCTGTGTTATGGATTTTAAGGGTAATTGGGAAGACCACCTAGATTCGATTGAATTTTCGTGCATTAATAGTTACCATGCGAGCATTACGATGTCACATGTTGAGGCATTGTGTGGAAAAAGTGTAGAAGTCCATTTGCTGGAATGATTTGAGTGAAAATATAGTATTGAGGGGCAGATTTCGTTGAAGGAAATATATCCTAAGTTATTTTCTGAGGTAAGTTACGAGGGCGTAACTCGTTTTCTTTAAGAGGGGTAGAATGCGATAGAAATTCGCGCTTTTTACCTATTTTTATGGTGATTTTATGCATTTTAAGCCTATTTTTTTTAGCAAATTATACATGTTGATGCAAGAAAAATGTGTCCATGAGTAACACAAGCAACTTTAAGTTGACAAAAGAGTGCACATGTGTGGCACAAGTACTTCTTTACGTAAGAATAAGTTGAAAACTTTTGAAAAGGGTGTGAATTTTCGTGTCAAGTTTCGGGACGAAACTTCTTTTAAGAGGGGTAAATTGTAATTAATCCCCCGTAAATTTATAAACGTTATTTATATAATTTAACGTATAGTTAATTATATTTAAATAGAATTTACGAATTTAGAAATAAAAATGTAATTAACGGATATTTATTTTTATACGTTTTAAATATTTCAACGATTTATGAAATTAAAATAATTTTAGAATTTTACGTTGAAAAGAATTCGAATTACGAAAAAACGTTCGATTGAATTTAGAAAAAAATCCTAAGCGGTGTTGAATTCAAATACCAAACTTAATCCTATTCCTAGCCCAATTTGGTGAAGCCCAACATGATAAACCCAAATTTCCTTCCTCCCTTCTCTAATCCTAATTCACGTGAAAAAAAAAAAAAAAAAAACAAAGACAAAACCCTCCCCTTTGAAACTTCACGTGAAAACCCAAAATAAATAAGCAAACCCCATCTCTCTCCTTCCCTCCTTCACGTTCGTGGCTCTGCTCAGCCACCAACCTGCAACCGCCGCACCACCAGTGCACGCGCAACCCGCCGCCACGCAGCACCGCCGACCGGTAAGCCACACCTCCCTTCTCACCTTCGTTTTTTCTTTCCCCCCCCTTTCGTTCTTTATCTCCTCCTTAATTGTGCGTTTTGTTGCTGCGAAAGCTTCCACCACCGCACGCACCACCAGGTCTTTTCCACCGCCCATCCGCGCCGCTCGTCAGCACTGCCTCCGGCCGCGCCTCTAAGTTAACTAAATTAAACGTTTTAATTATATATTATTAATTTAAGTTATGTTTTGAGTTAATTATATTTATGATTTTTATGACTTCTTTATGACTTTCAGATTGTAATATTGCATAATCAAATTATTAATTTTCAGATTTCATAGATTGATTGAAACGAGAATTTGAATTAGTTAAAGCGGGAATTCTAAGTTTTTATTGGTGTTGGATCATGGTAGAATGATTAGGATTGATTAAAACTATTATTTTTATACTCTAAGTATGTTAATTTGGTCTTGGAAAAGTTTTTAAACGTGTTATATTGCTGGAAAGTTAAAGTATGATGTTTTGAGGAGTTTTCAACGAATTTCAATCTTTAATTCAATAATTGTTATGCTAGGAAATCAAATATTCAAGTTTTGATATTGGGGAAGGTTCTAAATATGTGTATGATGTATTTAGAATGCTTTATTATAGTTGTGAATGATTAGAAGTTGATTGGGAATCTTTGTTGGTTGTTTTAGGCGCTGTAGGAGACTTTCGAAAGTGTTAAAGTGGCCTATCAGTTTGTTTACACAAGGTACATACATACTTCTGTGCTTGGGGATGTGTGCTTATATTGAAACTATGTTGTTATGTCTTTGAACTTGGTTATGTTGAAATTTACATGTTTAATGATGTTGGATGAATGTGTTGAACATGGATTTTATTATGAGAATTATAACATGTTAGCGTGGATGATTGATGCAAGCATGTTGGTTGGGAACATTATATTATTTCATATATATTGGTTTAGATCGATTGATCGTTGTTCCCTTTTTAAGCATTTCACTACTTTATGAGGGCCGAGGACCTTGTTTAGTAAGTTGATCCTTTACACCTATATAGAGGTGGTTAACCATTGGTAAAGGAAAGGTTGAATTAATTGGAATGGGTTCTTGATTGATAACTTTGTGATTGCTTACCTAATTCCAAGATAAAAACAATTGTGAATACTTGTTGATTTTATGATTTATGTGATTGTCGGGTCATAACAAAGTATTAATTGGTAAATCATGTAAAGTGAAACTGAATAGCAATAGTTTTATACTGTGCACGTCTGAAATGACGGACAAACAGAAGTTGGGGTTCATGGTGGTAGCACATGGCCTTTTCTGGGACCGGATTGATCACCGTGTTCTATTTTATTCAAAAGTTCCTCGATATCGCAGGTCACTGAAGTTACGAAGTCGCGCCCGTACCTCGTCTTCCTTAGTGAAGACTTCTGGTTGGACAGCTCGGTCCATTGACTATTTCAATTAAAATAATATTAATGTTATAAGTCTAGTCCAGTCTAGTCTAGTCTAGTCAAATGTTATTTTCAAGTTAATATGTTTGGTTTCCCTTACTTATGTTTTATTAGTATCATGCTAGAATTGTTCGTTTAATAGAATCATGTTAGGATTACTATTGTTTTAGTATGTAGTACTCAGCTTTGTTGATTACGTGCTTTGTTTGTGTGTGTTGATCATGGCTATGCCTTATTGATCCTGTGATGACCAATTTTGGTGAGCAGTCTCTAAGGATCAATAAGCGTTGCCCATCTACAGGTTTGAAGATGATGCATCATTGGGATCGGGATTAGAGAGCTTGTATTTATTATGATTTGCTAAGTGACTTGGTTTGTTAAATTGGACTTTAAACTTGTCGTATTATCTACATTACTTTATTTTCGTTGATTGGTTTTGGGAATTAACTTTGTAATTGATTATTTATAAACCTAAAGTTAGTTTTATGTTTTCCGCTGCAAAATTCTGAATAAGCCGTTACGTTTTCACACGGGCGTAATTCTCTATAGTTATATTATAAAAAGGGTTATTTTAGAAAAAGGAGAATTGTCGGGGTGTTACATTTCTAACATATTTCATGGACTTTGGGTTTCCTATTTTCTAAGTAAGCCAATAAATTTCTATCACTAAGTTCAACCTTGGAATTCGACTACCCTTTTGGGGTGGGATTGCAAAAATCAAGTCGGTGTTAGGCTTCTTTTTTTTTATTGGCCAAGTTTGAGTTCTTGGCATGTGCTAAATGCGAAATGTCAAGGTCCCAAAACTTGCATTTACAAAATCCTAAATACAGGTATCCGAAATAGGAAAGAAGCAAAAAAAATACAAAAAATTACCCCCTATAATATGTGAATTAGTTGCTTTCAGAAAACAATTCAGGTTATTATAATATAACCTTAGGTTAGGAGTGTGTCAACCGACCAAAGGCTTGTAAGCCTTATGGTCGGCCAACACAACATCCCGCAAGCACGTTCAGCGCTGGGCATTGGGCCGCGCCCTAAGCTAGCGGCTAGTGCTGCTGCTGTTGTTGTGTTCCAGCCTGCGAGCGCGCCAAGCAGCATGGACATGGGTCGTGCGCTGTTGGGCTTGATATGCGCGATGCTGCTACTCCCATGGGCCTTGCGCTTGCGCGCCTTGGCTCGTGGGATGGCAGCTCCCTCGTATGCGTACGATAGGCCTTGCGCCCAATATCGATCGTATAGTACTTGAAGATCCAATGTCGTACGATGCGATTAAGATCCAACGATTTATCGTATATTTATATTTTTCGAACTAAATTCCCGATTAGGCATTAAATGAATTTCTGATTCATTTAATTCGGCGATCTGTTATATGTCATTGTTGTGACCTTGTAGGTTCAAACAAGAGTAAACTACGAGCCTAATAAGGATTAGAACTCACTAATCGGATACATTGCTCCAACTAGCTGTTCCGATCACTTGATCTTACTGAATTAATTATTCCATAAGTAATTTGAACCTTAGTATTAGAATAATGCACCTTGGGTGAAGGACACATTTCCTTCACTGCGATATTCTCCTCTCTGAACTCCATTAGTAGCGATAATTGAGCTAGTTCTTAATGTAATCCCCCGTAAATTTAGAAACATTATTTATATATTTTAACGTATAGTTAATTATATTTAAATAAGAATTTACAGATTTTAGAAATAAATATATAATTAACGTATATTTATTTTATTACATTTTGAATATTTTTAACGATTTACGAAATCAAATTAATTTTAGAATCTCACGTTGAAAATAATTCGAATTGCGAAAACCGATTGAATTTAGAAAACGATCCTAATCGATTTTGGGTTAAAATCCTAAAACTAAATCATAAACCTAGCCCAATTTGGTGAAGCCCAAAACATTAAATCCACAACTCTCCCCTCCTCACCTCTCTTTCAATTTCACGTAGAAACAAAAAAAAAACAAAAACAAAAACAAAACCAAAACCCTTTCCTTGCTTCAGTTTCACGTGAAGTATTGCTGCAGCTTTCCTTGCTTCAACGCCGCCGTCAACCACCATCGCCTGACCGCCGCCTGCACCACCGTATACCTCGCCGTCGGCGTCTCCTCCTTCGTCCGGTAACTCCTCCATCTCTTGCTTCGTTTTTCTTGCTCCCCCTTCGTTTCTTACGCTCTCCTCTTGGTTACGTTATTCCTGTTTTCGCGCAGCGAGACTGCCGTGCTCGCCACCAGCACAGCCGTCGCGAGTTCTTCTCCGTCGCCTGACCGCCGACCTGCTCGGTAACTTCTCCTCCCTCCTTTCCCTTTTCTTTTCGTTCTCCTTACTCGGTGGATATTTCTTGCTTTCCTCAATTGTTTTCCTGCTATTGCACAGCCACCGCACGACCCAGCCACGTCGCAACAACCACCGGAACCACCACTCGCTGCCGCGCCTCCCTTGCCGCCGGCCAGCATCTCCTTAAACCTTTATTTGGTTAATTTCTTAAACTCTAAGCTATTTAAATGTTTTAAATTATGTTTTAATTATGTAATTTATGTTTTATTGAATTAAATGTTTAGTTTTTATTATTCAATTATGAATTTCAGATTTATATATTTTACATAATTGAATTATTAAATTTCAGATTACATAATTTGATTGAAACGAGAATTTGAATTATTTAAAGCACGAATTGTAATTTTAATAGTTTTGAAATCATGGTAGGATGATTATAAGTTATTAAAGTTATTATTTTTATGATTTCAAACATGTTAATTATGTTTTGGAGTAGTTTGAAATTAGTTATATTGCTGAAAATTTAAAGTATAATGTTTGCGAAGAGTTTTCAACGAATTTCAAACATCGAATTCAATAATTATGATGCTAGGAAATCAAATATTCAAGTTTTGATATTGGGGAAGGTTCTAAATATGTTTAGGATGTATTTAGATTGCTTTATTATGGTTGCGAAAGATTAGAAATTGATTGGGAATATTTGTTGATTGTTTTAGGCGGAGAATTCTCCCTAGGTGACTTTTGAAAGTGTTAAAGTGGCCTATTAGTTTGTCTACACAAGGTACGTACATACCTGTGTGCTTGGAATGTGTGTTATTTGTTGAATCCATGCTGAAAGTCGTTGATGAACTAGATTATGTTGGAATTTCATGTTTAATATTGTTGGATGGACATGTTGAACATATATATTTCGTTATGAGGATTATAACATGTTAGTAGATGATTGATGCAAACAAGTTTGATTGGGAACACTAGATTACTTTATATATATATTGATTCAGATCGATTGATTGTTGTTCCCTTTTAGCTTTTCACTACTTTATGAGGGCCGAGGACCTTGTTTAGTAAGTTGAAACCTTATACCCATATAGAGGGGTTGATCAGTATTAAAGGAAAGGTTGGATTTAATTGGAATGAGTCTTGATTGACATCTCTGTGATCACTTACTTAATTCCAAGATAAGAACAGTGGAGAATAATTGTTGATTGTATGACTTATGTGATTGTTGAGTCATAACGGAGTTTAATTGGTAAAGCATGTAAAGTGAAACTGAGTAGCAATAGCTTTAGACTGTGCACGTCTAAAGTGACGGACAATCAGGAGTTGGGGTCATGGGTCGCCTATGGCTTTCTCTGGGCCGGATTGATCACCGGTTCTATTTTATTCAAAAGTCCCTCGATATCGCAGGTCATTGGGGTTTACGGAGTCGCGCCCGTACCTCGTCTTCCTTAGTGAAGAAGAAGAAGTTTCTAGTAGACAGCTCAGTCCATTGACTATTTCAATTAAAATAATGTTAATGATACAAAGGTCTAGTTCAGTCAAATATAGTCTTCAAGTCAATATGTTTTGGTTATCCTTGCTTATGTTTTATTTAGTATCATGTTAGGATTGTTCGTTTAATAGAATCATGTTAGGATTATTATTGATTTAGTATGTAGTACTCAGCTTTGCTGATTACGTGCTTTTGCTTGTGCATGTTGATCATGGCTATGCCTTATTGATCCTGTGATGACCCAATCTTTGGTGAGCAGTCTCTAAGGATCAATAAGCATTGTCCATCTGCAGGTTTGAAGATGTTGCATCATTGGGATCGGGAATAGAGAGCTTGTATTTAGTTTTGATTTGCTAAGTTGACTTGGGTTTGTTTAATTGGACTTTAAACTTGTTAGTTGATCTTATTTTCGTTGATTGGTTTTGGGATTAACTATGTAATCGATTATTTATAAACCTAAAGTTAGTTTTATGTTTTCCGCTGCAAAATTCTGAATAAGCCGTTACGTTTTCACACGGGCGATAATGCCTTGATAATTCTCTATGTTTTATATTAAAAAGGTACTTTAGAAAAGGGAGAATTGTCGGGGTGTTACAAAGTGGTATCAGAGCTAAGGTTTTACTTTGATAAATTTTTAGGCGCATAACTATCTAGTTATTTAAAATAAACTTCTTAAAATCGAGCTTCTACGTATTATAGTGTTCAAAAATTGGTACTTTTTTTTGGGGGCCGATTTCCTTTTTTCTAGTTTGAAAGTATATAATATTTCTTATTTAAGTTTGAAATTAAATTATTTATTCAAGTTAAAGTGATACTTTCGACATTTTTATTTTTCTTATTATTTATTATTCAAAAAAAAATGAGTACACTTATTTTTAAAGAAGTTCAAATTTTTGTTAGTTGTTTCAAGAGTTAGAATTCGTTATTTAGGAAATATAAATGTTTTTCGAATTAATAACTTTATTTCCGAATTTATTCGCTACGCATTTCCTTTATTTAGTTTACTTCATTTATTTTATATTTTTATTTATGTTATTATTCTATATTATAATTTTCTTATATTATCGTCATTTTACTTTGTTATTTAAATTATTCCAATGCTTTAGTTTATGAGAGATGGGTAATATAGGAAAGGGCATATAGGATAGAATTATATGTGCATTAGTAGTAAATTGCTAGCATAAGAAATTAATTGCTATGCGTGTGTTAAATGTTTAAGTGTTGCATGTAAATGTGCATAGAAATTGTTTGATTCCACCAAACTTATTGTTTTATTAAATTCTGATTATGCTTTGGTTGGGAAATTGTTAGTAAGATCTTAAGTTGTTTGTTTCATGAATAAAATGCTTCTTTCCAAGTACACCAACATAGGATCCTTCGAGAAAATCGACGAATACTGAGGATCTAGATTTCACTTCACAAATTTTCAAGGAAGGAACAGATAGACAAGATGCCTTAAACATTTGAAGTTGTAATAGTTAGTTTGTTCTTAAATGTTTTGGAGAATAAGTAGCAAAGCTACAACAGTTTAAAGTTAAAGCAATAGGAGTTTGAGTTATTATTTATTCTTTTTAGGGATGTAATAAACCTTTATAGAATTAGCAATAAAAGTTCAAGTATTATTTTCATTTTGAGAATTCCATAATACTCCAAGCTCTAAGTAGTTCGCAAGAGATTAATTTTTTTATTGTTTGCATACTCAATGTGAATTGTGGAACAATTGAATTGCCACAAGAATAATAAGTGATTTGAGTGCATAAAGGAAATGAGGGGAAATCTAGACCCTTATGACCGATATGATTCAAAAATGTTATGCCTTAGGTGAATATTTTTACTGGATGAGTGATGATTACTCTAATGATTGTGTACTTTCCTGGATAATTGTTTGTTGATGCGATCTCTATGGTCAAATCAAAAATTTCCTTTTAGAGAATACATATAAGTTATGCATCGAACCTCAAATAGAATCAGTAATTTCAGGTCGCATAATAGAATGACCACCAACAATAATGACCTAGCTGCTGCTATTCGCCTCTTGGCGGAAAAGCTGACACATGAGAGAACTAAAGGCCCTTATCCTTCTGGGGGCATGTTTGAGAGACTAGCCAAGGTTAAGCAACCTTACTTTAAAGGGCAAGCTTGTCCTACCTTCTTAGAAAATTAGGTTAAAGAGTTTGAGAAAATGTTTGGGGTTGTGAACTGTCTTGAGAACATGAGAGTGGGTCAAATTGTACTGTACTTGAAAGATGAAGCTGAATTATGGTTGAGAGAAAATGAAGCTAGACTTAGCGTTGTTGAGAGATTCAATTGAGATTCGTTTGTTACTGCCCTAAGGAAAAAGTTTTATCCTTCTTTTATGAGAAAGCAAAAATCACAGGAACTCATAAACCTTGGGATGGGGAGTATGACCATCGCTGAATACTATAGAAAATTTATAGCGCTGTCGAGGTTTGCACCTGAGGTTGTAGCCACAGAGGAGCTAAAGGCTCAGAGGTTTGAGCAAGGTTTGACTGATGAGATCCAATTAGGATTAGGTGGGGAAACCTTTACATGTTTAGATATTGAGTATGGAAGAACCGCCCATATTTATGGTTTGCAGTCCAGAAGGGACAAGAAAAAAAAATTTGTTGGGGAGAAAAGAAAAGAGTTCAATGCGGGAGAAAACCAAGGGAATTTCAAGAGGAATATGAATGAGAATAGGAATGGGAATGGAAATGGAAATAGAAGTTTTCAAGGACGGAACACTCAGGGACCATATAGAATGACACCTCCTGAAATGAGCGAATTAAGAAACAATTGTAAGAGTCGTTTCGTTAAGGGGTATATTAGGCCTAGTGCATAACAGTGGGGAGCTCCTGTGTTGTTTGTTAAGGAGAAAGATAAAAGTATGGAATTATGCATCGATTTTAGGGAACTAAACACCATCGAGAACAAGTACCCTTTGCCTAGGATAGATGACATATTGGATAAATTGAATTGGGCTAGTGTGTTCTCGAAGACTGATTTGTGTTTGAAGTACCACCAATTGAGAATAGCTGATAAGGACCTAAGACCCCGTTAGGATTCGTTATTGTCATTATGGGTTTAGAGTAATGTCTTTTGGGTTAACCAATGCACCTGCCATAATTATGGTTTGATGAATAAGATTTTACACGAATTCCGAATTAAGTTCGTTATTATGTTATTGATGATATCCTGATTTATTCAAGGAATGAGAAGGAGCATGACAAACATTTGAGGATTATTTGGAGACGCTTAGAAAGAATCTAGTTTTATTAGATGAAGTATACAAATCTGAAGTCATGTGTGTATAAGTGACACCGACGGAAAAGTGAAGGACTAAATTGATTGAAAACTACGTTACGTAAAGGAATAAATTTAAGAGAAGATTCGAGTGGTCCAGGATCGTTAAAAATCATTTGTTGTCTTGAAAAGATGGGGGGAATCATATGAATTGGTGAAAGAGCTAAGAGTTAAGCCCAAAAGTTATGCATCCATGAGAGGCGTGATGAGGTTCGGTAGAAAGGAAAAGTTGAGCAGAAGGAGTTTCTGTAGATCCTGCTAAGATTCAAGCTGTGAGTGAGTGACCTACTCCAAAGAACGCGTCCGATATCTGAAGTTTCATAGGCCTAGATGACCATTATAGGAGGTTGTGAAAGACTTTTGGAAGAAAGAAAAACCAATGACCAACCTGTTTGAAAAAGGAATCGAAATTAAAGTGGAGTGAGAAATAAGAGTAAACTTTCCAAGTGTGAAAAGAGCGTTTGACTTCCGCACTCGTTGTCGTGTTAGTTGAAACCTTATGAGGCTAATTAACCTACTCATGACTTATAGCTAGCTGCTATTGTGTTCGCTTTGAGGTTTAGAGACATTACCTTTATATGAAAACATGTAAGATCCTTATCGACCATAAAAGCCTGAAATTTGGGAAAAACGTCCAGTTAAATCTTGGGACAACATTGAAAATGATACTGCTTTCCACCCTGCAACCGATGGTCAGCCTGAGAGCACTAACCAAACTACGGGAGATATGTCGAGAGTGTACTATTGGCTTTAAAGAGAAGTTGGGAGATCGTTTAGATTTGATTGAATTTTCGTGCATCAATAGTTACCATGCGAGCATTACGATATCACATGTTGAGGCAATGTGTGGAAAAAGTGTAGAAGTTCATTTGCTGGAATGATTTGAGTGAATATATTGTATTGGGGACAGAATTCGTTGAAAGAGAAATATCCAAAGTTATTCACTAAGATGAGTTACGAGGGCGTAACTCGTTTTCTTTAAGGGGGGTAGAATGCGATAGAAATTCGCGCTTTTTACCTATTTTTATGGCAATCTTATGCATTTTATGCTCATCTTTAGCAACTTATTCATGTTGATGCAAAGTAAATAGATTCTCCGCATAAGAAAAAGGTGTTCATGAGTAACACGAGCAACTTTAAGTTGACAAAAGAGTGCACATGAGTGGCACAAGTATTTCTCCAGTAAGAATAAGTTAAAGACTTTTGAAAGATGTGTGAGTTCTCGTGTCAAGTTTCGGGACGAAACTCCTTTTAAGAGGGGTAGATTGTAATCCCCCGTAAATTTAGAAACATTATTTATATATTTTAACGTATAGTTAATTATATTTAAATAAGAATTTACAGATTTTAGAAATAAATATATAATTAACGTATATTTATTTTATTACATTTTGAATATTTTTAACGATTTACGAAATCAAATTAATTTTAGAATCTCACGTTGAAAATAATTCGAATTGCGAAAACCGATTGAATTTAGAAAACGATCCTAATCGATTTTGGGTTAAAATCCTAAAACTAAATCATAAACCTAGCCCAATTTGGTGAAGCCCAAAACATTAAATCCACAACTCTCCCCTCCTCACCTCTCTTTCAATTTCACGTAGAAACAAAAAAAAAAAAAAAAAAAACAAAAACAAAACCAAAACCCTTTCCTTGCTTCAGTTTCACGTGAAGTATTGCTGCAGCTTTCCTTGCTTCAACGCCGCCGTCAACCACCATCGCCTGACCGCCGCCTGCACCACCGTATACCTCGCCGTCGGCGTCTCCTCCTTCGTCCGGTAACTCCTCCATCTCTTGCTTCGTTTTTCTTGCTCCCCCTTCGTTTCTTACGCTCTCCTCTTGGTTACGTTATTCCTGTTTTCGCGCAGCGAGACTGCCGTGCTCGCCACCAGCACAGCCGTCGCGAGTTCTTCTCCGTCGCCTGACCGCCGACCTGCTCGGTAACTTCTCCTCCCTCCTTTCCCTTTTCTTTTCGTTCTCCTTACTCGGTGGATATTTCTTGCTCTCCTCAATTGTTTTCCTGCTATTGCACAGCCACCGCACGACCCAGCCACGTCGCAACAACCACCGGAACCACCACTCGCTGCCGCGCCTCCCTTGCCGCCGGCCAGCATCTCCTTAAACCTTTATTTGGTTAATTTCTTAAACTCTAAGCTATTTAAATGTTTTAAATTATGTTTTAATTATGTAATTTATGTTTTATTGAATTAAATGTTTAGTTTTTATTATTCAATTATGAATTTCAGATTTATATATTTTACATAATTGAATTATTAAATTTCAGATTACATAATTTGATTGAAACGAGAATTTGAATTATTTAAAGCACAAATTGTAATTTTAATAGTTTTGAAATCATGGTAGGATGATTATAAGTTATTAAAGTTATTATTTTTATGATTTCAAACATGTTAATTATGTTTTGGAGTAGTTTGAAATTAGTTATATTGCTGAAAATTTAAAGTATAATGTTTGCGAAGAGTTTTCAACGAATTTCAAACATCGAATTCAATAATTATGATGCTAGGAAATCAAATATTCAAGTTTTGATATTGGGGAAGGTTCTAAATATGTTTAGGATGTATTTAGATTGCTTTATTATGGTTGCGAAAGATTAGAAATTGATTGGGAATATTTGTTGATTGTTTTAGGCGGAGAATTCTCCATAGGTGACTTTTGAAAGTGTTAAAGTGGCCTATTAGTTTGTCTACACAAGGTACGTACATACCTGTGTGCTTGGAATGTGTGTTATTTGTTGAATCCATGCTGAAAGTCGTTGATGAACTAGATTATGTTGGAATTTCATGTTTAATATTGTTGGATGGACATGTTGAACATATATATTTCGTTATGAGGATTATAACATGTTAGTAGATGATTGATGCAAACAAGTTTGATTGGGAACACTAGATTACTTTATATATATTGATTCAGATCGATTGATTGTTGTTCCCTTTTAGCTTTTCACTACTTTATGAGGGCCGAGGACCTTGTTTAGTAAGTTGAAACCTTATACCCATATAGAGGGGTTGATCAGTATTAAAGGAAAGGTTGGATTTAATTGGAATGAGTCTTGATTGACATCTCTGTGATCACTTACTTAATTCCAAGATAAGAACAGTGGAGAATAATTGTTGATTGTATGACTTATGTGATTGTTGAGTCATAACGGAGTTTAATTGGTAAAGCATGTAAAGTGAAACTGAGTAGCAATAGCTTTAGACTGTGCACGTCTAAAGTGACGGACAATCAGGAGTTGGGGTCATGGGTCGCCTATGGCTTTCTCTGGGCCGGATTGATCACCGGTTCTATTTTATTCAAAAGTCCCTCGATATCGCAGGTCATTGGGGTTTACGGAGTCGCGCCCGTACCTCGTCTTCCTTAGTGAAGAAGAAGAAGTTTCTAGTAGACAGCTCAGTCCATTGACTATTTCAATTAAAATAATGTTAATGATATAAAGGTCTAGTTCAGTCAAATATAGTCTTCAAGTCAATATGTTTTGGTTATCCTTGCTTATGTTTTATTTAGTATCATGTTAGGATTGTTCGTTTAATAGAATCATGTTAGGATTATTATTGATTTAGTATGTAGTACTCAGCTTTGCTGATTACGTGCTTTTTCTTGTGCATGTTGATCATGGCTATGCCTTATTGATCCTGTGATGACCCAATCTTTGGTGAGCAGTCTCTAAGGATCAATAAGCATTGTCCATCTGCAGGTTTGAAGATGTTGCATCATTGGGATCGGGAATAGAGAGCTTGTATTTAGTTTTGATTTGCTAAGTTGACTTGGGTTTGTTTAATTGGACTTTAAACTTGTTAGTTGATCTTATTTTCGTTGATTGGTTTTGGGATTAACTATGTAATCGATTATTTATAAACCTAAAGTTAGTTTTATGTTTTCCGCTGCAAAATTCTGAATAAGCCGTTACGTTTTCACACGGGCGATAATGCCTTGATAATTCTCTATATTTTATATTAAAAAGGTACTTTAGAAAAGGGAGAATTGTCGGGGTGTTACACTTAATGTGGTTGAGTTCAATATCATCACGCCTTTCCCGTGCATTATTTTCCATGAATTCGAAAACCCTTGTTTCATATATTTTTTTCACTCCTTGTTCTTCAATGGCGGCGATTTTTATTGTCCATAATTTTCTGATGTTTAAATGGGGTATGCATGCCTTTTTTATTCAAGATCTGCGTTCATAAGTTTATGATTTTCAATATTTTGTGGCCTTCAAATTTCACGAATATCCCCTCTAGTTTTTACGGATTTTTCATGAAATACCCTGACTTTTTCCATAATTAACCAAGCACCCATCAAGTTTCAATAATTAATAAAATACCCCTATTTCAATACTTAATACCTCAACTACCCTGGTGACGTCATCAACCCCAATTTAACCTAATAACCCCTAATTAACCCACTAACCCCTAATTAACCCACCCATTAACTCATTTCCGCCTTTTTCTTTCTCTCTCCCCCTTTATTCTTCCCTGTTTTTTTTCTCTTCGCCGTGGATTACCCCTTCCACCCTCTTCCCAGATCCCCAATTGACCACCACCACCAACATTTCCGACACCCTCACGACTCAAATCTTTGTTTAGGTTTTTTGCAAATCTTGCTCACTGCCATTCTTGTCTCCTTCTCACCACCCATTCTAGTCGATTCACAATCGAACTCCCTCCTCCATTCCCCCATATAATCTCCAGTCTTCCTCTTCCCTCTAAACCAGCCGCCACGCCTGAACCTGTCACCACCAGCTTGTCGCCGCCTAAACCTACAACCCATCGTGTCCATCGCTGATACTTAGAATAGATCTAGAAAATTCCCACCCAAAATTTCTAATTTCAATTTCAGCTCAATTCTTTCAAAATTCAGCACAACAATGGCAGAAGAAGACGAACAACATCAATCACATCCACAAAAAGCTTCGTCGCTAGGGAAACACTCTTACCGGTTTTGAATAAGCTGCAAGACATATGCTCGCAGTCAGGGGTTTCGATTTAGGGGAAAACATAAAATCAAAAAATTGATAACAAAAGGAAAAATTAGAGAGATAATGGGAAGAAAATTGATTTGGGGAGGAATTGATTTCAATGTTCTTTTAAAGAAAACCAGAGTTTGGGGAAGAAGAATGGTTGCGAAATTTCCATTGAACAAAAGTAAAAGAAAAAAGAAATGGGTAGGTTAAATAGGGAGTTAATTAAGGGGTTAATTAGAAGTTAATGAAATACGTCATTTATTTTTGGTGTATTAAGTATTGAAATAGAGGTAGTTGGGGTATTACGTATTGAAATAGGGGTATTTTATGTATTATTGAAACTTGATGGTCATTTAGTGAATTATAGCAAAACTCAGGGGTATTTCATGAAAAATCTGATTGGTTTATTATAGGGTCAATGACGTCATTAAAAGTATTTGTTGTATTAAGTATTGAAATAGGGGTAGTTGGGGTATTTTATGAATTATCGAACTTGATGGGCGTTTGGTGAATAATGGCAAAACTCGGGGGTATTTCATGAAAAATCCGTATTTTTTATTGTTTGAATTTTTTTTTTTGCAGCAATGGTTGTCTATAATTTTGCAGTGTTCCATCACAATATTATGGATATTATTAAAAAAATTCAATCTTTTGGCTGGGGGTTTTTATGGTCTAGGGTTTTTCCTGGTTGATTTTAATGTTTCTTCGGTTATGTTTGATTTTGTAATTAGGTATTGAATGTCATGGTAATCAAGTAAGGTAACTCTAAGTAAGAGTGAACTGTTGCTTGGGGTTCAAAATCTTCCCTGATGTTGGTGGTTCTTTGGTTTTCAGCCGATTTGTTGTGTAGATTGTCCCTGTAAGTAAAATTCTTATACCCGGTCCAAACTAACTTACTTTGGACCAAAACTTAATAAAGGAAACATAATAGTTTCGCACCTGTGAGCTTTATCATTATTCTTTCTCTCTCATTCTTCTGAAATTCTGCTATTTCCAAAAAACTACGCTCTTGTTTTTTCTCTCTTCGTACCTTTTTCTCCATGAATTATGGCCAAATTTTCAGATTCTTTTGTTTACAGATTTAACAAATTCATCTTGAATTCAAGTTTTTCATTTCTAATTGGTGATCGATTTTGCAATTGGGTGCTTCACTCTATTTATTATGCGATTGATTATAGAGTTTTCTCTGAATTGCAGTTGGAATTGCTGGAGACCAATTAAAAGTTGCATCAATCTGAAGCTCATGTTCATTCGAAGGTCAAAATTCAGGTCAATTTCATCTTGTCTCTTCTTCGTGTTATTTTATACTCCTAATCATAAAGTTGGTAGGTTTAGATTTATGATGCTAGAATTTCGAATTCGTAGCATAAATTCTCTGATAGGTTTTTGATTCTGAGTTAATTTTTGAATTTGGGGTTTCAGCTTCTTTAAATTTGTTGATTTTGTGTAGTTTATATAAGCTAAAGGATGTAACATGGTTGGTGTATTGTTTAATTTTGTTCCTTTTTTGTTTCTTTTCCTGTTTGTTCATGTATTCATCTTAAACTAGTTGTGGAGTCTTTTATTTCTAGGATTCGCTTTGTCTTTTTTTCTTCTTCTCTCGAGATATAGTGACTCTTTTTAGTGAATCAATTACACCAGGGATAATAGGATTACTTTCATTTAAAAAGGGTGTTTATTTATTTTAAGGGTCACTATGAAAAGCAGAGGGTCACTATATACATAAAAGGATCATTATATACGTAGAAGGTTCATCGTGTTTAGGAAACATCAGGACTGCAGACTAAATACTAAAAGATACTAAACAGAAGTCTGAAGTTATCCGTTATTTCCATTAACGAACTTTTTCTGTCGAAAGTCATAACAATTTACTTCTGTAGCATAGTAGCATGATCCAAAATTTACTTGAAAAAGGTAGATTAGTTTACTAATGTCATCAGCTACACTAACCAAAGAGTTAAGACTATGTCAAATTGTCGATAAATACAAGTTCTAATTTATTGGGATATATGTAAAAGCATAGAGCAATTTTTTTAAATAGGCAACCTTCTTACAGGCTCTTAACGTTGAGCTCCAATTGATACATCAATTGCAGTCTTTATACCCAATTTCTTCTTTATGTTGAGCCAATGACATTCCTCAAACAAGCACTTTGCTTCCTTTGTTGGTTGAGCCACATCTACTGGGCTCAGGAATATAGGCCCCTACGTAGGTGTTCCATCCTCAAATGAATAATGGGTCAGCCTCCGAATACCCGAACCATCTATATTTGCAATGAAGATCTCCCCATAAGCTAGGTTGGTAAGCTCGAGCAGTTTATTTACCAATACTACCATTACTGTGATATGTAGGTTATCTACCACAAGAAAGGGTGTTCAATTTATTTAAGGTTACTATGGAAAAAAAAGGGTGACTATATACGTAAAATGGTAAATATATGTTTTTTCGATTCTAACACTACTTATGTTTTTTAATAAAAAAAATGGTGATATGAGGTCTATTAATTAGCACAATTGGTAGATACGGAGATGCTTTCACCTTTTTCAATGTATTCAGGGATATATTTTGTGCATCATTGTGGTTAGTGTTTGGCTGGATTGAAGTTAAGGTTATGAACTTAAAACATGTTTCGTATTTGATAAGAATGATTCGTTACATTGAGATATAATGATTCTTTTTAGCCAAAGGGTAACCGTTGGTAGAAAGGGTTACATACTATGATTCTAAAAAGGTCACTATATTTGGAAAATTGTGTTTGATTATTTATTTACGGGTCACTATGCGTTAAAAAGGGTAAATGTATATGTTTTTGGGAGTTGAGTTACTTGTTAAAGGAGATGCATTTCTAAAAAGGTCACTATGCGCTAAAAAGGGTCACTACATATGTTCTTGGGAGTTGAGTTAGTTGTTAAAGGAAATGAATTTCTAAAAAGGTCACTATGTGCTAAAAAGTGTCACTATATATGTTTTTGGGAATCGAGTTAGTTGTTAAAGAAAATGCATTTCTGAATGTAAAGCCTATTAGCCCAATTGGTAGAGTTATGTTCTTTTCCACATGATGTAGGTTCGAATCCTACATAGGCTATTCCAACATATTTTATTGTGTATATTTTAAATAGGGTCACTATATGTTAGAAAGGGTCCCTGCATATTTTAAATAGGGTCACTATTTATTAAATATAGTTCATTTAAGAATGTAGCCTGGGTTAGGGTGGGGTGTGAATCATTTTTATTTTAAAGACCAGAAAACATAACTTATCCAAGATATCTGTCTATCAGAGTAAGACATGTAAAGATCTCTCTATAAAAAGAGAAATGATTTACTACAAGGTACAGGAGGTCCATGAACACGCAAAAAAAACCCAGCAGATCCTCAATACTATTAATGATTCATGATTTTGTCAGTAAAACTCGAAAGTAGTTATGGTCAATATGAGGAACTTACCTCTAGTTGATAACTTCATATGGCAAAGGAGACTAGAAGCTCCCGAGGTAACCTATTTTTTCCTAAAAATTGCACTAATATTGTTAACAGGATTACCCCCTAATAGACACATAATTAGCTACTAAGCACTACACTCATGTTCAGCACTTCAGCCTCTGTCCAAGTCGATAACAGAGGATCAACTACGCCAAATACACCCAAACATTTCCTGAAATCAAACTCGAAATGACCACAAATTATAAACACAATCACAATGCATATACACTGATCTTATCAAAGCTTTTTACAAAAATACAATCAATAGCCTATGTAGGATTCAAACCTACATCCTTTGTGCAATGCAAGTACACAATGCTCGTCCAGTTGAGCTAATATCCTTACCGAAGACCCCTAGGTCAACCTGGTGTACACCATATACAAAGAAAAGAGGTAGCTTACACAAAACTACAACTCTATTTACTACCTCAGCTCCATGTGTAGTAGGAAATTAATTCTTAAGTAATTGCAGCATAATATGCTCTCCAATATCAAAACACATAAGAATCACAAATCCTCCCCCTCAAAAAAATAGAAGACGAACACAGACATAAATAACCTGCTAAATCCAGGAAAACCAAAATGAAATTCAATCTCAAAATCCGCAAAAATTGGACGAAATTCATATCAAAAATAGGATTTCGAAATAAAGTACTAATATTGAAACACTAACACGGTCATTACCTCACATTATAAAAAAGGACGATTATAAATTTTATTGAAATAGGGATCACTATATTTTAGAAAAAAGATGATTACATCTAAATAGTGATCACTGGATTAAAAAAAAAAACAGATATAAAAAGGTCACTATTTGTTAAAAGCTTGAAAAATGTACAAAATTTATACGATTTTAATACCATTTAATGATAGTAATGAAGTACATTACTCATGTCATCCTCAAGCTTGGATTATATAAGTAGGAGGATAGTGCAAAGAGATAAGAGTGCTTATATTTTTTAATCTTTTGAGGTTTTCTACCAGATACCAAATCTACAATTGAATTCGATAATTAGACCTAATAGAACTGGACTAATTGACGCAAGCAACAGAAATAAATTAGATCTAATCAATAAAACAAACTTCAATAACACCATCGGAGAAGATTAAACTGTATGCGCAGGATTGAAAATACCATCTACATCTACAAAATCGTTCAAATACATCGATCGAATTCTTAGCACAATTTAAAACAGATTTAGGTTTTCGATTTGAAATACCTCTGTTTATTTTTGCTTGACTGAAACTTGATAGTGGATTTGTGGAGATGAATTTGAGATGTTTAGTTGGGTTTTGAAAGGAAGAAACATAAAGTAACGGCGTGCGCGTGAGATATGGAGATAGTGAGTGGGTAATAGAAGTTGTGTATTTGGGATTACTCCGTATTTCAGGACTCTGTATCTGTAAGTTCGTTTGCACGTGTAAAATCTGGGTCCACAATAACTTATGTCGACCAGGACACCAAGTCCACACAAGAATAACCCTCTTTGTAATATCCTCTTGTGAGCTCGCTTGGAGTCGCGGTCAAGTTTTCTTGGTGAGTCACTGAGCTCTTTCCTCTATTCGTGCTTTATTTTGATAAATTAGATTTGGAACTTGTGTTATTTTGTTGGTTGGTTTTGTTTATACATTATGGGATTATATTGTTCATTTTTTTTTGGGATGTTTCAATTTGGTTGGCCTTTTCTTTTATTTGATGCATAGTGAATAGAGTGATTTATCCGAAATTGAACTTAAATTGAATAACCATGGTAGAAGATAAAACATTCAGTTTTAGGAAATATCCCACGCCAATCGGTGTCTTACTCTCTTCTACATTGATGTTTTTTTTGTGTGAAGTTAATTCCAAAGTCATAACGAATTGAATATCTAGCATGTGTTTGTTTCATCATTCAAATGTTATCAAGTGTGAAGTCGTGTAACAGTTCATGCTTGATATAAAACAGTTCAAACTTTGTTGCATTCATGTTTTAGATGTATTCTCTCTGACTCATATTGAACTTTAAGCGATCCAGTTGCGGTTAGGATACACATGCTTTTCGTTGATAAAATCAAAGCCACTGGATTTTTTTTCCTTTTAGAAACAAACTCTCTGTTGGTCTTCTTTAGAAGGTTGCATGATCCATCCATATCTCGCCTTTGGCAGAATCCGTGCTATTTGGTTGTTGTTAACTTTTACCTACATTACATTTTTTTAAACGAAATATTTATTTAGGACGTTATTTTAATAAAATAGCACCAAATGAATGATTTATTTCAGATGTTTTTGAGTAAAAACGTAGGAAATTATTGATTTATTTGAGACTCTTTTAGGAAAGAAGTCGCAAATGAATTTGTTGTGTTTTTTAATGGTGCTAATAACAACCTATTGATTTGTGGCCCCTCTATTAGCAGTTATGCCAAAAACGCCGCGAATGAATGAAAAACTGTCGCCTTAAGTAATTTTTTTTCTACTAGTGGCAATGATGGAAGCATTTCATGAGCTAGAGCCTAAAAGACTAAGTAATGTGTGACATTCCCTACAGCATGTTTGCGATGAGATGTTAAAGGCAAATGGGTCAAATGAATATGGTTTTACCACATGTAAACAAGCCAAGACTAGAAGCTGAAGGCAGGTTGGAAGAGCAAGTGAGAGCTCCAATGTGGACAGTGATATAAGCACATGAAGCAGTACATGGGGACAGGCAGACAAATGACCAAGAGAACATTACATCAACATCAAATTCACAAACAAACAATTCATCAACATCCAAAGCACACACTTATATACCAGAGAGTTCAAATGCATAAAGAAACAGAACATCAAATACACAACCCAATATTGCTTTAACATCAAATGGGAAAGAGATATAATAGGGAGTTTAAATGCACTGAGAAGCAAATACAGAAAATCAACTACACTAAGAATTTTTTAATTTAGAGCAGGTGTAATGAAATGCATCAGTTTTATGTTTTGGAGGCATGTATTAAAAGTAACAAATACATACATTATGTCCCTTTTGTAAGCTTGTATATTAGCAATACATGTAGGCCAAACATTTTTGAAAGCTTATATGAATGAAATTCAGTGTTATGTTTTACAAATTATAGGACTTCAATCTCAATTTAGTTCATTTTCATCATTTGATCGATCATGTGTTTCATAATTGAACATGACTTTATTGTACTTCTGCCGAATGGAATGATTGATATTCACATTGAGGAATGTGAAAAGACATTCACTCCATTCAACATAAGTCATCAAGAGTGGTAATGTTTGAATAAATAATATCAAATTTCAACGTTTACGTCATTGAAAGACACAAACCATTACCACTAACACAAACATGGAACAATCTTAGTGTAGTTAATTTTCATCATTGATCATGTTTTCATTATTGATCATGACTTTAATGTCCTCCTGCCAAACAACATGATTAATTTTCATATTGTGGAATGTGTAACATAAGCCACTAAGACTGAAATAATATTAGAGTTTCAACATTGATATCATTTAACAACACTAACACATAAAGGGGGTAATTTATGAAAAAATATTTTCAGATTAACAACATTGAAAGACATAGCCCTAACCATAAATACACATTAAGTTGTGGTGCTATCAAAGGAGTATGAGTGACAATATAAACTACAACATATCACACATTCCCTTTGGAAGCACCATATTTAAATATGTCATGTCTTAGAATGTCCCCAAACATCGCAGAAACAAACCCTAACAACTAAAACTTAGCACCCAAAAAGCCTCAAATCAGTCAATATAGACTTAACCGCAAATGGCACAGAGTTTTTAGAGGAATTTAGAGTTTAAGTCTCAGCAATTGAAGACTCGTCACAAATTTAGAAAACAAGATTATAATTATATGACATTAAGCGGTACACGTGTGAACAGGAAAGTGAGTGTACGCCATGACATGAATTGACTTAATATCTTGATTCTAATTGGCATGTGAAAAAGAATCAGATTTCATTAACATTTCAACTAGAAAAAATATCTAGTCAAAACAAACCAATCTTCATTCGACACGGATTCCAACACATTATCTCAGAATGTCCCCAAGCATCACAGTCACAAACTCTAACCACGTAGACTTAGCACACAAAAAGCCATAAATCGGTCATTGATTTTTGACTTGTTGCTAATGGCACAGAGTAGCTAATGTCATTTAGAGTTTGTTTCTCAATAAATAGAAGACTCATCATTGACCAATAAATAAGGAACATCAATATCATGATAACATCATCACGAAATATGGACATCAATATCAAAGGGGACATCAATCTCAAGATAACATCATCTTAAACATTAACATGATCATGATAAAAATAAAAATAGGGGCATACTCATCACAAGACATGGACATACTTATCATAAACCAGGACATACATCATCATAAAACAGAGCATGATAAATCATCAATAACCCTGGCGAGCAAGAGATAACACTTGTTGGCATCCATATTAACAACATACATCCTCTAACAGGCATCCATGATTTAGAATATTTATCTATGGTTTCTCAAAAAAACAAGATGTTTGATGAGAGAAGAGGTGGATCAATTAGAGTTCAAGATAAAAGACGAAACATAGAAAATGAGGGGAGAGAAAAGAGAGAGATGAAATTTATCGAGTGAAATGAATATGATGGTTGAAATTTTCTAGATTTAAGGAGAGAGAATGGGTGGTGAAAATCTAAAAAGGGGTGTGCATCCATTAATTGAGGGTTAAACTCATCCCCCTTTCTAATTTATTTATTTTAATCCAAGGGCACCGTTTTTTGGATAGACTTGGGACAAATGAGGATTACTTTATGGTGATGAGGGTATAATGAGAATATTTCAGTACTATAATTTTGGGATGTCCGACATGGAGAAAAAGACTATAATTATGAGACGAAGGAAATATTATTTTATTCAACTCTAACATTGAGTCTTAATTTAAGACTTGGTAATGTGTCATATGCTATGTCAGCATAATTCGAGCCTTAGACTTGGTGCTAATTATGGGCAACCAATTTTCCCTCTATGATGCATTACACAGTTGAACTGGTGTTATTTTTTGGTGACCTCCTTTGTTTAAACATCTAGCCGTTTATGATCAAAGAGTGAGCGTTATCTTATTTAGGCGATAAAGAAAAAGAATCGGATATTTCATGAAATACCCCCGAGGTTTAAGTTAATTCACCAGGTACCCTCGTTGTTTCAGTAATCTACCAGGTACCCCTCAGGTTTCATTTTCTCGCATTAGATACCCTTAATGACACTAACTGACTAACGGCGTTAAGTAGGCGTTACTGTGCTTTGACTCTTTTGCCCTTATTCTGGCGCAATTCTAAGTAACTGACATAGACAGCCAGGTCTCCAAAAATTCAAAACCCCAACCTCTCTTCTTCCTTCTTCCTCTGTTCTTCTCTCGAAAAACCACGCAAACCCTAAAAATAATTTCACGATTCTTGAGGAGATTTTGGGGGAAATTATGTGGAATCGATAAATTGGGGTCTCCATACTTCAATTCACACTCTCGGAAGCCGAAAGTCCAAGAATTTCGGGTTTTTCAAGTTCATCGGCAAAAAGGTCGTTTCGAAGTAATCAATCAAAGGAAGGGTGATCTGAGTGTTTCTCTTCTTCAAAAGGTACTCTCTTTAGTTCGTTTTGTTTACTTGCATGTTTTGGTTGATTTATCTGCGAAAATTCTAGGGTTAGGGTTTATTTTTTGTGATTGGTTTATATTGATAAAATTGATGTTGTTCAGTTGATTATGGGTTGATAAATTTGATGTTGTTCAGTTGATTATGTTTATTTGTGCTTTAATTCTTGTGTTAATATTCTGTAATTTTTCGATTGTTTGTTTAGGAATGAGGAGAGCATTGTGGTTGTTGTGTCACTATAATGGGTCAGATTTTGATGTTAGGATAGAGGATGTTCGTGCCACTGATTTCATGGGGATGCTTAGGAGTATTTTTTTGGATTCAGTTAAGCAAGGTGTGTTCTTGTCTAGGAATTTTAGATTGTATTATAAGGATCCTAAATCGGGCAAGTCAATCGAGTTATATGAAGATGGTCATGTTCAGTTGATGTTTGATGAGTTTAGGGGAACAGATACTATATAGGTATTCTGTGAGAAATCAACATTAGACCAAAGGGTTATGTTCAGGAAACTTGTCAAAATAATGGAGGATGAGAAGCGAGCCGAAGAAGAATCTCTTAGATGTAGGCAGGAGGAAATTCAGAGGGCTAGGGAGGAGGAGTTGAGGAGAGAGCAGGAAGAGTTATTGAGAAAACAAGAACAAGAGGAGTTGTTGAGGTACACTGTGGCTGTTGAGGTCCCGATAATATTGTGCGATGACATGAGTGTTGAGTATTATAGGGTGTATAGTCAACCTGAGGAGATGGTAAGTGGGATGTCACAACCACCACCTGAATCACAACCACCTACCCATCCCTCATCTCCACCACAAACTGATCATTCCCACCCCTCTCCACCACACACATCACCTACCCATCCCTCTTCTCCACCACATACATCACCTACCCATCCCTCATCTCCACAAAGATCTCCTATTCAGTCCCCCCTTTCACCCCCACAAACAGAGCCACAAACAGAGCCTCAAACTGACCCTGCTCCACAACCTCAACCACAATCAACTGCTAAGAAGCATAAAACTCATCCACCTAGACAAGCAGGGTTTAGGGTTCCTAGAAGTAGTGCTAAGAGGCTTGGCATATTTGTAGCAAAGGAGAGGAGTTCTAACAGAAGCAGTGGCAGGTTTAGGAGGGGTGGGCAATCTGAGGAGATTCCAGTCAGGGAGGGTGATGGTCCTATGTCAGAAGATGATGATGAGGAGAGTGAGGATGAGGAATTTTCTGTATCTGATGAGGGGGAAGATGATGATGTGACACAGTTTGTGGATTCTGATGTGGAGGAGGAAGACCTTTTGGAAGTGGATGTGGGTGAAAAGACCTTTGAGGATTCATTAGACGGGGAATCACATTTCGATAAGGTGTACAAGAATGGAAAACTTGTGGGGGAGATGCTTTATGGGGAGATTAAACTGGAACCTTGGATGATTTTCTCAAGCAAAGAACATTTCCTAGAGGTGTTAAGGGATTTCTGTATCCAAGAAGGGTTTGCTTTGACTCCGGATAAGCATGATTCCAAGAGGTTCACAGCAAGGTGTTATCAAGAACAATGCAACTGGAGGATTCATGCATCTATGTTCATAGATGGGGTTAGTTGGGCAATTAAGAGTCTGACAGGGGAGCACAAACTGTGTGGCAGATTAGATTCTAACCCCATGGTTAGTTCTGAGTGGTTGTGTAAGAAACTCATGGAGGATATTAAATCTAATCCTGACTATCCTGTTGAGGGCCTACAAGAAAGATGCAGGGTGTGTTAGGTTATGATTCATATGACAGTTCATAAATCATGCGGAAAAACCATAAAGCCAGGAAACATATTATTTACACATAATCATTTAGCATAGTTTAGATGCATACTCTTTGTTGCGTGCCTTCCCTAGCTGCGCCCGAACCGAACAAGAACAAGTCTTTAGGACTCCAAGTGTCGTCCCTCCGTAGATAGTCCACAGCACGTCCGGATCCGCCTTAAGATTGACCAACTAGAATCGCCCTTAAGGTTCTAATATTTTCGGTTAGGTAGGCAAGAATATTGGCTGATTTTTCTGCTTAAAAATCTTAGTTTTGAATACTTAAAACTTGTGTATAAATTATGACCCCTAGGCCTTTATTTATAGAGTTATGGAAAAGGAATCGTAATCCTAGTAGGATACGAATTAATTGGAATTAGAATCCTACATGAATTCTATTTAATTAATTTATCCAATTAGGAATAGAAATTTAATCATACACTGACTCTTGCAGTTTTAGGAATCACGCATGAGCACAAACTCACACACACACACGGCAGCCTCAAGGGCTGCCCATGCGCATGCGAGCAGCAGCCCACGCAGCGCGGCCCACGCATCCGTGGCCTTGGTGCGCGCTGGGCTTGTGGCGTGCGTGCTTGCTGGGCGATGGCCCGGCTTCGTGCTGGGCCTTCGTCCGGCAGGCCTCGTCCGATGCTAATTCGTACGATACGCTTCCGATTAAATTTCCATTTCCGGAATCTATTTCCGATTCGAACAATATTTAATATTTCCGATTCCGGAATTAATTTCCGTTTCGAACAAATATTTAATATTTCCGTTTCCGGAATTATTTTCCGATTCCGGTAATATTTCCGATTCTGACAATATTTCCGTTTCCGGCAATATTTCCGATTCTGGTAATATTTCCATTTCCAATAATATTTTCCGATACGTACCATGTTTCCGTTTCCGGCAACATCTACGACTTGGATAATATTCATATTTCCGATACGATCCATATTTCCGTTTCCGGCAATATCATCGTTTCCGGAGTATTCATTTCTTGCATGTGACGATCTTAGCTCCCACTGAAACCAAGATCCGTCGGTTCCGAATATTCATAGATGGAGTATTTAATGCCATTAAATACTTGATCCGTTTACGTACTATTTGTGTGACCCTACGGGTTCAGTCAAGAGTAAGCTGTGGATTAATATCATTAATTCCACTTGAACTGAAGCGGCCTCTAGCTAGGCATTCAGCTCACTTGATCTCACTGAATTATTAACTTGTTAATTAATACTGAACCGCATTTATTAGACTTAACATGGAATGCATACTTGGACCAAGGGCATTATTTCCTTCAGTCTCCCACTTGTCCTTAGGGACAAGTGTGCATTTCCTAATTCCTTTGTCGCTCGATGCTTGCTCTTGAACATAAGGTAAGAGTTGTCATCCTTATTATGTCCATAGGTGTTCCTCGGTTTCAGAGTTCAACTGATCAAATAAACAGATAATCATAGCCTATGATTCATCCGAGCACGGCCATGCATTTCACAGTTTCTAGCTCTCCGAGTGGCCTTGTACAACTTTTAAGCATCTCTTCCCGATTTATGGGAGGACAATCCCAATCTTGCGATCTTGAGATTAGACTTCGTTTGATAGGTGATTACCTGAGCGTTGCCTTTATAGCCTCCTTTTACGGTGCGACGGTTGGTCAACGTCAAAGCAACCAGTTCTCAAACAAGTAATCTCAAATCACTCAGGTATTGAGGATTTAGTGTCTAATAATTTAATGAAATTTACTTATGACAGACTTTCATCTCTTACAGTAAAGTTTCATAGGTCTTGTCCGATACTAGTCTTCCCAAAGTAAGTATCTATGCAAATGATTATGACATTGCCATGTCCACATAGTTCAAGAAACAGAACTACTAGTCATCTTGCATTCTAATCGTCTAACGTTTTCTATGCGTCCAATTTTATAGAAAACTCCGATTAGGGACCATTTTCAACCTTTGACATTCAAGTTCACTTGATAGACATTTCTTAGTCACAGGACTGGTCCTGACAGTCTATCTTGAATATATCGTCAAATTTGAAGGGACTCATCATTTAATACTAAACCAAGATTAAATGGAATATGAAAATACATTTCATATATGATAAATGTTCAACCCCAATGTTTTATAACCATGGGCCTCAAACCCATCTTCTAAAACAATTCATGGAATTCAAAGCTATGCTTGATTTCCAGTGCTACAACGTGAGTGTTGCTTCTCACTTATTGCATAGGTTTAGTTATCATGCTTTGCCAATCTTAATATCCTTTTCATCGAATGTTCTTCGAGATATGATGATAAGATCTTTTCGAGTTTGTTTATTATGTGATCTAGTCTTTCTTACTACATTAGTGGTTCTACGCATTTTGCAATGAAGAACCATTAAGTTAGCAGACGTTTTTCTTGCTTCAAGAGTGGTTCCACGCATTTTTCAATGAAGAACCATTAAGCCAGCAGATAGGTGATCTACCCAAGTTCAGTGAAGAACTTTAAACAACCCTGTTTTATTGCTTCTTAGGCAATAATTACTTTTACTTCAACTGCATAGGTTGCTAGTGATGCTTTGTTTGGATTTACCTATCCAAGCAGTTCATAGATATGTGGAAGACTCTCCAACTATATCTTAGAACATAGAAATTAATATTTTAATTTCCCACGCAACAACTCATGGTCTCCAATCCATGTTGCCATTTCAAAACACGATGCTCTATAGCTCGTCCTTATCAATGGTTAACTCCAAAGGGTCTTGCTTGATCCTTTGCCAGTGTTTATGCGTGTAGCATCAATATCTAGCGTATCTTTATTTCCTTGAATCAAGAACTATTCCTATGTACCTTTTCAAGTACCATAAGTATTCTTGGTCTCAATCTAGTTGATCTTCACTTAGATCAATAGAGATTGGTATATGTTCGTCATGGCTAAAGTCATACGATACGTTTTTGGCGATCCTCATATTATATCATACATGATAAATTCTTTTGCAGAATAATTCCCAATTGAATTCTATTCATGTAACTTTAGCTCATTCAATTTTAGTAGATACTGAATCCAGCTAAATTCTTTGACATATAATATAGGTTAAGAATCTCATTTAGACTCTTTGATGTTTAACTTAGTAAATGCTTATACATAGTTCAAACATTCTTTACTTAGATTTATTCACATGGGTCGAATATCTCCAATGGAGACTTTCGTGTTTGATTTAGTAAATGCCATTACTTAATCCAAAACAATATCATAAGATCTTTGTAAATAGATCTTAATACCCAGTATGTACTAAGTTTCGCCATGGTCCATCATTGATGAATAATTTCAAATCTAAGTCATTAGCATTTGAATGTTATTTCACAATAGAGAGATATGTGTGTGATACACATAGGACCAATTAAGTTTTATGTACTCCCACTAAACTTCTTATACATCTATAAGAATCATGTACATTTTATGAAACTAAAATGCTTATTAGCTTCACTTAAATACAGTTCCAACTCCCAATTGCTTGCTTAAATCTGTACTTAGATTTTATAAGCTAGCTTTCCTTTTCAAGCATTTATTTGGATCCACAAACTCTATGACATACCATGTACATATTGTATTCCATCATTTGATTGAGGAATACGTTTTGTCATCCAATTGCCATATGTACCAATATGCAATCATTGCTTGAATTATAGACTTAAGCATTACGATTTTGCATGAGGTTTCAACACAATCCATGCCATGAATTTGCTTTTAACCTTTAGCAACTAATCTAGCTTTGTGTGTGAACACAATTCCATGTTTGATGGTTTTTATCCTTAAAACAAACTTGCAACCAATAGGTGTGAAACTATTCTTGCAAATCAACAAAATTTCAATTTTGTCATCAAAACATTGAGTATGTTTTATGGCCTTTAACCAATTAAAACATTTGAGTCTATATATGGCCTCTAACCATTTTAGGGATTCTGGATTTCGTCATAGCTATCTTACAAGTCACAAACTCATTAATCTACATGATAATAGTTTGACTGTAAGTTGTAGGTTTCTTCACTATTTAATAGAAGAATTGCATAGTTTCAGTGAGTTGAACTCTATGCCTACTTGGGTATAGAACATCAAACAATAGAATATCAATAGTCACTTGAAAGTCCTTTGAATATTCTATTCTCCTTGAAGCACTTGTAAAGTCTTCTAAGAGATGTTTATTCTTTAAAGCCACTTGTAAAGTCCTTACAGAATAAGTTCGGATTTTCTGAAGCACTTCGAAAAGCCTCCGGAATGTCCGTTTATGTTTGTTGTTCGCCTCGAAGATTTTCGAGGTCTATTTTCTCCCACTTGTCATTTTGGAAACGAATCTCCAAAAGGACATTATTTCGAGCAAACAAACATTATGTTCTCAAAAATTCGTGGTAGAAACAATACCCTTGTGTCTCATTTGAATAAATCACAATGAAACATATATCTAGACTTGGGCCTTAGTTTGTCGAATGACAAACACTAAGCTCCCACTGAGTTTTGCAATTCTCTAGATATTTTATAAAAAGTTATTCTGAAATTACTTTTCAAAAGCTTTGACGAATTTGGTTTAGTTTGGTGGTAGTTGAGCATTTTGTTTTAGAAATTATAGGAAAAGTCTTTATGATTCATCATTGATCGAATCAAGTACTAATTGACTTCGATCATTCCAACGTAGATATGCCATATCTTATGGAGCTAGATTGTGAAATTACAACACACAATCATTGATGATCATATTTGGTCTCAAGTAATCATCAACATGATCTAACCTAGATCTTTTATGATTTCTTGCCGAGTGGATTTTATACTTCTGAATCTTTGAACTAGCCAAACAGATTCAACTTATATCACATTTGAGTAAATAAACCTATATTCACTCAAATCCATGTGAAATAATAAAGTCATAAAACCTTTCTTTAGCTTTGAACTCTATCGTCTAGGCGTTCTAACAATAGTTCATATTCTTTGTTACTTTCAACAAGTAAGACTAGCTTGTCTTAAGTTGATCTAGAAATCAACCAACTTTCAAAAGTCCATCAAAATAGAGCTTATGAATGTTAACTTGTTGATATGGTCTAAGCAACAATGCCAAAGATTTAATGGAACTCAAATCAAGGGTTTGATTTGAACCTAGTAAAGTTCTTTTAAGAGTTGTTTGTTTTAATCAAGCATATTGACTCAACCAGTAATTGACCATTTCATTCAAATAAACAAACAAACAAGCATTGTTTTTGTTCTTCTGAATGTGAGTCTTTCTGTGTTTGAAGCAGAAATTTAGGTATGCTGATTATGGAACAAAATAGCCATTAAGTTCCAGCCTTTGAAAGGACTTAAAACAAACTAGATGACCCTACAACTAATGTAGCATTGCCATGCTTCATTTCCCACTTGTAGGTCATTAGTGTATCCTAGCTTCCATTGTTTGAGTTATTATCGAAGTAAGAACCTCAAGCGGTATATGATACCAGGGAAGTTTGATTGCTAGGTTACTTCTCTTTAAACATAAACTTATAGGTAGAAACGAAATCGTAAATTCCTTTCATTTGTTCCTCGTTTTCCTATTTCTTGTACCTTTTCTTATAGTCTTAAGAATTGAATTCTTTAGTGTTGACTTTTATACTTTGTTAGACATGTCCAATGTCACCAACAAGGTTCTTTACCATTTTAATTTATGTTGAATATTTTGTTTCAACTAGATGATCTTACCAGAAGCTTCTAAAGTTCTCTAAGCATCGATCTATTCGAATGTCTAGGGACTAGACCCATTCGAGAATTAAATGGACAAAGGATTTTAGGTTGTTAACCATTGGTAAAGCTGAGCGTTTAAACTCAATGCTTTATGATCTCAAAACTACAGTGTATTTTGAATTCACAAGCACCAATTGGTTTGCCATTCGATTTTGATACTCGAAAACAACCATAAAAGTCGATATAAGAAACGTACATTTTAAATTGCTCACTTTCTCTCATTTCCGTGAATCGTTCTTGGATTCACTACCAATCGAGGAAATTTACTGTTACCTTTCTAAAAGGATTTATTGCAGTGCAAGATATTTAATTATAAACAATAATTAAAACATACATTGAAGCATGCAAAGTCTAAACATTTATCATGAATAATAACTTGAAATTAAAGCAACCATGCAATTCAAACAAGTTATTAGCATTTTATTCGATTTTATTGTTCCGGCAGGTGTGAATAAAATGATTCCAAGATCCTAAAATCATTGAAGAACTAAGCACAGTTTGTCGACTTAATCCTAAAACATTTTAGGTAAGCAAAAGCCTTTTGCTAATAGTCTAGAAACTACTCTTGGTTGATAGGTACGTCTAAGAACTTATTAGGTAAACCTATCGATTTTGCCACGACATAAAAGGACTCCTTACTTATATCGTTGAGTTTCACCAAAACTAACATGTACTCACAATTATTTGTGTACCTTGCCCCTTTAGGACCAATAAGTAACACCTCGCTGAGCGAAAACTATTACTAGATTGATGTAAAGGATATCCAAGCAAGTGTATATTTTGGCATGGCACCTTTTAACTCAATTTTTAAGTTTGGAACTTAAGGCTCTTACTATGTTGGTTAGATTTTAAGTGAACTAAAATCCTTAATCATGCAACATAATCAAGCTTTTGATCTCATGCATTTTAAGACATATTTAAAACAATAAATAACTTAAAACATGCATAAGATATTTGTGATCTAGTATGGCCCGACTTCATCTTGAAGCTTTGACTTCAAAGTCCGTCTTGAAAATCTCCGTGGGAGGCACCATTTTCTTCAAATAGGATAAGCTATAACTAATTACAACTATTTGATGGTTCGCAGACCATATTTGAATTGAAAAATAACTTTGGTACTTTAGACCAATTACATCCAAATTAATGGTACGCAGACCATATTTTCTATCCTATTTGGGCCATACTAGTCACTTCATAACCTGCAAAACAGTACATATACAATATATACCATTCACCCATTCATTATCATGAATGGCCCACATAGCTGGTTAGTAAAACACATTATGCATCACATAAACATTTGCAGCAATTAATCAAGGGCACCAATAATCTACCAATTATTCAGTCCTTATTAATTCTAATCAAGTTGTTTTAACCTTAAGGATTTGTAGACCTAATCAAGAGTTTATGACTAAAAAGCGCTCCCACTTAAACCAATAAATTCATATGCTTTACCAATTTTAAACATAAAAATGTATTTCTAGTCTAACCGGAAACATACAAATTTAATTAAAATTTAAAGCTCATATCAATTTATAATTGAATCCAAAAATTTAATTTAATTTCAGTCGCATTTAAATTAATTTATGATTTTAATTTTAGTAAAATAATTAGAATAAATTCCATTTATTATAATTATAATATTCAAAATCAAAATCCAAAAAATTAATTCAAATTATTAATTTTAAAATTAATTAAAATTACGTGAACTGAAATTTTCAAATTAAACATTCAAAACGATCTAATCGTAACGCAAACACCCTACGCGTTGCACGCCCATGGGCCGTACGCACACAGCCATTGCTGGCCATGTGCGCGCAGCCCATGCGCTCGTTGCATAGCTGCTGCTGTCCTATCGCAAGCCTCCGCACAGCGCCCCATCGCACGCGAGCTATCGCTCGCAGTGCGCGCGCGCGAGATCGCTCGCTGGGCGCGCGACATCGCTCGCTGGGCGCGCTGGCTCGCTCGCTGTGCGCGCGAGCCATCGCTCGCTGGGGCGCGACATCGCTCGCTGGGCGGGCGACATCGCGCGCTGTGCGCGCGAGCCATCGCTCGCTGGGGCGCGACATCGCTCGCTGGGCGAGCGACATCGCGCGCTGTGCGCGCGAGTAGTGCTGGGCGCAGCGCTCGTGGCACGCGAGCTTGCGCTCGCTGCGCGCGAGGCTGCGCGCACTTGTGCGAGGCAGCGCGCGTTGTGGCGCAGCTCGCTTGCTGCCCACACGCGACTGCCTTGGCTCGCCCCTCGCCCATGCCCATTCGTTTATTGCTCGTGGCACACGACACAAGGCAGGGCTGCTGCCTTGTGCTCGTGCACTACGCCCTTGCTCATTGCATTCGTGCCGCACGGGCGACGAGCTCCCTTGCTCGTCGTCGCATGCCCGCATTATACAACACCCCTTAAGGGTAACATGAAGCGTCCATTGCTTCGTGCGTGCAAGTTATTTGAACGAATCGCATAAAAGTTTAAAATTTATATTTAAAATTAATGACAAATTAATAAATAATATTAATTTCATAATTTTAGGGCGAAAAAATCGAAAATTTATTATCCAATTGATTTCCGATTGATATGGATTCAAGTCTAGGTCATAAAAATTTAAAATTTATCGTAAATTTACAATTTTTATGGTGGTTTTTAATCATAGGTTTCTAATTAAATTACAATTAATTATGAAAATCAAATTAATTCTAAATTATTCTAATTTTCAACAAATTAATCATAATTACAAATTAGATTGCATAATTAACAAGACTAGGCATTCAAACTTGTTAAACATATGCAGTAGGTCAATCAAAAATTCAAGATTTATCAACAGGAATCGCAAATATTTAATTTAACATCTTAAACTTACGAAATTTTGCATTCGAAAAACTAAAACCTTCGAAAAGTCATAGTTAAACTTCGAATTTGAGAATTCTGGGTTCGGCAGAAAAATACTATTTTTGTCAAAATTTTAGAATGCCTTTTACATGCGGAATTGACACAAAAATCACTCAATTCGGATGAGTAATGAAGAAACTGCCGAAAAACTGCGTACATATAATTAAATAAACGCAATTTGCAATTAATTAACAATTACGAAAATTAATCACCCCTTTTAATTCTTGCAAATTTGTAATATTTAACCATGTTCATGCAATTTAGATTATGAAAATAATAAGGGGCTCGTGATACCACTGTTAGGTTATGATTCATATGACAGTTCATAAATCATGCGGAAAAACCATAAAGCCAGGAAACATATTATTTACACATAATCATTTAGCATAGTTTAGATGCATACTCTTTGTTGCGTGCCTTCCCTAGCTGCGCCCGAACCGAACAAGAACAAGTCTTTAGGACTCCAAGTGTCGTCCCTCCGTAGATAGTCCACAGCACGTCCGGATCCGCCTTAAGATTGACCAACTAGAATCGCCCTTAAGGTTCTAATATTTTCGGTTAGGTAGGCAAGAATATTGGCTGATTTTTCTGCTTAAAAATCTTAGTTTTGAATACTTAAAACTTGTGTATAAATTATGACCCCTAGGCCTTTATTTATAGAGTTATGGAAAAGGAATCGTAATCCTAGTAGGATACGAATTAATTGGAATTAGAATCCTACATGAATTCTATTTAATTAATTTATCCAATTAGGAATAGAAATTTAATCATACACTGACTCTTGCAGTTTTAGGAATCACGCATGAGCACAAACTCACACACACACACGGCAGCCTCAAGGGCTGCCCATGCGCATGCGAGCAGCAGCCCACGCAGCGCGGCCCACGCATCCGTGGCCTTGGTGCGCGCTGGGCTTGTGGCGTGCGTGCTTGCTGGGCGATGGCCCGGCTTCGTGCTGGGCCTTCGTCCGGCAGGCCTCGTCCGATGCTAATTCGTACGATACGCTTCCGATTAAATTTCCATTTCCGGAATCTATTTCCGATTCGAACAATATTTAATATTTTCGATTCCGGAATTAATTTCCGTTTCGAACAAATATTTAATATTTCCGTTTCCGGAATTATTTTCCGATTCCGGTAATATTTCCGATTCTGACAATATTTCCGTTTCCGGCAATATTTCCGATTCTGGTAATATTTCCATTTCCAATAATATTTTCCGATACGTACCATGTTTCCGTTTCCGGCAACATCTACGACTTGGATAATATTCATATTTCCGATACGATCCATATTTCCGTTTCCGGCAATATCATCGTTTCCGGAGTATTCATTTCTTGCCTGTGACGATCTTAGCTCCCACTGAAACCAAGATCCGTCGGTTCCGAATATTCATAGATGGAGTATTTAATGCCATTAAATACTTGATCCGTTTACGTACTATTTGTGTGACCCTACGGGTTCAGTCAAGAGTAAGCTGTGGATTAATATCATTAATTCCACTTGAACTGAAGCGGCCTCTAGCTAGGCATTCAGCTCACTTGATCTCACTGAATTATTAACTTGTTAATTAATACTGAACCGCATTTATTAGACTTAACATGGAATGCATACTTGGACCAAGGGCATTATTTCCTTCAGGGTGATGTTTAGGATTGAAGTGAAGTTGAGGTTGTTGTATAAGGTTAGAAATATGGCTAAGGAGTTGATTCATGGGGGGTTTAGTGAGTCCTATGGTCTGCTGCCAGCTTATGCAGAGATGATCAAGAGGACAAATCCCGGAAGCTATGCTCTTGTGACATGGACTAAGGAGATTGTTGGTGCAACCCCTCACTTTAAGTCATGTTTCTTTTCCTTTGCTTGCATGATCAAGGGGTTTTTTGAAGGTTGTAGGCCAATTATTGGCATTGATGGTGCTCACCTCAGTGGAACCTACAAGGGACAAATGCTCACTGCAATTGCCATAGATGGGAACAATGAGATATTCCCAATTGCTTATGGGATTGTTGATGGAGAAACTGGAGACACTTGGGCATACTTCTTCAGATGCTTGAGACAAATGTTCAGAAACTTTGGTGTGCACAGAGAGGACTGGACTTTCATAAGTGACAGAATGAGGGTAAGATTTATTGCTTTTTCATAGGGGTATCTGGTGAAAATCTAAGATACCTCAGGGGTATCTGGTGAAAATATAAGATACCACAGGGGTATCTGGTGAAAATATAAGATACCTCAGGGGTATCTGGTGAAATAAAGTTTATGAATTACCAATGAATTGTTTATGTGTCTAATGTAGTGTTTATGTGTCTGATGTAGTGTTTATATGTCTGATATAGGGTGTGGATGGTGCTGTTTATGAAGTGTTCCCCCAAGCAACAAGGAGAGTGTGTGCCCAACACTTGTACTCCAACTGTAAACAAGCTGGCTGGCATGGAACTGCCTTCCATAAGTCCTTCTGGGTTGCTGCAAATGCATACAACCCATATGTGTACAACAAGGCAATGGAGAAGATTGCCAAAATTGATCCAAAGGCTGTGGATTATCTGTCCCAAGTGCCAGAGCAGTGGTCAAGGCACAAGTTTGAACCGCATGTGGTTTGTGATCACAACACCACCAATTTTGTTGAATCTTTCAACGCTTGTACCAAGCCTTTTAGAGACATGCCAGTGTACACTCTCATGGAAGGTAAATGTTCTGTCTTTGGCTGCATATGTTTTACACCACCCATGTCCTTTTTTTTAATACATTTTCTGTTTTGCTGCTTTATTTTGTTTGTGCTTGGATGCTTGGATCTAATAGAGGCTAGGAGTTGGTGCATGAAGAAGATTGGGTCTAGATTTGACAAGGCTGTAGAAATGGGACCAAACCAATTGACTGAATATGCTGCTGGGGTATTAGAAGAGAGGAGTCAATAGTCTAGGTTTTGTTCTGTAACAGTTGCTGGGGGAGGGGAATATATATGAAGTGAAAGAGGGGGATGTCAAATACCCTATTAAGTTTGATGCAAGGACTTGTGGTTGTGGAGTATGGCAAATATCTGGCATACCTTGCAGACATGGCCTTAGGGTTATTTACCACCAAAGACTTGAGGCTACTGATTTTGTGTCTCACTACTTCAAAGGGCAAGCATACAAGTTAACTTACTCAGAGCACATACACCCCATGCCTGACCCAACCCAATGGCCTTCTTTTGACCTTCCTATTATCCTCCCACCACCCATGAAGAGAGCATCTGGTAGACCCCCTAAACTGAGAAAAAGAGGTAAACATGATCCAAAAAGGGGAAAGAGAAATAGCACTGTGAGGTGTGGTAAGTGCAAGGAGGTGGGACACAATGCAAGGACATGCAGAGGTGGGGCCACTGCAAAGCAAAAGAAGGCTGCTGCTGCTGCTGCTGCTGCTTCTGGTTCTGCTGCTGCTGCTGCTGCTTCTGGTTCTGCTGCTGCTGCTGCTGCTTCTGGTTCTGCTGGTGCAGCTGCTGCAGCTGGTTCACAGCAAGGGAGAGATCAAGGTGCTTCCAGTTCACAGCAACAACGTAATGCATCAAGTAAGGGAAAAAGGAAGCGTACTTGATTTTGTGATTTATGCATAACTTTTTGCTAAACTTATCATGTATATCTTTTGCCAATGGGAGCAAGTTTTTGTAGAGCTACACTTAAAGTTTTTGCGTGTCGGGGGCACACTTTTGTAAAGCTACTTAATTCGGAAATGAAATATCATATTATTGATGAAATGTCATCATTCACTTTCTCATTACAAATACTAGAATAAAAAACATTACAATGCCAATTTTGATAGTTCCATGCATTAATTTCTTTTGTTGCTTGAGTTTCTTCTTCATTTGGTGAATTTCTTCATTCAAGCTTCTGTTTTCTTCAATTTCTCCTTCCTTTGTGCTACCTCTGTTGTTTCTGATTGGCAGTGGTTGCTCAATGCTTCCCTTGCACCACTTGAAGTTGTCACATAAGTCACACTTGTAATATAGTCTTTGAGGATTTTTCATTGTTTCTGAACTTCTTATTGCAAATTTTTTCCCACATATGTTGCATGTTTTGTTTGGAACTACAACGTATGAGGATTGATACGTTGTAGAAGAAGATTGGGAGTGAGAATATGAGATCATTTGAAGGTGAGTTGGGAATTAGGGAAAATATGAGTTGGTTAAGGGGAAGAACAGAAATTTGTAGTGAAGAGTTGCAGCGGCTCCCCCTTTAAATAGAGAAGGGGTGTCTGGTAAAAAAACTAGCCGTTGGTGAGCAGGGGTATCTGGTGAAGTTACCATAAAGCACAAGGGCACCTGGTGAAAATCTATAAAACCTCAGGGGTACCTGGTGAAATAAATTACGAGAGTACCTGGTGAAATAAAGTTTCTAACGGCCACTTAACGGCAGGGTTAAGTCATGCGAGGTACCTAGTAGATTACTGAAACAACGAGGGTACCTGGTGAATTAACTTAAACCTCGGGGGTATTTCATGAAATATCCGAAAAAGAATTCATATGAAATAAGAAACAAAAGAATAGAAGAAAAAGTAAGTGTAAAGTCGAACAATCGCATGTTTAACACACAGGATGCAGCATTGCCAACCAAACTGACCAAGTGCAATTGATAAGAAATGACAGTAAAACTCTATAAAGACTTTGGATAGCATTTCTTTCATGCCAGGGAAAATATACACAGTGCTGCGCAGCTGAAAAGTGACGGGAGTTGAAGTGAAGGTATCACTGTGAAGCAACTAAAATTTCAGGAAGGGAAGTTGACGACAAAAGTGAACCTTGGGTCCATCTCCTCAGCATTTCTAAGGCTGCCTTGGGTTGATCCATAGGAACCATATGACCAGCGTCATGAACCTGTTAAATGCAACATGCGCATTAGCATTGTCAAATTACTATCCTGTATCAGAGAAGCAATTTACCATAAATTGATACGGGAAAGAGATTGAGAACTAAAAACATAATAAACCTTGAGGAAACTCAGAGGGCCATGGCTCTTAAGTATTCCTGCCTCGTAGCCATCAACTTCAAAAGGAACCTCAGCTGATGTTTCAAAATCTTGCTGACAACTCCATTTCATAGCGTGTACCCATCTTGAGTTACCTGGTTTATACAAAAATACAACACAACATGAAGCAAAAACTAGAGATTGTTTTCAAGTATGGAGATCAAATTGAGATTAACATGTCCCATATATTGTTTGTACAATTTACCAAGCCAATTGCAGATGAGATCGTATTCTCCAGCATATACAAGCAACTGAATCCCATCCTCAAGAAGAGCTGGGATGCCAACCTCAAGATTTCTCATCCAATCAACAAGCAAGGCCTGATGCACAGTGGTGCTACAAGACTGGAAATCAATGTCACCAACACCAAGGGCAGTCCTAACAGATTGCTGATTTAACAACTTTTCCATGTTTGAGAAGTCATAGCAGAGGGGACCCTCACACTTTTTCCTGATATCATAATACTGTAAATACCAAAAAAGTTCCAGAATTCATCAATTTCACGTAGCAGTATTTCTTAAGAAAAGACTGTCATTCGTTTTATTATCCTCAAAACAAATAAAAAAAGGGTAATCAGAAGGTGAATTTTTCTAGTTTAAGAAAAGCTCTTCTTTCTCCATCAACTTCAGCAAAGAATTAATTCTTCTAAACATACTTAAATTATTCCGACAAAAATGAAAGATGCAAAGCTCATACATTAGTACCACCAATTTGCAGTTTAATGCTTGCAAATATTGTGTTGCATAGTAGGTATGAAGCCATACAAGAGACTGTACCCTTTGTACCTGAAACAAAAAGACAAATTCATTAATTAGAAAATCAGGATAAAGGTATATATGGGTAATATCGTCAGATGGTTTTTTTATTCTTTTTATCCCCATATATTCCCAAAATTAAATTAATTAATTCAATTACTCAAAAGTCATCAATTTATTCCTTATCCCCTATTTTGTTCTCACAAGTAAACAGTTTTTCATCAAAATGAATGAAATTTGTAATGAAGAATGGGATAGTCAGAAACAGAAACAATTACCACAGAGTTTTACTGCCGTTTCACACAGAGGAACCATCTTGGTGATCACATTGTAAGATGATTTCTTGATCAAACCCATCTCTAGTGCATAATCAGGATAAGCTTTATACTGCACTGCAGGATCAGTTAGCCCATTCCCAATAGCAAATCCCTGTTTGATGGGTTCAAATGCATTATGGTTGGCAAAAGTCAGAACATATATTCAAGTATCTCTTGTGAAAACACCCCCAAAAAAAGTTGCAGACCTTGAGGTTGATATGGATTCCTTTCTTAGCTTTGTTGCCTCTATGAACACAAGCAGCAAAGGCAGGAATGTAGTGACCAGCATATGATTCTCCAGTGATGTAGAAGTCATTTTTTGAAAAATCTGGGTGCTCGGTAAAAAATGCCTAATATTTAAAATGGAATTCACCAAATCAGAACACCAACAATGAATTAATGGTCATATACAACCTAATGACCTATATCTTGTGATTTCTGGAAAGGCAAAGGAAGCCAATTAAAGGCTCGTTCGTCGTAGTTTTCGGATCTTTTGAAAACTAAAAACAAGTGGAAACAAAAAAAGTAGTTTGCATTTTTTGTTGTCAGTTATCTAAATTTACGCCGTTAGTATAAGTACGACTAATTTCAAACTCATTATACAACGTAATGACTTATACCATAAGATTTTTATACGCCAAAACCCAGAAATTGAGAACTGGCCGTTATACCAAATGGGCCATTAGGAAGTAGTTCTTCTCGCCTAAGAAAGAAAAAAAAGAATTCCAAACAAATTCTGCAATTTGAATAAAATCAAATCTCTGAATTACTGAAATTTTACAATAATAAAAACTCCTCTGAATAATGGTAAACAAATGTAAAAGACAACTACAGCACACAACTAAAGACAGAGAGGAGGTCTCAATAACAAGCACAGTGAGTACGAAAAGATAAATCCTACATAAACAAGTGCTATGCTCAGGTGCCTCAGATTTTATACTTCGTATTAGTGTTATGTTTCAAATAGCAGTACCCTTTTACAGTCGCAGAAGAATAACTCCCCAGGATTTTGATACAAAATGAAGAAGCCGGCAGAGAGTACACACGTAGAATAGAGGACCTATTATCTGGGATTCAAGATCAGTGCAAGATACATAATGCCAAATTACTTGCTGTCTAGGAAAAAAAACATGGCTAGTGGAATATTATTCTCTGTCATTTTCATGTTTCTAAAGCTGGTCCTCAGTTCATCATGTACCTATTTCCACTTTCTACGGGGGCAAACAAGGGTGAGACCGTGGGAGTAACATTTCTCGTATAGTCACATTGTAGAAGAAAGTCTCATGATTCATGAGTGTAGTAGAGCTTGAACAAAATGTTCATAAACAGTTGTTGAACAACCTAGGTCAAACTGTCTAAATTCAGTAAAGCTTAACCAAACATGATCAGTTATTTTCAAGCATGCTCAAAGAATATGAAGAGCTTGAACAACATAAGTAAAACTTATATATATTTATGAATAGGTCAATGATAAATTTATCATCTTCAATACTCTCACTTTTTAATTACTCAGCAAAACTCATGGCCTGGCCGGCATGTTTCCAACATCTCAAATGGATAAGAGTACTTGGGTGTGACCTTGTGATTGTTTGATCCTTGATACATAACACGTCGATGTCAAAACAGCTTTTTGCCTTCTTGTCGGATACTTCAGCAATTTCAAGACACCCAAAAGTCCAAGTAACATAGAATTACATGTGAATTACATGTAATGATGGTACGTTTTCTGTATAATATTAACTCCCTGTGATTCCACAGAAAAAATGTTGGCTACTGCTATGTTTAATTATGTCCAAAAGAATCTATTTCACCTCATGTTTGCCATTTTTTTCTTAAAGTATACTTCCTTTGTTCCAAATTAGTTGACATGTTTCCTTTGGCACACATATTAATGAAAGGTGAGTTAGAAAGGAAAAAGACAAGTATGCCCTTACCCACCTAACCCACCTAACCCACTTACCCTTGTCCTTTTTTTCCATTAGATGCAACTGGTTTTTTTTAAGATATCCATCCTTCTGGGGATTTGGGGATTTCAGGACAAGCTGCAATTTCAACTTTCTTTTGAGGATTTCCAATTAATTTTCTTAATTATATTTATTTTTCTTCGTAGATCTGTTGGAGAAAATCAAGTGTTTAAATAAAATCAACTGAACTGGAAGCATATCTAGAAAATCTAGTAACGGAAAAGATGGTGTGGAATTAGAGGCAGGAGGTCAATGCTTTGGAAAAATCATCACTCCTCTCTTCATGGAAGCTCCTGCCATCAACGCGCCACCTCTGCCGAAGTTCCTCTCGCCGGAATACATAGCCATGGAACTCGGAAATGAACACCTTCGCGCTACAGATTGAGATTGTGATTTAGATCTGAACATCTCCATTGGAGGGTGTTGGAATAGGAGGTGAGAGAAGATGAGAGAGTAAGATGAGACGGCGGCTCGTGATTTTGTCGGCAAATTTTGTCGGCTCGTGATGGAGGCTGTGGAGCCAGTAGAGTGGTTATGGGCAGTGCAGGAATTGGGTCAGGGAAGGGAAGAAAGAGTTGAAGAGGTCAGTTTGTACGGGGAAGAGAGGAGAGAGAAGAAGGGGGTAAAATTGACATTTTAATAAACAAAACTTACCTAAAGCAGAAACGTGTCGGCTAAAAAGAAACTTCCCAAAAAGGAATATATGTCAACTAATTTGGAATGGAGGAAGTAGAAATTAAGCCACGATTTCAAAGATCATCTAACTTAGAAGTTAGAACAATTTCTATGTGTAGGATACTCGATGGTGTGCGATGGTGTGCGATGGTGTGAGCTCTACTGGTAAGTCGATAAGCGTTCTGTAACTAGAAAAGCATACCATTGTTTCATTATCTTTATCGTTACCCCATTGCGCTCCCGCAAGAAGTGGGGTAAGGGGGGGTCGGACGTATGCAACCTTACCCCTGCAATTGCAGAGAGATTGTTTCCAATTTACCGAAAAGCGATAATGGGACGACAACAGGACGACCATCTTCTACTTCATGGAAAGGAAGAGAAGAGTTATTAAGAGTCATTTTCATTTAGTCCATTACATCCCACGGCCAAAAGAACAAATGAATCTTTTGCTCTATCAGAAATGGACAAAAGCATACCATTGTACAGTATAAAAATGATACTCCCTCCATCCCTCTTTGATTGCCCCATATTCCTCTTTAGGGTGTCCCTTTGAGATTGCTTCATTCCTTAATGATAAGTTTTCCCACTTGTTGTCTCTCTATCCCTCTCCTCATGGGTTGACTTTATCAACCCATATGCAAATTTTTCATCCAATTCTTAATAAAGTGACTTTTTGCTATTGGGCAATCAAACAAGACGGAGAGAGTATTTATCAAAAGGTAAAAAACAACAAAGCCTTAGTCCCAAAATGATTTGGGGTCGGCTAACATCAATCGTCATAGGAGATCGTCATTGTAACCAAAGCAAACCAGAAAGGAGCGGGAAGTTAAAAGAATAAATAATAAAGAGGAAGAAAAGTGGAATTATATTACATTAAAATATTTTAGGAGATAATAAAAATAAAAGTTTAAAATAAATATACGTAATATAAGCACATTTCAAAATAGCATTTAAAAAAACAAAAAAAAAGGTCAAAATGGAAGATGTATAAGTCAAATGAAGTCATCAACGTATATTCTCTCCCTCCACTCTGTCCTATCCAACGCCATATTCTCCTCATCTCAAGTAGGCCCATATCGTGCTCAATCACCTTGCCACCCTTCCCCTTGCAATTCTATCACTTTGCCACCCTTCTAACCTCCTAATCGTGGCATCGCTTGATCTTCTGCTTACATGTTAATGGGGTTACATTTTAACGGGTTAGATTCTACCACAATATTAATTTAGGGAGTAATCTTTCATTTCTAAGGTTTGGCAATAGTCTTGTAGTAAAAAAAAAGCTCCTTTTCTCTTCCTCAACCTCTTTAGCCATAAACGGCAGCCACCATGACGGTGATAAATTAATACCACCATGAGCATCGCCTCACTAGAAGGATCAGAAGCCCTAAACTTTTATTCAAGTGTTTCATCAATTAATGGCTCCAATTCGAGATCTAAGGTTTTCGAAAGTAAATCACTCGCTGACGAACAACCACCGTTATTGGCCGGAATCAATGATGCCTCTCAACTCCATCGGTGGCAAGGGCTGCCTTGATGGTGGCCTATTGATTATGTTGGGTGGATATATATGGAGGTGAAGAAAAAGAGTGACTCAGAGAGTTTGGTGAGGAAAGAGTTATTTCTACGAGAGTAGTAATTACCCTAGGGGGGAGGTGGTCAGGTGGGTGACAATTAACCCCCATTTTAGAGGAATAAGTTACCCCATTAACTAATTACCCCAAATCCAAACTATAAAATAAAAAAATAAAAATAAATAAAAAAAAAACTCAAAATTGTTATTGCCTTATCTTTTCCCCATCTATTACTGCCATACCAGACGGGTCCTCAGTTTTACATTCAAGCCTAAATGTAAGTGAATTGGGTAACCATGATCCATTTTCTCTTCATTATCACTGTAGTCGCCACTCTGCTTAAAAAGGTCGTTTCTTCCTTCAGCTAATATAGCCTCAAAAGGTACTTAGGCATGCATATACAATGATTCATAAAGAAATAACAAAAGACACAACATTGTTGTATAACATACACAGGGACTAGGGAGTGACCCAATTCTTCTCAAAGAGATAGCCAAAGATAAGTTGTATAACATACATAGGGACTAGGGAGTGATCCACTGTCTAAGACCAAGTTCACACATTTCCTTTAGTTATTACATGTCACAAGAGAGATAAATATTTCAACCAAACATCCTAGAAAGAACCATGTAGAAGAATAAATCACAAAGGATTTATGTTCCTAAAGACCGAGAGAGCGAGAGGATAAGAAATAAGCATTGTTTAAGAGAGACCAACCTGTAAAAAGTCATACAAATCATTGCTAATCCCACTCTCATCACGTCGTATATCACGTCTGTCAGTGGAGTAACTGAATCCAGTCCCAATAGGCTGGTCAACAAAGATAAGGTTGGCAGCCTGCAGAATAACAATGAGTCATGCTATTAAACAGCATTTTCAATAACAGCATTCAACTAGTTCTTGGAATCTACACTCTTATGCATAATTTTACAACCAGTAGATAATTTACAATTCTAAATAATGGGCTACAGCTCTAAGAAACTTTAAATATTACCTCGAGAAAAGGATTACTCCTAAAACTGAAATGGACAAAAGGAGATATGGAAGATTATTAGCCATAATCTGATCATCCGTTTTTCAAAAAATATAACTATTCTACTCTTAACACATTCTACATTTCAGGCAACATGTGAATAAGAAAGTTACACACTTTTGTATGAAAAGTAATAAACAGCTTCGCCAGATGAAGTAATAATCATTTCATGCTACTAAGAGACTTCATCAATAGAGGCTACTCAGGTCATGGAAACTGCAAACTGGGCATACACAAGTACACAACCACTTTTTCAGCATTCCCCTTCCAGAAACACGCTTTTGTGAAACGCAAAGCAGCTGAGCAGTAGCTCTACGTTCGCTATATTCGCAATAGCGAAGGCATGGATCAGTAACCTAAGTTAATTTAATTTTACAGCCTGTACTAAATCCTTACCCCTCCGACATGGATATGGAGTATTGTCAATTGATTTTATAATGGAAAAAAGGATAGAAAATTTTAAAAATAGAGTCGTGTTCGACAATTAGACACATACCCGTATAAGACACTCCAAATAACATAGACTTCAAGTTTTGTAGCCTCAAGGTTGTTGCTACTCAGGACAAAGATCCTACCAATTAGACAGTAACAATCTACTTGGGCATGCGGCCTCGAAGTTTGTTTACTGCCACAACATTGATGACTGTATTTCATCGTTCAAAATATCTAAGCACATAACCCATGCTAAAATAATATCAAGGATTCATGATTGGTAAGAAGAATTTGATTTTACAAGAGACAATAACACATGGAGCATTGCACAATTCACATATCTTTATGTAGTTCAAAACGAAACCAAAAGCTCTGAGTGACTAAAGAAAGTACCTGGTCCCAGCCATACTCATTCCACACAAGGGACAGGTTGTTCGCAATCTTGAATGGCCCATTTTCATAAAAGAGAGCCAACTCACTGCTGCAACCAGGCCCTCCAGTTAACCAGATAACAACAGGGTCTTCTTTTCTGTTCCGTGATTCAAAGAAAAAGTAGAACATCCTACAAATGATAAAGACGAAAACTTTCAGAAGTTTCAGCACAATCGACAAGTAACCACACAAATGAAAGAACATGGAATGTATGCCTAGTTGCCTAATTTATTTACAAACAAAGGAGAACAACAGAAGCAGAAAGCCTTACTGAATAAACACCACTTGACTTCCCATAGTTACTTCTAGAGGCAGACCGTAATTAGGACCAACGATGGCCAAACCCGCAAATTCTTCCAAGTCATTTAATAGAATGTGCTAATAACAAATGCATAAAGAGTCGACATAGTTAAGACTCAATCAAATTGCTATATATAAATGTAAGTTCGTATGACTCTAACCCAACCCATCGACAAATAAGGTCGCTAACTTGCCCTGTATCTCAAAAAAAATCGGGACTTTGTAATTTTCTTCAAGTTCACTTTGTATCACGATATATACTACTCCCTCCGTTTCTTTTTGTTTGTTACATATTCCTTTTAGGGTGTTTCACGATGTTCGTTACGTGGGAGAATCTTTCCTTTTATAAACTTATTATACTATCATTTTTTGTGTAATCTTTTAATTTTAATCGGTACAATTTTTCAACTCATTAAATATCTTTACAATTTCCCAAGTATGTTAAGTAAGCAATCTTTGTGCTTTTCCATTATTGGTTCATTTTGATAAATAAAACAATCTTATTGGTTGTTGGAATGATCAGAGGATTGAGGTTTTAGTTGAGTTTAGTTTTTTAATAAAAAAGAAAAAGAATATTCATTATACGTTAATAAACGTGCAAAAGTCCAAACGTAACAAACAAAAAGAAACGGAGGTAGTAATGAAATATTCCCTTCATTACACAAAATTTTGAATGGTTACTCAATTTGGATGTCCTACAATAACTTGTGCTTTCCTTTCACGGTACTCAATGAAGAGAATTCTCTTCATTACTTTTATCAATATCCAACATTCCAACAGTTTTTCGAAATAAATATGTTTTGACTATTTACCTCCTTCCAAATTTGTACAAATCAAACAACAATTCTTTAATCTCTTTGCCAACAACAGCCATGCAAATCTTTGTGGTAACTTCCAAAACAAGCTAAAAGACACGATAGCAAATTAGCAACAAGAACAACAACCCAAAATCAACCTAATGCTGAAAAAATCAACAACTTAAAATTTTAATTTCACAATTATCTATTTAAAAAAATCAAAGAGTATGAATACATACCTTGCATTATGAGAGCGTTGAATCTGATAATAACCAGCGTGATGGCCCAATTCTTCAACAGAGGCACCTTTAGGGTCGTAGAAATTGGGAAATTTAAACCTCTTTTCGACGAGTTCTTGGCCACTTTGAGAAAAATCGACATTGTCAGAGCTATTGATTATGTTAATTGGGTTTTTAGGGAACAAATTGAGCTCTTTGCTGGGATTATCGGCCCCAAATTCATTGAAAATTGAAAACTTGGCTGAGGCGAAGGAAAAGAGGATGAAAAGGGCAGTGACGACAACGATCAACTTTTCCATATTTCTAAGTTATGCTCCGTTGGAAGGAAAATAAACGAGTAAACAGAGTTTGTAAACGGTCACTATATTACGTGGACCTTTCTAGGCGAGCATTCTTCAGATCGAGGATCCACTGGCAATGGCGGATCCTAGAATTTTTAGATAGTGTATCCCTGTCTTATTATCACGCCCACGTCCATGACCACGTCCTCAACCATTTTTATTGTGTGGTATTTTCTTTTTCCATTATTGAGTGTCACATCCTCTTCGGGGAATGGAGCAGAATTAGTTGCACTTGATTCTTAATTTTTTTCATCAATAACTCTTTTTTTTTTTCTCGGCCACATGGAGACAAATCTCTTTTCACAGGATTGTGTTTGCGGGACAACATTATTTGAGTGAAAGGTAGAATAGGTTTTCTCCATCATTTTTGCATCAATGGTTTTCCCTCCACATGATTTCAACTGTGAAGTAATTCTGAACATAGCTGAATTATATTCAGTTACAGATTTAACGTCTTGTAGTCTTAAATGTGACAAATCATGCATAACTAGTTCTGGGTATTATCAGAGTTTTCTGTTGGTCATACGTTTCCTTTAGGTTACTCCAAAGGGCGTATGGAACTTTTATGGCCAAATACTCACTCTTAATATCTTAATGGAGGTGATGACGAAGAAATATCATAGCCTTTGCCTTATTTTGGCTTGTTTGATTTATTTACTTTATTGATTGTATCACCAAGTTTCTTAGAATCTAGGTGAATTTCACCATTTAACACCCATGACAAATAAATTTTTTCAGTAAGATCAAGGACCGCAAATTCAAATTTCGTAAGCTTCGACATAGTTCACTATAGAAGGGAATATTGCAAATTAGAACTTAAATGACAAACGTATTCTAATCAAGTTGTGATCCAATACTATAGTTTAAAATAGGTAATCATAAGAAGCAAGCCCTTAAAGTAATATGTTAGGAGAAAAAACTTTTTTATATGATTAATAAACTATTCACATCAATGTATTCCGAGTATAATCTGGAAATTGTTATAAAGTATGCGTAAATTATGCTCCAAAACAAGACTCTTAAGAGTATTGTGCACATGAAATAAGGGAAACAAATGGTGCTAAATTCTGCCAAATCAAAAACCTAACAAGCAATATTTACCCAAACGCACACAAAAGGGTTGTTACATAAACAAATTACTAATAACCGGTGATTTTGGCAAATATCAAACTACGTAGCACCTAAATTTCCAAAAGCTAATCAAATCATGACTCATATTTTACAAACTTTAAGAGGTAAATATGCAACTTCCAGTATCACTCATCTTTTAAACATATGTGATACGAATGTGGGAATTTTAACCAATTTGCGGCAATCATATCGCAAATTAAAACAATGAATAATAAACAATTGCGGATTATGGCTGGAGAAGGTTGCATTTTTAGGACACTTTGTGCCTAAGGAAGGAGTTGTAGTGGATCCTGCAAAGATCAAAGTAGTTAGTGAATGGCCTACACCTAAGAATGTCTCGGATATTCAAAGCTTTCTTGGTTTAGCTGGATATTATAGGCGTTTTGTGCAAAATTGTATTAGTGTTTCACATGGAAGTTTTTATGGTTATGCTATTGTACGGGATCTCTAGCATACTTTGAGCCTAGTGGATATGCTGCAGTGCATTATTTATTCTACCGCCTAGTAGAATATGTTGGGAAGTTTATGTGAATTGAACTAAGGACTATTCGTGCTATGGGCACAACCCGCTTGTTAACTGACAATGTCGGGTTATCTCAACAGTGTTTTGAGAAGGAACACAACCCGCTTGTTAACTGACAATGTCGGGTTATCCTTCGAGAAACTTGATATAGAAACCCCTGATATTTACATGAAGAAAATTGTGTTTGGATGTGAATATCATGCTAAAGGTCAAGGGCAACCTATCTTAATGAGAAAGGATACCATAGCAGCCACTATTATTACTTTCTTACCTAACAAATTTCCATACCTAGAACTCAAGGAAACGTTTAAAGACATGCATTCTGATAATGGAACTCCAAACTTGGCTAAGTATGGGACTAGGGATGGTAGATGGAAATATGACTCAGAAATTCTGACCACCATTATTGAGGCGGCAGAAAGTGGGTTTAGGGACGGTAAAATCGTAGGGAGTCATGTTGGGGATGCAATTACAGAAGAACCTATGGGAGTAGGGGTAAATAATGACCTAGAGGAAAATGATGTAGCTGTGGAGAATGAGAATGTAGGGGTTGAGGCAGAGAATCCTAATCCAGTGGCCCATGAGCCAACCATTGAGATTTCTAGTGATTCAGATGCAGAGCTCGAAAGTGAACAAGAGATGGCAAGTGAGCCTAATCAAGATGAAGACATGGAAGAAGATGCAAACCCTGAGGAAGACCCCGATGAAGACCCTGAGGAAGAGTTCGATGATCTTGAGATCTAAATTTCACTTCGCAAGTTTTCAGGAGCAATGGATAGGCAAGAGGCCACAAATACTTTGAAGTCATAATAGTTAATTAGCTCTTTTATGTTTTAAAGACTAAGTGGCAATGCTACAACAGTTTAAAGTTAAAGTTTATTGAAGTTTGAAATGTTCTTTATTATTTTCAAGGATGTAATAAACCTCTATGGAGTTAGCAATAAAAGTTAAAGTTTTCAAGGAATTGTTCTTTATTCTATTTTGAGGATTCCATAATACCCCAACCTTTAGGTAACACGTCATGGATAAATTTTTCTATTGGTTGCATACTCTGTGTGAATTGTGGATCAATTTAATTGCCACAAAAATATTAAATGATTTGAGTACATAAAGGAAGTGAGGGCCAATCTAGACCTCATGACCAATATGATTCAAAATGTTATGCCTTATGTGCAGTGTGTGAATGTCTTTCGTGAATTATTGAGGATGATTTCAATGATTATTGCATCTTGTAGACGATCGTTGCACCTTCGTAAACGATTGTCGTGCCTTCGTAAATGATGTGTATTAATGTGAACATTGTTGGTTGAGGCGATCTTTATGGTCAAATCAAATATTTAAATTGTATGGGATAACGTATAAGTGATGTTTCAAACCTAAAGTACAGTATACTAATTTCAGGTCGCGTTCTAGAATGGCCAACAACAATGATCTAGCTGCTGCGATTCGCCTCTTGGCGGAAAAGCTAACCCAGGAAAGAACTGAGCGCCCCGATTCTGCAGGGGAAATGTTTGAAAGACTTTCTAAGGTTAAGCCACCGTATTTCAAGGGACAAGCAGATCCAATCTTCCTGGAAAACTAGATTAGGGAGTTTGAGAAACTATTTGAGGCTGTGAGTTGCCCTGGGAGTATGAGAGTAAGTCAAGCTGTCCTATATCTAAAAGATGAGGCCGATCTGTGGTGGAAAGAGAATGGGGTTAAACTTAGTGATGCTGAAGGATTTAATTGGGATTCCTTTGTTACTGCTTTGAAGGGAAAGTTTTATACTCCTTTTATGAGAAAACAGAAAGCTCAAGAATTCATTAACCTTAAGATGGGGAGTATGACTATTGCGGAATATTACAGTAAATTTATAACACTATCGAGGTTTGCACCTGAGGTTGTAGCCACGGAGGAGCTGAAAGCTCAAAGGTTCGAGCAAGGGCTGACTGATGAAATTCAACTGGGATTAGGTGGGGAAACCTTTACATGCATCCTTAGACATAGTGTATGGGAGAGCTGCTCATATTTATGGTCTGCAGTCTAGAAGGGACAAGAAAACTGTGGTAATTGGGGAAAAGAAAAAAGATTTTAATATTGGGGGGAACCAAGAGAACTTTAAAAGGAATAGGAACGGAAATGGAGATGGAAATGGAAATTTCCAAGGAGGAAACAATCAGGGGCACCACAACAACTCGAACCAATCTGAGAGAGTGCATCATTGCAAGATGTGCAGTAACAATCACCCTTGTAAGAACTGCAAAGGAGACGTAGTGACCTGCAACTATTGTCAGAAAAGGGGGCATAGGGAGTATGAGTGCTTCACTAAGCACAGAAAGGAACAAAATAGTAATGGAGGTGGAAACCAAGTGAGGTTTAACCAGTCTGGAGGTCAAAATTCAAAGCCTGGAGGGGCATAAAACAATCAAGAGAATTATAATAAGCCTGGAAATGATAGCAACAACCCGAATAAGGCTCCAGGAAAATTGTACATGATGAATCAGAATGAGGATGAACGATCTGCCGATATAGATTTTGGTACTTTTTCTATTAACTCCGCGCAAGTTAAGCATTATTTAATTCGTGGGTGACTTGTTCTTTTGTTTCGTCATCTGTTGTGAAAAGTCTAAAGTTAGTAGTTAGTAGTTTTAGTGAAATGGGAATTTTGGGGATAGAATTCGTTGAAAGAGAATTTTGGTTAGTTATTCCCTGGGGTGAGTTACGAGGGCGTAACTCGTTTTCTTTAAGGGGGAGAATGCGATAGGAATTCGCGCTTTTTACCTATTTTATGGCATTTTTATGCATTTTATGCTCATTTTTAGCAACTTATACATGTTGATGCAAGTAAATAGATTCTCCGCATAAGGAAATGTGTTCGTGAATATTGCAAGTAAGTCTAAGTTGGCAAAAGAAGTGCACATGAGTGGCACAAATACTTCTCCAATAAGAATAAGTTGAAAAGTTTGGAGAGATATGTAAATTTTCGTGTCAAGTTTCGGGACGAAACTTCTTTTAAGAGGGGTAGATTGTAATCCCCATAATTTTATACATTTTATTTATATATTTTAACGTATATTTAATAAAGAATTTACGAATTTTAGAAAAATATGTGATATGTGAGTTTTATATAGTGTTTCACCCCCGTCCCTTAGTACTTTTTATGTGTCAAATGAGCTCTTAGGAGCCATTTTTAGTACTAATATGCGTTATTGAGTGCGCCTTGAGTTTCAGGTTTGATTATGAGAAAATCGGTCTTTTTAGACCCGTTTCATGGTGATTTAGGCCACTACGCGAGCCCGAGGAAGTTCGGGACCTTTTTCGTCGACTTTCGGGAGCCTTGGATGCTTATGGTCGAGCCCCGAGAGTTAGACTCGGTGATATGGGCAAAGGATATCGATGATTGCAAATCGCTCTGTGAGCTGAGGGCGAAATGCAACCATCGGGCGGAAAGAAGAGGAATATTAAGTCATCTACGCGCGCCCGATCGGGCGCACTCCGCCCGGTCCGGATCGGGCGGCCAAATAAGAGCAGTTGTCAAGAATTCGCAAACCGCCCGATCAGGCGGAATTTGGCCCGATCGGGCCGACTGTCGAGCACTTCGCCCGATCGGGCGAAGCGTCGCCCGATCGGGCGACGCTAACCCCTGCTGCTTTTTCGCGAGATTTAATTCCGGTTTTTGGCTTGTATTTTGGGCAAACTATAAATACTAGCCCTTTTATTTTTAATGGGGACTTTATTTTCTAGTATCAAACACTTAGTTTATTTTCCTAAGCTTAGTTTTCTCTCTAAATTGTCTCAAACACTTGGTTTTATTTCCAATCAAAAGTTCAAACTTTATTATTCCATTGTTCTTCAATTAGGTATTGTTCTTTATTTCATTCATTTATTTTGCTTTAATTATGTTTTCAATTATGCTAATTGCTTTGTTTATTATCAACATGCTTGAGTAGTTTAATTTCTAGGGTTTGGGGATCCATGAATTAATATGATGGGATATTGAATAATTGTGATTGTTGGCATTGTGATTAAGTCCTATTGATTGGTTTATTCCACTATTCAATTAGATTTGCGCAGGTTTAATTGCGTAGTTATGCAATATCAAGTTAAGATTCGAGAGATGCAATTTGATGTTTAGGCTTGTGTCAATAGGTAGAATTGGGATTAATAAGTAGCGAGAGCCCGTTAATTCTAAGTCTATGACTAGTATCGATTCGAGAGAGCATGCTAGTCTAATTAATTACTTTGTTGATTATCGTGATTGTTCATCGTCCTGGATTGTTAATTGCTGGTGAACCTATGCCCTAGGTTTCCTTAATATATTGATTCATACTTATTTAATTATCGTTCGTAGTCTTAGTTTACAAACAATCAACCAAATCTTGTTCCCAATAGTTTAGTTTAATTAATTAATAGTAGAAAGAACGCCTGTCTCCCTGTGGATTCGATCCCGACTTCCCTTGCTACCTAGCTAGTGGACCTTAGGTTATTTTTGATTAGGTGATACGACTTTAGCCTGTCAAACTTTGGCGCCGTTGCCGGGGAGACGATTTTATTTTCTGTTGTTGATTGCTTATCCTAGATTATTTTTTGTTACTACTCAAGGAACTCACGTTCCTTGAGACCGGATCTCACATTGTTTTGTAGTCTTACTCCATTCGATCCTGAGCCCGAAAGAACCTTTCGTAGACCAAGAACTTTCATTGCACAGTGTGGGAATTACTCTGATTCTGATCATAATATTGGCGATCTTTTTCCTTCAGATACACATTCAGTTTCAGAGATAGAGATGGGTGACGAAACTCTACTACCGCCACCTACCCCACGGCTTACAGACTATTCTAAGCCAAGTCTGTCCGTGTTACCAAAGGCGATCATGCCTTCTATTGCAGCTGAGACCTTCAAGATTGAGCCTGCATTGATTAACATGATTGAGAGACGCCAGTACGGTGGGGAACCAGGTGAAGATCCGAATCTTCACATACAGTCCTTCATCCAATATTGTTCCACCATCAAGCAAAAGGGATTGACTCCGGAGCAGACTATGGAGATACTTTTCCCGTTCTCTTTGAGTGGGAAAGCTAAACTGTGGATTAATGGGTTGAATCGGGCGGCTTTGAAAATCACTAATTGGGAGTCCTTGGCTCTTGCTTTTTATGTTAAATATTTTCCACCTGAGAAAACGGCTCGTCTGAGGGGTCAGATATTAGGTATCTCACAACAAGCAGATGAGAGTTTGTTCGAGGTCTGGGAGAGATTCAAGGATTTGCAAAGAGAGTACCCGCAGCATGGTTTGGAAGATTGGTTCTTGATTCAACAGTTTTATAATCACTAGTAGAAAAAACCCTTATTGCAGCGGGCTTTTAGACCCCTGTTGCAGCGTACATCGTATGCTGCAACTGGGGGGCCTGCAACAAGTCTGAACTTGTTGCAGCGTACAATGTTCGCTGCAAAAAGTGATTTGTTGCAGCGGGCTTTTAGATGTACGCTGCAACAAGTGCCAAAAAATTGGCAAAATTTTGGACTTGTTGCAGCGTACATATATATGTACGCTGCAAAAGACTCAACTTTTTGCAGCGTACATTTATTTGTACGCTGCAACAAGTCTGAATTACTCAATTTTTTGCAGCGTACATTTATTTGTACGCTGCAACAAGTCTGAATTTTTGCGAAATTTTTTTCCCTTGTTGCAGCGTACAACATATATGTACGCTGCAAAAAAGCACTTTTGGCGGGAAAATTCTAATTTTGTTTAGGGATACCTAGAGTGCCTTGCACCAAATATAGAAACCTGTCAAAACAATAATAGAATAACGCAACCTGTATAACAATTATAAAAACAACAACTGGAGTTTTGTATACTATATATCCCAAAACCAAAGTGCACATATTACATTTAAATATAAGTTCCAATTTCAACATAAACATACATTTTAATATAAAATTTATTCTATAACAACTAAACCAACTCGATCAAGCGCGCTAAAGCCAATAATAAATACTTGTTGGTAAAAAACTTAGCCCATTGCTCACGAACCACATCAAATTCCTCGCATAAGGCGCAATCCTCGGAGTGTAGACCTTTACAAAAACAGAAATTTAAATTAAACATTAGATTAAATACAAATTAAATATCACATTTTAACATTCAAGAAACTAATGACAATGTCCTAATAGTCTAAAATGAGTCCTTAGGTTCTTTAGTTCAAAGTTGGGAGCGAAAATGTCATTTTAGCCTAAATATGACCTATAACGACCCAATGAGCCTATAGGTGCATAAATAGATTGGAACGAGTCTTAGATCGTTAAAATTATGCATATTAAACATGTAATAAGTTTTAAATGAGTCCTTAGGTTCTTTATTTTAAAGTTGGGAGCGAAAATAATTATACTAGGAACCATTTAGATCAAGAAATTGCAAGAACGTTTCACAGATGGGGGTTGTCATTGTATGCAGTTGTTGTTAGCCATAATTTAGGTGGTCACATCCCTGGTTAAAATAAATCATGAATGACATTACTCTAACAAGAAAAGGCTGATGTGGAGAGGGTAACACGACAACTTATATTAACTGGAAAGAAAAAGGAGATGATAATTGTGGATGGTTGGAGTGATCATGACACTTTATTCCACATGGCTACGTCAAGGCTAGGTGACGAGTCAAAACATCATGGATCACTATAACTTCTACAAGTCTGAACTTAAGCCCATCATAGAGTAACCTCCCAAGTCCCAAAATATTTAATACTCAAATTTGAATTAGAAGAATGAAACAGCTATGATTAAATATTGCTTAAACTTCATACACCCAAGCATGAAAAACACTATCCCCAACTAGGAAGAATATTTCAAGCGAGAGTAGTTTTCCAAAAGCTTGTATAGAAGAAAAAGCGAGTCTAAAGAGGCCTAACTCCTAAGCGATTGGATATGCAACATAGATATGATGGTTTAACAGAAGAACAAAAAGAAATGATCGACCCTCTACAGCTCTTGTTACTATCATGTTTAGTGAAACATAAGTTGAACAACGTACCAATTAATGCAGCACGGGAAGAATAGTGAAGAGATTCAAGTTATGTGCATGGACCTCAAATATCTCATGGAGGCAGAGAATGAGAGAGAAAAGCAATTGAAGTGACGCAGGCTAGTGACCTATCCCATCTCATGTAAAGTTGCACACCTTTCATTCACCTTTCATCTATGGGATTTTATCCTTTTTCTTTTGTAAGTAATAAGAAATTATCTTACATTAAAATAGGTCACAACACTCCATTTAAAATACAAATTGTTATAAGTTTCTTATTTTCATTACTATTTTTATTATTCTACGGGAATTTTATTAAATAAGAAACAGTATCTAACTATATTTATCATTTGCTCTTTTATAAAAGTAGTGTTTTGAGTACGCAAAGCACTTTGCAGGCCACACTCCCTCCTAAAGCTGTATTGTTGGAAAATGAAGGAATAATAAAAGAGTTCATTTATAGGCATAAAATTTTCCATAATAGTGTCAAGTGTGTGTCCTGTCATGACTCATGAGGACGCAATTAAAAAGTTCCTCTTTAAGTGAAATTGGAAAATTGAAACACGAAGTAGAAACAGAGATGGAAACCCAGAACCAAAGGACACAAAACTTCAATACAAGCATTATCATACCTGAACTATGAAATCCCCTTCTTCGAGCTTCTGAACACCACCAATTTTAATAAGATCTGCAACATTATCCTATCACAGAAACCTAATGAGCTGATTTTGGTTAAACTTATAAAAAAAAAAAACACAAGCGTACTAAATAGCAGATAAATTATCTACCATTTCCCAACTATACCTCATTGTCTGCAAGACCATATAAAGCAAATGCAGCATTGTGCTGTAGAGGACCATTTTTTGAATCAAGAAGTTTTAACAATGGCACGATACCGCCACATTGAACTATACCAGCTTGATTGTGTGAATCCTTCAAAACAAATAAGAGTAAGATTCTTTTTAGTCCAAAAGCATCATAGATTATGGATCACTGTGACCAAATAAGAAATATCACAAACAGCGTACAGGCCCACCACTGGAGAGAAAAGACTACTATTACAAAGAGAAACGAATGTAAAGCATAAGAACAACAGAAGCAGCATACCTGAGCCAACCTTCCAAGAGCAAAAGCTGACATTTCTCGAAGCTGTGCATCTGGCGACTGAAGCATCACAATCAAAGGTGGGACAGCACCTCGCTGGACTATGTGTACCTGCATAATTATCATTGGTGACAGCATCATGATAATTTTATCCATAAAAGCTAAGCAATCTAATGTGCAGAAAGTATCATTTCCAATTGCAACTAGAGAACAAACCTTGGAATCTGAATCAGCCGAGGCAAACTGCCCAAGGAGTAAAGCTGCTTCTCTTTGGCTCTCAGAACAGCAGGAGCTGTATCAAGTAGACAAGATGAAACAGATGATAAGATGCTCAGGAAGGGTATAGTAAACTTTGAACAGAAAACTCAATTCACATACTTGAGCAGCCCAATGACAGGTTGCAAGGCACCAGCTAGGAGAACATCTTTCTTTATGCTAGGAGATGAGTGGACCAAATTCCCAATAACACCAACCTGCAAAGCTTGACACACCGGCGCAAGTGATGAAGTGAACAACCAACGACAATCTATACATAGAATTAATCACAGCTTCACAGCTTATTCTGCAGAATAGTAAAGCACTAACCGCTTCATAGTGAATAGCTGGATCCTCGGAACGAAGCATTAATATTAGGGTAGGCAAAGCATTGCATACATCTTCTTGATGCTACTCAAGTTCCCTATTTCATGAGGTATCGACCCAGAAAACTGTTTTGCCCCAACATCCATTGCCGTAATGTTATTCAATAAGCCAATTTCTTTCAAAATAATCCCAATCAGATGATTCCCATGAAGAATTCTGAAAAAAAAAAAATAGTTAATCCCATCAGTTTAAACTCACCAAAACCAAATTCACTAATTATACAAACATACAATTCTTGTAAATTGGTCAGTAAACCCAATTCAGGAGCAATAAATCCCTTCAGAGATGAACCAAGAATATTGAACACATTGAACCCTAATCTGAAAACGAAAACATATGCTTGAATATAATTTTACTAATAAACAGAAAGAAAATTATCTTACACAGTTGTAGCTGCAACACAATATTTAACTTAAGATCAGCATGTGTTGTCCATTTTTCATACCTTTAAAAAAAATGCATGATGATTTACTTCCATACTTTGGATCTTGAAACCAAAGATTTCATATCACAGACGATTACAAATCACTTGCAGGATATTCCTATATAAATACTTCCAGTATGCTCAAACATTGACCTAGAGTGTCATCTAGGTTCATGACAATCATGTCTATGTGCTGAAGTACCAGAATTTGATCATGCACATTCAGTCACTGATTTCAAGATAATCCTACAACTAGGATACGCATTTTTAACTAAGAGAAACCTACAACAGAATATCAATTTCCTTACTCAAGTATGCACTTCAGTATAAAGAGGAGCAGAATATAAGATTGATTGGATAATGAATTACAATTTTAACTTTTCACAACCCATTGCCTGTCTTGACCATGATTTGCAAAAAACTTTAGGTCTAATTGTTCGACTTAGCTTCAGAAAATAAGTGTACAACCATTCGACTAATCCATTATAAAGTTCAGTATATTTCTGCAGTTCTGCCTTTCAGGACTCATGCACTAACCAATTTGGACAGGTGGTTCAATGACTCACAATTTCAACAGAACTACTAAAGCCACGAGAGTATATTTCTGGTAAGGGACCTAGTAACATAGTAAAACGCATAACCAAGATCATACTCTGTATAAACAAAATTTACTGACTCACTTTTCTTGGCGGTGGAAAAAGGCATAGGTGTATATCTAACATGGTAAGCAATTTCATTACTAAAGGGTCTTTTGCAATACAGTGGGATTCTAGAGATCAGCTTATGCTCAAATAAGTAAGTAGAGTACACATCAGTGGCAGGATCAAATAGCTGAACTAAACAGTAGTTCATAGAGTGCATCCCATATGAAGAGATCTAAAGTAGCATAGCACCATTTACAGAGTGTTTTTTCAAAAAAAAAAATCACAGAAGTAAAGCCAGCCAATTATCCGTCATCTTAATTTCATTGAAATCAGACATTAGAATCAATCACTTACTCCACTAGTTTTCAGCTCATTCAATGAAAGGAAAACTAAAAACTCCATTTAAACTCAAAGAACAAAACAAAACAAAACAAAAAAAACACTCCACTTAAACTCAATGCATTTGATTTGACAATAGCAAACCTGTCAATCTCGTAATGATCTAACATATGGAGAAGACTCATTGTGATTTGTGACTCACATTGGAGTTGGTATCAACTTTCACATCGGTGGTAATATTCTTGTTTGTCAACTTAGTGCTGACATCAGCCAAAAACAACTCGCCCTTCTTTGTCCCAGTAGAAGTGATAGCCTGCAAGAAAACAAGTTTACATTAACTTTAGAAAATTAATCATGCCATACATGTCTGATTGACTTATTCTCTACATATAAATTAAGAAGTCAACAACAACCTTTAATGCAAACATACATCTTAACTTAATTTCTTTAATCGTGACTCACAACCCTAAATCTTCAGGACACAATGCAGTTCCTAATCAAATTACATTGTTATCTCGACTAAACCCACGGAATACATGAAGCACACAGATTCTAATTCGTAACGCTGATGCTGGCAAATGAAAGAGGAGTTGTCCAGTTCACAAGACATTCCACAAACCCCATAAATGAGAATCACAACCCAGGAACACAAAACCTTCCCTTTTATAACAAGCGCAGGACAGCAAAACGAGTTTAATCTCCATAGCAACATACAAAGAAGTCAACAACTCACACAAACTATACTCAAACACAATCACCTTCTTATAATCTTGTAGAGCCCTCATTTGACCACTCAAAACTTCTCCATCATTTCACAAGCGTAAACAACAAAAACATCCAAAATTCCAATACTATTCTTAAACTAAACCCTAAATATCCAACATTTCGCACAAATCAAGATTTTGTATGAAGTAATGAATGATTAAAAACCCATAAACATCATTTGAACAAACCCTAAGAAACCCATAAATCATCGAACTCAAAACTATGTGATTTTGTCAATCATAAACCTAAAATTGAACCCTAATCTGAAAACGAAAATCAAAAACTAAAATTGAACCCTAATCTGAAAACGAAAATAAAAAACGAAAATAGAAATTGAACACACCATACCGAAACCACCGTAACCACGACGCCGAGCAACCACCGGAACCACGACGCGACGGGGAGATGCTGAACCACGGAACCAAGACAGCGACGCAGGGCTGAACCACGGAACCACGGAACCAAGACAGCGACGCAGGGCTGAACCACGACGCGACAGGGAGATGAGCAACCAACGGAACCAAGACAGCGACGCAGGGCTGAGCAACTCTTGGGTTCGACGGCGACGCAGGGCTGAGTTCGACGGCGACCTTGGATATTTGTTTAAGGGAAAAGGCTTGGAGCTATAGCAGAGAAGGAACAACGTACGTACGTTTCTCGTTTGAGCGCGGTTTGTACGTTGCAACTAGGAAAGTAAAAATTTTAATTTGAAACGCGGACTTGTTGCAGCGGGCATTAACATGTACGCTGCAATAACTTCGGGTTGTTGCTGCGGGCTTTTATTTTGTACGCTGCAACAAACGCATTTGTTGCGAACAACTAAAATGTACGCTGCGATAACCCTTTAAAGGGTTTGACCCGCGTTGACCGACTGGTTGTTGAAGCGTATTTATACTTGTACGCTGCAACAAGGGGGCTGCAACAGGGGTTTTTTCTACTAGTGAATGGTTTGGGCAATGAGTCTAGATGTTTGTTAGATTCGGCTGCCAGTGGGAGGTTCATGCAACTTGAGGTGCCTAGAGCTATGGAGGTGATTGAGGAGATAGCCATTCACAATGCCCAGTATGGGAATCCTAGAGGTCTATCTAATAGGGGTGGTAAGCATGATTTAAATTCTATTGAACAATTAACTGCCCAATTGACTGCTTTACACTATAAGTTTGATAATATGCAAGCAGCCAATGCTCAATCTGCCCAACCTGCTAGTGTAGCTGCTATGAGTGCCCAACCTGCTACTGTTTGTGAAAGTTGTGGAATGTGTGGTCATTATGTACAGGAATGTAGGAGCTCAGTTGAACAATGCAACGCATTTGAATCCTACAAACAAAATAACTCATTCTCCAACTCTTACAATGAGGGCTACAAAAACAACCCTCTACTATCCTACAGGAGCAACAATATCCAGAACCCTCACCAAGTCCAACATCCACCACAACAACCATACCAACCCCCACATCAACAATCCTACCAACCACGGAACAACTACAACCAACAGTCTAGTGGACCACCTGGGTTCCCTAGACAACACACATCACCTCCACCACCACAACCTCAAGCCACACAGCCTGACCCTATGCTAGTAGAGATGAGAAACATGATGCTTCAAATGCAAAAATCTCTAAGTGAAAAGGATGCAAAGATCGATGCTCTTACTACTCACAACAAGATCATTGATACACAGTTGGCACAGATGGCTACTACTATTGCAGGGAGGCCACCAGGCCAATTTCCTTCACAGCCCGAAAATAGGGAGACTGCTAATGCAATTACATTGAGGAGTGGTAGGGATTATGATGGTCCTTCTATGCCGGTTGAGGTTGATTCTGGGGTGTCTGCTAGTGGTCTGGTCAGTGAGGAAATCCCAAAGATAGTTATGGATGGTAAGGAAGCTGAAAAGGTAGTCAATGAGAATGAGGATACAACTGAGGTTAAGAAGGGGACAGATATTCAAGTACCACCTATTGCACTCCCCTTCCCAAACCGGCAACTCAAGAATAAGCTAGACAAGCAGTTTGGCAGATTCTTGGAAGTGGTCAAAAATTTGCAGGTAACGGTTCCTTTTACTGAATTAATTTTACAAGTTCCTGCTTATGCTAAATTCATGAAAGATATTTTGACCAGGAAACGTGCTTTTTGTGAGGTAGAGACTGTAGCTTTCACTGAGGAATGTAGTGCTTATTTGCAAAACAAGTCTCCACCTAAACTTAAATACCCCGGGAGTTTTTCCATCCCATGTAACATTGGCACTATATTTATTGATAAGGCTTTATGTGATTTAGGTGCTAGTGTGTCTGTCATGCCTTTGTCTGTCTGTACTAAACTGAATATGGGTGAGCTTAAGGTTACTAATATCACTCTACAAATGGCCGACCGTTCTGTCAAATACCCCTTAGGTGTTTTAGAGGACGTCCCTGTTAGAGTAGGTAAATTCTATATACCTGTAGACTTTGTAGTACTAGACATGCAGGAGGATTCTCAAATTCCCATAATCTTAGGTAGACCCTTCCTTCACACGGCTTTGGCGGTCATAGATGTTAAAATTGGGAAATTGACTTTGTCTGTTGGGGATGATAAGGTGACTTTTAATCTGAATAGTGCCTTAAAAAGTCCCATGCTAGAGGAAGAACAATGCTATCGTATAGATGTAGTTGATTTTATTACTCGTGATAAGGTCTCCCAAGTTCTCGAAAGAGATCCCTTGGAGGCAGTGCTTTGTTGTGAGTCTTCTACAGGTGATAACAGTCCTTGGAGTGCTGAAGTGGATGCTCTGGAGTTGGCTCTTAATGGTGGAGAATCTGAGCCGGAGAGCACCAAATTAAAGAGGTTAGTTCGGCCGATTTGTCCTGTTAAAGAGGTAAAGAAACCCGAACTTAAGCCTCTTCCTGCTAACCTTAAATATGCGTTTTTAGATGATGAACAACTTTTCCCTGTGATCGTCAGTACTGCACTTGATGCATACCAGTTATCCCAATCCTTATTGTGTTGAAAAGGAACAAAAAGGCCATTGGGTACAGTATTGATGATTTAAAGGGTATTAGCCCTGACTTTTGCATGCATAGGATACATCTAGTTGAAAATCATAAACCATGCATTCAACCCCAGCGTCGTCTAAACCCTGTCATGCAAGATGTTGTAAAAGCTGAAGTTATGAAATTGCTTGATGCGGGTATTGTATATGCTGTGTCTGATTCTAAGTGGGTGAGTCCTGTTCAGGTAGTGCCTAAGAAAGGGGGGACAACTGTGGTGAGAAATGAAAAAAATGAGTTGATACCAACTAGGGTAGTCACAGGTTGGCGCATGTGCATTGATTATAGGCGTCTTAATGTTGCTACTAAAAAGGACCATTTTCCCCTTCCCTTCATTGATAAAATGTTAGAAAGGCTAGCCTGTCATAAGTTTTTCTGTTATCTGGATGGTTATTCTGGTTTCTTTCAAATTCCCATACATCCAGACGACCAGGAAAAGACCACCTTCACCTGTCCCTACGATACCTTTGCATATCGTAGGATGCCTTTTGGTCTGTGTAATGCACCCGCTACTTTCCAACGTTGCATGATGAGTATCTTTTCTGATTTTATCGAGTCTATCATGGAAGTGTTTATGGATGATTTTAGTGTCTATGGTACTTCTTTTGATTCTTGCTTGCTAAATCTGACTAAAGTTCTGAAAAGATGTGAAGAGTGTAATTTAGTCTTAAACTGGGAAAAGTGTCATTTCATGGTTACTGAAGGGGTGGTCTTGGGACATTTGATATCTGATAAGGGCATTCAGGTGGATCGAGCTAAGGTCCAAGTGATTGAACAATTTCCCCCTCCAGTTAATGTGAAGGGTGTTAGAAGTTTTCTTGGTCATGCGGGGTTTTATCGCCGCTTTATCAAGGATTTTTCTAAAATTGTTAAACCACTTACCCAGCTCCTCCTCAAGGATGCCCCGTTTGTGTTTACTGATGCTTGTCTCGAGGCCTTTGACAGGATTAAACAGGCACTGATTTCGGCTCCTATCATTCGTTCTCCCGAGTGGGATCCTCCGTTCGAGATAATGTGTGATGCAAGTGATTATGCAGTTGGGGCAGTTTTGGGTCAGAGAAAGGAAAAGGTTTTGCATGCCATCTACTATGCAAGTAAGACCTTAGATGAAGCTCAAGTTAATTATGCTACTACTGAGAAGGAACTTCTAGCCATAGTCTATGCCTTGGACAAGTTTCGCACCTATCTGATTGGGTCCAAGGTGATAGTCTATACTGACTATGCGGCTATTAAGTATCTTCTCTCAAAGAAAGAAGCCAAGCCCAGACTTATTCGATGGATACTACTGCTACAGGAGTTTGTTCTGGAGATTCGCGATAAAAAAGGGGCTGAGAATGTTGTTGCAGATCACCTGTCTAGATTGAGATATGATGACGGTAAAGTGTCTACACCGATTGATGATTCATTTCCGGATGATCACTTACTTGAACTTGCCAGTCAGTCACCATGGTTCGCAGATTTTGCTAACTACATTGTAGGGGGTATTCTTCCGGCCGATCTTACATATCAACAAAAGAAGAAATTCCTACATGATGTTCGGTTCTATTTTTGGGATGACACTTATTTGTTTCGTGAGACTGCTGAAGGGTTGTACAAGCGTTGCGTTCCGGAATGGGAAGTCCAAGGTATCATCAGTAGGTGTCATTCTTCACCTTATGGGGGTCACCATGGACCGGCAAAGACTAACTCTAAGTTGTCGCAATGTGGTTTTTACTGGCCTACTATGTTCAAGGATGCACAGGCTTTTATTATGGCTTGTGATGCGTGCCAGAGGGCCGACACTATTTCGAGGAGGTATGAGATGCCACAGAACGGGATTCTTGAGGTTGAGGTTTTCGATGTGTGGGGAATTGATTACATGGGACCATTCCCATCGCCCAAGGGTAACTTGTATATCCTTGTTGCTGTAGATTATGTGTCAAAGTGGGTGGAAGCCGTTGCCTCACCTACCAACGATGCAAGGACAGTCATTTCCCTGTTCAAGAAAGTCATCTTTTCGAGATTTGGGGTTCCGCGCGCTTTGATTAGTGATGGAGGGTCACACTTCCATGAAAAGCATCTCGATGCGCTTTTGCGCAAGTATGGGGTTTATCACCGCACTGGGCTAGCCTATCACCCTCAGACAAGTGGGCAAGTTGAGGTCTCTAACCGAGAGATCAAATCTATCCTTGAGAAAGTGGTGGCGAAGTGTAGGAAGGATTGGAGCGATAAGCTAGATGATACTCTATGGGCATATAGAACCGCCTTTAAGACACCTATTGGTACCTCCCCGTATCGGTTGGTGTATGGCAAGGCGTGTCATTTACCAGTAGAAATGGAGTATAAGGCTTATTGGGCAATCAAACAGCTCAACATGGATGCAAAGTTAGCCGGTGAAAAGCGGTTACTTCAATTGGGTGAGTTAGATGAATTCCGACTACAAGCCTATGATAGTGCCCGAATTTATAAGGAAAAGACCAAGAAGTGGCACGATAACCACATTCTGCATAGGGAGTTCGCGGTGGGCGACAAGGTTCTGCTGTTCAACTCTAGGCTTAAGTTGTTTCCTGGAAAAATTAAGTCTAGGTGGTCTGGGCCGTTCACCGTGACTATGGTAAGCAAGTTTGGGTCAGTTGAGGTAGAGAACACCAGTGGTGAGCGCTTTAAAGTGAATGGGCAACGTCTGAAGTTGTACCACGAGGGGGCTACTGTAGGAGTGGTTGAGGTTCAACACCTCAATCCTTCCGCCCTATGAGTTGCATATTCGAGGTAACGAGGTCGAGCGGGACCTAGAAAATAAACCAGCGCTTTGCGGGAGGCAACCCGTATTTTATTGCTTTATTAGTGTAATATTCTGATTTTTTTTTCTTGAGTGTGTGTTTTGTTAGCATTTTTTCATGTCATAAGTGTGTTACGATATAGTTTTTGGTGTTAGAGAGGTGAGAAGAGGGAATTACGTTGTTTGTGTGTTTAATAGTGTGCAGGCCTAAAGTTCCAAGCTCGAAAAAGTGAAGTTAAGGCTGAAACGGAGCATACTGCAGACCGCCCGATTCGGATCGGGCGAGGTGCGCCTGATCGGGCGCGCGTCGACATAATTAAAGAAGTTTGTTTTTGCCCGACCGGGCGAAGGATGCCCGATCGGGCGGGTTTGTCGAGTGGAATGCCCGAATCGGGCGAAGGTCCGCCCGATCGGGCGGATTTGGCGAGTAAAATGCCCGATCGGGCGAAGATCCCCCCGATCGAGCGGTTGCTGATGACGTCACTGCAAGGTCAAGGGTGATTTCTGGGTTGAAAAAAGTCAACAAAAAGAAGTATCGCAAATCGCCCGATTCGGATCGGGCGAGGTTCGCCCGATCGGGCGCGCACGGATCAAAAGAAAAAGATCGCAAATCGCCCGATCGTGCGAGATGTTGCCCGATCGGGCGAAATGAGATTTCAGCGATTAAAGAAACACGGGATGCCCAAAACCTCATTCTCCTCTTCATCTTCAACCTAACTTTCTCTCTCTTACTCCATTAAACCCCAACCTCCAAAAACTTCCAACCACCATATCTCCCTCAAATCTCCACCAAATTCACCAATCTTTTCACAAAAATCATCCTCTCACCATCCTCTACAACATATACCCAACCGATTTCAGTTTACTCCAATCTCCACAAAACCCCCAAATTCACCCAAAAAGCTTAAAAACCTCAAAAAATTCAGATTTTCATCCATGGCAAACCGACCAAAGAGGAATTGCACAAGGGTACCACGGAATCAGCATGAAGCTTCGACGAGCCGAGCTCGGGAGCCGACACCACCACCTCCGCCGCCGCAATTTGAGCTCGACCAGGATTTTCCGGATATTATTTTCGTTTCGGAGGAGCAACGAGCACGTTTCATCCACCTCAAACTGAGGGAGGTAATCCCTACTCGCTTTATTTGCCAAAAATCTTTACATGAAATGGGTATTGAAAGAGATGTCAAACGGGTCTTTATTGGTGTTGGAATGAGAAATATGTATAGCATGCTGCGTCTTACATTTAGACGGTTAACTTTGGAATTTTTGAGCTCTTTCAACTTGCGTAAAGAAGGTTATCGAACTGTGTCATCGGTTCAATTTCGTTTGATGAACCGAACTGTTACTATGAGTTTAGCTGATTTTGGTAACATTTTTGGGTTGTCCACCGCCCATAGTAGGAAACCTGGGGGAGCCCATAATAACTGTGAAATGTGGGGAAAGCTTACGGGTAATGCCAATCCCAGGAGTATGCAACATTTGCATGCTTCCAAGATACAACACCCGGTCCCTATTATCTTCTACAGGTTTCTGGGGTTTACGATTTTTGGGAGGGAGGAGACTCAAAACATCAGGAGCACAAAGCTTGAGATTCTGGGTGGCTTTGTTTTAGAAGGGGAGAATAGTTATAAAATGAACCTTGCCCACCATATGGCCTCTCAATTCTACTCCATAGCCACCACCACCCATACTCCTCGCATTACCATTGGTGGGTTGATCACCCACATAGCCATGACCACGGTTAACTTCAATGAGGCTAACCAGACTCCAGTTCTGGGTAGCAACCTACTTGACTTGGCCTACTTTGCTGGACTCCGCCGACTACAGGGTGAGCACGGGTTGTTTAGACCGGGAGCCATGTATTGGATGTTTGAGGGGCAGAGGCTTTTCACCTTGCCTGACCCTCAAGGCCGCACTAGTTTCAGATCCGGTCAGGCTCATTACTTATATGTTGGATTTGAGCAAGAGAAACAACCTGACCCCCAGCCCCAGCCTGACCCACAGCCAGAGCCCCACCAGTACCAGCCAGAGCCTCGCACCTACTTTAGGAGGGGGCGTCGAGGGGATGAGGGGAGGTCTCAGGGTGGCCCGACATTAGGGGAGGAGCAGGGGTCCATTCATGAGCGGTTGAGCAGACTTGAGCTCGGTTTCCATGAGTTCGCAGCTGATCACCAGAGGACCATGTTCCCGTTCTACGATCAGTATGCCAGGCAGGGCTACATTGCCCCGGATTATGAGCACCCTTCCTGGTTTACCTATCCCGCGGAGGGATATGGAGTTCCTGGTTCTATGGGCACCTTCACACCTACCCAGTACGGAGGGTTTGGAGCGGATCCTAGCGGGCATGGTGGCAGAGGCGATGGTGATGATGGTGATGATGGCCAAGGCCATCAGTGATGTTGTTGATGATGATGATGGTTCGGTACCTCTTGAGCCAATGAGGACATTGTCTGATTTGGTTTGGGGGGGGGGGGGGTTTCACATTACCTGTACATATTAGGTATGTTTTTATTTTATTTCAGCATTTACTTATTGTTGTGTGTTATTTTGGTGTGTTTATTGCTTTCCAGGGTAGTTTATTGCTTTGAAAAAAAAAATACAAAAATACGTTCCGATGAATACAATATCATGCTTCCCTGTGCCCCTTGAATGAAAATTGTTTTGATTCTTGGTATTTGATGATGGGCAATGTAGATGTGTCAGCCATGATTTGATATTCGATTGCTTTGATGCCTTAACATGAGTCAACTCCGGCTAACTATTTGTGGACTTGGTGCTTGACTAGTTGACTTGGTTAGGATGTGTGATAGCTTCCTGGTGTGTCATTGATTTTGAGTATTGGTTTGCAACTGTTAGTAGTGTTTTATGACTCATATACATGCACATTGTGGAGGACGAAGACATTTTTCTATTTAGGTAGCCTTCAGATGAATTTAGATATATTTGTTCCCTTTTTTTCTACCCATGTTGTGCTTGTGCCCTTTATTCGATGACTAACCATATTACAAGCCCATGAAAGCCCCATTGGTTACTAGTCCCAAGCCTAGCTTGGGGGAGCTAATAGTAGTGAGGTGAGGGAGTTGTAGTGTGGTACATTTTGAGCATATTGAGTATTGAAAAAGGGAGTTTCTCTCATCATGATAGTTGTTGAAAAAAAAAATGAGTTGAAAAATGAAAGAGATGAGAAGATGTGAAGGTTTTCCAAAAGAAAAAAAAAAGAAAGAAATTGAGCAAAAAGAGAAAAAAAAAAAAGTTCATTATTTTCAGAAAAAATTCAAAGCATTGTGTCATTCAAGTATTACAATTCCTTATCATTATGAGTGATTGGTTTTATAGATGAAAAAGGGCAAGAAAGTATGGTGTAGTTCATTTGATTGTTCATGTGTTGAGTGGGAGAGTTGTGGTCATCACTTGTGATTGATCATGGTTGTATTTAGGATTTATGCTCCCCAAAGCGAAGGCTTTAAGCTCACATTTTTCCCAAATTTACCGCACCCTTACCTAAGCCTAACATTACAAGCTTTGAAGACCTTCCGACCTTTGTGCATAGAGTCGTACTTATGTGAAAATAGTTGTTTGTCAATGCAAGTTATGACATGACACATTCCGAGTCGACTACTAGGTTGAGTGTATATTTTTCTAGACACACGAGTGTTGTGAGTTTGGGAGCGCATTGTTCACTTATATGTTGGGAGGGGAGCGAACGGTTACATCTTTTATCCGCCACATAAATGAGTGACGAGTGTGTGAGCACTAGTCTTGAATTCCAATGTGCATTTGTGGTTCGCTTTGCGTGACGATTGTTAAGGAGGATTAGCGATTGAATGGATTTGATTGGTTGACATTGATGCATGCTTGTTGGATTTTACCTTGGATTATGTTTTCATTTTGAAATATGTTGGGGGTGAAGTTGGTCTTGTGTTCATCGATGATTTCCTTGCTTAGGGACAAGCAAGGATCTAGCTTGGGGAGGTTTGATATGTGCGTTTTATATAGTGTTTCACCCCCGTCCCTTAGTACTTTTTATGTGTCAAATGAGCTCTTAGGAGCCATTTTTAGTACTAATATGCGTTATTGAGTGCGCCTTGAGTTTCAGGTTTGATTATGAGAAATCGGTCTTTTTAGACCCGTTTCATGGTGATTTAGGCCACTACGCGAGCCCGAGGAAGTTCAGGACCTTTTTCGTCGACTTTCGGGAGCCTTGGATGCTTATGGTCGAGCCCCGAGATTTAGACTCGGTGATATGGGCGAAGGATATTGATGATTGCAAATCGCCCTGTGAGCTGAGGGCGAAATGCAACCATCGGGCGGAAAGAAGAGGAATATTAAGTCATCTACGCGCGCCCGATCGGGCGCACTTCGCCCGGTCCGGATCGGGCGGCCAAATAAGAGCAGTTGTCAAGAATTCGCAAACCGCCCGATCGGGCGTAATTTGGCCCGATCGGGCGACGCCAACCCCTGCTAATTTTTCGCGAGATTTAATTCCGGTTTTTGGCTTGTATTTTGGGCAAACTATAAATACTAGCCCTTTTATTTTTAATGGGGACTTTATTTTCTAGTATCAAACACTTAGTTTATTTTCCTAAGCTTAGTTTTCTCTCTAAATTGTCTCAAACACTTGGTTTTATTTCCAATCAAAAGTTCAAACTTTATTATTCCATTGTTCTTCAATTAGGTATTGTTCTTTATTTCATTCATTTCTTTTGCTTTAATTATGTTTTCAATTATGCTAATTGATTTGTTTATTATCAACATGCTTGAGTAGTTTAATTTCTAGGGTTTGGGTGAATTAATATGATGGGATATTGAATAATTGTGATTGTTGGCATTGTGATTAATTCCTATTGATTGGTTTATTCCACTCTGCAATTAGATTTGCGCAGGTTTAATTGCGTAGTTATGCAATATCAAGTTAAGATTTGAGAGATGCAATTTGATGTTTAGGCTTGTGTCAATAGGTAGAATTGGGATTAATAAGTAGCGAGAGCCTGTTAATTCTAAGTCTATGACTAGTATCGATTCGAGAGAGCATGCTAGTCTAATTAATTACTTTGTTGATTATCGTGATTGTTCATCGTCCTGGATTGTTAATTGCTGGTGAACCTATACCCTAGGTTTCCTTAATATATTGATTCATACTTATTTAATTATCGTTCGTAGTCTTAGTTTACAAACAATCAACCAAATCTTGTTCCTAATAGTTTAGTTTAATTAATTAATAGTAGAAAGAACGCCTGTCTCCCTTTGGATTCGATCCTGACTTCCCTTGCTACCTAGCTAGTGGACCTTAGGTAATTTTTGATTAGGTGATACGACTTTAGCCTGTCAAAATCTATAATTAGCGTATATTTATTTTACTACATTTTGAATATTTTTAACGATTTACGAAATCAAAAATAATTTTATAATTTTAAGTTGAAAAGAATTCGAATCACGAAAATCGATTGAATTTAGAAAACAATCATATTCGGTTTTAGATTCAAATCCTAAAACTAATATCCTAAGTCTAGCCCAATTGGGAAAAGCCCAATAGTATAAACCCATAACCCCATTACTCTAATTCACGTAAAACAAAAACACCAATCCTCCTTCCCTTTTCTATTTCACGTGAAACCAAAAAAAAAGAAGAGAAAACCCTCTTCCTCCTCTTCACTATTCACGTAACAAGAACCCTAAAAAATTTCCTCCTCCCTCACACTGCCGTTTCTCTCTCCTTCCTTCACGTCAGTCGCTTCTGCCAGCCGCCGGACCACCGTCACTAGTCTCCACCGGTAAGCCATCTCATCCCCTTCTCCGTCGTTCTCTTTTCTTTTTCGTTCCCACAGCTGTTCGTCCTTCCTCACCATTACTCTCCTCCTCTTCTTTGGTTTCCGTGCAGCCCCCTCGCCACCAGCCCTACCGCCGCCAGCGCAGCCGCCGGCCACCGCACGGTAGTCTTCCCTCCTTTCCTTCTTTCTCTTTTGGTTTAAGCTTTCCTTTTTCTTTCTTTTCTTGTGGTTTCTTTGCCCCTCCTCACTCGATGCACGTTCGCAGCCACCACCACCACCTTGCTTCCACCGCGCGACGCCGCCACCTCCAGTCGTGCCTCACACCGCCGGCTAGCGTCGTTCCACCCTCTGTGCTTGGTTATTTCTTAAACCCTAAGTAACTAATTATTTTAATTATAGTTTGTTAATTTAAATTACGTTCTTGAATTAAATTTATAATCTTTATGGTTTGAATATGATTTTCAAATTTGGTGTAGATATTATAAACTAATTATTTTCAGTTTTGGTTGATTAAAATATAAGTTAGGGTTTAATCATGTTTTATTAATTCGAATTATTTTTTCTTGAATTAAAGTTATAGTTTTTATGATTTAAATTATAGATTTCAGATTATACGAATTATATAATAAAGTTACTAATTTTCAGATTATATTACATTGGTTAAATTAGTGCCTTTAAGTAGTAAAGTGTGACTTTTGAGGTTTTAATGGCTTTAAATCATAATAGAACGATTATATATTATTAAATTTATTATTTTTATGATTTTAAAGATGTTGAATATATTTTGAGCAAGTTTTTAATTATTTTAGATTGCTGGAAATTTAAAAAGGAAAGTTTATTGGAGTTTAAGATTTGGGATCCTCAAAATAATAATTATTATGCTTGGAGGTTAATTAGTTAAGTTTCGGTATTGGAGAATGTTCTAAATATGTTTAGGATGCATTTAGAATGCTTTATTATGGTTGCCAATGATTAGAAATTGATTGGGATTATTTGTTGGTTGTTTTAGGCGGAGAATTCTCCTTAGGCGACTTTTGAAAGTGTTAAAGTGGTCTATCAGTTTGTTTACACAAGGTACGTACATACATGTGTGCTTGGAATGTGTGTTATTTGTTGAAACCATGTTGAAATTTGTTGATGAACTTGATTATGTTGGAATTACATGTTTAATATTGTTGGATGGACATGTTGAACATATATATTTCGTTATGAGAATTATAACATGTTAGTAGATGATTGATGTAAACATGTTAGTTGGGAACATTAGATTATTATATATATATATATATATATATATATATATATATATATATATATATATATATATATATATATATATATATATATATATATATATATATATATATATATATATATTGATATATATATATATATATCGATTGTCATTGTTCCCTTTTAGATTTTCACTACTTTATGATGGCCGAGGACCTTGTTTAGTAAGTTGAAACCTTATACCCATATAGAGGGATTGATCAGTATTAAAGGAAATGTTGAATTAATTGGAATAAGTCTTGATTGATACCTTTGTGATAACTTACTTAATTCCAAGATAAAAATAGTTGTGATTAGTTGTTGATTGCATGACTTATGTGATTGTTGAGTCATAACAAAGTATTAATATGTAAACCATGAAAAGTGAAACTGAGTAGCAATAACTTTAGACTATGCACGTCTGAAGTGACAGACAATTGGGAGTTGGGGTCATGGGTCTCCTATGGCTTTTTCTGGGCCGGATTGATCACCGGTTCTATTTTATTCAAAAGTCCCTCGATATCGCAGGTCATTGGGGTTTACGGAGTCGCGCCCGTACCTCGTCTTCCTTAGTGAAGAAGTTTCTAGTAGACAACTCAGTCCATTGACTATTTCAATTAAAATAATGTTAATGATACAAAGGTCTAGTTCAGTCAAATATAGTCTTCAAGTCAATATGTTTTGGTTATCCTTGCTTATGTTTTATTAGTATCATGTTAGGATTGTTCGTTTAATAGAATCATGTTAGGATTATTATTGATTTAGTATGTAGTACTCAGCTTTGCTGATTACGTGCTTTTGCTTGTGCATGTTGATCATGGTTATGCCTTATTGATCCTGTGATGACCCAATCTTTGGTGAGCATTCTCTAGGGATCCATAAGCATTGTCCATTGCAGGTTTGAAGATGATGCATCACTGGGGTTCGGGATCTGGAGAGATTTGTGTAGTCGTTATTTTATTTCATTTGAATTTGGTTTTGTTGAACTTGTTTTAATGGACTTGAATTTGATTTGAACTAATTATGTCGACTTCAGTTTGTTGGTTTTGGGTAGTTGACTTATTTAAATTATTAAAGTTATCTATTATGTTTTCTGCTGCAAAATTCTGAATAAGCCGAAACGTTTTCACATGGGCGATAATACCTTGATAATTCTCTATAGTTATATTTATAAAAAGGGTTGTTTTAGAAAAAGGTGAATTGTCGGGGTGTTACACCCCCTTATTCTATTTCACGTAAAACTCAAAACCATCCTCTTGTTTCCTTGCAACTCACGTGAACTCTCAACCCTCAAAACTCTGCTTCCATTCACACTAGAGGAAAAAACCTTATAAGTTGCTCAACAAAAGTTGCCCATATACAACAAGAGCAACTTATAATGGTTAAAAAAAAAAAAAATGAATATAACTTTCCGAACAATTTGAAACAAGGGCACCTTAACCTAAGTCTTTCATTTTTCACGCAAAGAACATCAGCCTTCAATTCCCTTCTGTACTACTCACGTTTCCTTCTCTCGTCCACACTCAAACTCCGGCCACCATCACCGCGCACCATCACCACCGACGTTTGGCCCTTCTTCTTTACCGGCCTCCAACCACCGGCGCGGCGCAGTGCTTCCTCACCGTCGTTCTTCGCTGGCCTCCAACTATATAGGGCTGTTCTTCACGGCCTAGCCAGCTGCGTCACTTCACCGGCGACGAGGCACTAGGTCAATTTATGAGTTGGGGGATATTGAAATGTGATTCTGCTTGCATATGCTACTGAATTTCTGTTGGGATGGTGATGGGGTGCTTTTTTGGGGTTAGTTCTTTAAATTTTGATGTTTTTTATCTGTGGCATTGAGTGCAAATCTTTATTTTGAGCTTGCCCTTGATGCGAAGTGAAACTAGTTGTTGCGCAGGTATTACTTTGATCATTAATAACTTGAAATTTGTACTTCTAGTTAACTTTTGCTGGTGGCATCTGTAGAATTTTGCTTTAAGGTGAATTACAAACCATTTTTTCATTTATATGTTCTGCTGTTAATGTCATTATTGACCTCCTTTCATCTCGTAGTACCTTAGTACTCAGTAATCAGTGTAGACCACTTACTACGTTGCCATGATGTTGTTCTGTATTGGCTTTGTTTGTATGTGCTGTCTCTGCACTTTGCAGTGGTTCTGTGCTGTTAGTTTTTGTTGGACTTAGTTATTTAGAATATCAGAGAAATCATTGTTAATTTCATGAAAAAACCTAGAAGTCATGGGGCTGTTCCTGTGTTTCAATTGCTTAGTATTCTGAAAAATTGGTTTAGGATTATGTTCATTTTTTGGCAATTACTTAAAAGTAATGAAAACCCTAGCTTATAAATATTTCAGGATCATGCTGTTCGGAGGTTGCTTTTGCCTTATCTAACTCTATTGTCTGTCAAAAACTTGTAAACTGTGATCTGAATTCTGAAGTTTTCCATAGTATGTGTTGAGCTGTAAATACAACTATTATAGAAGACATCTAGTGTATGCCAAAGCAAGTGAAAACCAAATACTATTGTGTTCATTAAGGTTGTTAATTATGAGATTTTCAGTCATGCTTGACTGTTGACGTATAGTTGTATAAAAGACATTTGATGTGCAGAGCTCCAGGGAGTAGTGTTGAGGTGTCAAAGGAAATTGAGCTCTTGATCGTGATGGAATATTTAAATATTTGTTTACACATCAAGAATGTTAACAATTGATTTAGTTGGTGAGCTGAAAAGGTGCACCCTGTACAATTTCAATGAGATGGGAGATGTTAGACACCTACTCAAAGCATTTAATCACCAATCCATGATCTAAGTACCAACTCAATATCGATAAGATTCTGCTTATAGTTTTCTCGCTTCCTTTTTTATTTCCCCGATGGTGGGAGGGTAGTGGACTGGTGGGTGGTTGTGTGTTAGCCAGCTATTCCCTTATTCCTTGAACTATCTGTGGTGTTTTAAACTTTTTGGGTTGCAGAATAGTCATGAATACTCTAATGAAGTTTAAAGTACCCCGTAATGGGTTCTGACTCTTCTGACTTCCAGTGTCGCATTCTAACTAAATCGTTATAATACTTGTTTTGGTTGGCAGGAGCATGCCGAATTTTACTCTCAAATGATTATCCGTGGGGGTCTACGGTTGTCTATTGAACCAGACTCAAATACTGTTTGAACTAAACTGGGAGTAATGCAACATTTTTGTAGTGGCTTTTTTCCGAGTGTAAGTAGTTTCGGAAAAGTTTCTCTAATCACGACAGGATATGGGGATTATATTATGAACCTTTACAAGTGGAATATTAATAGTTGTGTTAGTTCGGGCCATGAAAGCTGGGATATTTGATGCTTACTTGTCTTAAGTTATCACGTTTATTTTTATTGTACTTTACTTTTTCATCCTGGACAGTGTATATATAATTATATATACATTTAGTCTTAATTAGAATATTGTTAATTTTTCCAGTGTGATGAACTTGTGGAACATGGAGCTTCTGTTGGAGAAACACCTGCAGCTGTGGTCAGGAAGTGCAAGTATACGACTGCAATGTTGTCTGATCCATCAGCCGCCATTTCGGTCCGTAAATTAGTTCTGAATGCTTTGTTAAATCTTGTTTTTGTATCCTTATTTATTCACAGCTTCATGATTCCTTAGGTTGCTTTTGATAAAGCTCGGGTCCTTGAGGAAATCTGCAATGGGAAAGGCTATATTGATATGTAAACTGTCGATGCAGATACATCCGTAAAGATCAGTGAGGTTTGAACTTTGAAGTGTACTAGTGAAAACTCGTAAGTTTTTTACTATAGTTTAAGTTCGTGTAACTTTGATATCTTCCTAAAAACTTTCAAACCTTCACGTTTTGCATTTTTTTGTGGTTTGATGTTCTTATTGACACCTTTCATGCTTTACATTGTATTACGGTTTCTGATGTAGGCTTGCCAATCACAATAATTCAAAATCTTTCATGCTTTATACTGTAATCTATGTAGTCAAATAAGCAAACTGAATAATTCAAAAGCCTGGTCTGTTCATGACAGAATCATATTGCTGTATTATGTTGAGGTATCTTGGTAACTAACCAGAACACAACCAGTGACTAACTGGCTATCTTATATGGATTTATGGTAATAAATAATAATGATAGAATTTCCTTAAATCCCAATTCTGGAGTGATCCTAGACCATAGTTGGTGCTTCGATGCACTTTTTGTAATTGCAACTGTGAGTTAAAATTCCATCTCCCAACAGTTTCAGCTGATTGTTTACTAGACTGTGTTTTGGTTCACTCTTCATTTTCGAATATATTTTTGCTTCAGTAGTCTTTCCTATGCACTTTTTGTAATTGCAACTGTTGTATTCTGTAGAAAATACACTCTTTACTTTTGGTTTGAATAGGGTCTAGATAACTTGTGCGCCTGGAAAATTCAAGTTGATTACCAGTATGGTAGTATGTGATAAGATTTTACGAGCAAGATAGCCAAGAAATCAAAGCATGATGAAAAAGAAGCAAAGAAACTGCAGGACAATGTACACTCTTTGCAGCTAAGACTTTCTGCCAGAGAGCATATATGCAGAAATCTCCAAGAGAAGGTACTGTTGCTACTCTCTCTCTGAAGATGATATCTGCAGTTTGCTTGGTCAACTTGTCCTAAGTTGACATTGTTTGCAGTAATCAAAAGTTTATAAATATAAACTAAACAACTTTCATATTTGGTTGGTTGCTTTTTTGTTCTGTTCTGTATAAGATATTGGTGCATTCCCGTTGTGTATTAGCTAGCAATTTGTCCCCTGAGTATGAACATATAATGGAAATATGGTAGAATAGGTAGGAATTTGTTCACTCTTAGACCAATTAAAGGGTTCAAATGGTATTTCTAAACTAGCTGAACTTTGATGGATGGATGGCCTTCAAGAGAATTGTATACATGTAGAGTTCACCTCTTATATAATCGAATGCATAGAGATTGTATGCGTACAGTTTAAGCTAGTGTACAATATATTTGTTTCCCTAGGACTGTGGACTGATAGCTTTTGAGTTGTAGCAAAAAGACTTTATCACTTGGGCATGGCAATCATTAATCAATGATGCCTTTATCGTAAGTACTTTAGCAGGCTGATATAAAAACAAGTGCAGGCTGATATAAAAAAAATTGCAGCAGCATCACCAACGTACCTGAATAAATAAAAAGCTAAACAAATGTTCTGATTTATTAAACCTGATTTGTATTAGCTTTGTTTACGCAAGAGTGCATGACATAAACTGTTGATCAAGCATGTGTGTAAACACCATTAATCTTTATTATCCATTTAGGAACAGAAGGAGTATGTATAGTATAAAATTGATATTTTAGTTTGAATTTATACTAATTAAGTGACTTATTTGTCTTTGGTTCATTGATTCTGATCTAAGTTTTGTTTATGCGTTATAGTATTTGCTGATGAAACATGTGTGGACAAGCCATTAATTTTTATTATCCATTTAGTAAGTTGTGACATAGTCACATGTGAGTTAAACCAAGAGTCAACTGACTGGATTATTATTAAACTTATATTGGCCGAGTTTAATTAAATCACCATATTAGCCACAAACAATCATGTAATAGCTCTTCGGGAAAACAACCATCTGCTGATCTATAGCTGAACTGATCAGTTTCTGATCTGTTGAGCGGCTGATCAGCAGCAGCAGATCAGCTGCTGAACAGATCAGAAACTGATTAGTTTAGCTGCTGATCTGCTGCTGTTGATTTGCAGCTGAACAGATCAGAAACTGATATGTTCCGCTACAGATCAGCAGCAACAGATCAACAACTGAACAAATCAGAAACTGATCAGTTCGGCTGCTGATCTGCTGCTGCTGATCTGCAGCTGAACAGATCAGAAACTGATCTGTTCCGCTGCAGATCAGCAGCAGCAGATCAGCAGCTGAACATGTCAGTTTCTGATCTGTTCAGCTGCTGATCATGTCTTGCGCTCGGGAATATATGCTTAGGACTTGCAATCAAATAAAACTTGCAATCATATTTTACATTCAAGCATTTAATGTTAATTAACTTCCAATGAATTGTGGAATTGCAGAGTGTTGATGAAAATGAATGTCAAAAAAGCGCACTTCCTCAATGGAAATCAATTAAGGTAAATAATAACTTGTTCACTACTTATTGTACGGCCAAAACAATTACATTTCCTATTATCTAATATATGTTGTCTTTAATCTAGTGCGCCCAACAAGAGGGTAGGGTCGAGTGTGGCTATTACGTGATGAAATTCATGCATGACATATTCAAAAGTTGCAAGGAAGTTCAAGATCTGGAAAAGGTACATAAAATAGCTTATTTATGATGTATTATTAGGCTAGAAATTAGTTAAAAAAACTATTCGCCTATAATTGGCATGAACCGTCGAAAATGCCCTTTTGGACCAAATATGACCTATATCGTCCCAAATGAGCCTTATGTGTGCATAAAGAACTTGAAATGAGTCTTATAAACATATAACTAATCATATGAATCATGAAAAAGATTTAGAAAGTTTCCTTAGGTTCATTTGTTAGTAGTTGGGATCGAAAATGCCATTTTTGGCCATAAATGACCTATATCGACCCAAATGACCCATAGACATTCATAAATATCATGAAATGAATCTTATAATCATATAACTAATCATATGAATAATGAAAAACGTTTAGAATATCGAAATAGGTTCGTTTGTTGGTAGTTGGGATCGAAAATGCCATTTTTGGCCAAAACTGACCTATATCGACCCAAATGAACCATAGGCGTGCATAACGAACTTGAAATGAGTCTTATAATCATATAACTAATCATATGAATCATGAAAAACGTTTAGAATATAGAAATAGGTTCGTTTGTTGGTAGTTGGGGTCGAAAATGCCATTTTTGACCATAAATGACCTATATCGACCCAAATGAACCATAGACGTGCATAACGAACTTGAAATGAGTCTTATAATTAGATAACTAATCATATGAATCATGAAAAACGTTTAGAATATGGAAATAGGTTCGTTTGTTGGTAGTTGGGATCGAAAATGCCCTTTTTGGCCATAAATGACCTATATCGTCCCAAATGAGCCTTATGTGTGCATAAAGAACTTGAAATGAGTCTTATAAACATATAACTAATCATATGAATCATGAAAAAGATTTAGAAAGTGTCCTTAGGTTCATTTGTTAGTAGTTGGGATCGAAAATGCCTTTTTTAGCCAAAAATGACCTATATCGACCCAAATAACCCATAGACGTTCATAAATATCATGAAATGAGTCTTATAATCATATAACTAATCATATGAATAATGAAAAACATTTAGATTATCGAAATAGGTTCGTTTGTTGGTAGTTGGGATCGAAAATGCCATTTTTGGCCAAAAATTATCTATATCGATCCAAATGACCCTTAGGCATGCATCACGAAGTTGAAATGAGTCTTATAATAATATAATTAATCATAAGAATCATGAAAAACATTTAGAATATGGATATAGGTTTGTTTGATGGTAATTGGGATCGAAAATGCCATTTTTGACCATAAATGACCTATATCGACCCAAAGAACCATAGACGTGCATAACGAACTTGAAATGAGTCTTATAATCATATAACAAATCATATGAATCATGAAAAACGTTTAGAATATGGAAATAGGTTCGTTTGTTGGTAGTTGGGATCGAAAATGCCATTTTTGGCCAAAACTGACCTATATCGACCCAAATGAATCATAAGCGTGCATATCAAACTTGAAATGAGTCTTATAATCTTATAACTAATCATATGAATCATGAAAAACGTTTAGAATATAGAAATAGGTTCGTTTGTTGGTAGTTGGGGTCGAAAATGCCATTTTTGACCATAAATGACCTATATCGACCCAAATGAACCATAGACGTGCATAACGAACTTGAAATGAGTCTTATAATTAGATAACTAATCATATGAATCATGAAAAACGTTTAGAATATGGAAATAGGTTCGTTTGTTGGTAGTTGGGATCGAAAATGCCCTTTTTGGCCATAAATGACCTATATCGTCCCAAATGAGCCTTATGTGTGCATAAAGAACTTGAAATGAGTCTTATAAACATATAACTAATCATATGAATCATGAAAAAGATTTAGAAAGTGTCCTTAGGTTCATTTGTTAGTAGTTGGGATCGAAAATGCCTTTTTTAGCCAAAAATGACCTATATCGACCCAAATAACCCATAGACGTTCATAAATATCATGAAATGAGTCTTATAATCATATAACTAATCATATGAATAATGAAAAACATTTAGATTATCGAAATAGGTTCGTTTGTTGGTAGTTGGGATCGAAAATGCCATTTTTGGCCAAAAATTATCTATATCGACCCAAATGACCCTTAGGCATGCATCACGAAGTTGAAATGAGTCTTATAATAATATAATTAATCATAAGAATCATGAAAAACATTTAGAATATGGATATAGGTTTGTTTGATGGTAATTGGGATCGAAAATGCCATTTTTGACCATAAATGACCTATATCGACCCAAAGAACCATAGACGTGCATAACGAACTTGAAATGAGTCTTATAATCATATAACAAATCATATGAATCATGAAAAACGTTTAGAATATGGAAATAGGTTCGTTTGTTGGTAGTTGGGATCGAAAATGCCATTTTTGGCCAAAACTGACCTATATCGACCCAAATGAATCATAAGCGTGCATATCAAACTTGAAATGAGTCTTATAATCTTATAACTAATCATATGAATCATGAAAAACGTTTAGAATATAGAAATAGGTTCGTTTGTTGGTAGTTGGGATAGAAAATGCCATTTTTGACCATAAATGACCAATATCGACCCAAATGAACCATAAACGTGCATAACGAACTTGAAATGAGTCTTATAATCATATAACTAATCATATGAATCATGAAAAACGTTTAGAATATGGAAATAGGTTCGTTTGTTGGTAGTTGGGATCGAAAATGCCATTTTTGGCCATAAATGACCTATTCTAAACCATAGGAGTGCATAACGAATTTGAAATGAGTCTTATAATCATATAACTAATCATCTAAATCATGAAAAAGGTTTAGAATGTGGATATAAGTTCGTTTGTTCATAGTTGGGATCGAAAATGCCATTTTTGGCCATAAATGACCTATATCGACCCAAATGACCAATAGGCATGCATAACGAACTTGAAATGAGTCTTATAATCATCTGACTAATCATATAAATAATGAAAAGGGTTAGAATGTGGAAAGAGGTTCGTTTGTTGGTAGTTGGGTTCAAAAATGTCATTTTTGGCCAATATAATTGTTTTCGCGACCAATATAATTTTTGTTTTCGCATATGAAACTTAATTTAATTTATTGGTTTGCATGTACGGTGTTCTTTTAAAGGTTTTCATAACTCCAAGGGAGGGGCCCTTTACCAAAAAGGAGTTGGATGAAGTTGGAGACAAGTGGGCTATTTACTTCAACGATTGTGAACTACCCTCAGTGTAATAAATAGAGCAGACTTGTAGTTATTCGTGACTCTTAGGCCCTGTTCTTTTTGGCTTAATTTCAGCTTCAGGACTTATTTGGCAGTTCAGTTTAGTTCATTTCAGTTCAGTTCAGTTCAGTTCAGTTCAGTTCAGGAGCATTCAGTTCAGTTCAGTTCAGTTCAGTTCAGGAGCATTCAGTTTAGTTCAGTTCAGTTCAGTTCAGTTCAGTTCAGTTCAGGAGCATTCAGTTCAGGAGCATTAAATTCAGTTCTGTTTAATTTAGTTTAATTCAATTCAATTCAATTTAATTTAATTTAATTTAATTTATTTTAATAATAATAATTATTATTATTATTAATATTAATTATATTATTATTATTATTAATATAATGATATTATTATTTATATTATTGTATTACTTATTATTTATATTTATATTATTATATTATTATATTACTTATTATTTATACTTATATTATTATATTACTTATTATTATTATATTATTTATAACTAAATATTTAATAATAATTAATATAATTTATTATTATTTATTATTTATTATTTATTATTTATTATTATTATTTATTATTTATTATTTATTATTTATTATTATTATTATTTATTATTTATTATTATTATTTATTATTATTATTTATTATTTATTATTTATTATTTATATTTATTATTTATTATTTATTATTTATTATTTATTATTTATTATTTATTATTTATTATTTATTATTTATTATTTATTATTTATTATTTATTATTTATTATTTATTATTTATTATTTATTATTTATTATTTATTATTTATTATTTATTATTTATTATTTATTATTTATTATTTATTATTTATTATTTATTATTTATTATTTATTATTTATTATTTTATTATTATTTATTATTTATTATTTATTATTATTATTTATTATTTATTATTTATTATTTATTATTTATTATTTATTATTTATTATTTATTATTTCTTATTTCTTATTTTTATTATTTATTATTTATTATTTTTTATTTTTTATTTTTTATTTTTTATTTTTTATTTTTTATTATTTATTTTTTATTATTTATTATTTATTATTTATTTCGGTAATATATTCTGATAAGTAAAGTTCAGTTCAGTTAAGTTCAGTTTAGTTCAGTTCAGTTCAGGAGCATTCAGTTCAGTTCAGTTCAGGAGCATTCAGTTCAGTTCAGTTCAGTTCAGTTCAGTTCAATTCAGTTCAGCTCTAAAGAACAGGGCCTTACATTATTTTGTCATTTAACGATTTAATTAATTACATTTGAATTATTTCGTTAATATTATTGGAAATTTGAAATTTATATCATTTTTTAGAATGTCAAGCTGATGTTTGATGAAACAGAAATTATATTGCAAAATCAGAAATTATATTGCAAAATATTAGGAATTATATTGCAGATTTTTTTTTTTTAAACAAAAAAAAAAAAAACTCAAAAGTAGCCCTTGTTTGCAACAAGGGCAACTTATGTGCTGCTTATAAGGTGCCCTTGTTTGCAACAAAGGCAACTTATGTGCAGCTTATAAGGTGCCCTTGTTGCAATAAGGGCACCTTATAAGTTTCACATAAGGTGCCCTTGTTGCAAACAAGGGCACCTTATAAGATTATAAGTTGCCCTTGTTAAGGGCAACTTTTGATAATTTTACAAAAGTGACCCCCCATTGGTGGCACTTACGAAGGGCAACTTATAAGCCACTTTTAAGAGCAACTTATCAAGTTTTTTCCTCTAGTGTCACGTCGTCCTTGCTGCTCAGCCGCCACCACCGCCGGATTTCCTCACCGCCGGTAATTTCGTCTCTTGTTCTCCTTTTTCTTCGTTATTTTTCTTTCTTTCGTTCTTCTTCTCACGTTGCTTCGTATATTGCTCTCCTCAATTGCTTTTCTATTTTCGTACAGCCTGCCGCCGTACTCACCGCCAGCACAACCACCTTGTCGTCGCCTGACCGCGGCCCTGTGCACGGTAGTCCTCTCGTCTTTCTGTTTCGTTGTCTTGCTTTCTTTCGTTCCCCTTTCTCGGTTCTCACCCGTTTCTGTTGTTGCGGCAGCCAAACACCATCACCGGTGCGCCGCCGTGCCCCACCTCACCGTCGTTCCACCACTGCCGCGCCTGTGCTCCGCCGGCCAGCATCTCCTTGATTCTTTATTTGGTTAATTTCTTAAACCCTAAGTAAAATAATTATTTTAATTGTAGTTTGTTAATTTAATTTATGCTTTGATTTAATAAATTTATGATTTTTATGACTTAATTAGAATTTCAGATTTATATATTATATTTAAATAATACATTTAATTTTCAGATTATCTAAATACATTGAATATTAATTTTTGATTATCTAAAGTATGAATTCCAAGGTTTTAATAGTTGTAAATCATGGTAGGACGATTGTGGATTATTAAATTTATTGTTTCGATGTTCTAAGAACGTAGATTGGCATTGGCAAAGTTTTTAAATGAGTTTATATTGCTGAAATTTAAAGTATAATGTTTGCGAAGAGTTTTCAACGAATTTCAATCAATGATTCAATAATTATTATGCTAGGAAATAAAATACTAAAGTTTTGATATTGGGGAAGGTTCTAAATATGTTTAGGATGTATTTAGAATGCTTCGTTATTGTTGCGAATGATTAGAAATTGCACTACAAGAAAAGGCATTTTTCGCAACAAAAAATGTCGTTGCAAAAGATATGTTTTCGTTGTTAAAGGTGTCTTTTGCAACGACCTTTGTTGTTGCAGGGTCGTTGCCGGTAAGAGCGTTGTGAAAGGCTTTTGCAACGACAATTGTTGTTGCGAAAAATCTTTCTTTTACAACGACTTCTTTTGTTGCTGTACTTTTGTCATTGCAAAACAAAATGCCCGCGTAAGATATTATAAATTTTTTTGCAACATGGCTGTTGTTGCAATAACTTTCTTTCGCAACGACTCCTGTTGTGGCAATATAATCACTTTTCTCAACGACTTTTCTGTTGTAATACAATTTCTCTTTTGCAACAACTACATTGTTGCTTTACAATTCTCTTTTGCAACGACTACATTGTTGCATTACATTTCCTTTTTGGCAACAACCTTTTTTTGCTGCATTACATTTCTCTTTCACAACGATACAATGTTGCATTATATATCTCTTTTGCAACGACTTCGTCGTTACATTTACTTTGCATTAGGATTCCAGCAATACTAGTGCCTGTTGTTAATCTCTAATACAAAATACTTCTTACAACCTGTATCCGAAATTACAATAATATTTATAGAAGATGTTAACCGTGACCGTAAAATGTTACTAACATAGTAGACCATCCAAAAGTACACATATTTCTTGTCATTGCCTCGCAATAACTCAAAAGAAGTCCTTACATAGTTCTAGGACTACGAAAATTGCATCATAGACTTTCCACTGCCAAAATATTATTTTCACCACCTCCAACATCCAAAAGAAAGCACAGTCTTCAATCACAACTCATTTCTCTCATCCTGCATAATTGTAATCACAATTGAAACCATATGTTGAAATTAGGTTAGTTAGAGAAAAGTTTCAAAATAATTAAGGTACATAAAACAACATAACGTCCAATATACACATATAAGCAACATATGCAATATTATAAGCATGTGTACGAACTGCTTGGAGGTTATTTGATTGACAAAAAAGAACTTGAATGAAAGTTTTATTTCCACACGAAATTTGCTTTATTTCGTTTACGTAATATTTTTGATAAGTAAAAGGTACTATATATATGCTTGCATGTTTGGAAAAAAAAACTCCAACTTTCTACTGTAAAACGAAAGGCTCTACACTAACCCATTAATATAATGTTTAGAGCTTGTCAATGTTCAACCCTCTTTTAGAAAAACTTAATGTATATTAAAGGGCAACAAAGTACAATTCCTTCTCTGTATCTGCGCCACATACACAAACAACCTTCATCACAGGCCAACATTGGCAACACCTAGCTAATAGAACATTATCAAACCTTATCCAAACAATAGAACTCAAAAATAAAGGATCCAGAGCTATAGGCTAGGTTTGGGTATAGCTACATGACCACTTTATAATGTGACAATTTAAATGATATAGAATCCATTACCATCAGTAAATGACTTTATGAAAGCAGTTTATGTGAATATCTATGTCAATTAATAAAAATATACTAAGAACGTTTACCTGTTTTTGGGACTATGAACCTCTAGTAATTCCAAGTTGTTGCAACAAATCTCTTTTAAAATCTTCCATTGCTTGTTGTTGTTGTTGTTGTGCTTTGTATTCTTCCAGTTCTTGTTGCTGCCTTTTTTGTTCTTCTTGTTGTTTTTGTTGAATTTCTTCTAGTTCCTTTATCCTTTGTTCTTGTTCATGTATTTTCTCTTGTTGTTCAGCAAGTCTGCGTTGTTCCATTTGGTATTTTCCTTTAGAATAACTGCGTAAAGCAGTCCCTTTCTCGCGAACATACCCAGACCTATGATCCAAAACATGAATCAATATCTCCTCTTGGGTCATTGAATCACCAGCCGTAGCAACAATATTTTTCAACTTTTCCTACAACATCGAAAGAAGTTCAAAACTAGATTTTAATCATACAAGTAAAAGAAAAAATAAGAAAGTAAATGATACAAATAGCGTTTTTCAAAACTATCAAACATACATGGATTATTTTTGAACGTGTTCCATCAGCCCATTCAAGTTTATCCTCTTTGTTCGTATGAGTATGCTCAATAAGCCATATCACATCCGCAGACGGCTTCACACCATCATTCTCTTTTGTCTACCACATCATAAATAATTTTAGTACATTCACTATGAAATAAAATGCATAACATGCGCATATTAATATATTTAACTATTAAATAAATCTTACCATTATATCCTCAACTTCAACAAAGGCTAAATTTCCAGTGGTGTGAACACATCTGTTCTCAGATAATCGATTTTTGGAGTTCCTTTGACTTACAATCTACATGATCAAGTAAAACGGTCTTTATATTCTTGCATAGCTCATAAAAAAACCAAGTATTTTTTACTTAGAAAAAAGTACCAACTGACAACTGTATGAAAAAAATACAATATGAAAAAACTAAGAATTTCTTACTTAGAAAACTAACTGACAACTGTGGTGGCAATTAATCCTAGCAATTAATTCCTAGCATATGCAGTGTGTACTTTTTCATGACTTAGAGCTGTCAATTTTGGTCAATTATTGCAAGCACCTCAGAGCATAAAGAATGATACTCCTGATTTTAAAGATGTTGTTCTGATAATCTAATTTTGTATCATCTATGTAACAGTTTCAAAGATTTAAGGTTCGCAAACTATTGCAACCACCTTAGAGCTGTCAATTTTGGCCAATGTTGACCATAGTTGACTTTTCTTATTAGAAACCCATAAAGCTAGAAAAACACATTTTAAATGATAAATACCTTAAATTCATCTGATCCATAATGCTCTACAAGCCATTCCCATTGCTCTTGGGGCAAATCTGGTGGTGGATTTTTTATGCGCTCACCATCATCTTTTCCACATTTAGGGCTCTTGTAGTAGTAATGTAATCTACGTTTCCATAGCTGTAGACACCTACTTTTGTCCCCATTCCCGAAAGGGAAAGGTTCGATGATGAAGACGTAAAAACTCCACTTGACAACGCATCTCCTATAAAATAAACGAATCTCGATTCCCCTTTTCATTTCACCCGAAACCTGCTATTTATGGAAACCTGCTAAAAATAGTAACTGCAGTAAAGGGTAGCTTCTAAAAGTGGCAAATCATAAAAGATAGAAACCTGTCAGAATTAGGTGTTGCACTCCAACATAAATCCTAATTAAATGAGATAGAAAACTGCGAGAATCCTATTCCTGACCGATTTCCCAATCTAGTGTTAGAAATTAAACATATTCTCATTCTAGTGTTTTCCCATAAATAATTCCATAATCTAGTGTCCACATAGGATTGGTAATTACAAACCTAATATTATTTCTCCTAATCCTATCCAAATTGTATTTAATGAAAAAAAATCCAAGATTTGCCACTCTTTTACGCAAAGTGAAAAATATAACCCATTTCATTGACTGAGATTAGTTCCCTCCACTATTTTTTGTTTGACGATTATAGTTCCCTCCATTGCCTAAACTCACCAAGTTTGCTAGAAATTAACCCAATTACATTACACTATTAACACTTAAATCAGATGGCTTCGTTTTGTCATATAATTGTGTTACTTTTTTTTTTTTTTTTGGTAAAATAGAGAATAATGTTATGTTACACTTAAATCAAATGGGTGTTGGTATAATGTGCAATTTGGCTGTTGTTTTGTTCTTGTATATTTCTTGCACAATATGTAACGGGTATGTTGTAAACACATAAGGAGATCTCAAGTTTAAGTGTAGAGCTTTGTGAAGGGTAGGAACTAATAGTCACTGTGTTCGAAATTAAAAAATCGGAGGTACATGATAGGATAAGTTACTTAGAATTTGATGCCTCTCTCTTGTGTATATTCAAAAATTGCTGGACTTGGCATGATTGTTCGTGATACAGAAGGGGATGTCCTGATGTCTGCAGGACTACCTTATGTTGGGGTGATCCCTGTTGCACAAGCCGAGGCCAAGGGGATTTGTTTTGGTCTAAGATATGCTCATGATTTGGGGTTCCGTTCGTCGGAGGTTTAAACTGTTGCCATAGCATTGTGGAAATGATCCAATCAAAGAAGACAAAAAGAAGTAGAGCACAGGTTGTGGTTAATGATATTGTAGCTTTAGCACGCAACTTTACTTATTGTAGCTTTAATTATGTTAGTAGAGTTTGTAATAAGGTGGTCGACTCTATCGCTAAAGCCTCTATATCTTTGGAAGGGGTGAAAGTATGGATGGAGGAATGCCCTTTGAATGCTAAGCTACCTTTCTGTCAAACACAACTGATAACTATTGAAGCAACCACCTGATCACAACAGACCAATATGAGCTTGCAGAAACAACAGAGCACACAGCAAGCATGCAGTACAAACAGTCAGCCTGATAAATTCCATGTTCATGATGAAAAATATCAACCTTGTGGTGCATAGCTTTTTCTGTATTAGTATCCAAGTCCTTAGTTACTTTTATAGTATATGCATGACCATCTAACAACCTTTTCTTTGACAATCGACGTCGCTCCACAAAATATGAGTTAACTCGATAGAAAGTAAGCTTCACAAGTGCCGTGATTGGCAAGAAACGAGCTCCCTTAAGTACATTGTTGAACACCTCTGCTAAGTTGGTTGTTTTGAGGCCATATCTATAGCCTCCATCGTGACAAAGTGACCACTTTGAAGCATTAATCTTTCCTATATATTCACGAGCCTTCTCATTCATTTTCGCTATCATATTCAAACCATAATCAAATTTCTTCTTTTGTTGTTGGAAAGCTGTCCAACCAACTTTGTTTTTCAACTCTCTGTTTTTGAATTCCGTATTGACATTTGAAGTCAAGTGACGAATGCAAAATCTATGGTACGCATATGGCTCGGTCCAACCACTATTATCTTGAGTCATAGCTTTCATGATACCCAAATGTCGGTCTGAAAGTACACACAATCCAGTTCGTTGTGTCACAAATCTCCTAATACATGCCATAAACCATGGCCAACTATCACCATTTTCTCCTTCGACGATGGCAAAAGCAAGGGGAAATATTTGGTTGTTAGCATCAACACTCATAGCTATTAGAATTGTCCCCTTATATTTTCCATACAAGTGAGTCCCATCGATAGTGATAATGGGTCGACAATGTTGGAAGCCCTGTATTGAGGGTCCAAATGCCCAGAATACTCTTTGAAAAATCTCAAAATTGGGATCTGCAGTTCGATGGTTAGCAAAGTGCACAACAGTCCCTGGATTAGCTTTCTTCATTTCTTGCATAAAGTGCGGGAGTATTTGAAAGGACTCCTCCCAATCACCAAATGTATAAGCTATTGCCTTTTGTTTTGCGAGCCAAGCCTTCTTATATGAGATTGTGAAATGATATTGTTGCTTGATAACCTCAATTAGGACACGAACTTTAATGGAAATATCTGCCTCCACAAGATTCCTTATATGGTAACTAATGAATTTAGAGTCCATGTTTCGATGATCTAGTTGAAGAATGTCGCTGACGCATGTGGAATCATGAGGACCTTGGTAGGATACAATTGTAAACACATCAGAAGAATAACTCTTCTGTGAACCTCTGAGCTTCCAAGAACACCCAATTGGTTTCCGGCCACACTTGAACGTGACTGTGTGAGGTCTAGACTCAAGTACAATAAAACGTTGATTTTTTTTTATAGAGTAGCTAGTAACAGCCTCATTCAATGCACCTTTGTTGGAAAATTCTTGTCCGACACAAAATTCAGCACCTAGTTTGTAAGACACCATAGAAATCCAAGTAATCCATTTGTTTACTTCATCATCATTAACATCACTTAAACGGGAAAACTCTTGAACCGTAGCACCTAATGCCACAACATTTTCTTCTTCATCTACTTCCTCCTCTACAATGATATCATCACCAACCATATGTAGTTCTTCATTGGCATCTTCTCCTTCTCTGTCTACTCCATCACTATCAACATTATTACGATTCAAAGACACAAATTGAAGCTCATCTAATCCTATTGGTTCTTGTTGCAGGTGGTTGGTAATAGGAGATGTACAAGTATCCAAAAGACTGGTATGAGTTCCATAATCAATATTCATTTGATTTATAAAAAATTGGTCATCGTTGAGCATCCGTGTAAATGACCCAACTAATGGATAATTTGAGTTTTCCATTTTCTACAATACAAGAAATATAAATCAGGTGTATGACCCATTATCCAAACACAAATACACACATTATTCATGAGCAAAACAAATCAAACCCAAACTATTTAGGAAATTTTGATAAGCCTACTTATTTCAAATACTCTTCAATTGCACTATGAAATATTAGACCTATAATTAGTAGAAATAAGGTCTAATTCAAAAATCAAGAGTTAGTGGTGAAATAGGGTCTAACTAATTATCAAGAATCAATTTCTTATACGAACTTGAATACTTGATGCCTCAACATTTTTTTTCAATAATCAACTTCCCCACCAATGTTTTCTGTAATTGATTGTAAAACTAAGACAATTTTTAGGAAAGCATTACCTGGTAATTATAATTTGCATTTGAAGGTGGTGATGGCTTGATGCGCAATGGTGGATTGTTGCTTCTTCAACTTGAAGGAGAATAAGAGATATATATGCCTGACTCTGCCTTTGAAGGAGAAAAGCTTGACTCTTCTTTTGAAGGAGATAATTTGTTATTGCGGGATCGAAGAAGGTGAAGCAATTTTATTTATTTTTTGATTTTAATTATCTGCCGTGGTTTTCATTTTTTTGGGGTTTATTTAGGTTCGGGAAGTCCGTGAAGGAAATAATGCCCTTGGTCCAAGTATGCATTCTATGTTAAGTCTAATAAATGCGGTTCAGTATTAATTAAACAAGTTAATAATTCAGTGAGATCAAGTGAGCTGAATGCCTAGCTAGAGGCCGCTTCAGTTCAAGTGGAATTAATGATATTAATCCACAGCTTACTCTTGACTGAACCCGTAGGGTCACACAAATAGTACGTAAACGGATCAAGTATTTAATGGCATTAGATACTCCATCTATGGATATTCGGAATCGACGGATCTTGGTTTCAGTGGGAGCTGAGATCGTCACAGGCAAGAAATTAATACTCCGGAAACGATGATATTGCCGGAAACGGAAATATGGATCGTATCGGAAATATAAATATTATCCAAGTCGTAGATGTTGCCGGAAACGGAAACATGGTACGTATCGGAAAATATTATCGGAAATGGAAATATTGCCAGAATCGGAAATATTGCCGGAAACGGAAATATTGTCAGAATCGGAAATATTATCGGAATCGGAAAATAATTCTGGAAACGGAAATATTAAATATTTGTTCGAAACGGAAATTAATTCCGGAATCGGAAATATTAAATATTGTTCGTATCGGAAATGAATTCCGGAATCGGGAATTCAATCGGAAGCGTATCGTACGAATTAGCATCGGACGAGGCCCGCTAGACGAAGGCCCAGCACGAAGCCAGGCCGTCGCCCAGCGAGCCAACGCACACCAGCGCACGCCAAGCCTCGACCAGGCCCAGCGCAAGGCCAGGCCCAGCCAAGGCCTTGGGCGCGCGCGCGGAGCACAGCAGTGGGCCGAGCGCTGTGCGCCTAGCGTGGGCCGCAAGGCTTGCGCGGGTGTACGGTGCTCGTGCATTGCTTGTGCGGGAATCCTGAAGCAATCAGGATTCAAAGTGTGATTAAATCCTAAAACTATTAGATAATGATTATTTAATTAGAGTCCTAGTAGGGTTATAATTAAATAAATTAGTATCCTAATAGGATTCCAAAACCCTTTCCATAACTCTATAAATAAGTGCCTAGGGTCACATATTTTCAGAGATTATTCAAGTATTCAAAGTGAGTTTTTGAGAGAAAATTCAGACACATTTCTTGACTATAAGTGCCGAAATTCTTTAGTACCTTAAGGGCGATTCTAGTTGGTCAATCTTAAGGCGGATCCGGACGTGCTGTGGACTATCTACGGAGGGACGACACTTGGAGTCCTAAAGACTTGTTCTTGTTCGGTTCGGGCGCAGCTAGGGAAGGCACGCAACAAAGAGTATGCATCTAAATTATGCTATATGATTATGTGTAAATAATATGTATTCCTGGCTAAATGGTTTTTTCCGCATGATTTATGAATTGTCATATGTATCATAACCTAACAGTGGTATCACGAGCCTCTTATTATTTTCATAATCTAAATTGCATGAACATAGTTAAATATTACAAATTTGCAAGAATTAAAAGGGGTGATTAATTTTCGTAATTGTTAATTAATTGCAAATTGCGTTTATTTAATTATACGTACGCAGTTTTTCGGCAGTTTCTTCGTTACTCATCCAAATCGAGTGATTTTTTTTGTCAATTCTGCATGTAAAAGGCATTCTAAAATTTTGACAAAAAAGTATTTTTCTGCCGAACCCAGAATTCTCAAATTCGAAGCCTAACTATGACTTTTCGAAGGTTTTGGTTTTTCGAATGCAAAATTTCGTAAATTTAAGATGTTAAATTAAATATTTGCGATTCTTGTTGATAAATCTTGAATTTTTGATTGACCTACTGTATATGTTTAACAAGTTTGAATGCCTAGCCTTGTTAATTATGCAATCTAATTTGTAATTATGATTAATTTGTTGAAAATTAGAATAATTTAGAATTAATTTGATTTTCATAATTAATTATAATTTAAATTAGAAACCTATGATTAAAAACCACCATAAAAATTGTAAATTTATGATAAATTTTAAATTTTTATGACCTAGGCTTGAATACATAATAATCGGAAATCAATTGAATAATAAATTTTCGATTTTTCGCCCTAAAATTATGAAATTAATATTATTTATTAATTTGTCATTAATTTTAAATATAAATTTTAAATTTTTATGCGATTCGTTCATATAACTTGCACGCACAAAGCAATGGACGCTTCGTGTTACCCTTAAGGGGTGTAGTATAGTGCGGGCATGCGACGACGAGCAAGGGAGCTCGTCGCCCGTGCGGCACGAATGCAATGAGCAGGGGCATGGTGCACGAGCACAAGGCAGCAGCCCTGCCTTGTGTCGTGGGCCACGAGCTATGGATGAATGGGCATGGGCGAAGGCAAGGCATGGCAGTCGCGTGTGGGCAGCAAGCGAGCTGCGCCACAACGCGCACTGCCTCGCGCAAGCGCGCGCAGCCTCGCGCGCAGCGAGCGGAAGCTCGCGTGCCACGAGCGCTGCGCCCAGCGTTGATCGCGCGCAATTGCTCGCGCACAGCGAGCGATGGCTCGCGTGCATCAAGCGCTGGAGCGCGCGCAGCAAGCGCTGGCGAGCGCGCACAGCGAGCGATGGCTCGCGTGCATCGAGCGCTGGCGCGCGCGCAGCGAGCACCACTTGTGCGATAGCTTGCGATGGAAGATGCAGCAGCTATGCGAAGAGCGCATGGGCTGTGCGCACATGGCCAGCGATGGCTGTGTGCGTGTGGCCCATGGGCGTGCGATGCGTAGGGTGTTTGCGTTGCGATTAGATCGTTTTGAATGTTTAATTTGAAATTTTTCAGTTTACGTAATTTTAATTAATTTTAAAATTAATAATTTAAATTATTTTCTTGGATTTTAATTTTGAATATTGTAATTATAATAAATTCTATTTATTCTAATTATTTTACTAAAATTAAAATCATGAATTAATTTAAATACGATTGAAATTAAATTAAACTTTTTGGATTCAATTATAAATTCATATGAGCTTTAAATTTTAATTAAATTTGTATGTTTCCGGTTAGACTAGAAATACATTTTTATGTTTAAAATTAGTAAAGCATATAAATTTATTGGTTTAAGTGGGAGCCCTTTTAGTCATAAACTCTTGATTAGGTCTACAAATCCTTAAGGTTAAAACAACTTGATTAGAATTAATAAGGACTGAATAATTGGTAGATTATTGGTGCCCCTGATTAATTGCTGCAAATGTTTACGTGATGCATAATGTGTTTTACTAACCAGCTATGTGGGCCATTCATGATAATGAATGGGTGAATGGTATATATTGTATATGTACTGTTTTGCAGGTTATGAAGTGACTAGTATGGCCCAAATAGGATAGAAAATATGGTCTGCGCACCATTAATTTGAATGTAATTGGTCTAAAGTACCAAAGTTGTTTTTCAATTCAAATATGGTCTGCGTACCATCAAATAGTTGTAATTAGTTTTAATTATAGCTTATCCTATTTGAAGAAAATGGTGCCTCCCACGGAGATTTTCAAGACGGACTTTGAAGTCAAAGCTTCAAGATGAAGTCGGGCCATACTAGATCACATTTATCTTATGCATGCTTTAAGTTATTTATTGCTTTAAATATGTCTTAATTATGCATAAGATTGTGGCTTGATTATGTTGCATGATTAAGGATTTTAGTTCACTTAAAATCTAACCAACATAGTAAGAGCCTTAAGTTCCAAACTTAAAAAAATTGAGTTAAAAGGTGCCAGGCCAAAATATACACTTGCTTGGATATCCTTTACATCAATCTAGTAATAGTTTTCGCTCAGCGAGGTGTTACTTATTGGTCCTAAAGGGGCAAGGTACACAAATAATTGTGAGTACATGTTAGTTTTGGTGAAACTCAACGATATAAGTAAGGAGTCCTTTTATGTCGTGGCAAAATCGATAGGTTTACCTAATAAGTTCTTAGACGTACCTATCAACCAAGAATAGTTTCTAGACTATTAGCAAAAGGCTTTTGCTTACCTAAGATGTTCTAGGATTAAGTCGACAAACTGTGCTTAGTTCTTCAATGATTTTAGGATCTTGGAATCATTTTATTCACACCTGCCGGAACACATAACTTGAATAAAATGCTTAATAAACATTGAATTATGCATGTATGCTAGGATTTAAGTTTATTAAGAGAAACTGTGAATGGTTATTTATTTGTTTATTCTTTTCAATTGTAGTTTTTAATATGGCAAACAACAATTCATTCAACATTCGATCAATTCTCGAAAAGGAGAAGTTGAACGGAAAAAATTTCCTTGACTGGCAAAGGAACTTGCAAATAGTTCTTATGCAGGAAGAAAAGGAGTATGTCCTAGATGAGGCGATGCCCGAAGCCGCAGGCGACGGGGTCACTCAGGCAGCCCTCAATCGTTGGATTGATGCCAACAAGGATGTGAAATGTCTAATGCTCGCCACCATGAGTGCGGATCTGCAGAAAACGTTCATCAACTCAGATGCTTTCACAATCATCAGTGAGTTGAAGAACATGTTCCAAGATCTGGCTCGAGTCGAAAGATTCGAGACTCATAGGCAAATTCTTGAGACAAAGCTTAAGAAAGGCGAGCCCGTAAGTCCACATGTTCTCAAAATGATTGGACTCGTTGAGAATATGAGTCGGCTGGATCAGCAATTTTCTCAGGAAATGGCTATAGACACCATCCTCCATTCTCTTCATAGCGGGTATGATCAGTTCAAACTGAACTACAGTATGAATAGTCTGGACAAAACGCTCACTGAGCTTCACGGTATGCTGAAGACCGCTGAAAAGACGCTCAAAAGTGATAAGCAGGATGTGCTTATGGTGCGTGGGGGCAAGTTCAAGAAATCTGGAAAGAAGAGGAATGCTAAGAAAGGTGGCGACAAGGCCAGCCCAACTAAGCAAACTGGCGCCAAATCTGTAAAGAGGAAGGTCAGTCAACCCACTTCTGAATCCGAATGCTTCTACTGCAAGAAGAAGGGGCATTGGAAGAGAGATTGCTTGAAGCTAAAGGAAGATCAGAAGAACAGAACAGTCGTTCCATCTTCAGGTATTTTCGTTATCACTAGTAGAAAAAACCCTTGTTGCAACCCCCTTGTTGCAGCGTACAAGTATTAATACGCTTCAACAACCAGTCGGTCAACGCGGGTCAAACCCTTTAAAGGGTTGTTGCAGCGTACAAATTAATTGCCCCCTGCAAAAGAGATTTTTGCAGCGTACATAATAAAAGCCCCCTGCAATAGGCCTTTTATTTTGCAGCGTACATGGTAAAAGCCCCCTGCAATAACATATTTGTAAATTTTTTTCGCTGCAACTTTAACTCAGACCAAACATTTCTATCTCAAATCTCATAGCAGCGAATATCCCACGTACTCTCAGTACTCCCTTCTTCTTCTCTCGGCTTACCCTGCTTCTCGCCGGTGGTTCTCACCAGTGGTCGTCGCCGCTGGGTGTCGCCCGTCGCCGGTGGTACTCCAGCAAGAGTCTATTTAACTTCCTCGCCTCTCACTGGTGGTTCCCTACTCGAAAAAACAACCGGCGAAGTCATTCCCTGCTCGGAAAACTAAGCTATATCCAGACTCTATCTCCTCCTATAGTTCGTTTGTCTTTGCTATCTCAATTCGTAAGAAACTTCGTCGATTGCACAGGTATATTTCTAATCTATTCGTCAATTAACATGTCTGTGGTGTTGGGGTTTGTGTATGGTTCAAATCGCCAGATCTGGAGTTGATTTAGCAACTTTTTGTATGTTGGTGTATACCTATTATTTTTGGTCCATTTCGTTAATTGTTTGGGGGAAATGATTGGTTTTTTTTAGGGTTTGTTCGAATGATTGAGTTCTTTTTAGAGTGTTGAGAAATTTTTATAAAAGAAATGTTCTGATGGTCAAAATGTGTATAAACTAAACTTGTGATTAGATGTGAAAAATGGCATATTTAAGGCTAATTTTTGTCCATATTAGCTTGCAAAATCATGAAACATAAACTTTTTGGAGATATAAATATCTGAATAAAAGAACAGTACGGACTTGAGATTGTTCTTTAGAAATCTTGCCCAATGATTATCTTAGTATCGTAAATAAAATGTATGATTTGTTAGTGGATTGAAATTTTCTGAGGGAAATAACCACACTGTTTTCTTGCTAGCTTGGCCAAACTTTGTGTTGGTATGCTTTGAGCCTCAAGAAAGCTAATAATTATTCTGATTTCTTTGCTGTATCAATTGGAGCACACACTGATGCCATGATATGATAAGAATATGATAAGATGAAGAAAGTAATGAGTGCTATAATTTCTAATATGTGTTTAGGCATGTATATCTTTCATAACTAAATGTCAGAATACATAGAAAACTATTTATTACCTATACACCTAAATTCCTGAATGTGATACAGATATACAATAGCTAACGAGGAAAACAAAATGAAAATTACATACCAATTTTTTTTTTTTTTTTTAATATAAAAAAGATACATACTTCTATTTAAAAAAGTATATCTTAATGATGGTTTGGAATTGCTTGTTTTTGGCACGCATACAAATTGGAGGTGTACATGCTCAGGCTGTTTGACTGTTGGAGTCCCCTAGTCCTAGGCAGTATGTAATTTCCTTTTGTTTTCATTGTGTGCTTATCTGTGGTAATATGACATGGGGGATGGATGGGAAATGGCGATGGAGAGGCAAGTGATGGAGGTGGGATTGCGGGAATCAGACCCATACCTTCAACTGTTATTGGTGAATTGGTGTCAGTATATACATAGTGAATTATATTCAATGTTTTTTACTCTAGAAATACTACTGTAGACTCTATACTTGAATAAATGAGCTAAGAATCACTGAACAAATGACCCAAGGATCACTTTCTTACCGTGTGATTGTTTTGTTATATCTTTAGGCAACTGGCAGAGTCTGGTGCACATGTTGTCATGGCTGTGAGGAATCCTAAAGCAGCTAATGAGCTGATCCAAAAATGGCAAACTGACTGGTCTGGGAAAGGCCTTCCTCTAAATATTGAGGTACTAAGAACTTGTTTGATTTGTCTTAGACATTATGTCCAGGGAAGTTTCTTGTTTCTGTTATCCAGGTAATTGGTATGACACCGACACCCTGTTTGGTTACATGTTTTTTAATGTTTTCGTTTTATTTCAACAAAACATGTTCAGACAAATTCAAATAAAATGAGGTTTTTTCATACAATTTCAGACAATTTCACAAACAAAGAAGCAATTTCAGATACTTTTAAACAAGTTCAAATAATTTCTGATAATTTTAAATACGTTCAGATAAGTTAGGCAATAAGTTGAGTCAAACAATGACATCGTTGACAGTTCGTTTTATTGTGAAACATTGCATATATGTAAATTAATTCTTTCTCATTGTTTTTGTTTGCCACCCTTTTTATGTGCTACTGAATATGTGTTAATTCAACTTTTTCATCGTTGGCATGTATGATATTCTGGGGTTTTAGTACGAGCAACTAATTAGAGGACTTTATGTTTTTCTTCCCTATAAATGGGGGAGAGAAAAGATAGAAGTCTCATTTTACATCCAACACTACTTCGTTGCTGAAAGATTAGCTTTTAATCCTTCCTTTGTAGGTTATGGAACTTGATTTGCTATCTTTGGACTCTGTTGCGCAATTTGCAGAAGCCTGGACCTTTGCATGTACTAATAAATAATGCTGGAATATTTTCCATTGGAGGTTCGTTTCCTTATTACTTGTATATCCTTTCCCCTGATATTTGCTACAGGATAACCTTAGTCATTGTCATGGTCTTTTCTATTTTATGTTCTCACCACTTGCTTTTCTGCCTCCTTTTTGCGAATGCAACTTTCTTGTAAATGGGAACTTTTTTATGGTTGGAACACTATCATCACTTTTTTAAAAAAAAAAAAACTCCCTATGTCCCAAATTACTTTTTTAGACTTTCATTTTTATTTGTTCCATATTGGTTTTTACAGTTCTATTTCGATAAATGTCTCACTATTATTATAATGACATTTTCGCTCCAAACTATGAACTAAAGAACCTAAGGACTCATTTTAAACTTAATAAATGTTTTATATGCTTATTTTTAACTTTCTAGAACTCATTCCAATCCATTTATGCATATTTAAGGCTCATTGTGTCGTTATAGGTCATATTTAGGCTAAAGTGCCATTTTCGCTCCCAACTTTGAACTTAAGAACCTAATGACTCATTTTAAACTTATTATATGATAAATATGCTTAGTTTTAAGTTTCTAAGACTTATTCTAATCTATTTATGCACATTTAATGCTTGTTTTATCGTTATAGGTCATATTTAGGATAAAATAAGGCATTTTCGCTCCCAACTTTAAAATAAAGAACCTAATGACTTATTTTAAACTTATTACATGTTTAATATGCTTAGTTTTAAGTTTCTAAGACTTATTCTAACTACTTATACACATTTAGGCTAAAATGACATTTTCGCTCCCAACTATGAACCAAAGAAACTAAGGACTCATTTTAAACTTACTAAATGTTTTATATGCTTAGTTTTAACTTTCTAGGACTCATTCCAATCCATTTATGCATATTTAAGGCTCATTGTGTCGTTATAGGTCATATTTAGGCTAAAGTGTCATTTTCGCTCCCAACTTTGAACTTAAGAACCTAATGACTCATTTTAAACTTATTATATGATAAATATGCTTAGTTTTAAGTTTCTAAGACTTATTCTAATCTATTTATGCACATTTAATGTTTGTTTTATCGTTATAGGTCATATTTAGGCTAAATTGAGGCATTTGCGCTCCTAACTTTGAACTAAAGAACCTAAGGACTCATTTTAAACTTATTACATGATTAATATGCTTAGTTTTAAGTTTCTAAGACTTATTCTAATCTATTTATGCACATTTAATGTTTGTTTTATCGTTATAGGTCATATTTAGGCTAAAATGAGGTATTTGCGCTCCTAACTTTGAACTAAAGAACCTAAGGACTCATTTTAAACTTATTACATGATTAATATGCTTAGTTTTAAGTTTCTAAGACTTATTCTAACTACTTATACACATTTAAGGCTTGTTTGGTCGTTATAGGACATATTTAGGCTAAAATGACATTTTCGCTCCAAACTATGAACTAAAGAACCTAAGGACTCATTTTAAACTTACTAAATGTTTTATATGCTTATTTTTAACTTTCTAGAACTCATTCCAATCCATTTATGCATATTTAAGGCTCATTGTGTCGTTATAGGTCATATTTAGGCTAAAGTGCCATTTTCGCTCCCAACTTTGAACTTAAGAACCTAATGACTCATTTTAAACTTATTATATGATAAATATGCTTAGTTTTAAGTTTCTAAGACTTATTCTAATCTATTTATGCACATTTAATGCTTGTTTTATCGTTATAGGTCATATTTAGGATAAAATAAGGCATTTTCGCTCCCAACTTTAAAATAAAGAACCTAAGGACTTATTTTAAACTTATTACATGTTTAATATGCTTAGTTTTAAGTTTCTAAGACTTATTCTAACTACTTATACACATTTAAGGCTTGTTTGGTCGTTATAGGACATATTTAGGCTAAAATGACATTTTGGCTCCCAACTATGAACTAAAGAACCTAAGGACTCATTTTAAACCTACTAAATGTTTTATATTCTAGTTTTAACTTTCTAGGACTCATTCCAATCCATTTATGCCCATTTAAGGCTCATTGTGTCATTTTAGGTCATATTTAGGCTAAAATGACATTTTCGCTCCCAACTTTGAACTTAAGAACCTAAGGACTCATTTTTAAATTATTATATGATTAATAAGCTTAGTTTTGAGTTTCTAGGACTTATTCTAATCTACTTATACCCATTTAATGCTTGTTTGATCGTTATAGGTCATATCTAGGCTAAAATAAGGCATTTTCGCTCCCAACTTTAAAATAAAGAACCTAAGGACTCATTTAAAACTTATTACATTTTTAAGATGCATAATTTTAACGATCTAAGACTCGTTCCAATCTATTTATGCACCTATAGGCTCATTGGGTCGTTATAGGTCATATTTAGGCTAAAATGACATTTTCGCTCCCAACTTTGAACTAAAGAACCTAAGGACTCATTTTAGACTATTAGGACATTGTCGTTAGTTTCTTGAATGTTAAAATGTGATATTTAATTTGTATTTAATCTAATGTTTAATTTAAATTTCTGTTTTTGTAAAGGTCTACACTCCGAGGATTGCGCCTTATGCGAGGAATTTGATGTGGTTCGTGAGCAATGGGCTAAGTTTTTTACCAGCAAGTATTTATTATTGGCTTTAGCGCGCTTGATCGAGTTGGTTTAGTTGTTATAGAATAAATTTTATATTAAAATGTATGTTTATGTTGAAATTGGAACATATATTTAAATGTAATATGTGCACTTTGGTTTTGGGATATATAGTATACAAAACTCCAGTTGTTGTTTTTATATTTGTTATACAGGTTGCGTTATTCTATTATTGTTTTGACAGGTTTCTATATTTGGTGCAAGGCACTCTAGGTATCCCTAAACAAAATTAGAATTTTCCCGCCAAAAGTGCTTTTTTGCAGCGTACATATATGTTGTACGCTGCAACAAGGGAAAAAAATTTCGCAAAAATTCAGACTTGTTGCAGCGTACAAATAAATGTACGCTGCAAAAAATTGAGTAATTCAGACTTGTTGCAGCGTACAAATAAATGTACGCTGCAAAAAGTTGGGTCTGTTGCAGCGGGCTTTTATATGTACGCTGCAACAAGTCCAAAATTTTGCCAATTTTTTGGCACTTGTTGCAGCGTACATCTAAAAGCCCGCTGCAACAAATCACTTTTTGCAGCGAACATGTACGCTGCAACAAGTTCAGACTTGTTGCAGGCCCCCCAGTTGCAGCATACGATGTACGCTGCAACAGGGGTCTAAAAGCCCGCTGCAATAAGGGTTTTTTCTACTAGTGTATAGACTGTATAATTGCTAATTCAACTTCTTGGGTATTAGATACAGGTTGTGGCTCACACTTATGTTCCAATCCACAGGGACTAAGAAGAAGTAGAAAGTTAAGCAAGGGTGAAGTCGACCTACGAGTAGGAAATGGAGCACGGATTGCTGCATTAGCTGTAGGAACTTACTATTTGTCGTTGCCCTCCGGCCTAGTTTTGGAACTGGAAGAATGTTTCCATGTTCCAAGTCTTACTAAAAACATCATTTCAGTTTCTTGCTTAGATGCTAAGGGATTTTCCTTTTTAATAAAAGACAATAGTTGTTCGTTTTATTTTAAAGAGATGTTTTATGGATCTGCTAGATTAGTCAATGGACTTTATTTATTAGATCACGACAAACAAGTATATAACATAAATACCAAAAAGGCCAAAAAGGATGATTCAGATCTCACCTATCCGTGGCATTGTCGATTAGGCCATATAAACTTGAAACGCTTAGAAAGACTTCAAAAGGAAGGAATTCTAGAACCATTTGACTTAGAGGATTATGGTAAATGCGAATCATGTTTACTTGGCAAAATGACAAAGCAACCTTTCTCTAAAGTTGGAGAAAGAGCAAATGAACTATTGGGTTTAATCCATACAGATGTATGTGGACCAATGAGTACAAATGCTAGAGGTGGTTTCAGCTACTTTATCACTTTCACTGATGACTTCAGTAGATATGGTTATGTCTACCTAATGAAGCATAAGTCTGAATCCTTTGACAAATTCAAGGAATTTCAGAGTGAAGTAGAGAATCAATTAGGCAAGAAGATTAAGGCACTGCGGTCTGATAGAGGCGGTGAATATCTGAGCTATGAATTTGATGACCATCTGAAAGAATGTGGAATTCTATCAGAATTGACTCCTCCTGGAACACCACAATGGAACGGTGTGTCGGAACGGAGGAACAGAACCTTGCTAGACATGGTCAGGTCAATGATGGGTCAGGCCAAACTTCCATTAGAATTTTGGGGACATGCACTAAATACAGCTGCACTCACTATAAATAGAGCTCCGTCTAAAGCTGTCGAAAAGACTCCATACGAATTATGGTTTGGAAAGCCTCCAAATGTGTCTTTTCTTAAGATTTGGGGATGTGAAGTATACGTCAAACGATTAATTTCAGACAAACTTCATCCAAAATCTGACAAATGTATCCTTGTGGGCTATCCAAAGGAAACAAAGGGGTATTACTTCTACAATACATCTGAGAACAAGGTGTTTGTTGCTCGAGATGGTGTCTTTTTGGAGAAAGATCACATTTCCAAAATGACAAGTGGGAGAAAAGTAGACCTCGAAGAAATTCGAGTCGAACAACAAACTCTAGAGAATGCTCAAGATGACATTCAGGATGAAACTCAGAGATCTTTAGAAGAATCTGGTGAGAATCATGGTCAATCTAGAAATGTTACCCCGCGTAGATCGCAAAGATATAGATCTCAACCGGAAAGGTACTTAGGTATTTTGACGAACGAGAGCTATGACGTTCTATTACTTGAAAGTGATGAACCTGCAACTTACAAACAAGCTATGACGAGCCCTAGCTCCAAGCAATGGCAAGAAGCCATGCAATCTGAATTAGACTCCATGTCTGAAAACCAAGTATGGGATCTGGTCGATTTGCCAGATGGCTACCAAGCCATTGGAAGCAAATGGGTTTTCAAACTGAAAAAGGACAAGGATGGGAAACTTGAAGTTTTCAAAGCTAGATTGGTTGCAAAAAGTTACAGGCAAGTCCACGGTGTGGATTACGATGAAACCTTTTCACCAGTTGCAATGCTAAAGTCTATTCGGATAATGTTAGCAATCGCTGCATATTACGATTACGAAATATGGCAGATGGATGTCAAAACTGCTTTCTTAAACGGCGTTTTAACAGAAACTGTGTTTATGACACAGCCTGAAGGTTTTGAGGATCCAAAGAATGCTAAAAAGGTATGCAAGCTAAAGAAGTCAATCTACGGATTGAAGCAGGCATCCAGGAGCTGGAATATACGTTTTGATGAAGCAGTAAGTGACTTTGGTTTCATCAAGAACGCAGACGAATCTTGTGTATACAAGAAGGTCAGTGGGAGAAAAATTGCTTTCCTAGTATTATATGTCGACGACATATTACTTATCGGAAATGACATTCCTATGTTGAACTCTGTCAAGATTTGGCTTGGGAAATGTTTTTCGATGAAGGATCTAGGAGAAGCACAGTACATATTGGGCACCAAGATTTACAGAGATAGATCTAAAAGGATGATTGGACTTAGTCAAAGCACTTATATCAATAAGGTGCTTGATAGGTTCAAGATGGCGGACTCCAAGCGAGGCTACCTACCCATGTCTCATGGAATGACTCTAAGCAAGACTCAGTGCCCAAAAACACTTGATGAGCGTAGACGAATGAATGGGATTCCATATGCATCATTGATTGGTTCAATAATGTATGCTATGATATGTACACGCCCGGATGTTGCGTACGCACTCAGTGCTACGAGTAGATACTAGTCAGACCCAGGAGAGGCGCATTGGACTGCTGCCAAGAACATTCTGAAGTACCTGAAAAGGCACAAAGATGACTTCCTGGTCTATGGTGGAGATGATGAATTAATTGTTAAAGGCTATACGGACGCAAGTTTCTAAACCGACAAAGATGATTTCAGATCACAGTCTGGGTTTGTCTTCTGCCTCAACGGAGGAGCAGTAAGCTGGAAAAGTGCTAAGCAAAGCACCATTGCGGATTCTACAACTGAAGCGGAGTACATTGCTGCACATGAAGCAGCAAAGGAAGCTATATGGCTAAGGAAGTTCATAGGAGAACTTGGTGTAGTCCCCTCCATTAAAGGACCAATAGCCCTGTATTGTGACAATAACGGAGCTATTGCACAGGCAAAGGAGCCTAGACACCACCAGAGATTCAAGCATGTACTTCGTAGATTTCACCTTCTACGAGAGTTCGTTGGAAGAAAAGAAGTCGAGATAAGCAAAATTGGAACTGATGACAACATATCAGATCCATTGACTAAACCTCTGCCGCAGGCGAAGCACAACTCGCACACTGCAGCTATGGGAATCAAGCATATTGGAGAATGGCTTTGATGTCTCTGTTTAATGTTTTAAAGTTTTAGAGTTTAAATCTTTGTAAAACATTATTGGTTAATCATTCACAATAAATGAAAAGAATTCATTTTTCCATTTAATTTGTGGTTTATTAAATGATGAGTCCCTTCAATTTGACGATATATTCAAGATAGACTGTTAGGACCAGTCCTGTGACTAAGAAATGTCTATCAAGTGAACTTGAATGTCAAAGGTTGAAAAAGGTCCCTGGTCGGAGTTTTCTATAAAATTGGACGCATAGAAAACGTTAGACGATTAGAATGCAAGATGACTAGTAGTTCTGTTTCTTGAACTATGTGGACATGGCAATGTCATAATCATTTGCATAGATACTTACTTTGGGAAGACTAGTATCGGACAAGACCTATGAAACTTTACTGTAAGAGATGAAAATCTGTCATAAGTAAATTTCATTAAAATTATTAGACACTAAATCCTCAATAACTGAGTGATTTGAGATTACTTGTTTGAGAACTGGTTGCTTTGACGTTGACCAACCGTCGCACCGTAAAAGGAGGCTATAAAGGCAACGCTCAGGTAATCACCTATCAAACGAAGTCTAATCTCAAGATCGCAAGATTGGGATTGTCCTCCCATAAATCAGGATGAGATGCTTAAAAGTTGTACAAGGCCACTCGGAGAGCTAGAAACTGTGAAATGCATGGCCGTGCTCGGATGAATCATAGGCTATGATTATCTGTCTATTTGATCAGTTGAACTCTGAAACCGAGGAACACCTCTGGACATAATAAGGATGACAACTCTTACCTTATGTTCAAGAGCAAGCATCGAGCGACAAAGGAATTAGGAAATGCACACTTGTCCCTAAGGACAAGTGGGAGACTGAAGGAAATAATGCCCTTGGTCCAAGTATGCATTCTATGTTAAGTCTAATAAATGCGGTTCAGTATTAATTAAACAAGTTAATAATTCAGTGAGATCAAATGAGCTGAATGCCTAGCTAGAGGCCGCTTCAGTTCAAGTGGAAGTAATGATATTAATCCACAGCTTACTCTTGACTGAACCCGTAGGGTCACACAAATAGTACGTAAACGGATCAAGTATTTAATGGCATTAGATACTCCATCTATGGATATTCGGAATCGACGGATCTTGGTTTCAGTGGGAGCTGAGATCGTCACAGGCAAGAAATTAATACTCCGGAAACGATGATATTGCCGGAAACGGAAATATGGATCGTATCGGAAATATAAATATTATCCAAGTCGTAGATGTTGCCGGAAACGGAAACATGGTACGTATCGGAAAATATTATCGGAAATGGAAATATTGCCAGAATCAGAAATATTGCCGGAAACAGAAATATTGTCAGAATCGGAAATATTATCGGAATCGGAAAATAATTCCGGAAACGGAAATATTAAATATTTGTTCGAAACGGAAATTAATTCCGGAATCGGAAATATTAAATATTGTTCGTATCGGAAATGAATTCCGGAATCGGGAATTTAATCGGAAGCGTATCGTACGAATTAGCATCGGACGAGGCCCGCTAGACGAAGGCCCAGCACGAAGCCAGGCCGTCGCCCAGCGAGCCAACGCACACCAGCGCACGCCAAGCCTCGACCAGGCCCAGCGCAAGGCCAGGCCCAGCCAAGGCCTTGGGCGCGCGCGCGGAGCACAGCAGTGGGCCGAGCGCTGTGCGCCTAGCGTGGGCCGCAAGGCTTGCGCGGGTGTACGGTGCTCGTGCATTGCTTGTGCGGGAATCCTGAAGCAATCAGGATTCAAAGTGTGATTAAATCCTAAAACTATTAGATAATGATTATTTAATTAGAGTCCTAGTAGGGTTATAATTAAATAAATTAGTATCCTAATAGGATTCCAAAACCCTTTCCATAACTCTATAAATAAGTGCCTAGGGTCACATATTTTCAGAGATTATTCAAGTATTCAAAGTGAGTTTTTGAGAGAAAATTCAGACACATTTCTTGACTATAAGTGCCGAAATTCTTTAGTACCTTAAGGGCGATTCTAGTTGGTCAATCTTAAGGCGGATCCGGACGTGCTGTGGACTATCTACGGAGGGACGACACTTGGAGTCCTAAAGACTTGTTCTTGTTCGGTTCGGGCGCAGCTAGGGAAGGCACGCAACAAAGAGCGTGCATCTAAATTATGCTATATGATTATGTGTAAATAATATGTATTCCTGGCTAAATGGTTTTTTCCGCATGATTTATGAATTGTCATATGTATCATAACCTAACAGTCCGAGTCTACGTGGACACTAGAAGAAGGAAATATTTTTGGGGAAACACTAGATTGAGAATTTTTTTTATTTTATACACTATTTTGGGAAATGGTTCCCTATTCCTAATAGGATTCGGAAATAAGAGTTACGTATTAATTAAAATCCTAACGAGCCTAGAGTTCGTAACGGGCCCAGATGCATTCCGTCATAAAATTGATACGCGCTAAAAGACTCGAATTAATCTCAAACTCTACGGATTTTAGGAATCCGAATCTGACAAAAAAACGGCCCAAACAGCAATTTCAACGCCCAGCCCTGGGTGCTGAAATTGCCTGGATCATATTTTCAACGCCCAGAGCTGGGCGCCAAAATCTTTGACGCCCAGCCCTGGGCGCTTAAAGTACCTGTGTACGTGTTTTTTCCTAATTCTTTGTGGATTAGAACTTTGCAATTCTATCTTTCCACGAACTCTTCCCTATAAATAGACCCCTAAATTCGACGTGAAAAGAACACACAACAACACACAATTATATTCTGAGTATTGACTCCAACCCTTAGCCTAAGCCTCTCGCTGCGAAATTGTTCACGCGTTCTGTCGCAAACGATCCATAAATCGAACAGAACGTATCCTGTCCCATAATTGAGATTCGTTAAATAAAAAGGAGAAATGGCAAAGTCAAAGTGGTTAGTTTTCTGAGAACCGTGACGCACCTCTCAAGGGTGCGTCGTAATGTGTCCCTTTTCGATGATTTAACTGCTTCCTTCGCCCTTTTTATGAACTGTTAAACTAACCTAATCTGATTGTTCTATCACGCCTAACAAATATAATATTTTTGAGAAATCGGATTATCATGCTAGGTCCCTTAATGCTATTTAAATCAGATAATCACGATCGAATTAGTATTATATGTTGCATATTGCTAAAATCAACTAAGATTAGTTTAATAGTTAACGCATGTCCCTTCAATTATTTATGCTGAGCTAGTAAGGATATCCTGCCTCTGGGGTTATCGACGAGCGAAGTACTCCTCTCGGTAGTTACAGTCCCCCGAACCCTCAATCTCTACCTTGCGGGTGTATATTGAGAGATCCCCACACCAGGGATCACAAGGGAACCTACGGTCGTCGTGGTCAAACATAATTGCACTCTCTTTATGTCACGATAACCGGATTTTGTCAGTTTTTCTCATTGTCGTTAAAAACTGAATGGCGACTCCTATATTACTAGTCAATTGGGTGTATACTCACAGGAAATCCAATTACACTTGATTGAATAAAAAGAATCGTCACACCCACGAGGGACGAGGTCACGCATTAGCCTCGCTCTTTTTCGACCCCCTCACAGTGGCGACTCCACTGGGGATAGTGAAGGAAATACTCGTGCTTGTAGGTAATCAAAATAGCCGAAGGGTGAAACGATCCTACCCCGCGTTTATTTCCCCATCAAGTTGGGACGACCTGAAAAATCAGCATATTAATGTGAACGGGCAGAACCGCATAACGAATCTCGGCTCCCTCGGGAGTTGGGACTAAGGATACCTTTTTTCGCCAATAGGGGGGTGCATACGCCGCGCATGTTTCCCACTCGGTACTTGTGCAGGTAGTACACCTATCCCGAACCCAATCGCTCGCCCATTAGGTCCCTCTCGCCTGCATGCCCCCTTGGCTTGCACTTGCGGGTTGGCCTCTTGAGCGAAATTCGTCTGTTGAAGACACTACCTCGACCGGGGCATGTGTTGGATCTACGATAGAAGCGGTACCAAGCCAGGCGCAAATAACTACCCATAGAAGCCTATCATAAACTACGTGACATATTTAATTTTCAAATCCATGTTTGTAATGTAGTTATGTGTAGCGAACTATGTGACTATGTTATGATTGTGCATACGAATAATGCTAGACAAACAATCCTAGAAAAACCAACGACCTTAAAAATTACCCAAACATTCATAAACCAATTGGCCAAAGAGTTATACCAAAATACGTGTTCCACAAACCCGAACGATCGCCACAAAAATAAGCGACGCTCGGGATGGCCTGTAACGAATCCCACAAACGCTGCACAACGCGTAAGGACATTATTAGGCAAGCACGCAAAATCGAAGTCGCATAAACAAAAGTAGACGCAAACAGAAAACGAGAACCAGCCAGGGACGCATTTTTAACGCCCCTGGCTGGGCGCCGAAATTTCTCACGCCCACTGCTGGGCGCTGAAGTTGCTGCCTGGCCTTTTGGTCAGGCACAACAGCCTCGGTGCCCGTGCATAAAAAATATACGTAGCAAAAAAAAAAAAAAAAACTTTTCGAAAAAAATTGCTGCGAGGGCGTATGAAAAGGCACTCGATTCTAAAAGCGACTAAAAAATAAAAATAAATAACTCTTTGTGTCGTTGTTAGGCCTCCTACGACGACAATGCTCGGCACCAAAACCGAACATGCTAATAACTATGAATGTCACATGGGCAAAGTATTCAAAAAATAATGTTCAAATAGAGTCTTCAAGAAAAATAATGTTCGAATAAAAAATAAATCCGAGTCTAGACTAGGCTATGCCAAAGTACAATCTAAATCCTAAGTCTTAGTTGTCTTATCCATAGAATCGGTCCCAATGCTTGGTGTCGGTCTGCAAGTTAAAAGGTTAAACCGTATTGAGTCTCCCCTCCTAACATTTAAATCAATAAGCACCCATATGTAATTGTCATCCCTTGCTAAGAATCCACGGCCCCAATACTCTCTCACCAATAAAAAGAATATACTATAGTATTTGCAAAATGGAAACAGTCACATTCTGGAAATCATCCCCCATAGTCGCACAACCCCAAAGTGAACCTAAGGTGTCAATACCATTGGCAAGAAAAATTAATGGCCTCAAGGCTTATAATCACATTGGGTCACGACTATCATAGTCCTCTCGAGTCACTCACTCCTTGAAATACTATTAAGTACGGACTAAAAGATTTTCCATGAATGCAACATGACCAACCATGAAAATACCCAAATCGGCATACCAATAGGGCTACCATTAGGGTAAAGCAATACACACTAAGAGAGAAGCCGCACTAATGATTCTAGTCTTGCAAAAATAAAAATTCGATCTCCCCAATTAACTACCTTGCCAACATTAAACAAAATGGCGCATGACAAATGAACACCCAAGGGTTAAAATCTAAAGTGTCAACCAACGAAAGTTATGGTCCAATTAGCCTGAGTCTGAGAGTTGCTTGGTCAAGTATAATAGGCTTACGCCACGTCATTATTTTGAGTCTAGGCCACCTCCTTGTATTCATACATGGGTTATAATCAGAAAGATTAATGAAAGTTTGAGTCTAAATCACAACTTCCAATTAAATCCCAGAAACTGGAATCTGAAAAGAAACAAAAAATTACTTTCGATGTAATTCTTTCGTTAAAATTCAATAAGGTAAAAACAACATTTTGAATCTACGCTATTTGCATATTTTAAGAAACGACTAAATACGCTTGCAATGTAAGACAATTTAAAGGTCCACCCTAGGCCTACTAAAATTAAAGGTCCACTATAGGCCTACCAAACGAGGCTCACTCAGTCTCGCCTCGTGACTCAAAGACCACAACCATCTACCTTTTAGCTCAAATTAAAAATTGAAGAATTTATGTTGGGGAGGAATCCCAAGAAAAAAGAAAGAAAAAATAGAAAGAGAAAAGGGAGAGCGAAAAGAGCAAGCCATGGAATACTTATCCCGTAGTGCAACATTTACCTAAGTAAACGAAGGAAAAGAATTGAGTCAACCAATCTAAATCATAAAATTCTACGATGTCTACCCTTTCCAATCCTTATGCTCTTAGACGCCTTCGCTCTGAGGTCCCTGTTCAGCTCATTTAACCTATCCATGTTTTCATTGCCATGACCCAAGAAACCATTACCTCGACTCTTGTTCTTGAACTCGTTGTCAACCGCAAACCACACACGGCCATTGACACGTGCGTCATACCCCTTATTTCCAAAACCTGCTCTTATACCACCATTAGCATAATGACCATATAACTTGTTTGGATACGCCCTGCTGATATACCCTTGAGCCGTCCCTATGCTACTCATTGGCCTTGATTGATGTAAACTCGTGACACTAGCCTGAGGCCGTAAAAAATGAATCCTAGCAGATGTAATCCTTATGCTTGACCAATACCTATACAAATTACCCTATCCCATTCAACCCATCTTTCAAGCCGTCTTGAGTCACAAATAAAGAAAACAAATGAAAAAAACATTCTACGCTTAACATAAAAAAATATATAAAAAATGTGAATAAAAAAAAAAGAACTTTGCAAAGCGCCTCTAAAGTTAGTCTAAAAAGAAAAAGAAGCATTTAGCGCACCAAAAAAGAACCCCCAGGAAACATTTCCAGCGCCCAGACCTGGGCGCCGAAATCTTTAGCGCCCCTGCCTGGGCGCCGAATCTCTCTGCTTGCCAAATTTTGTCCAGAAGTGCTCGTCATTTTATCCGCACATACACGGAAAAATAACGAACACTTGGAGGGGTACAACACGTATTCAGACATACGTACCACCAAAAAAAACATGTACTCAAAAAAAAATATAAAACAAATTTTTGGCTTACGGCAAGGCAGCAGATTAAAATAATAATAAACTTCACTTATTCTACCATTTCTAATAATATGTTTCCATCTCAGAACATACTTATCGAATTCGGCATTCTAAGAAACCATTTTCTAGGCTAAGAACTACGCAAGACCTGATTCCAAATTAAATCTATTTAAGGTGGATACGTAGGCAATCCATGATTCGGTCCAACCAATTTGCAAAAATATTAAAGCCTATAGAATAACAAGAATAAGAAATAGAGTCCCTTATTAAAATTTAATTACTTGCAATCCAAGTCGAAAGAAAAATTTAAATCAAAGGAATAATCCAAGTCATCAAAATGCAAAAATTAACGAGCATACATCGAAAAATAATAAGGGCACGTACCCTTGCCAGAAGGAGCACTCACACTCCTAGGCACTTAGCCAAGACTCAAAAGACCGCTTTGCCTCAATTGAATGGGGGCTAGCGCAAGCGTCCATGACCTCTAAAAAACTCGACTTGACCCTCCCTAAAGCAAACTAACTCACTTAAAGACTTTCTTTCACCACCAGACATAGTCGTTCGCTTGAAGACCTTCTTTCACCACTAGACACAGTCATAATCGCCAACAAGTAGTAAAGGCAGTAAGCTTGCAATAAAGAGAATTGTTCTACGGCATCGCCCCATCGTTTCTTCGAACTCAGGGCACCCGTTCATGGTAATTCAAATGCTTGCTAATCCCCTTTGAAAAAAAGAAACAGACATTGTGAATAGGACTTGGCACTTAACCAAGGCTCACCCTACTCAGACATATGACACGGGCATCTAAAATCGAAATCTGAAAACATTATTAATGGGAAGACATAACAGCAACTGGGGGCTAAAAATTGAAATGAAAGAGCTAGGGAAAGAACTAAGTATACCTTGACCTTTTGTGCGGACATACACCAAGTAAATCTAAGTCAATTTGAAAACGGTTTATATTCTCGCAATTCTGGATGGCCCTAAAAGCCTAAAGCATTCGCCAAACGGGCACAAGTATATCTTGACGCCTGCACCCTGGCTTCCAGCAAATCCTTAGACAGCATTCCAAAAATCGTAACAGTATTCACTCATGAAATCCTGTACGAACCCTTCTATAAGTCAACCTACTTAGGACACCTCGGATTGTACACAGTAGGACTCGGATTTTAAATAATTTTCAAATGATTTTTAAAGACTTCTTGAAACATAATAAAGTGTCGTTGGTTTAAGCTAAGTATGCGTTTATCTCGATGATTGCAAGTGAATCAAAAGATTTCTAAATATGGTTATAGGTAAAGAAAGGCACCTAGCTTTTGGCCAAGGCATACTCAAAACATGTGACTACCTCAACCATGGCAATGTCGCACAATACGACGTTTACAAGAAAGTAGCAAAATCACTACTCGAACGTACCCCGCACTAAACGAGTCTGGTTCAAACTATTCATGATCCATGTCACCATGAATGCATAAAGACGTATGCAAAGCATTATAGCACCAAGTCAATCCCGTAGCTACAATTGGGGGCTTGAGAAAAACACTCTAAAAATGCTCGAAATGACGATTTTATCGCAAATTCTCGACGCTAATGCTATACATACATCATAGGGGCACAATCCTAAGCTTTAATCGTGCAAAACGAACCTTAGAATGGCTACAACCCCTCCCAAATTCTAAAGCACTACTTAGAATATATAAAGTCACCCCACTAACAAGGGTCACTGAAAATCGCGAGTCACCAAAACTCCGATCAAACTACTGCACCTAACGCTCGCCCTATAAGCGCCTGTTACACAGTCTACCTCGTTCCAAGGCAAAAGCGAAAGAAAAATCAAGGATAAGAACCGTCAAAATATACCCAGAAATCATTTTCAACGCCCAGAGCTGGGCGCCGATATCTTTAACGCCCCAGCCTGGGCGCTGAATATCTCTGCTTGCTAAATATTGCCCTGATATAAAAACAAGAAAGAAACACCTATGAATCCTCGCATCGAACGAAGTAATAAGCCGTGCAAACCCACGCAGAAGGTGCTACACTTATTCGAGCACCTGAACAAGGCATGATGAAATACTCCAGTGCAAAAAAATAATAACGATATCCCAACACCTGGAGGAATGTTCTAAGACACGCCGTTAGGCCACACAAGCCTACGTTGCACCATAAGTTCAGCCGTCCCACGGTACAAGTCCAAAAAAGAGTAAGGCATATTGCACTAATGTAGGCACGACCAAGAGCACGTGTAAAAGAGGCAAAGACTACTTATCACCCAAATTCAAAATGCAAGCCACACGACTTCTACATTAAGGATTAAAGGTAGCAAAATATTACCTACCACGAAAGGGATAGCTCGCACCTACACGAGCGGAACCCCAAGGCATATTTCTCGAAAGAACCTACAAAAATCGTACGCCAAAAGGAAGCATCCCAACATGAATACTTGGGGGCTCCAAGCTACGAAACAACCATAACAAAATAAAAAATCTCGAAGCAAATGTTTGAACAATCGAAAGGGCACGATGTTTAAGCCCACTTCATGAATGGGCCTGAACCCTAGCAAGCCTCTAAGCAAACTATTCAAAATCAGTCATTGCTAAAAAAAAAAGTGATTCAAGTGAACTGATTAATGGACCGCACGCAACAGCCATTCAATGAACGCTTGTTCGCACATACATATCATCATTCACGAACGCGTTCAAAAGGAAAAATATATACAAGAGCGATCAAATTCTTACGCCTCAAGGTATGTTCATCGGGCCATATAGACTCGCCCAACTGTTGCAATAACTGTACGCCTTAAGAAGCAACAGTTCCTTAAAATAATCGCCCCAAAGCGACAAGCACCGTAGTCCACCAATCGGCTACGGCTTCTCAAGGAAATCATCACGTTCTAAAAATAAAGAAAAAACAAAAGAGAAGAGAATACATAGAACTTCCAAGTGAAATAAACGAATGAACAAGAGGCCGACTGTGTCATCCAAAGACCAGCCCAAACAACACTTTCAACGCCCCATCTGGGCGTGAATTATTTCAACGCCCCACCTGGGCGCCGAAAATGAACCCAGGCTCAAAAAAAAGGCCCTAACTTCTATTGGTCCCTACCGCATCCATTTGACTCAAAAATTACCGATTTCCTTACTGAAAGTCGCACCTCACGACTTCGTCAAGAATAGCACACCACTACAAAGATCGCTCGCACTTACGAGCACCATCCCAAAACACGATCAAGGACATTACAAAATGCGTATCCCCAAGGAACCTCTTTGACAAGAAATGACCGTCAAGCACGAGTGCTTGGGGGCTCGAAAGAAAATATATATTTCAAAAAAGGTATGCAAAGTTAAAACAAAATTCACAGACTACGCTGTACAAAGTCCCGTGTTTGGATGTCTCAAAAAAATGAAAAATAAACCGGTTTACGACCTCAAGACAAAGGTCGCCGTTGATACCTATACATAGTCCCCTAATCAAGGACCCAGGTAGTGGAAAAATTGAGCCGTAAGGACTAACTCAAAACCATAAAGGATGATGACCACAAGACAATGGTCCGTCTAAGCATGTTGTCAACCCACATTCAGGTTGCAACTAAATCCGAGCATCCCTCGAAAGAATTCGCTCCTGCAAGAATAAATGAAAAGAAATTCTCAAAAGAAATCACAAGAAAAGAAATAAAATAGGGACTTGCCCACCTCAATCGGGCAAGATCGCGGCACACGAATCCCAAATCAAAAAGACGAATTCAGGTTCGCTCACTTCCAGCGAGCGGGGCGTCCACTCTTAGCGGACAGGGCTCGCCCACCTTCAGCGGGCGGGGTCTGCGTCACTAGCCGCGCAGGTCCTCAGTTTTCGAAAGCAATAAAATCTTCAAATTTAAAATAGGCTCGCCATCTTCAGCCGGCGGGGTCTACGGCGCAAACCACGTAGGTCCTTATTTTCAAAAAAAAAAGCAAAATAAATTTCAAAATAGATTCGTCCACTTCTATCGGACGGGGTGTCCACCCTTAGCAGACAGGTTCGCCATCTTCAGCCGGCGGGGTCTACATCACAAACCGCGTAGGTCCTTATTTTCAAAACATCAAAACAGATTCGTCCACTTCTATCGGACGGGGCGTCCACCCTTAGCGGACAGGCTCGCCATCTTCAGCTGGCGGGGTCTGCGTCACTAACCGCGCAGGTCCTTAGTCGCTGCAGCGATAACTTTTGATGGATTTTCCTTTGTTTTACGTCCTATAAAAACAAGGGTGCTGGATTTTCCTTCGTTTTACGTCCTATAAAAACAAGGGGGTTTTCTCGTTTAGCTAGCCCTGAAAATGAGAATCTTTAAAAAAAAAAATTCCTCGTGATTGGGCTTGGCCAGGCCCAATTACACTTTATAGCTTTGATTTCGAAAAACTCTGTAGCTACTCCCAATGACAAAGTGAGGGAGTTTCTACGCACCTTTAGATTCTTCCAATGACAAAGTGAGGAAGTTTCTATACTATCAGTTGACAAATCCCAATGACACGTGAGGGATATGTCGACACTTCAAGTGATGACCCTTAAGTCTAATGTTATCACTCGGGGGCTCGTGAGACCCTCGCAAAACAGGTCACATACACCATGGCTTGTGTGACGCACGCCGTCTAATACTTTGACCATCGTCTTACTCCAAGACTCAGTCAAAGTGGGGGCTAACTGTAGACACCTACTTTTGTCCCCATTCCCGAAAGGGAAAGGTTCGATGATGAAGACGTAAAACCTCCACTTGACAACGCATCTCCTATAAAATAAACGAATCTCGATTCCCCTTTTCATTTCACCCGAAACCTGCTATTTATGAAAACCTGCTAAAAATAGTAACTGTCGTAAAGGGTAGCTTCTAAAAGTGGCAAATCATAAAAGATAGAAACCTGTCAGAATTAGGTGTTGCACTCCAACATAAATCCTAAATGAGATAGAAAACTGCGAGAATCCTATTCCTAATAGGATTCGGAAATAAGAGTTACGTATTAATTAAAATCCTAACGAGCCTAGAGTTCGTAACAGGCCCAGACGCATTCCGTCATAAAATTGATACGCGCTAAAAGACTCGAATTAATCTCAAACTCTACGGATTTCAGGAATCCGAATATGACAAAGAAACGGCCCAAACAGCAATTTCAACGCCCAGCCCTGGGCGCTGAAATTGCCTGGATCATATTTTCAACGCCCAGAGCTGGGCGCCGAAATCTTTGACGCCCAGCCCTGGGCGCTGAAAATACCTGGGTACGTGTTTTTTCCTAATTCTTTGTGGATTAGAACTTTGCAATTCTATCTTTCCACGAACTCTTCCCTATAAATAGACCCCTAAATTCGACGTGAAAAGAACACACAACAACACACAATTATATTCTGAGTATTGACTCCAACCCTTAGCCTAAGCCTCTCGCTGCGAAATTGTTCACGCGTTCTGTCGCAATCGATCCATAAATCGAACAAAACGTATCCTGTCCCATAATTGAGATTCGTTAAATAAAAAGGAGAAATAGCAAAGTCAAAGTGGTTAGTTTTCTGAGAACCGTGATGCACCTCTCAAGGGTGCGTCGTAATGTGTCCCTTTTCGATGATTTAACTGCTTCCTTCGCCCTTTTTATGAACTGTTAAACTAACCTAATCTGATTGTTCTATCAAGCCTAACAAATATAATATTTTTGGGAAATCGGATTATCATGCTAGGTCCCTTAATGCTATTTAAATCAGATAATCACGATCGAATTAGTATTATATTTTGCATATTGCTAAAATCAACTCAGATTAGTTTAATAGTTAACGCATGTCCCTTCAATTATTTATGCTGAGCTAGTAAGGATATCCTGCCTCTAGAGTTATCGACGAGCGAAGTACTCCTCTCGGTAGTTACAGTCCCCCGAATCCTCAATCTCTACCTTGCGGGTGTATATTGAGAGATCCCCACACCAGGGATCACAAGGGAACCTACGGCCGTCGTGGTCAAACATAATTGCACTCCCTTTATGTCACGATAACCGGGTTTTGTTAGTTTTTCTCATTGTCGTTAAAAACTGAATGGCGACTCCTATATTACTAGTCAATTGGGTGTATACTCACAGGAAATCCAATTACACTTGATTGAATAAAAAGAATCGTCACACCCACGAGGGACGAGGTCACGCATTAGCCTCGCGCTTTTTCGACCCCCTCACAATAGCCTATACAAACGTTGCATAGTATCTACGAATGCATACATCTTCAAGTTGTGATTGGAATCTTTCACTTGAAACTTATCCTACACGCCAAAATAATATATACATATTATAAAAGAACTAAAGTTGTTTCTATGGCAGAGCAAGTCCTACGCAATAGTTATAAGCATCATTTTACAAGTAACAAAGATGGAAAACTTCATCAAATTGGGTGTATGTGTAACTTGAAGATAATAAGAGTTCACATATAGTACTAGATGTTTTAAACAAATATACCTGAATCTCCTTCCACATACTGTCACCAGCGACAGATAAAGCTTCCTGCCAATTCTTCACATTCAATGGAGCTTTAGTCCTCACTACACAACCACACTCATTCACCAAATGTCGTGCATTTTCTCCAATAGCTCGATCAATTTCATCCGGAATGTCAACCATTAGTTTTGAGCCTTTTCCTTTGATTTTCATATCGACCACAATACTCTTATACTTCCCTCTATTACCTCTTGCCCTCGTGTCACTTGTAGCTAATAGCGTTCAATGAATGAAATACATTACCTCATTTATTCCTAGGATCACATATTCACAATCCAAATTTAAAATTAACACCAAAAACTTTCTGTTTACCTTCATTTACACTCGAGCTCCTGTTTGTGTTTCCTTGTTGATCCTCTACATCATGATTAACGTTTCCTTCCCTAGGAAGAGGATCTGCAGCTTCAGTCACTTGCAATGACGTAGCCACCCTAGCAACTAGTTTAGTCATCCTCTTTCTTTTACCGAGTATACCTACAACCATATGTACGTACATCTATGAGCTAAAACAAAGTTAATAAAGTTATTTCATGATTTCTTGCTTCTAGTCAACGTATGGTAGAAGTTGTTTTGGTTTAAAGTTAGACATTTTGGTATGCATGCAATACATATTTCTTTACGTGTCGGTTGTTTTTGTTTTAGCTTAGAGATGAACGTTAGCATAAAAAGTATATAGTCTTAATACTTTACAATCAGATAAAGAAAGAAAAATTGGAGTAACATACTTTCATTCCTCTCATCATTCACAAAACCTTGAGATTGACAATCAATGTCTTGCTCTTCTTGATGCTCTTCTTGAACAGACTCTTGATGAGTTTGTTCGTCACGAACTTGCAATTCTTCAGCTTGTTGTGAACTCAAAATCGGTTGCTCTACTTCTCTTTCCAACGTGCAGTATGTGGCTCGTTGTCTTTCTAGATCTGTATTGGTATTGAGAGTTAAACAAACCATACAACCAGCCATTATGCAACAACAAAAATAGAAGTATATACACACACGTGTATATATATATATATATATATATATATATATATATATATATATATATATATATATATCCTTACTTCTTGCCGCCATTTCAATAGTCTCTCTATCATATCGAGTTGATGGAACATTTTGCACTCTTTTAGTAAGTGCAGATTTTGTCATTGTTGTTCCTGATTTAATACACAAGCCCGAAACCCAAATTCAGTGTGCAACGTGGAATGTAAGTAATCTCATGATTTGACGAAAAGATAGATAGAAAAAAACTAAATTACCTTTCCCAAACAATTGACCCCCCTCTTTTGTATTATAAGTGTTGTGTCGAGAAGATCGGATGATAGTCTGAAGTTGTCCAAGTGCAATAACATTACCACGATTGCTAGGGTTTTTGCCTCCTCCTCTTCCAACCATATTTTAAGTGATTGCTACCTCAACCAAAAGAGCTACACAGTGCATAAATTTGGTTAATATTTTCAAATGTGCTTCACAAGTTAAAGACTAATAATAAAAACCAATAACAATATATGGAATAATCAGAAATGCAATATACAAGTGCAATCATTAGATTTCTAAGCTCTTAACTCTAGTTGGTCAAGAAAAACCAATAACAATTACTTAGAACAATTGTCGACCTTGTCCATTGATATTAACTGCAACATTAAAACAACAGAAAATAATATGATTTTCCTTTCTTATCAATAAGAATTAAATGACTCTTCGTCTTCACTTGAATGCTCAAACTCTTCAATTTCACCATCATTGATGAAGTCATCATCTAACATGGTTTCCCCGATCAGGTTTTTAACCATTTCCACAATTTTTTTATCGCGTTTGATCACAAAATAATTTGTAGCTAATGATTCTAGTGAGAAATTGGTATCCACATGATTAATACTTTGCTCTTCAACACTAGCCTCCACCTCAACTAGTTGATATGCATCTTCTGTATCCAAATCTTGCTTATCCCCGTCATCACTTGGCATATTATAGAAATCCCTTGGTTGAGCCTTTATAACGAATTGCCAATCTTCATGTTGTGGATCTTGTATATAAAATGCTTGCTCCACTTGTGATTCCAGAACAAACACTTCATCTGTCTTTAAAGATTTCGTCTTATTCACACTAGTGAATCCATATTCATCTACTTTATACCCTCTACCATGGTGTCCTACATCAAACCATCTACATTTGAAAGCAAAAACACGGTTTCCTCCTGGATAATGCAACTCAAATATATCATTTAAAACGCCATAGTATTCTTTATCCGAAGAGTCATCCCCTCGAACCATCACTCCACAATTTTGAGTTTTTCTATTTTCTGAGCGATCAAGTGTGTGAAACCTATAACCATTTACAATGTATCCGTTATAACGCCTCACAACTCTTGAAGGACCACAAACCAGATTATACAAATCATTATCAACACATCAATTTACATTCATTTTTCGCACCTAAGAAAAAGAGGTTTTAAAAAAATTATTGGTAATCTAATATTATAACCCAAATTATAAAAACAATTGTAAAAAAAGGAAAAAAATAAAACATACTCGATTAAGTATCCATTTGGAAAATTGTGCTTTATGCCTTTTTTCTATATTTCTTGGTCATTCTCTCTGTAATTCCAACTTGTGCTCTCTATAAAAATGAGGTTGAAACATGTTTATTATACTTAATTCAAAATTATTCATTAATTAAACAGAATAACTACAGAAAAATCATGAGAACTTACTCAACAAACTCGAGAAGCTCATCGCAATTATGGAGAATATAGGAATGTAATTGATCGCTCTCCTCAAAAGATAGATGTGCAGGAACACCCTTTCCAAGACAACGTCCTAGTGGTCTAAATACCTCGAGATTTGATCCTGAAGTACCCTCATCATCAACCTCTAAGTCATCGTTTCTTGCTTTACGATTGAACTTAGTGTCAATATCACTCATGTATCTTGAGCAAAATGTTAAACATTCCTCAGCAAGATAACCTTTAGCAATACAACCTTCTGGATGTGCTCTGTTACGGACATATACTTTTAACGTTAGGAGGTACCTAATGAAAATGAAGTACTTTTTTTTAAGTGATCGCATTAAAAGTTTATTACAGAATTCATAAAAAAATTATATACCTCTCAACAGGATACATCCAACGGTAACAAACTGGTCCGGCGATCTTTGCCTCAGCTGCCAAGTGTACAACTAAATGCACCATGACATCAAAAAATGCCGGTGGAAAAACCATCTCTAGCTTGCACAATGTGTATGGAATTTTTTTCTCAAGAGCTTCCAGTTGTTCAACAGTTATGGTCTTTGAGCACAAGTTTCTAAAGAATGAACTTAACTCAACCAGAGGCTCGTACACATGTTTCGGCAAGAAACCACGAGTCACAAGGGGAAGCAACTGCTCAATGAACACATGATGATCATGGCTCTTCATGTATGAAATCTTTTGGCCATTATCTTTGACACAACGAGATATATTCGATAAATATCCATCCGGGGATTTTATTTTAGCAAGCATATCACATATTGCAGCCTTGGCAGTTGAACTCAGAGAGTAGCATGCAACGGGCACACGTACTTTATCACCATCCAACATAGGGTGCAACTCATCCCTGACTTTCATCTTCATCAAATCTATTCTAGCCTTTGTGGTATCTTTGTTCTTGCCTTTTATACTCATCAAGGTACCCAGAATATTCTCAGAGACATTTTTCTCAATGTGCATTACATCTAAGTTGTGGCGGATTTTTAACTTACTCCAATAAGGCAAGTCAAAGAAAATGCTTTTTTTGTGCCAACCATACAAACTGTTAAAGGCATTTCTTTTTCTTTTTGTTGCAGCCTTTCCAAACTTATCTTGTACAAAACGAGATAAGTGTTCAAGCACCTGATCCCCATTCAAAGGTATTGGTGTAGACACCTACTTTTGTCCCCATTCCCGAAAGGGAAGGTTCGATGATGAGAACATAAATCTCCACTTGGCAACGCATCTCCTATAAAATAACGAATCTCGATCACCCCTTTTCATTTCACCCGAACCTGCTATTTATAGAAACCTGCTAAAAATAGTAAATGCCGTAACGGGTAGTTGCTAAAAGTGGCAAGACATAAAAGATAGAAACCTGTCAGAATTAGGTGTTGCACTCCGACATAGATCCTAAAAGAGATAGAATTTGCAAGAGGAATCCTATTCCTAGTATAATTCGAAAATAAGAGTTACGTATTAATTAAAATCCTAACGAGCCTAGAGTTCGTAACGGGCCCAGACGCATTCCGTCATAAAGTTAATACGCGCTAAAAGACTTGGATAAGTCTCAAAGACTCCGTATTCCACGAGTCCAAATCTGACAAGGAAATTCGGCCAAGACCCTATTTTCAACGCCTGGCTCTGGGCGCCGAAATCTTCGGCGCCCAGCCCTGGGCGCTGAAATTACCTGGGTACTTATTCTCTCCTAATTCTTCTTGGATTAGATCTCTAAAATTCTATCTTTCCACGAACTCTTCCCTATAAATACAGCCCCAAATTCAACGTGAACACAACACACAATTCATATTCTGAGTATTGACTCCCACCCCTAAGCCTAAGCCTCACGCTACGAAATTGATCCCGCGTTCTGTCGCAATCGATCCAAAAATCGAAAAGAACGTATCCTGTCCCTTGTAGCTAAAGAATTTAGCCCGGAAACTTGAGATTCGTTAAATAAAAGGAGAAATAGCAAAGCCAAAGTGGTTAGTTTTCTAAGAACCGTGACGCACCTCTTAAGGGTGCGTCGTAATGTGTCCCTTCGCATGATTTAATCGCTTTCCTCGCCCTTTTATAAAACTGTTAAACTATTAAATCTGATTGTTCTATCACGCCTAACAAAGATAATATCTCGGGAAATTGAACTATCATGCTAGGTCCCTTAAATCAATCTAAACAAGATAATCACGATCAATCTAGTATTATGTGTTGCATATTATTAAAATCAATTCAGATTAGTTTAATAGTTAACGCATGTCCCTTCAATTATTTATGATGAGCTAGTACTCCTCTCAGTAGTTACAGTCCCCCGAACCCTCAATCTCTACGTTGCGGGTGTACGTTGAGAGATCCCCACACCAAGGATCACAAGGGAACCTACGGCCGTCGTGGTCAAACATAATTGCACTCCATTTATGTCACGATAACCGAGTTTTGTCAGTTTTTCTCATTTTCGTTAAAAACCGAATGGCGACTCCTATATTACTAGTCAATTGGGTGTAAACTCACAGGAAATCCAATTACACTTGATTTGACAAAAAGAAACGTCACACCCACGAGGGACGAGGTCACGCATTAGCCTCGTGCTTTTTCGACCCCCTCACAGTGGCGACTCCACTGGGGATAGTGAGGGAAATACTCGTGCTCGTAGGTAATCAAAATAGCGAAGGGTGAAACGATCCTACCTCGCGTTTATTTCCCCATCAAGTTGGGACGACCTAAAAATTAGCATATTAATGTGAACGGACAGAACCGCATAACGAATCTTGGCTCCCTTGGGATGTTTCATCTCGGGAGTTGGGACTAAGGATACCCATCGCCAACCGGGGGGTGCATACGCTACAAATGTTGTCCACTCGGCACTTTCGCTAGTAGTACACCCGTCCCAAAACCAATCGATCGCCCACTAGGTCCCTCTCATTGGTGCATGCCCCCTTGGCTTACATCGTGATTGGCCTCTTGGGCGAAATTCGTCTGTTGAAGGCACTACCTCGACCGGGGCATGTGTTGGATTTGCAATAGAAGCGGTACCGAGCCGGCGCAAATACTACCCATAGAATCCTATCATAAACTACATGACATATTATTATTTTGCCTCATGATGTAATGTTAGTTATGTGTAGCGAATTATGTGATTGTGTGTGACAAATAATGCTAGAAAACCAACGACCTTAAAAGTTGCCCAAACATTCATAAACCAATTGGCCGAAGAGTTATACCAAAATACGTGTTCCGCAAACCCGGACGATCGCCTCAAAAAAAAGCGACGCTCGGGATGGCCCGTAACGAATCCCACAAACGCTGCACAACGCGTAAAGGACGTTATTAGGCAAGCACGCAAAATCAAAGTCGCATAAACGAAAGATATACGCAAACGAAAGACGAGGACCAGCCAGGGACGCATTTTCAACGCCCCTGGCTGGGCGCTGAAATTGCTGCCTGGCCTTTTGGTCAGGCACAGCAGCCTCGGCGCCCGCGCATAAAAAAATACGTAGCAAAAAAAAACTTTTCATAAAAAAAATTGTTGCGAGGGCGTATGAAAAGGCACTCGATTCTAAAAGCGACTAAAAAAATAGTAATAAATAACTCTTCGTGTCGTTGTTAGGCCTCCTACGACGACAATGTTCGGCACCAAAACCGAGCATGCTAATAACTATGAATTTCACACGGGCAAGTGTTTCGAAAATCCAAAGAATGACCAAGGAAAAAACCAAAAAGTGTACCAACAAAGGAGAGAATAAAAAAAAACCAATAGAGAGAGTCAAAAGTCTAGACTAAGTAATGCTTAAAACTTTGGGGCCTAAACTTTAGCTTATCTTATGCATAGGGCTGGTCCTGCCACTTGGTGCCGATCTGAAAAACAAAGGTTAGTGCGTCTCGAAGCTACATCACCAACGCAAGGTTTAGTAACTCCAAGCTCCGTCCGTCATTCCCCCTTTCAAGGATCTCCGCTCCCCCAACCTCGATTCGCACCCTCAAACATGTCCATCGAAGAATTGCGAGACCGGATGGTCCAAATGACCCAACTCCTGAGCCAACTGAAAATGGAAAACGAAGCCTTAGCAGCTGCGCAAGCCAAAAACGACCTCGACAACGAGAAGAGGATTGAAAAAATGGTTCTACAGCAAACCATGGGGAGCAAGTACTTCTCCCTCGATCCTGAACCTTTTCCTTGCAAACTACCAGAAAAGTTTAGTTCATCTAACTTACCGAAATTCAAAGCCACGGACAATCCCCGTGATCATCTCTTGAGCTTCGTGAATGCCATGAACTTGAAAGGCGTGGACAAGTCCATGTATTTACCTGCCTTTCCTTTGTCCTTGGAACATGTGCCGCTCAAATGGTACTACCACCAGGACCCTAAGCTCTTCCCCACTTGGGAGGACTTTGTCAATGTCTTCATCAAGCAATACTCGTCGAACATGTATTTTCAAGTCACTATGCGCGAGCTGGAAGTCCTCTTCCAAAAGAAAAATGAAGGTTTCACAACCTACTTTGCTAGATGGAGGGACCAAGCGGCCCAACTAATCAATAGGCCTCCCGAGACAGAATTAGTCCAAAAACTCATTGACAACCTGGACCCGGCTTACAGACAACACCTTAGGTACCTGGGCCTTGACACTTTCAAAAGATTTTATGATGTGGGAATAAAGATCGAGGATGATCTCGCGAAAACAATACAAAGCAAGCCCGCATACAAAAGTAACACCTACAACAGGGGCCACACATCCCAAGCCCAAGAAGTCCATGCCGTAGAGGAGACCCCAGCCCGGAGAAGCCCTGGAAGATGGGTCCGAGATCGAAAGTTTGCCCCACTCGGGTCGACTTTGGTACAAGCCTTCGAAAGACTAACTAATCAAGGAAAATTGAAGCCTATAGGCCCCACCCGTGACCCTCCTGTCAAAAGTAAATATTGGGTCGAAGGTACTTACTGCACATTCCATCAAGGAAATGGGCATGACACTAAAAACTGCTAGAATCTAAAAAACAAAATCCAGGACATGATAGAGGATGAAGTAATACCTCTCCCTAACGTTGGCAAACCCAACAACAACAAGAGCCCACTCGGCTCTTGTCACATCTCTCTCGACCAACCAGAAAATAAGAACTTCGACCCTACGGTGTACATTACACCTCAAGGTGCACCACTCGTTGTGGTCCCTATGGATCGAATCGAGAGAGAAGTGTGCGGTGTGTGGGATGATGATGCTGAAGATGTCTACCTATCTCAAGTAGCGGGCCAGGACCTCTTTACCGAAACTTGACCCGAGTATACTCTCATTGACACCACCCCTCAGGAGCCCGAAGTCGACAATCTCACCCGATCCGGAAGGATATACCATCCGGATATTCGCCCACCTCCCATGGACGATATCCCAGTCAGACAGACTCCTGAGAATGGACGGCACACCACCGTCGCAGAAGTCATTGAAAATCATGTCTTGAAGCAACTAAAAAGAACTAAGGCCGAGATTACCATCTGGGATCTGATCAAGGGGAAAACTAGGTCGTTACTAGTCTCTCCTAATCAAACAAATTACCTAAACTAACCACTAAACACAAGTAAAGAGGCAAGTAAGGGTCGAAATCCACAAGGACTACGGTGCGCTAGTTTACGCTAATGGGAACGATAAGCTAGGTCGAAACGGGGTTTTGGAAAATCCTAATAGACTAAAACTAATTAAACTAAACTAAGAAACCAAAAGTAAACGAGATTAAGGAATGGGTCAAACAACAACAAATCATGGAATGGACATAAAAGAGCTAAAAACGGGGAAGATTCACAAGCACTACATGAATAGGCGTTGAATTCACAAATAGCTCCAACTATCTCCCGACGTGCGAGCAATTTCCCTAAGAATCAAACATGAACTCCCGTTCTACACTATCATCCTGGGGTAAGTTAAAGTCCAATTCAACCAAATAGTCAAGTTTAGGTCTTTAATCCCTTTCCAACCCAACTAGACTACTCCAATCAATCATGGAACACTTAATTGATCAAGTTAAATGCAACATGTATCGGAAATGCTTAAACATGTAATAATTTAATCATGAAAATCCCTAATTCTAATCACAAACACACAAACCAATCAATGTTGAGTTTTCACCAAACCCTAATCAATAAGCTACTCCATAATCCTAAAAATATGAAATTTAACGAAATTAACAACTAAAAACATGATTCTAAACATTAATAACAACTAATCTAAACATGAATCATTAAACTAAACAAAAACAATTAAACTAAATAAAACAAAATAAATCAAGCAATAAATGAAGAAATAAATGAGGAGAGAGTAAGAAATTGCTCATTGATTAATTGGTTGATCATCAAAACTAAATTGTCACACTTGAATTCAAAAGCCCCAATTTTCATTGATTATCTCTCGTTTTCTCTCTCTAAAAGCTAAACCCTAAACCCTACGAAAAAGAAGAACTAAACTAATTATTTACATGGTAATGAAGTTGGTTCCCCCAAAATGGGTATTTTATACTACTCTAATTAAAAGGGGAAAAGAAGAAAAGAAAAAGAAAATCTATATCTAAAAAAAGGAATTAAAAGAAAAGAGAAAAAGAAAAGGAAGATAAAAGGAATTAAAAGAAAAGAGAAAAAGAACCCCAAAAATAAACAATCAGCCCCTCCTCTACTCTCACCACACCCGTAGCTTTTTCCAAATCCCCCAAAAAATGAAAAAATAAATCAGACACCCTCCTCCTTCCTTTTGATAAAAATGGGGTTTTTTCCCCTGCTATTCGCGTGTATCATCTTCAATCATCATACTCCATCATTCATTTTCACCGTCGATCATCATCTTTTATCATCATACACGACCATCATCGTCCATCCCCGTCGCCGTCATCATCATCAACGGCTCCATTTCGCTGCTCGATTTCTAATCAATCAAATCGCAGCCTCCAATGTCAAAACGCATCGCAGCCATTGAGCCTCATTAATTCCGTACAACATTTTCGCGTTCAAATGTTCGAACGAACACAATTGAGGTTCGGATGGACTAAATTGCTGTTTGGGCGAACTCTGTTGATGTTCGACCGAACCTCATACAATCAGGAAGTCAGGAACTCTAAATTTTGGGTTCGGTCGAACATAAATACGGGTTCGGACGAACCCAATTCCTCTGTTTTTGCTCTGTATTTTACTCTGTTTTGGGATGTTTTGCTGCTACCTTTCATGTTGTTGCGTGATGATAGTGTAGGGTTGGAGATGATGACGGTGTTGGTGGAGTTGTTGGTGTAGGAGTGAGGTGGCAGGAGAGAGTAGTTGGGAGATGAAGGTGGTTGCAGGCTGGAGTGAGAGAGGAGAGGTGGTGTAGGATAAGGTTGATGTGTAGTGTACGTTAGGAGATAGGGGCTGCATCTTGCAGGCTTCTTGATTGTCCTTTAAAGCCGGAATTGACTTGTGTTGACCATGTATAATGTTATTGGCTCATCCTCATATTCCGAAACAAAACACGCTCACCTACACAATTACAATAAAACACGGAGAGAATCACAAAATAAAAATAGAAACAAAAATAAATAAATAAATAAATAAATAATAATAATAATAATAATAATAATAATAATAAAAGAACAAAAACAGAAATAGAAATGGAAAATTAATAACGAAAAACTAAAATATATAAAATTATCGAAACAAAGAAAAATAAATAAATTAAGAAAATAAGACCTAAAAACTAATAAAAATTGCTAATTAAACTAAACTAAGTTATAAACATTCAAAATAAGAAATTAAGGAAAATAAAGATAAAAATATTAAAAATAGAATAAAACGACTCAAATTATGCCTAAATTCTACCCTATGAGCGACATAAATGTCACTCATCAAGATCTCATGTGTACTTCAAAGGAGCATCGCGAAAAACTTATTGGCTCACTTGACCTCATCTCAGTCCCTACGGATATCACACCTGACTCGTTGGTTAGCCACGTCATGAGAGATGTTGAGGAAAAAACAATAGTTTTTACTAACAAAGACTTACCTAAAGAAGGAGGCGCCCACAATAAAGATCTCTATCTAGTGGTTGGATGCAAAGGACAAAACATTCCCCTAGCGCTCGTAGATAATGGTTCGGCAGTTAATGTTTTCTCATTGCGAACCGCCCATTGCTTGGGATTAGGAAACGATGACTTCCAAACCTCCACGCAAGGAGTACGAGCTTATGATTACTCTCGAAGGCCTGTGTTGGGAAAAATCAACCTTACAATACAAACCGGGCCTGTGGCACGCACCACGGAGTTTCAAATAATCGACATCAAGCCCACTTTCAACCTCCTCTTAGGGCGACCTTGGCTCCATGACTTAGGAGGTGTGGCTTCTACCTTGCACCAAATGGTTAAACTTAACCATAACGGGGTAATTCTGGAAATCCGCGCCCCTCCTCTCGACATCAGTTGTACCATGGTTGGAACGGCCGAAACTGCAGACGACCTTTACGGTTTTCAAATGGAAGAAGCCATCCAGTTCATCGAGGACTATGATCCGGCATTCCTAGACCCACACGCATCCCGAATCATCCCTAAAATGCTGTTAGCTCAAGGTTATTTCCCAGGAACCCCATTGGGCATAAGAAAGAAGGATGCACGTTCCATCCTCTACCCGACAAATATACTCCCTTTGGCCTAGGCTATGAAACAACGGAGGAAGATATTGCTGACCGCTTGTCTAGGCTATGCCTTAACTCAGCTAAGGACAAACAAACCACCTTCCTTCCCCCGTATCAAAGAACTCTTAACGGAATGTTCGTTCGGGAAGGAGAAGAACACCCATGCTGTGATTTCCCTGAACCCTTCGTTCAGGATGGTTTGCTAAAACCCGGATTTGAAATTTTCCATGACTGTCATACCTTGGATGAGGCACCTCACCTCACCAAGAGCAAAACAGCTGAAATATTGGACGACCAGGCTCTATGGACATTGTTTAACGAATCGAGGCCTATGGAGGACGAGACTGTGATGACTACCCTAGCTTTACAAGATGAAGGTTTCGATCCAACCCGGTTAATCTCTCCTTCATCAACACTAGAAGAAGCCGAGAACGGATGGGTGAAGACGTGTCAGTGGGTCAACACAAAGGGAATAGAATTCAAGATGAGTACCGGCGAAGGACCAAAGTTTTACGAGACTAAACCCAAGGCTTGAGCCATAGAGAGAACCTTAGTAAAGAAAAACGCCTAGTAGTTCTTTAGATTGATAAAAAAAAAGGCTTTAGATGGTCCTAAGACCCCTTAGAATATAGGCAAATTTTATTTCAGTATGTTTTCCTTACTTTCCAAATTAATAAAGGCGTAAGATTTCTCCTAAAAACTTTTATTCTAACACTAAATAAGCACCAAACGCACTTGCAAATACAAAAACAAAGAAGCAGCCTACTCTAGGCCCAATAAGCAAGGCCCACTCGGTCTTGAAATCGTGACATCGAAATCAATACCCTAAAACCCACAAAGTGAACCCCACTATCATATTGCCAAAACATAAGGGTCTAACCCATGCAACCCAAAGAAATAAAAAAGGAAATCAAACCCAAACAATGCAAATGTTGCTAAAAAAAAATTCATAAAATAATAAACGCCGCCCCCCACGTCAACGCGCACCTCGGCCCACTCAAAAGCCTACACAAAGATCTTCATATCTTCCGCACACTAACCTCATTCTCAAAACCGTTTCGAGTCATGAATAGAAAAAATTAATCCGGACAAAAATGCGACTCACGCTAACAGTCAAAAAAGCCTCCGAAATAGCGTCAAAATTGATTTCAATACGAGTAAAAAAGTAAAAAAAAAAGAGAAAAGAAATAAATACAAGAACATGTGAAGCAAAGCATCGAAAAAAGACCGCCCAGAAATCATGTTCAACGCCCAGGGATGGGCGCCGAAATCTTTGACGCCGCAGCCTGGGCGTTGAAACTCTCTGCCTGCCAAATTTTGCCCAGAAGTGCTCGTCATTTTATCCGCACATAACGGAAAAATAACGAACACTTGGGGGGTACAGCACGTATTCAGATATGCGTACCAAAAAATAGCCATACAGCACGTATTCAGATATGCGTACCGAAAAATAGCCGTACAAAAAAAAACAAAAAAAACACATGGAATTTCATTTTTATGTGCAGATACACCGCTTACGGCAAAAAAACAGCAGATTAAAATAATGATGAAACTACACTCATTTCACCGATCAAATAATATGTTTCCACCTCAGAGCATATCTATTAAATTCGGCATCCTAGAATTTATTCTAGCTAGAACTACGCGCGACCTGATTCTAAGTTAAAATTATTTAACAAAGATACGTAGGCAATCCTATTTGTGGATTCGGTCCAATCAAGTAAAAAATATACACGTTGTGCAAAAGTGTTAGACATGAGCAAATATATAAAAAAATGAAAAAGAGGAGAAGCAAAAAATGAAAGTAAAAATAAAATACGCCTTTATTAAAAAATGATAAGAAAGAAAACAAAAGTGCTAAGGAATGAAAAACAAACACAACTGAAATAAATAAAGGCACCTACACCCTAGCAAGAACTACACTACTCTAGTTCTTCCGGATCATCAAATAAAGTCTTGTAGAGCGCAATGTTCGCGGGGTCCACCTCCACAGGTTTCTGCGCTGCCCCTATATCAATCTCCATAAGAACCGGCTCCTGGACACTAACTTCCAAAGATGCCAAGGCCTCAGAAACATTATCAGTTTGAACAGTTATAGCCCGCTCACCCTCAAGGGCACAAACAATGGTGGGGGAAGGATTATCAACATCAACTGGATTAGTCACTGGTTCTACTAGCGGCTGAGCTTTCCTAACCCATAGATTGTTCCGGCGACAATCTCAGCGAGAGCTTGCATTTATTTTAGCAACGGCAGGCCCCTTCATGTTAGGCATCTTCTTAGGCCTAGAACTGGAACGGGGAGGAACTTCCTTTCGCTTTCGATCAGGACGAGCTTTCACAGTCTTAATACCATGGGTGCGAGGATTGGCAGAATCACGGCCCTCATACCTAACCCGAATACGAGGTATTAAAAGCTCAGCTGGCTCACCATTTCGAGCCTCGGTCCTCCCAGCTTTATCATCGGAACTCATCCACAACTTGTAGTTTTCGGAAAGACCCACAAAACCATTTGTAGCCACAGCCCAACGCGGGAGACCATCATAATACTTAGCCCATGCTTGAACCCGTGCTTGTGAAAAGGCCGCTACTTTAGGTGGTACTGTATCAGAAAATGGGATAGTCTGCCTTAAGCCGTATTGACGCATGACTCGGTAAGGAAAGATATAAATGGGCCGAGATAGCCCCAGCAAAGATACATAAACCGACACATCAGAACCCCCTGTCATAGTGAAGGAAATAGTGCCCTTGGTCCAAGTATGCATATAATATTAAGTCTAATAAGTGCGGTTCAGTATTAATTAACAAGTTAATAATTCAGTGAGATCAAGTGAGCTGAATGCCTGACTAGAGGCCGCTTCAGTTCAAGTGGAATTAATTATATTAATCCACAGCTTACTCTTGACTGAACCCGTAGGGTCACACAAATAGTACGTAAATGGATCAAGTATTTAATGGCATTAAATACTCCATCTATGGATATTCGGAATCGACGGATCTTGGTTTCAGTGGGAGCTGAGATCGTCACAGGCAAGAAATGAATACTCCGGAAACGATGATATTGCCGGAAACGGAAATATGGATCGTATCGAAAATATAAATATTATCCAAGTCGTAGATGTTGCCGGAAACGGAAACATGGTACGTATCGGAAAATATTATCGGAAATGGAAATATTGCCGGAATCGGAAATATTGCCGGAAACGGAAATATTGTCAGAATCGGAAATATTATCGGAATCGGAAAATAATTCCGGAAACGGAAATATTAAATATTTGTTCGAAACGGAAATTAATTCCGGAATCGGAAATATTAAATGTTGTTCGTATCGAAAATGAATTCCGGAATCGGGAATTTAATCGGAAGCGTATCGTACGAATTAGCATCGGACGAGGCCCGCTAGACGAAGGCCCAGCACGAAGCCAGGCCATCGCCCAGCGAGCCGCACGCAGCAACGCACGCCTCGACCAGGCCCAGCGCAAGGCCAGGCCCAGCCAAGGGCGCGCGCGCACGCAGCACCGCACATGGGTTGTGCGCTTGTCGTGGGCCGCAAGGCCTGCGCGGGTGCACGGCTTGTACGATGCGTGTGCGGGAAATCCTAATCCTATTAGGATTCGTGCGAAGATTAAAATCCTAATCCTATTAGATTTGCTTTGTTATTTAGAGTCCTAATAAAGTTCTAATTAACAAATCCACATCCTAGTAGGATTACAATTCCTTTTCCATACCTCTATAAATAAGGGCCTAGGGTCATTATTTGTATACACGATTCAAGTATTCAAAGTGATTTTTGAGAGCAAAAATTCAGTCATATAATTGCCTACAATAGCCGAAAATTCTAAGTACCTTAATGGCGATTCTAGTTGGTCAAGCTTAAGGCGGATCCGGACGTGCTGTGGACTATCTACGGAGGGACGACATTTGGAGTCCTAAAGACTTGTTCTTGTTCGGTTCGGGCGCAGCTAGGGAAGGCACGCAACAAAGTGTATGCATCTAAACTATGCTAAATGATTATGTGTAAATAATATGCTTTCCTGGCTTTATGGTTTTTCCGCATGATTTATGAATTGTCATATGTATCATAACCTAACAGTGGTATCAGAGCCTCTTATTATTTTCATAATCTAAATTGCATAAACATGGTTAAATATTAAAAATTTGCAAGAATTAAAAGGGGTGATTAATTTTCGTAATTGTTAATTAATTGCAAATTGCGTTTATTTAATTATACGTACGCAGTTTTTCGGCAGTTTCTTCGTTACTCATCCAAATCGAGTGATTTTTTTGTCAATTCCGCATGTAAAAGGCATTCTAAAATTTTGACAAAAAAATATTTTTCGGCCGAACCCAGAATTCTCAAATTCGAAGCCTAACTGTGACTTTTTGGAGGTTTTAGTTTTTCGAATGCAAAATTTCGTAAATTTAAGATGTTAAATTAAATATTTGCGATTATTGTTGATAAATCTTGAATTTTTGATTGACCTACTGTATATGTTTAACAAGTTTGAATGCCTAGCCTTGTTAATTATGCAATCTAATTTGTAATTATGATTAATTTGTTGAAAATTGGAAAAATTTAGAATTAATTTGATTTTCATAATTAGTTATAATTTAATTAGATACCTATGATTAAAAACCACCATAAAAATTGTAAATTTATGTTAAATTTTAAATTTTTATGACCTAGACTTGAATCCATGTTAATCGGAAATCAATTAAATAATAAATTTTCGATTTTTCGCCCTAAAATTATGAAATTAATATTATTTATTAATTTGTCATTAATTTTGAATATAAAATTTTAATTTTTATGCGACTCGCTCATATAACTTGCACGCACAAAGCAATGGACGCTACGTGTAACCCTAAAGGGGTGTTGTATAGTGCGGGCATGCGACGACGAGCAAGGGAGCTCGTCGCCCATGCGGTACGAATGCAGCGAGCAAGGGCATGGTGCACGAGCACAAGGCAGCAACCCTGCCTTGTGTCGTGGGCTGTGAGCAATGGGCGTGTGGGCAGGGGCGAGAGCAAGGCACGAGCAGTCGCGTGTGGGCAGCAAGCGTGCTGCGCCATAGCGCGCACTGCCTCGCGCAAGCATGCGGAGCCTCGCGCGCAGCGAGCGCAAGTTCGCGTGCCACGAGCGCTACGCACAGCGTCGATGGCTCGCGCGCAGCGAGCGCCAGCTCGCATACTGCTGCCTCGTGCGATGAGCGCAAGCTCGCGTGCGGGAAAGGCAGGCGCGCAGCGAGCGATGGCTCGCATAAATCGAGCGCTGGGGCGCGCAGCGAGCGATGGCTCGCGTGCATCGAGCGCTGGCGCGCGCAGCGAGCACCAGCTCGCGTGTTCGATTGATGCCTTGCGATGGTGAGCAGCAGCGATGCGCAAAGCGCATGGGCTGCGCGTACATGGCCAGCGATGGCTGTGTGCGTGTGGCCCATGGGTGTGCGTTGCGTGGGATTGTTGCGTTGCGATTAGATCGTTTTGAAATTTTAATTTGAAATTTTCAGTTTACGTAATTTTAATTAATTTTAAAATTAATAATTTAAATTATTTTCTTGGATTTTAATTTTGAATATTGTAATTATAATAAATTTTATTTATTCTAATTATTTTACTAAAATTAAAATCATGAATTAATTTAAATACGACTGAAATTAAATTAAATTTTGGATTCAATTATAAATTTATATGAGCTTTAAATTTTAATTAAATTTGTATGTTTCCGGTTAGACTAGAAATACATTTTTATGTTTAAAATTAGTAAAGCATATGAATTTATTGGTTTAAGTGGGAGCTCTTTTTAGTCATATACTCTTGATAAGGTCTACAAATCCTTAAGGTTAAAACAACTTGATTAGAATTAATAAGGACTGAATAATTTGTAGATTATTGGTGCCCTTGATTAATTGCTGCAAATGTTTATGTGATGCATAATGTGTTTTACTAACCAGCTGTGTGGGCCATTCATGATAATGAATGGGTGAATGGTATATATTGTATATGTACTATTTTGCAGGTTATGAAGTGACTAGTATGGCCCAAATAGGATAGAAAATATGGTCTGCGAACCATTAATTTGAATGTAATTGGTCTAAAGTACCAAAATTGTTTTTCAATTCAAATATGGTCTGCGTACCATCAAATAGTTGTAATTAGTTTAATTATAGCTTATCCTATTTGAAGAAAATGGTGCCTCCCACGGAGATTTTCGAGACGGACTTTGAAGTTGAAGCTTCAAGATGAAGTCGGGCCATACTAGATCACATTTATCTTATGCATATTTATTGCTTTTAAATATGTCTTAAAATGCATGAGATCAAAGCTTGATTATGTTGCATGATTAAGGATTTTAGTTCACTTAAAATCTAACCAACATAGTAAGAGCCTTAAGTTCCAAACTTAAAAATTGAGTTTAAAGGTGCCATGCCAAAATATACACTTGCTTGGATATCCTTTACATCAATCTAGTAATAGTTTTCGCTCAGCGAGGTGTTACTTATTGGTCCTAAAGGGGCAAGGTACACAAATAATTGTGAGTACATGTTAGTTTTGGTGAAACTCAACGATATAAGTAAGGAGTCCTTTTATGTCGTGGCAAAATCGATAGGTTTACCTAATAAGTTCTTAGACGTGCCTATCAACCAAGAATGGTTTCTAGACTATTAGCAAAAGGCTTTTGCTTACCTAAGATGTTTTAGGATTAAGTCGACAAACTGTGCTTAGTTCTTCAATGATTTTAGGATCTTGGAATCATTTTATTCACACCTGCCGGAACACATAACTCGAATAAAATGCTAATGACTTGTTTAAATTGCATGATTGCTTTAATTTTCAAGTTATTATTCATGATAAATGTTTAGACTTTGCATGCTTCAATGTATGTTTTAATTATTGTTTATAATTGAATATCTTGCACTTCAATAAATCCTTTTAGAAAGGTAACAGTAAATTTCCTCGATTGGTAGTGAATCCAAGAACGATTCACGGAAATGAGAGAAAGTGAGCAATTTAAAATGTACGTTTCTTATATCGACTTTTATGGTTGTTTTCGAGTATCAAAGTCGAATGGCAAACCGATTGGTGCTTGTGAATTCAAAATACAATGTAGTTTTGAGATCATAAAGCATTGAGTTTAAACGCTCAGCTTTACCAATGGTTAACAACCTAAAATCCTTTTTCCATTTAATTCTCGAATGAGTCTAGTTCCTAGACATTCGAATAGATCGATGCTTAGAGAACTTTAGAAGCTTCTGGTAAGATCATCTAGTTGAAACAGAATATTCAACATAAATTAAATGGTAAGAACCTTGTTGGAGTGACATTGGACATGTCTAACAAAGTATAAAAGTCAACACTAAAGAAATCCATTCTTAAGACTATAAGAAAGGGTACAAGAAATAGGAAAACGAGGAACAAATGAAAGGAATTTACGATTCCGTTTCTACCTATAAGTTTATGTTTAAAGAGAAGTGACCTAGCAATCAAACTTCCTTGGTATCATATACCGCTTGAGGTTCTTACTTCGGTAATAACTCAAACAATGGAAGCTAGGATACACTAATGACCTACAAGTGGGAAATGAAGCATGGCAATGCTACATTAGTTGTAGGGTCATCTAGTTTGTTTTTAAGTCCTTTCAAAGGCTGGAACTTAATGGTTATTTTGTTCCATAATCAACATACCTAAATTTCTGTTTTCAAACACAGAAAGACTCACATTCAAGAAAAACAAAAACAATGTTTGTTTGTTTATTTGAATGAAATGGTCAATTACAGGTTGAGTCAATATGCTTGATTAAAACAAACAACTCTTTAAAGAACTTTACTAGGTTCAAATCAACCCCTTGATTTGAGTTCCACTAATCTTTGGCATTGTTGCTTAGACCATATCAACAAGTTAACATTCACAAGCTCTATTTTAATGGACTTTTGAAAGTTGGTTGATTTCTAGATCAACTTAAGACAAGCTAGTCTTACTTGTTGAAAGTAACAAAGAATATGAACTATTGTTAGAACGCCTAGACGATAGAGTTCAAAGCTAAAGAAAGGTTTTATGACTTTATTATTTCACATGGATTTGAGTGAATATAGGTTTATTTACTCAAATGTGATATAAGTTGAAACTATTTGGCTAGTTCAAAGATTCAGAAGTATAAATCCACTTGGCAAGAAATCATAAAGATCTAGGTTAGATCATGTTGATGATTACTTGAGACCAAATATGATCATCAATGATTGTGTGTTGTAATTTCACAATCTAGGTCCATAAGATATGGCATATCTTAGTTGGAATAATCGAAGTCAATTAGTACTTGATTCGATCAATGATGGATCATAAAGACTTTTCCTATAATTTCTAAAACAAAATGCTCAACTACCACCAAACTAAACCAAATTCGTCAAAGCTATTGAAAAGTAATTTCAGAATAACTTTTCATAAAATATATCTAGAGAGTTGCAAAACTCAGTGGGAGCTTAGTGTTTGTTGTTCAACAAACTAAGGCCCCAAGTATAGATATATGTTTCATTGTGATTTATTCAAATGAGACACAAGGGTATTGTTTCTACCACGAATTTTTGAGAACATAATGTTTGTTTGCTCGAAATGATGTCCTTTTGGAGATTCGTTTCCAAAATGACAAGTGGGAGAAAATAGACCTCGAAAGTCTTCGAGGCGAACAACAAACATAGACGGACATTCCGAAGGATTTTCGAAGTTCTTTAGAAAATCCGAACACGTATTCTTTAAGGACTTTAGAAGTGGCTTTAAAGAATAGACATCTCTTAGAAGACTTTACAAGTGCTTCAAGGAGAACAGAATATTCAAAGGACTTTCAAGTGGCTATTGATATTCTATTGTTTGATGTTCCATACCCAAGTAGGCATAGAATTCAAATCACTGAAACTATGAGATTCTTCTATTAGATAGTGAAGAAACATGGAGTTCAGGTCACTGAAACTATGCAATTCTTCTATTAGATAGTGAAGAAACCTACAACTTACAGTCAAACTATTATCATGTAGATTAATTAGTTTGTGACCTGTAAGAAAGCTATGACGAAACCCAGATTCCCTAAAATGGTTAGAGGCCATATATAGACTCAAATGTTTTAGATGGTTAAAGGCCATAAAACATAACCAATGTTTTGATGACAAAATTGAAAATTTGTTGATTTGCAAGAATAGTTTCACACCTATTGGTTGCAAGTTTGTTTTAAGGATAAAAACCATCAAACATGGAATTGTGTTCACACACAAAGCTAGATTAGTTGCTAAAGGTTACAAGCAAATTCATGGCATGGATTGTGTTGAAACCTCATGCATAATCGTAATGCTCAAGTCTATAACTCAAGCAATGATTGCATATTGGTACATATGACAATTGGATGACAAAACGTATTCCTCAATCAAATGTTGGAAGAAAACTATGTACATGGCATGTCATAGGATTTGTGGATCCAAATAAATGCTTGAAAAGGAATGCTAACTTATGAAATCTAAGTACAGATTTAAGCAAGCAATTGGGAATTGGAACTGTATTTTAGTGAAGCTAATAAGCATTTTAGTTTCATAAAATATACATGATTCTTATAGATATATAAGAAGTTTAGTGGGAGTACGTAAAACTTATTTGGTCCTATGTGTATCACACATATCTCTCTTTTGTGAAATAACATTCAAATGCTAATGACTTAGGTTTGAAATTATTCATCAATGATGGACCAAGGCGAAACTTAGTACATACTGGGTATTAAGATCTATTTACAAAGATCTTATGATATTGTTTAGTAATGGCATTTACTAAATCAAACACGAAAGACTCCATTGGAGATATTCGATCCGTATGAATAAATCTAAGTAATAAATGTTTGAACTATGTATAAGCATTTACTAAGTTAAACATCAAAGAATCTAATAAGATTCTTCACCTATATTATATGTCAAAGAATTTAGTTGGATTCAGTATCTACTGTAACTGAATGAGCTAAAGTTACATGAATAGAATTCAATTGAGAATTATTCTGCAAAAGAATTTATCATGTATATAATATAATATGAGGATCGCCAAAAACGTATCGTATGACTTTAGGCATGACGAACATATACCAATCTCTATTGATCTAAGTGAAGATCAACTAGATTGAGATCAAGAACACTTATGGTACTTGAAAAGGTACATAGGAATAGTTCTTGATTCAAGGAAATAAAGATATGCTAAATATTGATGCTACACGCATAAACACTGGCAAAGGATCAAGCAAGACCCTTTGGAGTTAACCATTGACAAGGACGAGCTAAAGAGCATCGTGTTTTGAAATGGCAACATGGATTGAAGACCATGAGTTGTTGCGTGGGAAATTAAAATAATAATTTCTATGTTCAAAGATATAGTTGGAGAGTCTTCCACATATCTGTGAACTGCTTGGATAAGTAGATCCAAACAAAGCATCACTAGCAACCTATACAGTTGAAGTAAAAGTAATTATTGCCTAAGAAGCAATAAAATAGAGTTGTTTATATGAGTTCTTCATTGAACTTGGGAAGATCACATGTATGTTGACTTAATGGTTCTTCATTGCAAAATGCGTAGAACCACTAATGTAGCAAGAAAGACTAGATCACAAAATAAACATACTCAAAAGTTCTTATCATCATATCTCGAAGAACATTCGATGAAAAGGATGTTAAGATTGGCAAAGCGTGATAACTAAACCTATGCAACAAGTGAGAAGCAACACTCACGTTGTAGCACTGGAAATCAAGCATAGCTTTGAATTCCATGAACTGTTTTAAAGATGGGTTTGAGGCCCATGGTTGTAAAACAATGGGGTTGAACATTTATCATATATGAAATGTATTTTCATATTCCATTTAATCTTGGTTTAGTATTAAATGATGAGTCCCTTCAATTTGGCGATATATTCAAGATAGACTGTCAGGACCAGTCCTGTGACTAAGAAATGTCTATCAAGTGAACTTGAATGTCAAAGGTTGAAAATGGTCCCTAGTCGGAGTTTTCTATAAAATTGAACGCATAGAAAACGTTAGACGATTAGAATGCAAGATGACTAGTAGTTCTGTTTCTTGAACTATGTGGACATGGAAATGTCATAATCATTTGCATAGATACTTACTTTGGGAAGACTAGTATCGGACAAGACCTATGAAACTTTACTGTAAGAGATGAAAATCTGTCATAAGTAAATTTGATTAAAATTATTACACACTAAATCCTCAATACCTAAGTGATTTGAGATTACTTGTTTGAGAACTGGTTGCTTTGACGTTGACCAACCGTCGCACCGTAAAAGGAGGCTATAAAGGCAACGCTCAGGTAATCACCTATCAAACGAAGTCTAATCTCAAGATCGCAAGATTGGGATTGTCCTCCCATAAATCGGGATGAGATGCTTAAAAGTTGTACAAGGCCACTCGGAGAGCTAGAAACTGTGAAATGCATGGCCGTGCTCGGATGAATCATATGCTATGATTATCTGTTTATTTGATCAGTTGAACTCTGAAACCGAGGAACACCTCTGGACATAATAAGGATGACAACTCTTACCTTATGTTCAAGAGCAAGCATCGAGCGACAAAGGAATTAGGAAATGCACACTTGTCCCTAAGGACAAGTGGGAGACTGAAGGAAATAGTGCCCTTGGTCCAAGTATGCATATAATATTAAGTCTAATAAATGCGGTTCAGTATTAATTAACAAGTTAATAATTCAGTGAGATCAAGTGAGCTGAATGCCTGACTAGAGGCCGCTTCAGTTCAAGTGGAATTAATTATATTAATCCACAGCTTACTCTTGACTGAACCCGTAGGGTCACACAAATAGTACGTAAACGGATCAAGTATTTAATGGCATTAAATACTCCATCTATGGATATTCGGAATCGACGGATCTTGGTTTCAGTGGGAGCTGAGATCGTCACAGGCAAGAAATGAATACTCCGGAAACGATGATATTGCCGGAAACGGAAATATGGATCGTATCGGAAATATAAATTTTATCCAAGTCGTAGATGTTGCCGGAAACGGAAACATGGTACGTATCGGAAAATATTATAGGAAATGGAAATATTGCCGGAATCGGAAATATTGCCGGAAACGGAAATATTGTCAGAATCGGAAATATTATCGGAATCGGAAAATAATTCCGGAAACGGAAATATTAAATATTTGTTCGAAACGGAAATTAATTCCGGAATCGGAAATATTAAATGTTGTTCGTAACGGAAATGAATTCCGGAATCGGGAATTTAATCGGAAGCGTATCGTACGAATTAGCATCGGACGAGGCCCGCTAGACGAAGGCCCAGCACAAAGCCAGGCCATCGCCCAGCGAGCCGCACGCAGCAACGCACGCCTCGACCAGGCCCAGCGCAAGGCCAGGCCCAGCCAAGGGCGCGCGCGCACGCAGCACCGCACATGGGTTGTGCGCTTGTCGTGGGCCGCAAGGCCTGCGCGGGTGCACGGCTTGTACGATGCGTGTGCGGGAAATCCTAATCCTACTAGGATTCGTGCGAAGATTAAAATCCTAATCCTATTAGATTTGCTTTGTTATTTAGAGTCCTAATAAAGTTCTAATTAACAAATCCACATCCTAGTAGGATTACAATTCCTTTTCCATACCTCTATAAATAAGGGCCTAGGGTCATTATTTGTATACACGATTCAAGTATTCAAAGTGATTTTTGAGAGCAAAAATTAAGTCATATAATTGCCTACAATAGCCGAAAATTCTAAGTACCTTAATGGCGATTCTAGTTGGTCAAGCTTAAGGCGGATCCGGACGTGTTGTGGACTATCTACGGAGGGACGACATTTGGAGTCCTAAAGACTTGTTCTTGTTCGGTTCGGGCGCAGATAGGGAAGGCACGCAACAAAGTGTATGCATCTAAACTATGCTAAATGATTATGTGTAAATAATATGCTTTCCTGGCTTTATGGTTTTTCCGCATGATTTATGAATTGTCATATGTATCATAACCTAACACATAGTAGTCAAATTCCACCACGGTACCACCCACTTAATAGAACAGATACCATGAGTAAAAAAGGAAGCCCACTCGGCCTCGTCCTGGCCTCGGTGCAAATACTTTCGATTACCCAAGGCTATAGGGCGATAATGTTTAGGATCGGCAGGAGTTTCTAAAAGTCTAAGTCGTTCCATGAGCCAAATATACAGAAAGAAGGGGTACAATCAGATCAAAAAATAATAAATAAACAAACGAAACCTGGGGCGCAGTTTCAACGCCCAGGACCAGGCGCCAAAAATTCTAACGCCCAGCCCTGGGCGCTGAAAATCAGCTCCAGGCAGGACGAACGAAAAAAATATAAAAAATATGTGTGCGCAAAAGAAAGATCGATTACCTGCAGCAATAGGGGGCTTCCCTTAAAATATTCAGATTTGGCATTCTTCTTCAGCTCACCCGCACTCAACAAAGTCTCGGCAACAACCAACGGCATAATAGAATAGCAACTTTCCATCTGGCTAATCAAGGGGATCAACCTTATGTCACCGAACTCGCCATTGTTATTCGACAGCAAATAATGATTCAACAAACAAAATACAAGGGCTCGAATGTTCAATTTCTGTTCGGTCATATTTTTACTAGGTCTAAAGTGATGTTTTACAAGCTTTGCCAAATTAACCTCATCACCCACAACAATCTCAGCAAGCATGTTAGTATCTAGTCCTAGGAAAGCCCCTATGGTTGTTTTACCCTCTTCAAATGGTGCCAGGGGTGGCAGGAGTAGCATTAGTAGGATAACCAAGGATCGCAACAAATTCATCTGGCAAAGGACATATTTCATTGCCCCGAAAGACAAAAACATGGTGATCAGAATCCCAAAAGCTCAGGGATGCACACAGAAAGTTATAATCAATATTAATTTGTTGTAAGCCTAAAAGTGCCTCTAAGTAGTATCCTTTCAACAAAGCCTTTTCTGTAGGAGTAAGGGCTCTTAGCCAACGCCTGACAGCTCGTTGGAGGGAGAAGGGAGGAATCGACATGACAAAAGCAAGGAAGAATTAAAGCTAAGTAATTACGAGAGAAAGGAAGATTGAGAGTGATAGAAAAGAAGGCCGTATCTAACCCCTATATATACCTGAAGACATCAAGTGACATCCTGATCCCATTCGCAAACGCGTCAAGAAATCCGAAAACCAAAAATTGCCAGGATAAAACTTTCAGCGCCCACGGCTGGGCGCCGAAATGATTAACGCCTAGCCTTGGGCGCCGAAAATGCAGCCCAAGGCCCGGATCTCGCAAAACGCGGAACAGGAAAGGACTTAAAACCGTGTTGGTAGACACGAGGCCCTATTGAAATCAAGATCAAGCCCAAAAGCACCATTAGCACCCAAATAGTGAAAATGAATAAAACTTGTCGAAACTTAGACTCGTCTCAAGGAATATATATGTGTACATTTTTCAAAACAAATATAAGCAAAATAAATATCAAGGTCATTCTTCGAAACACCAAAAAATATTATTAAGTCGTTGGTTTCTCAAATAAAAAAATGTTTGTTTGTCAAAGGATTAATCCGGGCCAAGCTAAACCTGATATTATTGAAAAATAAACTGTCGCCCGGAAAACGAAGTCGCACTCCACGACTTCGTCAAAATAGCATACCACTATAAAGGTCGCTCGCACATACGAGCACGAACCGAAACATGGTTAAAAGACGTTATAAAATACGTACCTTTCTTGACAAGAAATGACCGTCAAGCCCGAACGCTTGGGGGCTCGAAAGAAAATATATACTCCAATGAAGAGTGTGCGAAGTTAAAATCATATCCCTGGACTACGCTATACACAGTCCCGTGTTTGGATAATCTCAAAGAGAAGAACGGATTTCGACCTCAGAATAAAGGTCGCCGTTGATACTTGTACATGGTCCTCTGGTCAAAAACCAAGAGGTGGCAAAATTGAGCCGTAAAGACTAGCTCAAAACCATGAAAGAAGATGACCACAAGACAATGGTCCGTCTAAACACGTTGTCAACCCACATTCAGGTTGCAACTAAATCCGAGCATCCCTCGAAAGAATTCTCTCCTACAAGAATGAATAAAAGGAAATTCTCAAAAAATCACGATGAACAAAAGAAATAGGAACTTGCCCATCTTCAGCGGGCAAGATCGCGTCACGAACCACGCGAGTTCCCAATTGAAAAAACGAATTCAGGGACGTCCACCCTCAGTGGACAGGGCTCGCCCACCTTCAGCGGGCGGGGTCTGCGTCACTAGCCGCGCAGGTCCTCAGTGTTCAAAAAATCTTCAAAACAAAAAAAAACAGGCTCGCCATCTTCAGCCGGCGGGGTCTACGTCACAAACCGCGTAGGTCCTTATTTTCAAAACAACACAAACAAATTTCAAAATAGATTCGTCCACTCCTATCGGACGGGGTGTCCACCCTTAGCGGACAGGCTCGCCATCTTCAGCCGGCAGGGTCTACGTCACAAACCGCGTAGGTCCTTATTTTAAAAAAAAACAAACAGATTTCGAAACAGATTCGTCCACTTCTATCGGACGGGGCGTCCACCCTCAGCGGACAGGCTCGCCATCTTTAGCCGGCGGGGTCTGCGCCACTAACCGCGCAGGTCCTTAGTCGCCGTAGCGATAACTTTTTTCGGTTTTCCCTTTTTCCAAAAATAAAGGATCGGTTTTCCCTTTTTCCAAAAATTAAAGGATTGGTTTTCCGTTTTTCCAAAAAAGAACGATGTGCTGGATTTTCCTTCGTTTTATGTCCCATAAAAACAAGGGGGTTTTCTCGTTTAGCTAACCCTGAAAATGAGAATCTTTAAAAACATTTTTACCTCGTGATTGGGCTTGGCCAGGCCCAATTACACTTTATAGCTTTGATTTCGAAAACATCTGTAGCTACTTCCAATGAAAAAGTGAGGGAGTTTCTACACATCTTTAGATACTTCCAATGAGAAAGTGAGGGAGTTTCTATACTATCCGTTGACAAATCCCAATGACACGTGAGGGATATGTCGACACTTCAAGTGATGACCCTTAAGTCAAATGTTATCACTAGGGGGCTCGTGAGACCCTCGCAAAATAAGTCACATACACTATGGCTTGTGTGACGCACTCCGTCCAGTACTTTGATCATTGTCTCATCCCGAGACTCAGTCAAAGTGGGGGCTAACTGTAGACACCTACTTTTGTCCCCATTCCCGAAAGGGAAGGTTTGATGATGAGAACATAATTCTCCACTTGGCAACGCATCTCCTATAAAATAACGAATCTCGATCACCCCTTTTCATTTTACCTGAACCTGCTATTTATAGAAACCTGCTAAAAATAGTAACTGCCGTAACGGGTAGTTGCTAAAAGTGGCAAGACATAAAAGATAGAAACCTGTCAGAATTAGGTGTTGCACTCCGACATAGATCCTAAAAGAGATAGAATTTGCAAGAGGAATCCTATTCCTAGTATAATTTGAAAATAAGAATTACGTATTAATTAAAATCCTAACGAGCCTAGAGTTCGTAACGGGCCCAGACGCATTCCGTCATAAAGTTAATACGCGCTAAAAGACTCGGATAAGTCTCAAAGACTCCGTATTCCACGAGTCCAAATCTGACAAGGAAATTCGGCCCAGGCCCTATTTTCAACGCCTGGCTCTGGGCGCCGAAATCTTCGGCGCCCAGCCCTGGGCGCTGAAATTACCTGGGTACGTATTCTCTCCTAATTCTTCTTGGATTAGATCTCTAAAATTCTATCTTTCCACGAACTCTTCCCTATAAATACAGCCCCAAATTCGACGTGAACACAACACACAATTCATATTCTGAGTATTGACTCCCACCCCTAAGTCTAAGCCTCACGCTACGAAATTGATCCCGCGTTCTGTCGCAATCGATCCAAAAATCGAACAGAACGTATCCTGTCCCTTGTAGCTAAAGAATTTAGCCCGGAAACTTGAGATTCGTTAAATAAAAGGAGAAATAGCAAAGCCAAAGTGGTTAGTTTTCTGAGAACCGTGGCGCACCTCTTAAGGGTGCGTCGTAATGTGTCCCTTCGCATGATTTAATCGCTTTCCTCGCCCTTTTATAAAATTGTTAAACTATTAAATCTGATTGTTCTGTCACGCCTAACAAAGATAATATCTCGGGAAATTGAACTATCATGCTAGGTCCCTTAAATCAATCTAAACAAGATAATCACGATCGATCTAGTATTATGTGTTGCATATTATTAAAATCAATTCAGATTAGTTTAATAGTTAACGCATGTCCCTTCAATTATTTATGTTGAGCTAGTAAGGATATCCTGCCTCTGGAGTTATCGAAGAGCGAGTACTCCTCTCGGTAGTTACAGTCCCCCGAACCCTCAATCTCTACCTTGCGGGTGTACGTTGAGAGATCCCCACACCAGGGATCACAAGGGAACCTACGACCGTCGTGGTCAAACATAATTGCACTCCCTTTATGTCACGATAACCGGGTTTTGTCAGTTTTTCTCATTGTCGTTAAAAACTGAATGGCGACTCCTATATTACTAGTCAATTGGGTGTAAACTCACAGGAAATCCAATTACACTTGATTTGACAAAAAGAAATGTCACGCCCACGAGGGACGAGGTCACGCATTAGCCTCGTGCTTTTTCGACCCCCTCACAATTGGGGCACGCCTTTTATCCTTTTTATTGTTGAAGGAACGAGCATCTTTTCTCCACTCATGGTTAAGCGGAAGCCAACATCGATGATCTAAATATCCACCCTTATTCAACAAAGATGTGTATTTTGTCTCCTTATGGCAGCAAGGGCATCCAAAACGACCTTTAGTGGTCCATCCAGACAAATCTCCATAAACGGGAAAGTCGTTGATAGTCCACAAAACCGCCGCATGCATTTTGAAATTCTCCTTAGAAAAAGCATCATATGTTTCAACCCCTACCTCCCAAAGCTCTTTGAGTTCTTCAATTAGAGGTTGCAGGTATACATCAATGTTTCTTCCAGGACTAGAAGGTCCAGGTATAAGTAAAGATAACATGAATGAATGAGGTTTCATACACATCCACGGAGGAAAATTGTATGGAATAAGAACAACTGGCCAAATACTATGTTGTGAATTATCAAAAGGTTGAAACCCATCACTGGCTAATCCAAGCCTTACATTGCGTGATTCTCCAGCGAATGCAGTGTACTCATCATCAAATGACTTCCAAGCTAATGAGTCACAAGGATGCCTCATTATATTATCTTTAAACTTATCTTCTTTGTGCCATTGCATATCTTCAGCCGTCTTTCTGGACATGTAACACCCCGACAATTCTCTCTTTTCTAAAATAACCTTTTTATATAAAACGTAGAGAATTATCAAGGCATTATCGCCCGTGTGAAAACGTAACGACTTATTCAGAATTTTGCAGCGGAAAACATAAAACTAACTTTAGGTTTATAAATAATCGATTACAGGTTTAATCCCAAAAACCAATCAACGAAAATAAGGATATATAAATAGTACGACAAGTTTAAAGTCCAAATTAACAAACCAAGTCACTTAGCAAAACAAAACTAAATACAAGCTCTCTAATCCCGATCCCCATGATGCATCATCTTCAAACCTGTAGATGGGCAATGCTTATTGATCCTTAGAGACTGCTCACCAAAAATGGGTCATCACAGGATCAATAAGTCATAGCCATGATCAACACACACAAACAAAGCACGTAATCAGCAAAGCTGAGTACTACATACTAAAAACAATAATAATCCTAACATGATGCTATTGAACGAACAAACCTAACATGGTACTAATAAAACACGAGTAAGGGCAGACAAAACATGTTAATTTGACGACCACACTTTACAAGACAAGGCTAGACTGGACTAGACTTTTATAACAATAACATTATTTTAATTGAAATAATCAATGGACCGAGTTGCTACTAGAAACTTCTTCTTCTTCACTAAGGAAGACGAGGTACGGGCGCGACTCCGTAAACCCCAATGACCTGCGATATCGAGGGACTTTTAAATAAAAATAGAACCGGTGATCAATCCGGCCCCAGAAAAAGTCATAGGCTACCCATGACCCCAACTCCTGATTGTCCGTCACTTTAGACGTGCACAGTCTAAAGCTATTGCTACTCATTTTCACTTTACACGACTTAACTTTTAATACTTGGTTATGACTCATCAAACATAAATATTATATTCAACAAGTAAACACAACTTCTTTTATCCTTGAATTAAACAAGTGATCACAACGTTCAACCAAGAGCCAATTCCAACTATTTTAATCCTTCCTTTATCCATATTTAAAAACCTTTATTAGGTATAAGGTTCAACTACCAAACAAGGTCCTCGGCCCTTATAAAGTAGTGAAAATCTAAAGAGGAACAACGATCAATAAAGATCTAAACCAATATTAAATACTATAAAGTTCCTCAAAACCAACATGCTTGCATCAATATTCCATGCTAACATGATTCAATTCTTATAAATAAAGTTCTATGCTCAGCGCATTAATTCAACGACATTGAACATGAAATTCCAACATAAACAAGTTCATAAATATATTCATCATATTCTCAATACAACACACATCCAAGCACACAGGTATGTACGTACCTTGTGTAAACAAACTGATAGGCCACTTTAACGAATTCAAAAGTCGCCTACAAAGAATTCTCCGCCTAAAAACAACCAATAAAATTCCCCAATCAATATCCAACCATTTACAGCAATACTGAAGTACTCTAAATACACCCTAAACATATTTTGAACCATCCCAAATATCGAAACTTAACTAAATAACCTCCAAGCATAATAACTATTAAACTAATGATCCCAAAACGTTCTAAATTCCAATAAAACATCCCCTTTAAAATTTCCAGCAATATAAAATAATTTCAAACGTCCACAAAACGTAATCAACATTCTTAAAATCATAAAAATAATATCTTTAATAATATATAATCATTCTATTATGATTTTAGAATATTAAATCCTTAAAAATCCATGCTTTAATAATTAAATTCCTTATTTCAATTCAATTACATAATCTGAAAATTAAATTTATTATTTAAACATAGTATATAATCTGAAAATATAATATAATTATAATAACTTATAATTTATATTCAAGGAGCATGAATTAAATTAATAAAACTTCATTAAAACCCTAACTTAAACGCAATTAACAAATCTGAAAATGATTACATTAATTTCAACAACATATAATCTGAAATTTCATAACTTAATCATAAAAATCATAAATTTAATTCAAGAAACATAAATTAAATTAATAAACATAATTCAAATAATTAGTTACTTAGGATTTAAGAAATAACCAAAAGGAGAGGAGAAGAGACAGCGGCCGGCGGTCAGAGCGTGGCAGCGACGGCACTGGGCGGCGGCACTGGTGCTGCGCACGGTGGTTGCTGGTGGTTGGCGGGGTGGCGCTGCACTTGGTTGCTGCGTGTTCGAGCTAAGCACAGAAGAGAGTGCGTGCGTGCGTGGAGGAGGAAGGAGGGACGAAGATTGCTGCTGTGCGTGGAGGAGATGGACGGCGGCGCGACAGCAGCAGGGCGTCGCGGTGGATGCGCAACTGGTGGCTGCGTGTACTGTTGGTGGTTGAGAGGGGCACGAACAGGGAGGAAGGAGTGCTGGTGTTTGCAAGGAGAAGGGTTTTGTGATGTCTTGCACGTGAAAGAATAGGGGTTGATTTTCACGTGAATCAGTTTTGGGTGGGGGTTTGGGTTCTATTTTTTTTTGGGTTTTAATGGTTTGGGCTTTACCCAATTGGGCTTGGAGTAGGATTTGGGTTGTTGAATAAAAAATGGTTAGGATTGCTTCCTAATTTCAATGGAACGGAATTTCGTAATTCGAATTCGTTTTAACTTAAAATTCTAAAATCATTTTCAATTTCGTAAATCGTTGAAAATATTAAAATGTAATAAATAAATATACGTTAATTGTATATTTATTACTCAAAATTCATAAATTCTATTTAAATATAAATAATATACGTTAAAATATATTAATAAAATTTATAAATTTACGGGAGATTACAATCTACCCCTCTTAAAAGAAGTTTCGTCCCGAAACTTGACACGAAATTTCCCACATTTTCCCCAAAAGCTTTTAACTTATTCTCACTAGAGAAGTACTTGTGCCACCTATGTGCACTCTTTTGCCAACTCAAAGCTGTTTGTGTTACTAATGAACACCTTTTCTCATGCGGAGAGTCTATTTGCTTTGCCTAAACTTGTAAAATATGCTAAAATAAGCATAAAAAATGCATAAAAGTGCCATAAAATAGGTAAAAAGCGCGAATTTCTATCGCATTCTACCCCCCTTAAAGAAAACGAGTTACGCCCTCGTAACTCACCTCAGGGAATAGCTAACCAAAATTCTCTTTCGACGAATTCCATCCTCAAAATTCATATTTCACTAAAACTACTAAATTTAGACTTTTCACAACAGATGACGAAACAAAAGAACAAGTCACCACGAATTAAATAATGCTTAACTTGCGCGGAGTTAACAGAAAAGTACCAGAATCTATATCGGCAGATCGTTCATCCTCATTCTGATTCATCATGTACAACTTTCCTGGAGCCTTATTCGGGTTGTTGTTATCGTTTGCAGGCTTATTATAGTTCTCTTGATTGTTTTGTGCCCCTCCAGGCTTTGAATTTTGACCTCCAGACTGGTTAAACCTCACTTGGTTTCCACCTCCATTACTATTTTGTTCCTTTCTGTGCTTAGTGAAGCACTCATACTCCCTATGCCCCCTTTTCTGACAATAGTTGCAGGTCACTAATTCTCCTTTGCAGTTCTTACTAGGGTGATTGTTACTGCACATCTTGCAATGATGCACTCTCTCAAATGGGTTCGAGTTGTTGTGGTGCCCCTGATTGTTTCCTCCTTGGAAATTTCCATTTCCATTCCCATTTCCGTTTCTATTCCTTTTAAAGTTTTCTTGGTTACCCCCAGTATTAAAATCTTTTCTCTTTTCCCCAATTACCAAAGTTTTCTTGTCCTTTCTAGACTGCAGACCATAAATATGAGCAGCTCTCCCATACACTATGTCTAAGGATGTAAAAGTTTCTCCACCTAATCCCAATTGAATTTCATCAGTCAGCCCTTGCTCGAACCTTTGAGCTTTCAGCTCCTCCGTAGCTACAACCTCAGGTGCAAACCTCGATAAAGCTATAGACTTGCTATAGTATTCAGCAATAGTCATATTCCCCATCCTAAGGTTGATAAACTCCTGCGCTTTCTGCTTTCTCATAAAAGGAGGATAAAACTTCCCCCTCAAGGCAACTATGAATGAATCCCAATTGAATCCCTCAACAGCACTTAGTCTATTTCCATTTTCCTTCCACCAAAGGTCGGCCTCATCTTTCAGGTAAAGGACAGCTTGACTTACTCTCATACCCCCAGGGCAACTCACAGCCTCAAATAGTTTCTCAAATTCCCTAATCCAGTTTTCCAGGAAGGTAGGATCTGCCTGCCCCTTGAAATACGGTGGCTTAACCTTAGAAAGTCTTTCAAACATTTACCCTGCAGAATTAGGGCGCTCAGTTCTCTCCTGGGTTAGCTTTTCCGCCAAGAGGCGAATCGCAGCAGCTAGATCGTTGTTGTTGGCCATTCTAGAACGCGACCTGCAATTAGTATATTCTACTTTAGGTTTGAAACATCACTTATACGTTATCCCATACAATTTAATACTTGAATTGACCATAAAAATCGCCTCAACCAACAATGTTCACATTAATACACATCATTTACGAAGGCACGACAATCGTTTACGAAGGTGCAACGATCGTCTACAAGATGCAATAATCATTGGAAAATAATCATCCTCAATAATTCACGAAAGACATTTACACACTACACATAAGGCATAACATTTTGAATCATATTGGTCATGAGGGTCTAGATTGGCCCTCACTTCCTTTATGTACTCAAATCATTTAATATTTTTGTGGCAATTGAATTGATCCACAATTCACACTGAGTATGCAACCAATAGGAAGATTAATCCACGACGTACTACCTAGAGGTTGGGGTATTATGAAATCCTCAAAATAGAATAAAGAACAATTCCTTGAAAACTTTAACTTTTATTGCTAACTCCATAGAGGTTTATTACATCCTTGAAAATAATAAAGAATATTTCAAAGTTCAATAAACTTAAACCTTAAACAGTTGTAGCTTTGCTACTTATTCTTTAAAACATAAAAGAGCTAATTAACTATTTATGACTTCAAATATTTGTGGCCTTTTGCCTATCCATTGCTCCTGAAACTTGAGGAGTGAAATTTAGATCTCAAAATCATCGAACTCTTCTTCAGGGTCTTCATCGGGGTCTTCCTCAGGGTTTGCATCTTCACCCATGTCTTCATCTTGATTAGGCTCACTTGCCATCTCCTGTTCACTTTCGAGCTCTGCATCCGAATCACTAGAGATCTCAATGGTTGGCTCATGAGCCGCTGGGTTAGGATTCTCTGCCTCAACACCTACATTCTCATTCTCTACAGCTACATCATTTTCCTCTAGGTCATTATTTACACTAATTCCCATAGGTTCTTCTGTAACTGAATCCCCAACATGACTCCCTACGATTTTACCGTCTCTAAACCCATTTTCTGCCACTTCAATAATGGTGGTCAGAATTTCTGAATCATATTTCCATCTACCATCCCGAGTTCCATACTTAGCCAAGTTTGGAGTTCCATTATCAGAATGCATGTCTTTAAACTTTTCTTTGAGTTCTAGGTATGGAAATTTGTTAGGTAAGCAATTAATGATAGTGGCTGCTATGATATCCTTTCTCATTAGGATAGGTTGCCCTTGAACTTTAGCATAATATTCACATCCAAACACAATTTTCTTCACGTAAATATCAGGGGTTTCTATATCAAGTTTCTCGAAGGATCCTATGTTGGTATACTTGGAAAGAAACATTTTATTCCTGAAATAAACAATTCCATGCCTCACTAACGATTTTCCAACCAAATCATAAATAAAGTTCAATAATGCAATAAGTTTGGTGGAAGCAAACAATTCTTTATGCACATTTAAATGTAACATTAAACAATTAGCACACGCACGTACATAACAATCAATTTCTTGTGCTAGCATTGACTAGCTACTAATGCACATATAATTCTATCTTATATGCCCTTCTTATACTACCCATCTCTCATAAACGAAAGCATTAGAATCATTTATATAACGAAATACGAGAACGAAAATATAATAAAATTATAACATAGAATAATAACATAAATAGAATATAAAATAAATAAAGTGAAATAAGTTAAGAAAATGCGTAGCGAATAAATTCGAGAATAAAGTTATTAATTCGAAAAGATTTATATTTCCTAATTAACGAATTCTAACTCTTGAAACAACTTTAAAAAAAATTTGGACTCCTTTTTTTAAAAAAAAAATGTATTCATATTATTTTTATGTATTTGTTTGAATAATAAATAATAAGAAAAATAAAAATGTCGAAAGTATCACTTTAACTTGGAAAAATAATTTGATTTCGAACGTAAATAAGGAATATCGTATACTTTCAAACAAGATAAAAGGAAATCGGCCCCCCAAAAAAAAAGTACCAATTTTTGAACACTATAATACGTAGAATCTCGATTTTTAAGAAATTTATTTTAAATAACTAGATAGTTAGGCGCCTAAAAATTTATTAAAGTAAAACCTTAGCTTCTAGATACCACTTTGTAACACCCCGACAATTCTCTCTTTTCTAAAATAAACTTTTTATATAAAACGTAGAGAATTATCAAGGCATTATCGCCCGTGTGAAAACGTAACGGCTTATTCAGAATTTTGCAGCGGAAAACATAAAACTAACTTTAGGTTTATAAATAATCGATTACAGGTTTAATCCCAAAAACCAATCAACGAAAATAAGGATATATAAATAGTACGACAAGTTTAAAGTCCAAATTAACAAACCAAGTCACTTAGCAAAACAAAACTAAATACAAGCTCTCTAATCCCGATCTCCATGATGCATCATCTTCAAACCTGTAGATGGGCAATGCTTATTGATCCTTAGAGACTGCTCACCAAAAATGGGTCATCACAGGATCAATAAGGCATAGCCATGATCAACACACACAAACAAAGCACGTAATCAGCAAAGCTGAGTACTACATACTAAAACAATAATAATCCTAACATGATGCTATTGAACGAACAAACCTAACATGGTACTAAAAAAACACGAGTAAGGGCAGACAAAACATGTTAATTTGACGACCACACTTTACAAGACTAGGCTAGACTGGACTAGACTTTTATAACAATAACATTATTTTAATTGAAATAGTCAATGGACCGAGTTGCTACTAGAAACTTCTTCTTCTTCACTAAGGAAGACGAGGTACGGGCGCGACTCCGTAAACCCCAATGACCTGCGATATCGAGGGACTTTTAAATAAAAATAGAACCGGTGATCAATCCGGCCCCAGAAAAAGTCATAGGCTACCCATGACCCCAACTCCTGATTGTCCGTCACTTTAGACGTGCACAGTCTAAAGCTATTGCTACTCATTTTCACTTTACATGACTTAACTTTTAATACTTGGTTATGACTCATCAAACATAAATATTATATTCAACAAGTAACACAACTTCTTTTATCCTTGAATTAAACAAGTGATCACAACGTTCAACCAAGAGCCAATTCCAACTATTTTAATCCTTCCTTTATCCATATTTAAAAACCTTTATTAGGTATAAGGTTCAACTACCAAACAAGGTCCTCGGCCCTTATAAAGTAGTGAAAATCTAAAGAGGAACAACGATCAATAAAGATCTAAACCAATATTAAATACTATAAAGTTCCTCAAAACCAACATGCTTGCATCAATATTCCATGCTAACATGATTCAATTCTTATAAATAAAGTTCTATGCTCAGCGCATTAATTCAACGTCATTGAACATGAAATTCCAACATAAACAAGTTCATAAATATATTCATCATATTCTCAATACAACACACATCCAAGCACACAGGTATGTACGTACCTTGTGTAAACAAACTGATAGGCCACTTTAACGAATTCAAAAGTCGCCTACAAAGAATTCTCCGCCTAAAAACAACCAATAAAATTCCCCAATCAATATCCAACCATTTACAGCAATACTGAAGTACTCTAAATACACCCTAAACATATTTTGAACCATCCCAAATATCGAAACTTAACTAAATAACCTCCAAGCATAATAACTATTAAACTAATGATCCCAAAACGTTCTAAATTCCAATAAAACATCCCCTTTAAAATTTCCAGCAATATAAAATAATTTCAAACGTCCACAAAACGTAATCAACATTCTTAAAATCATAAAAATAATAGCTTTAATAATATATAATCATTCTATTATGATTTTAGAATATTAAATCCTTAAAAATCCATGCTTTAATAATTAAATTCCTTATTTCAATTCAATTACATAATCTGAAAATTAAATTTATTATTTAAACATAGTATATAATCTGAAAATATAATATAATTATAATAACTTATAATTTATATTCAAGGAGCATGAATTAAATTAATAAAACTTCATTAAAACCCTAACTTAAACGCAATTAACAAATCTGAAAATGATTACATTAATTTCAACAACATATAATCTGAAATTTCATAACTTAATCATAAAAATCATAAATTTAATTCAAGAAACATAAATTAAATTAATAAACATAATTAAAATAATTAGTTACTTAGGATTTAAGAAATAACCAAAAGGAGAGGAGAAGAGACAGCGGCCGGCGGTCAGAGCGTGGCAGCGACGGCACTGGGCGGCGGCACTGGTGCTGCGTACGGTGGTTGCTGGTGGTTGGCGGGGTGGCGCTGCACTTGGTTGCTGCGTGTTCGAGCAAGAAGCACAGAAGAGAGTGCGTGCGTGCGTGGAGGAGGAAGGAGGGACGAAGATTGCTGCTGTGCGTGGAGGAGATGGACGGCGGCGCGACAGCAGCAGGGCGTCGCGGTGGATGCGCAACTGGTGGCTGCGTGTACTGTTGGTGGTTGAGAGGGGCACGAACAGGGAGGAAGGAGTGCTGGTGTTTGCAAGGAGAAGGGTTTTGTGAGGTCTTGCACGTGAAAGAATAGGGGTTGATTATCACGTGAATCAGTTTTGGGTGGGGGTTTGGGTTCTTTTTTTTGGGTTTTAATGGTTTGGGCTTTACCCAATTGGGCTAGGAGTAGGATTTGGGTTGTTGAATCAAAAATGGTTAGGATTGCTTCCTAATTTCAATGGAACAGAATTTCGTAATTCGAATTCGTTTTAACTTAAAATTCTAAAATCATTTTCAATTTAGTAAATCATTTTCAGTCCACTTACCGAGGACCTTGAAATGAAGTTGTTGTACTATATATGACAATTTAGACATTGTTTCTCCATTCACTGTCAATGGCTCTTGATACTCTTTTAAGAGCCTGTAAAACTTTAGTGCATCTGCATTAGGTTCATGAGGCGTCTGATTGTTGTTGATTGTTTGCTCATCCCCACCTATATCCATACCCGCCAAGCCACAAGCATCTTGTAACATGGCAAATCCGCTATCATCATTATCAAAGTCAGGGTCATGTTCCTCGTCACTTATATGATCTGATGTTTCTCCGTGAAATTCCCATCAAGTGTACTTGTCATACATTCCACGCTTAAGCAAGTCAAATCTCACATGAGATTTTCTTTTAAAAAATATATTACGACAACAATTGCAAGGACACCTTATAGTGGCAGTTTCTCTTTCCTCTTCTCTGACATTAGAGAGATATTTATATATTCAGGTTCTTTACTTTGAGCCATGCCTTATTCAAAACCATCTCCTAGTTTAAATAACAAACCAAAATTATCAAGAAACCTAAGTCAAAAAATATTATAAAGAATGAAAAGTGACAACAATTACGAATAGGAATATCAACAAATGCATAACCTGACAAGCCCAAAGCCAGAAAATGAAAAGGGAAAACATAAGAAGCTTTATAATAGAAGAACCCGTTTTATTATCTTCACCGCACATGTATTATGTATTATGTATTATATTAGGGTAGGTCATACTAAAAGTTTTTAAAAATTAATAATTGCTGACATAGACATAGGGTATATTAGAAACCATTGTTAGAATTGGAATGACAACGATACCTATCTCTTGAAGAGTTGAAGAGTGAAGACTCCTCCGGCAATTCTTTATTCTTCTACTGTAATTTTTCTCTATGGTCAATTCAATGATGGTCAATTCAATGTCTGAGTACACAAAGATCATATTTACGTCAAATCTATGAGTATGACATAAAGAAAGTTTCAACAAGACAAAGCTTGCAAACAATGCTAACAACAATCCAATGGCTATTAGCCTAAACGTTGTAGATTGAATTGCAAAACATATATTTATACTGCACACATTACAAATTAGAAACCAACACAATTGTAGTCAGGGATTCTAAGCAAATTGATCTGGTTAATGATACGACATCTCTGATTAAACATTAATTATACACCAACCATCCATTGTAAAAACAACATTAATTGTGGAAATAGAAATGAGAGGGAAGTTTAAGTCTACAATAATTTCAAGTAAATGATACAAAATTATTTAAGATATTAGAAAAAAGCCAAATTCAATTCCAATACAAAGATATTTAAGATATTAGCTGCACACACCTAAAACATCCCACTCTTTGCATATACAGGCTGCACACACCTAAAACATCCCACTCTTTGCATAAATAGGCTGCACACACCAGGGAGCAAAGCCTACACCCTATAGCAGAAACAAGCAGCAGTTGTGCAGTTGCACCAGCACAAAAACCTGCAGAAAGATGAGCAGCAGCGGCCAAACAACACAGAAAACACGCAGCCAAAACTGCAACCAACAAACACCTAAACAGCAGCCAAAAAGCAGGAATCACTACTACAAAAATTGGAATATGAAACGTCAAATAGAGTACGGTTAAGTGCATTAAGCGTTTTCTAGTATTATTAAGGACGGTTGGGTCCTCCAACCGTTATGTAAGTTAGATAATAGAAAACACCTATCTAAGATAAGCGTTTCTATGCTTTTACTGTTTTACCACTAAAAAAATTATTAAGTTAATAATAAGTTTAATAGGAATACAAGACGATTAACATTCAAGCCGTTAAGTAAATTTTACCCAAAAATAATCTCAAAAAGTAAAATATTCTTTGTTTGAAAATATAAAACATGTTGATCTGAATTTCCAGTCACAACTACCACATTTGTTATGCATTTTGTTTTTTAATTTAACTTTAACCTTTTTAAATTAAATAATATATACCCTCAATCGAAAAATCCCTAACCCTTAAAATCCAGATTCCAGTTCCATAATTTTTAACAGGAGAACACCCAATTTGATATGAGTATCAACCTTTTCTCCTTTCTATTTCAACAGTACTCTTTGCCCTTTTTTTTAGTAGTGAATAAGCAGACGAAGCACCAACAGAAAGTACAACTAGAAGAAGCATAAACCAGCAGGCACCAGTATCAGACCCTAAGGAACAAAACAAGATTAACTTTTTAATAGAACATTATTAAGTTTGACATGATTAGCTAACCTCCTACTAACTATGGTAAATTCAGGAAAAGTATATACGGAGTGCTACATTAATTAACCTCTATATACTATAATCAAGGTCAAGTGTAATACCTCGTATTTTTATAATATTTATAAGTATATTTTATTATATTTATAAAGCATTTTACGATTTATTAACATTTAAATAATATTTAAATACATTTTATTTAATTTATTTAACTAATTAGAATATTTATTATTTTAATTAATTACGAAACGAATTTAATTCTTGAGTCGGGAAATTAAATGAGTTGCAAATGATTTTTAAAGCTTCGGGTTTTAAATAAAAAGTCCAATTCGTTTTATTAAACGAGCCCAATCAAAAGAGTTTAATTTAAATACTAAGCTAGCCCAAATCATTTATTTCCTAAGCCCAACCCAAATCCCCTAAGCCTAGCCCATCAAGGGATTAGGGAGCCTATAAATAGGACTCCTCCATCATTAAATGATCCCCTAAAATTCATAAACCCTATTTTTGCTTTGCTTGCCCAACACTCCTCTTTCCCTCTCCTCTTTTTGCTCGGCTCGTCCGCACGCACGCAGCCCCGTGCTCGCGCTGCTGTGCTCTCGTGCTGCTCGGCCTCACGCCCAGCGCTGCACTCCCTCGCTCCCTCGCCCTCTCGCTCGTGCCCTCGCGCACAGCGCCCAACACCTCCCTCGCTCTCTCTCGCTCGTGCCCTCGCGCACAGCGCTGCACTCCCTCTCGCTCTCGCCCAACACCCTCGCCTTCACTCGCTCAGCATCCCCCGCGCACAACGCCCAGCCCGCGCGCGGCTGCTGCTGCCTCGTCCCCACGTCGCTGCGCGCACACCCGCACACGAATTGTGCGTGCGGGTGTGTGTGTGTGTTGTTCGTGTTCGTTCTTGTTCAATTTTCGCCCAATCACTTTAAATTCGTGGTTGTTCTATGCTATAGGCCGGATTGGTATAATTCTCTTCTTCCTTACATATTCTATTTAAATTCCGTATTTTAAATTATTAGATTAATATTGTTTTGAGTAATTAAAATGTTGGGAACAGGTTATGAATACCGTGGTTTGAGGATTTGCGTGTTGTGATTCATTAGGTTTGTTTTAATTATTAAAGGATGAATTTTCAGATTTGTTTATTGAATAAAGCATTGATTTTTATGATAATAAACTAGTGTTATTAGGATTTTCAAGTTAGGGTTTTAACCTAGACCTAATGAGTCAATTGATTAGCATAATTAGGTGATGATTTTAATTATGATAGTCAATTATATTTTCAGATTTAAATAAAGGTTTAAAGTGTCGATTTTTATTGATTTAAAGGCGGAAAAAAGTATGTTTTACTAGGGATTGATTTTGCAAATTGAGACGATTTTATTATTGAAAAACGATTGAATTCTAAAGTTTAAAGGAGGTTTTAAATTTTATAAAGTTGCTGGAAATTTAATGAACATGGAAATAATTTAAGTTTCATTATTTTGATGATAGGAGGTGATTTCTAGTTGAGTGCTCGTTATTGCAAAGTGGCCCCTACGCTTAGGTATTCAAGGTACGTACAAGTCTAGGGCGACCACACCTTTTGTCAATGACATTACATGATTGTTGTTGATGTAAATTAAATTATGTGGAATCATGTTTATTTTGGTGAACGAGCATGTGATTGGTGATGTTGGATTTATTGGATTAACTGTTGAACAAGCATGTTGAAATTATTATGAGCATGGATTTCATTGTCAATCATGTCGTTCAATATTTATGCATGTATGGTTTATTTCACATGCAAGGGATGGATTATTTATTTATATGCTATTGTACGGGATGTCTAGCATACCTTGAGCCAATTATTCGTACTTCGTTGTACTACTTATATTACCACGTGTGAAGGGTTAGCTCACGTAAGCCACCGCACATGTAGGGTTCAGTTGGGAATATTATGTATGAAATGAATTAGGATTTGTCGTGCAAGGGCACAACCCTTATGTTAATGTGCATGATGTGGAGTCTCACCTTGGTGAGGAGGAACATGGTAGTAATATCACAAGTGTCTTGCCTTGTTGATCACAAGTCCTAAAGCATTTAAAATAAGATTGTTTTGGTTGTTGTTTATTAATTGTATGTGTGCATGTTGGTGAGTCTTGAGTTCGCCTTTAATAAAGCATTAATAAACGTAAAGTGCAACCAGAACAAGCTTAAAAACTCTTGGAACGTATATACCTTGAGTATGAACAATGGGGGGAGTCTTGCCGGAAAGCTCGTACTCCTACTAATGATACAAGACGTTGTTTAATTTATATTATGTGCAGGAATTCCGTCGGTATGGCCTGATTTTATTATTATATATTTGGTGTATGGTTGGCTCCCATCACCTTTTCCCTTTGTGGATTATTCTTTTGGCCCGTTCGAAACTTATTCTAATTAAATTGTGAGTCAAGAGTCGAGTCAAGTGTCGAGTCTTGTATTCATGATTGGTTGTCAATTATTATATGGCTTTTGCATGTTGATTAGTACTTAGTGAGTGATGCATGTTTTAGTTTCATTTCACTCTATTCTTGTAAGTACTCAGCTTTTGCTGACTACGTGCTTTGTGTGTTTTGGTCATGGCCTTTGCCTTAATGACCCTATGATGATCTATCATTTGCACTTGCATTGATGGGGAGTAGAATAAAATAGCAGGTTGGTAGATCGGAATCATGTGGCTTGGGATGATCGAGAGAGTTACATGTTTTCGTATTTTGAACTATTTAACTTTACTTAATTATGTTTGAAATGTTTGAATTATTTATACTTTGGGTTTTGGGCCATTATGATTCCAAATTGTAGGAGGCCTCAATATTTCATTAATTATGTTTTTAAAAGTTAGTTGACATTTAATTCCGCTGCGTAATTCTGGTAATAGCCTTAACCGTTATCACGGTGGCGGTAATACTTTAGTAATTCCTTTATTTTAAGTTGGAAAATGGTTTTATAAAAGCAAGGAATTATTAGGGTGTTACAAAGTGGTATCAGAGCCAGGTTTCATTCCTTCTTTGTAGTAAACAATACTACAAAGTGGTAATCGGAGACTAATGCGGAACTTTAGGATTTTTAAATATCATTTTCCTAAAGTCAAAACGTATTATTTTGAGTACTCAATATTTTAAAGGTCAAATATCAATTATTTTGGGTCGTTTGAAATGAGTTGAAAAGTTGGATTATTACGTAAAATTAATTAATTTTTCCGAAATTTTTTTTTATGGAATTTATATTTTAATTTTTCGGATTTCCTTTATTTTTTTTAAATTATCCGAAATTTATTTATTTATTTATTTATTTATTTAATTAATTAATAATTCTTATTAATTTTCGATTTTAATTTAATTAATTTCAACTAAGTTAGGAGTTATTTCTTAATTAATTTTGAAAATTAAAATTATTTTCAAGTGAGGAATGGGTAGATTAAGAAGGGCATATTAGTCTAAGAATGCATATTATGTGACAATCTGATTTATTAAGTGCCATGTATATGTTCTAACCATGTTTTATGTTGCTTTATGTGATTAATTGCATCATATTTCATGTTGAGCATATATTTGTGCATTGAAATTGTATGGCTCCACGAACTATTTATTGTATCCTTTTGGGGTTGGAATTTCTATGGAAACGCGTTAGTAAGACTTTTGAGTTGTGAATTTTCAGGAATTAAGGATGCTACCTTCTAAGTTCACCAGTCTAGGATACTTAGAGAAGATGGATAATGAGACTCCTCGCACGTATGTTCAGAAGATCGTGTTTGCTTGTGACTATTTGGCTTCGACCAAGAATATGCCCCACCTTAGGCACAAAGATATGATGGCTAGTATGGTTATACATTGTTTACCCCATAAGAACCCTTACATAGACCTCAAGAACAAGTTCAGTGACATGCATTTTGGTGATGGTACCCCTAATTGGTACAAATATGGGACTAGTGATGGTAGGTGGAAGTATGATTCTGAGGTTCTTGCTACTATCTTAGAGGTTGCGGAAAATAGCTATGAGGATGGGAAGTACTCTGCGGGTCTAGGTATGGGCTATGAAGGAATAGAAAGTGATGGTGAGGATGGCATGATCCATGATGAGCAAGCTAGTGAGGTTGAGGAGGATAGTGATGATGATGTGGTAGAGATTGAAAATCCTAACCCTATAGTTCCTGAACCCACCATTGAGATATCCAGTGGATCTGAAGATGAGTTTGAAGAGAATAATGTGGTTGATGGTGAGCCACGGCAAAATGATGAGGCTATGGATGAAGACTCGGATCCGGAAGAAGACTTGGATGATCCTAATGATCAAGACTTTACTCCAGAGAAATACAAGGAAAGAAATGATCGTCGTGATGACGTTAGTCTCTAGAGAAATGTAATCCTTAGTTTTATTTTTCGTTGATTAATAAAGTGGCAAAGCTACCATTTATGGTTTTAGTTTTATCATAGTTGGAGAATAAATGCTATGGCATTAGTGGATGTAAGACTTATTCATTGGAGTTTTAATAAAAGAATAGAATTTCCTTTTTCGTTATCCTTTAAGTTCAATTCTCAATCCTAAGTCTTGTGGGTATCGCAAAGGGATTACTTGTTATTTCTTCAATGAAATTTTATGTGCAAGGTGGTTTAGTAGCAATCATCTAAATTTACTTGCATCGAATAGTGGGGTGAGAAGGCCCAAGAATGGCGCCAACTCTTCCCCTAGGTTGCGCCTAAATGTGTTCTTGTTGTGAGTAGGTTCGTTGTTGAACTAGTGCCTTAGTAATGTCATGTCCAACCAATATTAAAGTTAGCCTTTTTATTTATTCAGGAGAAGGGATATGGCTAACCAAGAGATTTCTGAAGTGGTTAGACAACTAGTTGAGGTAGTTCGAGACCTAGCTCAAACTAGAGCCAACTCAGTGCATGATCCGGCTGGGGAAATGTTTAAGAAAATAGCTCAAAGCAAGCCTCCACTCTATAGCGGAGAGATTGAACCCAGTGTGCTTGAGAACTGGTTGAGAGAGTTTGATAAGCTCATTGTAGCTGTGAATTGCCCCGAAAACCTTAGGGTGAATAGTGTCGTGTACTACCTAAGAGGTGAAGCTGATTTATGGTGGCAACGATGTGAAAATACCCTTAGAGCCACACCTAACTTTGGATGGGAAGCATTCAAAACTGCACTAAGGAACAAGTTTTACCCACATTATCTGAAGAAGCAAAAGGCGCAGGAGTTCATTGAACTCAAAATGGGAGGTCTGTCTGTGACGGAATACTATTCTAAGTTTATAGAGCTGTCTAGGTTTGCACCTGAAGTGGTGGCAACGGAAGAGCTCAGGGCTCAAAGATTTGAGAATGGTTTGACCATGGACTTACAGCTGTTGTTGTCTGGAGAGACCTTTACCTCATTAGACACCCTGTACGGAAAAGCTGCTCACCTGTATGGGCTACAGCTAAGGAAGAATGGTAGTGCTGAAAAGAGAAAGGATGGTGGAAGCTCGAATCAAGGGAATAACCATCGGAATCAGGGGAATTTTATGAAGCACAAAGGAAATGGGAATTTCCAGTTTAGGGCTAACAATGGTGGTAATCGCAACAACCAAGGTGGTGGAAATCAGTCTGGAAGGAATGGAGTACGGACCTACGACTGTAGGCGCTGTAACATGAATCACCCTGGAAAGGATTGTGATGGAAATTTGGTGACTTGTAGATTCTGTCAGAAGTTAGGCCATGGGGAGTATGAATGCTATTCTAAGAATGGAAAGCCTAACCAAGGTAACCACCGAGGCAATAACCGGAACAATCAGAACCGGAATGGGGGAAATGGAGGTGGAAACCAAAGGAACTACCAAGGTGGTAACAATGGCAATAACAATGGCAATAGCAATGGCAATCACCAGAACCATGGAAAGCCTGGAGGGAACCAACAGCAGAATGGGAACCGAAACAACAATGGGAACACCAATGGAGGTGGCTATAACAAAGGAGTTGCCCAAGGAAAGTTGAATGTGATATCTAGGCAAGAAGCGGAGACTTCCTCTGACGTCATAGCGGGTACTTTTTCTATTAATTCCGTTTTACTTAAAGTTCTATTTGATTCTGGTGCGACTTATTCTTTTATATCAGTAGATGCTTTGGGGAAACTAGGGTTGAAAGAGCCTAAAACAATTGAAGTACCTATAGTCATACCTACTGGTAGTATTGTGAAGTGTACCAAAATTCATAGAGATGTGCCTTTTACCATAGCCAAGACCGTGTTCTTATCTAACCTAATCGAATTTGAGTTAGGAGAGCTAGATGTAATTCTAGGGATGGATTGGTTGGCCAAGTTCAAAGCCAAAATAGATTGTGAGAAGCAGAAGGTTCACTTGAGGACTAGCCTAAGAAAAGTAGTGTCATATCGTCGTTTTGGTAAGCCTAAGAACATAGGAATCATCACGGCAATGGAACTCGTGAAGATAGTCAGTAAAGGGAACCCAACCTTCTTATGTAATGTGAGGAACCTAGAGCATGTGATCAAGGATCAGCCTGAGGATATTGCAGTAGTCAATGAATTCCTTGATGTATTTCCAGAAGAGATCCCGGGGATGCCTCCCAATCGACCTATCGACTTTACCATAGATTTAGTGCCTGGAACCGCCCCTATTTCAAAAGCACCTTATCGAATGGCTCCAGCAGAAATGAATGAGTTAAAAAGCCAACTAGAGGATCTATTGGAGAAAGGTTACATTAGGCCAAGTGCATCGCCGTGGGGAGCACCAGTGTTGTTTGTGAAGAAAAAGGATGGAAGTATGAGGCTCTGTATAGACTACAGGGAGCTCAATAAGGTCACGATCAAGAACAAGTATCCATTACCTAGGATAGAAGACCTATTTGACCAACTGAAGGGAGCTGGAATCTTTTCGAAGATCGATTTGCGTTCGGGTTATCATCAATTGAGAATCGCTGATCACGATATACCAAAGACCGCATTCAGGACTAGATACGGACATTATGAGTTCACTGTTATGCCTTTTGGGTTAACCAATGCCCCTGCAATATTTATGGACTTAATGAACCTTGTATTCCATGCCTATTTGGACAAGTTTGTAGTGGTTTTCATAGATGACATCCTAGTGTATTCAAAGAGTGAAGAAGATCACGCAGAACACTTGAGATCGGTGTTGAGTACCTTGAGAGATAACCAGTTGTATGCCAAGTTCTCAAAGTGTGAGTTTTGGTTGGAAAGAGTTGCATTTTTGGGACATTTTGTGTCAAAAGAAGGAGTGGAAGTTGACCCTGCTAAGATCAAAGCTGTTAGTGAATGGCCTACACCCAAGAGTGTGACTGACATTCGTAGTTTTCTGGGATTAGCTGGCTACTATAGGCGCTTTGTGCAAGACTTCTCTAGGATAGCCAAGCCCATGACTACCTTGATGAAGAAGGAAGCAAAGTTTGAATGGAGTGACCAGTGTGAGGAAACATTCCAAGCCTTAAAGACGCGATTGACAACCGCGCCAGTATTAACCTTACCAGATGAGAGTGGTGCATATGACGTGTATAGTGATGCCTCTAAGAATGGTTTAGGGTGTGTATTGATGCAGAACAGGAAGGTTATTGCGTATGCGTCAAGGCAATTGAAGCCATATGAATCCAATTACCCTACCCATGATTTAGAGCTGGCTGCTATAGTGTTTGCATTGAAGATATGGAGACACTATCTGTACGGTGTGAAGTGTAGGATATTTACGGACCACGAAAGTTTGAAGTACATCTTCACATAGAAGGATTTGAATATGCGCCAACGAAGGTGGTTGGAGTTAATTCAGGACTATGATTTGGATATCCAGTACCATGAGGGAAAAGCCAATGTAGTTGCGGATTCCTTGAGTAGGAAATCAAGTCATAGTGTTAATGCGTTAGTCGTTGCTAACGAGCTGTGTAAGGACATGCAGCGTTTGAACCTTGAAATAGTAAGTGGTGAAAGCCTTGTGGGAATAATGAACGCCTTAACCATCCCGCCGTCGATATTTGATGAGATTAGGGAGAATCAGGCTGGTGATGTAAAGTTGGAGCGAATCAAGGAAAAGATTTCGCAGGGTAAGGAGTTAGATTTCCGAATCCATGATGATGGAAGTTTGAGGTACAAAGGCAGGTGGTGCGTACCTCAAAAGTGTGGAGAATTGAAGGAGAAATTGATGAAAGAAGGGCATAATACGCCATATTCTGTGCACCCAGGTGGTGACAAGTTGTATAAGGACTTGAAAAAGGTCTATTGGTGGCCAAGGATGAAGAACGAAGTGGCTGAATTTGTGGCTAGATGTCTGACTCGTCAGAAAGTTAAGATTGAGCATAGGAGACCTCAAGGGAAGGTCCAACTGAAGGAAATAGTGCCCTTGGTCCAAGTATGCATATAATATTAAGTCTAATAAATGCGGTTCAGTATTAATTAACAAGTTAATAATTCAGTGAGATCAAGTGAGCTGAATGTCTGACTAGAGGCCGCTTCAGTTCAAGTGGAATTAATTATATTAATCCACAGCTTACTATTGACTGAACCCGTAGGGTCACACAAATAGTACGTAAACGGATCAAGTATTTAATGGCATTAAATACTCCATCTATGGATATTCGGAATCGACGGATCTTGGTTTCAGTGGGAGCTGAGATCGTCACAGGCAAGAAATGAATACTCCGGAAACGATGATATTGCTGGAAACGGAAATATGGATCGTATCGGAAATATAAATATTATCCAAGTCGTAGATGTTGCCGGAAACAGAAACATGGTACGTATCGGAAAATATTATCGGAAATGGAAATATTGCCGGAATTGGAAATATTGCCGGAAACGGAAATATTGTCAGAATCGGAAATATTATCGGAATCGGAAAATAATTCCGGAAACGGAAATATTAAATATTTGTTCGGAACGGAAATTAATTCCGGAATCGAAAATATTAACTATTGTTCGTATCCACTACTACATTTCTTATCAGATGCAACGCCTAAAATCGTTGCATTAGGCATCAAAATCCGTCGCATTAGACCTAATGCGACGACAAATGACCCTTGCATCCGGTGGCGTTGCATTAGGCCTAATGCGACGATCAGTGACCTAATGCAACGGGAAATTAATACCGTCGCATTAGATAAACATCTAATGCGACGGTCCTTAGATGGGGTGTCACATTAGTTATTTAGCTAATGCGACGGGCTTTTTAGCTAATGCGACGGTAACTTTAGCTAATGCGACGGTTATTTTAGCTAATGTGACGGGTATTTTAGCTAATGCGACGAATATCTACGATGGCTTAATGAAATAATGCAACGCCTTTTTCCCTAACGCAACGGTAATTTATTGTCAAAAAAATCTGTTGGGCACCTAATGCAACGGGTTCATTTATTGGTAATAATAATAATAATGATAATAACAAAAACAATAATATTAATAATAATAATAATAATAATAATAATAATAATAATAATAATAATGATTATTATTATTATTATTATTATTATTATTATTATTATAATAATAATTATTATTATTATTATTATTATTATTATTATTATTATTATTATTATAATAATTTAAGAAAGGATGCCAATAGCAAAATATTTTCATTGACTTAAATAGTAATATTAAAATATTGGTGCCCATAGGACACATGCATTACAAAATAGTTATTCACTAATTAATTTACTGTTTTTAATGGAAAAAATACATAAAATCCATAAAAACAAATTCAACATTACTAGAAATCACAAAATGACCCAAAAACAAACAAGAGCCTCCACCGTCTCATTTGCTAGATCTATATTTCTTCTCCATTTAGCTCATCATGCTCCTGCAAGTTTAAATCGTGAATAGCCACAAGTTAAAATGGTACACTAACTAAAACACGATAAATAATATAATAACCTACATATTTACTCAAATAAACACATGAAATTTCACACACAAAAAAAAGCAATACCTAGATACGACTAAAATTACTACAAGTACGTTTAGTGTAACTACTACTACATATCAAATTTAAATTTTATCTAACATCTTGAATTAATACATGATATATATGAGATGCAACAAGATACTAAACACTACCAACACAAGTCACAAAAAACTTACATCACAGTGACAATCCTGTCATCCATTTGCTGAAACATGAAGGTCATCACAATGAGAGTTTGAACCTTTAAAAACCAGAAAATGGAATATATGTAGGTTAGTACGGAGACAAAACGATAAAAATAAACGTTCAAGTTCGGTCAGTTCTAGCATTCAGCTATCACATTCTTAGTTCAAATTACAACATCGGTATGATAATTCCAGAAAATATTGCATTCAACCGCAAAACATCAAGAAAAGCTCGCAGTCATAACAAAAAAAAGGAAAGAGAGACTTGAAAGGGCCTGAAATGTCAAAGCTCGCAGTCATCAAGAAAAGCTCTTAACGCGATAGTAACCTTCTCCAAAAATATATGATATAGCAAAAATATAGTTTAGAGACTCCCGAAACAAAATCCATATACTCAAAAAAATATGATTAAGCAGAGAGAGGGGTTATAGTTTAATATAGAGGAGTGGAGAATCTGAGGTGCGCTACCTCCAAAAGAAATACCTAAAGGATCATTATTCCCTCCTGCAAATGTTTCAGATCAAGAGCGCTTGCAAAAGCAACATCTGAATCATAACCTTCTCCAAGCCCTTCCTTGAGTTTTGAAAGCAAAAGTTCAAAGCATTAGAATGACAAAAATATATTTAGATGCAATATGCACATCTCTATATAATGAAGATGAGCTTGCTGGCACAAATTCCTAAAGTACACAGAATATACAGAAATTTGAGAGGAGACGGAATAGAGAGAAATGACAGACGACACTTGAGTTTTTTAGGGATAACGTGGAACAATTATTTTAATGGTTTTGTCTTAGAGGAGTACGTATTTAAATTTTGAAGATTAAAGTTTGAAGGGATTACAGTTATCTTAATGGTTTTGGCAGGATTGCACAGAATTGTTCAATTGGGATTCGGAGGCCTCACATAAGCCACTGACATTTTTATTATTATATAAGATTGCAACTTTCAAACGAAAATCAAAAGGTGCATTACAATGACTAGTATGAAAACCGCTATAATTCAAACACAATTTGATCAACTTTGTGTCCTCTGACGTTTTTTATTCAGTTCTCATCAATAAACAAACAAAATTAGATCATTCACTTAGTTCACTTCAAACTTCACAGTTCACTATTATATTATTATTGCTAAATTAAAATAACAAAACTAAGCAGCAACGACAGTCGAGTTTGGATGAGCTTTGACCATCCCACGGACTCCTTGCTATAATATGCCTATGATGCCTATCATTACAGTGGCAGTTCAAATGCAAGCCAGACTAAAAGATTCGTGTACTATGAGAAATAGCTATTCACACAATGCCTTGATAAATCCATTTAAAGGTATAACATATAATCTGACCTGATATTCTGGTTGATACCAATTTCACGTATCCAGAATTAGACCTGTAGTCCAAAATCCCTCATGGGTGAAAAAGTCTAGACAACAGCATATGCAGACAGCAGTCAGCAGCATAGACAACAGATATAAGACTTTAGCAAAAAAAAAGAGTAGTTTCAGAATACTGATTAATAATTTCTTAATCTCAAATCTAAAATCAAGGGAGGATACTATGTTGGTGCTCGAATGCTCGATAATCAATTAATCAATCATGTTGGCCATACTGCTGTCCGGGTCATCAAATCACAGTAAGTGCCAGCCTAGAATTGGCTTCTGTGCGAGTTTCTCAGCTGTAATTTAGAATTTTTCCAGGGAAGTTCGTCACTGGAGAATCAGCAGACGCCGTACTGCATTGTCAGAACGTAACAATCAAAACAATATGAGAGTAAAGGCAGTTGAGGAACTATTTTCAAATAGATAGGCTCACCATTTGTCCACAAAAACCATTGAACGCAATTAACAGTTAGCAAAGCTGCAGAAGCCAGGAAGAAAATTCAGTCGTCGGACCATAACAAACTAAAATCTAAATGAGCAGCAGAGCATAGAAGCGTGATTGTATAGGCAGAGATGCAGTTACGATGTCAAAATTAGGAGAGAAAAGAAAAACAGCACGAGGGACGAAGGAAAATCAGGATTATGATCTACCCTACTAAAAGAAATGCTAAGAGCCTATCAATTTCAGTTTTCATTTTTTGTTAATGGGATTTTAAAAGCTGTATGATGAGTGTAAATTTTTTAACATGAACTTAACATTAGTTATCAATTCATTGTTCAGCCTGTGATACATTACTTGTTAAATGTTCAAAATTCATGTAAGTAATGTTTTGTACATTTAACAAATATTCCCAAATATAACACAATTGAAAGTAGCCCTAAGTTATAGGCTAGAAACTCATGTCTGTTTAATTTCATCTTAGGACCATTTTTGCTTCCAACGTCAAAATTTATTAAAACTAAATCAAATATTTCAAATTTACAGAATATCTTCCAATAATCAACAATGAACAATTTCAAGAAATGTTTAATTTTGCTTCCCAAGAAAGGGGGAAAACAGAACAAATATAGAACCAAACCCTCACAAAATTATCCAAATTCATACTATTAATACACAAATCTGAATTGTGAATCAATTACTTACCGTGAATATTAGCGGATCGTTTAAGTAAAATTTCTCCTCTGAACTTGATTGAATTATTATTGCAAAGCCCCAATTCAACCCTACTACTCGATGCATAGACTATTTCGAGCAGCAATTAAGCGATGTGAGAGAGAATTCTCGCAGCCAATTCCTACACCTTACAAAAAATATGATTAAGCTCGGACCTAGTTGCGAATTGCAGACAAAATCGTTAGATCTTGCGACAATTTGGTTGAAACCCTAACTTTGTAAAGCCTGTTCGCTCTCAGTCTCTCTCCTCTCTAATTTTCGGTAGTGGAAATGTTCTAGAATAAGGAAAGTGTTTGTGTGTTTTTTGTAATTTTTTCTTTTCTTTTAAAATTTTCGGAACAATTCAAGTGGGCTTGGTTTTAAAATTTTCGGAAACAGTGGAGGGAATAAAGTAAATGGTAGGCGCAGAAATATATTCGTTAACACAACCGTTGCATTAGCCTAATATGCCATTGCATTTGACCCTCTATTGCAACGGCTAAGACAAACCGTTGCATTAGCCCGAATGTCTGAACTGCTATGTAAGGCACCGTTGCATTAGCCCTTTCTATTGCAACGGTTCTCATTAAAGTGTTGCATTAGCCTTTTCTAGACCGTTGCATCTGATCGGAAATAAATTATGGAATCGGGAATTTAATCGAAATCGTATCGCACGAATTAGCATCGGACGAGGCCTGCCAGACGAAGGCCCAGCACGAAGCCGGGCCATCGCCCAGCAAGCCATGCGCGCCACACGAGCAGCCAAGGCCACGCCAGGCCCAGCGCAAGGCCAGGCCTAGCAGGCCGTGGCAGTACGCGCAGTGGGCTGCGAGCATTGCTGCAGCTCGCGTGGGCTTGTAGCTCGCGTGGGTCGAGCGACCGTGTGGGCTGTGCGCGGGCATGGCCTGCACGCTTGCGGGTCATGCTCGTGTAGAGTTTGTGTTCACATACGAAACCTAAAGTGTTTAGGATTTGTTTAATGATTAAATTCTTAATCCTAAAAGATAAATTAATTAGATAAGAATTCTACTAGGATTCTAATTTAATTAATTCGTATCCTAGTAGGATTCGATTACTTATTCCATGGTCTATAAATATGAGTTAAGGGCTCATAATTTATATCGAGTATTCAAGTATTCAAGGTGATTTTGAGAGCAAAATTCAGTCACACAATTGCCTACAACTAGCCGAAAATTCCAAGTACCTTAAGGGCGATTCTAGTTGATCAAGCTTAAGGCGGATCCGGACGTGCTGTGGACTATCTACGGAGGGACGACACTTGGAGTGCTAAAGACTTGTTCTTGTTCGGTTCGGGCGCAGCTAGGGAGGGCACGCAACAAAGTGTATGCATCTAAACTATGCTAAATGATTATGTGTAAATAATATGCTTTCCTGGCTTTATGGTTTTTCCGCATGATTTATGTTTTGTCATATAAATCATAACCTAACAGTGGTATCACGAGCCTCTTATTATTTTCATAATCTCTAAATTGCATAAACATGGTTAAATTTCACAAATTTGCAAGGAATTAAAAGGGGTGATTAATTTTCGTAATTGTTAATTAATTGCAAATTGCGTTTATTTAATTATATGTACGCAGTTTTTCGGCAGTTTCTTCGTTACTCATCCAAATCGAGTGATTTTTGTGTCAATTCCGCATGTAAAAGGCATTATAAAATTTTGACAAAAAAAGTATTTTTTGGCCGAACCCAGAATTCCCAAATTCGAAGCCTAACTATGACTTTTCGGAGGTTTTAGTTTTTCGAACGCAAAAGTTTGTAAATTTAAGATGTTAAATTAAATATTTGCGATTCTTGTTGATAAATCTTGAATTTTTGATTGACCTACAGCATATGTTTCACAAGTTTGAATGCCTAGCCTTGTTAATTATACAACCTAATTTGTAATTATGATTAATTTGTTGAAATTCGAATAATTTAGAATTAATTTGATTTTCATAATTAATTAATAGTTTAATTAGGTATCTATGATTAAAATCCACCATAAAAATTGTTAATTTATGTTAAATTTTTAATTTTTGTGACCTAGATTTGAATCCATGTTAATCGAAATTTATTGATTAATAAATTTTCGATTTTTCGCCCTAAAATTATGAAATTAATATGTTTTTTTAATTTGTCATTAATTTTGAATTAAAAATTTTAAATTTTTATAAAAACGCTCATTAATGTTGCACGCACAAAGCAATGGAAGCTACGTCTTACTCTTAAGGGGTGTTGTATAGTGCGTGCACGCGACGACGAGCAAGGGAGCTCGTCGCCCGTGCGGTACGAATGCAGCGAGCAACATAGCGCATGGCGCGCGCACGAGGCAAGGGAGCCTGTGCGTGTGTGCCGTGTGTGCTATGCGATGGGCGAGGGCGACGATGTAAGGCACGAGCGACGAGCAAGATGCGTGTGGGCAGCGATGCTGCCGCGCCACAGCGCGCCTGGCTCGCCCAGCAAGCAAGCAGAACGCGCGAGCAGGGAGCGATCCCTCGCTTGGCGCGCGCTGGCCTGTGCAGCAACACGCCACACAGCACAAGGCTGCGCGCAGCGTGGCCAGCAATGGCCCGTGTGCGTGTGGCGTGTGGGTGCCTGTGGCGTGTGGGTGCATGTGGCGTGTGCAACGATCGATCGAGTGGGGCGCGCTGCCTCGTGGCTTGATGGGGCTTGGGCGCAAGCCCAAGTGCCTCGTCTTGCGACGATTGGTACGTTTTGATTTTAATTTTGAATTTTCAGTTCGGAAATAATTTTAATTAATTTTAAAATTCATAATTTAAATTGTTTTCTTGGATTTTAATTTTGAATATTATAATTATTATAAATTTTATTTATACTAATTATTTTAGTAAAATTAAATCTTGAATTAATTTAAATTCGTTTAATTCAACTGAAATAAATTAAATAAGTGGATTCAATTATAAATTTATATGAGCTTTAAATTTTAATTAAATTTGTATGTTTCCGGTTAGACTAGAAATACATTTTTATGTTTAAAATTAGTAAAGCATATGAATTTATTGGTTTAAGTGGGAGCAATTTTAGTCATAAAATCTTGATTAGGTCTACAAATCCTTTAAGGTTAAACAACTTGATTAGAATTAATAAGGACGGAATAATTGGTAGATTATTGGTGCCCTTAATTAATTGCTGCAAATTTTTATGTGATGCATAACGTGTTTTACTAACCAGCAATGTGGGCCATTCATGATAATGAATGGGTGAATGGTATATATTGTATATGTACTGTCGTGCAGGTTATGAAGTGACTAGTATGGCCCATATAGGATAGAAAATATGGTCTGCGTACCATTAATTTGAATGTAATTGGTCTAAAGTACCAAAATTGTTTTTCAATTCAAATATGGTCTGCGTACCATCAAATAGTTGTAATTATTTTAATTATAGCTTATCCTATTTGAAGAAAATGGCGCCTCCCACGGAGATTTTCAAGACGGACTTTGAAGTTGAAGCTTCAAGATGAAGTCGGGCCATACTAGATCACATTTATCTTATGCATGTTTTAAGTTATTTATTGCTTTTAAATATGTCTTAAATATGCATGAGATCAAAGCTTGCTTATGTTGCATGATTAAGGATTTTAGTTCACTTAAAATCTAACCAACATAGTAAAAGCCTTAAGTTCCAAACTTAAAAATTGAGTTAAAAGGTGCCATGCCAAAATAGCACTTACTTGGATATCCTTTCTTCATCGATCTTAGTAATAGTTTTCCGCCATAGCGAGGTGTTACTTATCGATACTAAAGGGGTAAGGTACACAAATAATTGTGAGTACATGTTAGTTTTGGTGAAACTCAACGATATAAGTAAGGAGTCCTTTTATGTCGTGGCAAAATTGATAGGTTTACCTAATAAGTTCTTAGACGTACCTATCAACCAAGATTAGTTTCTAGACTATTAGCAAAAGGCTTTTGCTTACCTAAAATGTTTTAGAATTGAGTCAAAATACATAATGTGCTTAATTCTTCAATGGTTTTAGGGTCTTGGAATCATTTTATTCACACCTGCCGGAACAATAAATTCGAATAAAATCTAATTAATAACTTGTTTGAATTGCATGATTGCTTTAATTTTCAAGTTATTATTCATGATAAATGTTTAGAATTTTCATGCTTCAATGAATGTTTTAATTATTGTTTATAATTAAATATCTTGCACTGCGATAAATCCTTTTAGAAAGGTAACAGTAAATTTCCTCGATTGGTAGTGAATCCAAGAACGATTCACGGAAATGAGAGATGTGAGCAAATTAAAATGTACGTTTCTTTTAGCGACTTTTATGGTTGTTTTCGAGTATCAAAGTCGAATGGCAAACCAATTGGTGCTTGTGAATTCAAAATACAATGTAGTTTTGAGATCATAAAGCATTGAGTTTAAACGCTCAGCCTTACCAATGGTTAACAACCTAATATCTTTGTCCATTTAATTCTCGAATGAGTCTAGTCCCTAGACATTCGAATAGATCGATGCTTAGAGAACTTTAGAAGCTTCTAGTAAGATCATCTAGTTGAAACAAAAATGTTCAACATAAATGGTAAGAACCTTGTTGGAGTGACGTTGGACATGTCAAACAAAGTATAAAAGTCAACACTAAAGAATTCAATTCTTAAGACTATAAGAAAGGGTACAAGAAATAGGAAAACAAGGAACAAGTGAAAGTAATTTACAATTTCGTTTCTACTTAAAAGTTCATGTTTAAAGAGAAGTAACCTAGCAATCAAACTTCCTTGGTATCATATACCGCTTGAGGTTCTTACTTCGGTAATAACTCAAACAATGAAAGCTAGGATACACTAATGACCTACAAGTGGGAAATGAAGCATGGCAATGCTACATTAGTTGTAAGGTCATCTGGTTTGTTTTAAGTCCTTTCAAGGCTGGAACTTAATGGCTATTTTGTTCCATAATCAGCATACCTAAATTTCTGCTTCAAACATAGAAAGACTCACATTCAGAAGAACGAAAACAATGCTTGTTTGTTTGTTTATTTGAATGAAATGGTCAATTACGGGATGAGTCAATATGCTTGATTAAAACAAACAACTCTTTAACAATAAGAACTTTACTAGGTTCAAATCAACCCCTTGATTTGAGTTCCACTAAACTTTGGCATTGTTGCTTAGACCATATCAACAAGTTAACGTTCTAAAGCTCTGTTATGATGGACTTTTGAAAGTTGATTGATTTCTAGATCAATTTAAGACAACTAGTCTTACTTGTTGAAAGTAACAAAAGATATGAACTATTGTTAGAACTCCTAGACAATAGAGTTCAAAGCTAAAGAAAGATTTTACGACTTTATTATTTCACATGGATTTGAGTGAATATAGGTTTCTTTACTCAAATGTGATATAAGTTTGAATCTGTTTGGCTAGTTCAAAGATTCAGAAGTATAAAATCCACTTGGCAAGAAATCATAAAGATCTAGGTTAGATCATGTTGATGATTACTTGAGACCAAATATGATCATCAATGATTGTGTGTTGTAATTTCACAATCTAGGTCCATAAGATATGGCATATCTAAGTTGGAAGGATCGAAGTCAATTAGTACTTGATTCGATCAATGATGAATCATAAAGAATTTTCCTATAATTTCTAAAACAAAATGCTCAACTACCACCAAACTAAACCAAATTCGTCAAAGCTATTGAAAAGTAATTTCATAATATCTTTTCATAATATATCTAAAGAGTTCCTAAACTCAGTGGGAGCTTAGTGTTTGTTATTCAACAAACTAAGGCCCAAGTCTAGATATATGTTTCATTGTGATTTATTCAAATGAGACACAAGGGTATTGTTTCTACCACGAATTTTTGAGAACATAATGTTTGTTTGCTCGAAATAATGTCCTTTTGGAGATTCGTTTCCAAAATGACAAGTGGGAGAAAATAGACCTCGAAAGTCTTCGAGGCGAACAACAAACATAGACGGACATTCCGGAGGATTTTCGAAGTTCTTTAGAAAATCCGAACACGTATTCTTTAAGGACTTTAGAAGTGGCTTTAAAGAATAGACATCTCTTAGAAGACTTTACAAGTGCTTCAAGGAGAACAGAATATTCAAAGGACTTTCAAGTGGCTATTGATATTCTATTGTTTGATGTTCTATACCCAAGTAGGCATAGAGTTCAAGTCACTGAAACTATGAGATTCTTCTATTAGATAGTAAAGAAACATGGAGTTCAGGCCACTGAAGCTATGCGATTCTTCTAATTAGATAGTGAAGAAACCTACAACTTGCAGTCAAACTATTATCATGTAAATTAATGAGTTTGTGACCTGTAAGAAAGCTATGACGAAACCTAGATTCCCTAAAATGGTTAGAGGCCATATATAGACTCAATGTTTTAGACGGTTAAAGGCCATAAAACATACTTAATGTTTTGATGACAAAATTGAAATTTTGTTGATTTGCAAAAATAGATTAAACACCTATTGATTGCAAATTGGTTTTAGGATAAAAACCATCAAACATTGAATTGTGTTAACACACAAAGCTAGATTAGTTGCTAAAGGTTGCAAGCAAATTCATTGTGTTGAAACCTCATGCATAATCGTAATGCTCAAGTCTATAAATCAAGCAATGATTGCATATTGGTACATATGGTAATTGGATGACAAAACTTATTCCTCAATCAAATGTTGGAATAACTATGTACATGGTATGTCATAGGATTTGTGGATCCAAATAAATGCTTGCAAAAGGAAAGCTAGCTTATGAAATCTAAGTACAGATTTAAGCAAGCAATTGGGAATTGGAATTGTATTTTAGTGAAGCTAATAAGTATTTTAGTTTCATAAAATATACATGATTCTTATAGATATATAAGAAGTTTAGTGGGAGTACGTAAAACTCAATTGGTCCTATGTGTATCACACACATATCTCTCTATTGTGAAATAACACTCAAATGCTAATGACTTAGATTTGAAATTATTCATCAATGATGGACCATGGCGAAACTTAGTACACACTGGGTATTAAGATCTATTTACAAAGATCTTATAATATTGTTTTGGATTAAGTAATGGAATTTACTAGATCAAACACAAAAGACTCCATTGGAGATATTCGACCCATGTGAATAAATCTAAGTAATGAATGTTTGAACTATGTTAATTTACTGAGTTAAACATCAAAGGATCTAGATGAGATTCTTAACCTATATTATATGTCAAAGAATTTAGCTGGATTTAGTATCTACTGAAACTACAATGAGCTAAAGTTACATGAATAGAATTCAATTGGGAATTATTCTTCAAAAGAATTTATTATGTATAATATAATATGAGGATCGCCAAAAACGTATCGTATGACTTTAGGCATGACGAACATATACCAATCTCTATTGATCTAAGTAAAGATTAAGTAGATTGAGATCAAGAAAAACTTATGGTACTTGAAAAGGTACATAGGAATAGTTCTTGATTCAAGGAAATAAAGATATGCTAAATATTGATGCTACACGCATAAACACTGGCAAAGGATCAAGAAAGGTTCCTTTGGAGTTAACCATTGACAAAGACGAGCTAAAGAGCATCGTGTTTTGAAATGCCAACATGGATTGAAGACCATGAGTTGTTGCGTGGGAAATTAAATATTAATTTCTATGTTCCAAAGATACAGCTGGAAAGTCTTCCACATATCTGTGAACTGCTTGGATAAGTAAATCCAAACAAAGCATCACTAGCAACCTAAACAGTTGAAGTAAAAGTACTTATTGCCTAAGAAGCAATAAAACAGAAATGTTTTTATTAAATAGTTCTTTATTGAACTTGGGAAGATCACATGTCCGTGGACTTAATGGTTCTTCATTGCAAAATGCGTAGAACCACTATTTAAGTAAGAAAGACTAGATCACATAATAAACAAACTCAAAAGATCTTATCATCCTATCTCGAAAAACATTCGATGAAAGGGATATTAAGATTAGCAAAGCATGATAACTAAACCTATGCAACAAGTGAGAAGCAACACTCACATTGTAGCACTGGAAATCAAGCATAGCTTTGAATTCCATGAAATGTTTTAAAAATGGGTTAGAGGCCCATGGTTGTAAAATGTTGGGGTTGAATATTTATCATATATGAAATGTATTTTTCATATTCCATTTAATCTTGGTTTAGTATTAAATGATGAGTCCCTTCAATTTGACGATATATTCAAGATAGACTGTCAGAACCAGTCCTGTGACTAAGAAATGTCTATCAAGTGAACTTGAATGTCAAAAGTTGAAAATGGTCCCTGGTCGGAGTTTTCTATAAAATTGGACGCATAGAAAACGTTAGACGACTAGAATGCAAGATGACTAGTAGTTCTGTTTCTTGAACTATGTGGACATGGCAATGTCGCAATCATTTGCATAGATACTTACTTTGGGAAGACTAGTATCGGATAGACCTATGAAACTTTACTGTAAGAGATGAAAATCTGTCATAAGTAAATTTCATTAAAATTATTAGACACTAAATCCTCAATACCTGAGTGATTTGAGATTACTTGTTTGAGAACTGGTTACTTTGACGTTGACCAACCGTCGCACCGTAAAAGGAGGCTATAAAGGCAACGCTCAGGTAATCACCTATCAAACGAAGTCTAATCTCAAGATCACAAGATTGGGATTGTCCTTCCATAAATCGGGATGAGATGCTTAAAAGTTGTACAAGGCCACTCGGAGAGCTAGGAACTGTAAAATGCATGGTCGTGCTCGGATGAATCATAGGCTATGATTATCTGTTTATTTGATCAGTTGAACTCTGAAACCGAGAAACACCTCTGGACATAATAAGGATGACAACTCTTACCTTATGTTCAAGAGCAAGCATCGAGCGACAAAGGAATTAGGTAAATGCACACTTGTCCCTAAGGACAAGTGGGAGCCTGAAGGAAATAGTGCCCTTGGTCCAAGTATGCATATAATATTAAGTCTAATAAATGCGGTTCAGTATTAATTAACAAGTTAATAATTCAGTGAGATCAAGTGAGCTGAATGCCTGACTAGAGGCCGCTTCAGTTCAAGTGGAATTAATTATATTAATCCACAGCTTACTCTTGACTGAACCCGTAGGGTCACACAAATAGTACGTAAACGGATCAAGTATTTAATGGCATTAAATACTCCATCTATGGATATTCGGAATCGACGGATCTTGGTTTCAGTGGGAGCTGAGATCGTCACAGGCAAGAAATGAATACTCCGGAAATGATGATATTGCCGAAACGGAAATATGGATCGTATCGGAAATATAAATATTATCCAAGTCGTAGATGTTGCCGGAAACGGAAACATGGTACGTTTCGGAAAATATTATCGGAAATGGAAATATTGCCGGAATCGGAAATATTGCCGGAAACGGAAATATTGTCAGAATCAGAAATATTATCGGAATCGGAAAATAATTCCGGAAACGGAAATATTAAATATTTGTTCGAAACGGAAATTAATTCCGGAATCGAAAATATTAAATATTGTTCGTATCGGAAATAAATTCCGGAATCGGGAATTTAATCGGAAGCGTATCGTACGAATTAGCATCGGACGAGGCCTGCCAGACGAAGGCCCAGCATGAAGTCGGGCCATCGCCCAGCAAGCCATGCGCGCCACACGAACAGCCAAGGCCACGCCAGGCCCAGCGCAAGGCCAGGCCCAGCAGGTCGTGGCAGCGCGCGCAGCGCGCGTAGTGGGCTGCGAGTATTGCTGCAGCTCGCGTGGGCCGAGCGACCGTGTGGGCTGTGCGCGGGCATGGCCTGCACGCTTGCGGGTCATGCTCGTGTAGAGTTTGTGTTCACATACGAAACCTAAAGTGTTTAGGATTTGTTTAATGATTAAATTCCTAATCCTAAAAGATAAATTAATTAGATAAGAATTCTACTAGGATTCTAATTTAATTAATTCGTATCCTAGTAGGATTCGATTACTTATTCCATGGTCTATAAATATGAGTTAAGGGCTCATAATTTATATCGAGTATTCAAGTATTCAAGGTGATTTTGAGAGCAAAATTCAGTCACACAATTGCCTACAACTAGCCGAAAATTCCAAGTACCTTAAGGGCGATTCTAGTTGATCAAGCTTAAGGCGGATCCGGACGTGCTGTGGACTATCTACGGAGGGACGACACTTGGAGTCCTAAAGACTTGTTCTTGTTCGGTTCGGGCGCAGCTAGGGAGGGCACGCAACAAAGTGTATGCATCTAAACTATGCTAAATGATTATGTGTAAATAATATGCTTTCCTGGCTTTATGGTTTTTCCGCATGATTTATGTTTTGTCATATAAATCATAACCTAACACCAACCTTTAGAGATTCCAAGCCGGAAATGGGACTGTATTTCTATGGACTTCGTCACTTGTTTACCTAAGTCAAAGACTGGAAACGATACAATTTGGGTTGTGGTAGATAGGTTGACTAAGTCAGCAGTGTTTATACCAATGAAGGAAACCTGGAAAAGGGAACAACTTGCTAAAGCCTACATTAAGATGTTGTGAGGTTACATGGAGTTCCTAAGGATATCGTATCAGATAGGGATTCAAGGTTTCTTTCGAATTTCTGGAAAAGTGTGCAGAAGAGTTTTGGTACGACATTGAAAATGAGTACAGCCTTCCACCCAGCCACGGATGGGAAAACTGAAAGGACTATCCAAACCCTGGAGGACATGCTTCGGGCATGCGTTATTGATTTCCAAGGAAGTTGGGAAGATAGCCTAGATTTGATTGAGTTTTCCTATAACAATAGCTATCATGCTAGCATTGGAATGGCACCATTTGAGGCTTTGTATGGACGAAAGTGTAGAATTCCACTTTGCTGGAACGATATTAGTGAAACCGTAGTGTTGGGACCTCAAATGATAGAGGACACCATGAACCAAATCGGAACCATCCAATCAAAGACTCAAGCGGCGCAGGATCGCCAAAAGAGTTATGCAGACTTGAAACGTAGGGATGAAAAGTTCAACATAGGTGATAAAGTGTTGCTCAAAGTGTCACCAATGAAAGGTGTCATGATATTTGGAAAGAAAGGGAAGTTAAGCCCTAAGTACATAGGCCCATATGAGATCTTAGAAAGAATCGGAAAGGTAGCCTATAGACTAGCCTTGCCTATGGACTTGCATAGAGTGCATAATGTGTTCCACATATCTCAGTTAAGGAAATATATCCCGGATAAATCGCATGTGTTGCAACCGGAGACCATAGAATTAGTCCAAAGTCTAACCTTTGAGGAAAGACCTGTCAAAATCCTTGATAGCAAAGTGCGTAGTACACGTACTAAAGATGTGAAATTTGTCAAAGTGTTGTGGTCTAATCAAGAATCTGAGGAAGCCACTTGGGAAGCGGAGGACGAAATGAGAAAGAAATATCCCGAGATTTTTCCCGAGGTTAGTTGAGTTACGGGGTCGTAACTCGTGTCTTTTAAGGGGGGTAGAGTGCGGTAGAATTTCACGCTTTTTACCTTGTTTTCCCCTATTTTATGCTCAATTTAGTGCTTTCTGTTGAATTTGCACTTATTATTGTCCTGTTTAATCATGTAAAGAGTACAACAACTTAAAATTTTTGTAAATGAACGTATTGAAAGTCTCAGAAAGTCTCAAGTTTGAGTTGAATTTTGATTTCCGAACCCAAGTTTCGGGACGAAACTTCTTTTCAGGAGGGTAGACTGTAATACCTCGTATTTTTATAATATTTATAAGTATATTTTATTATATTTATAAAGCATTTTACGATTTATTAACATTTAAATAATATTTAAATGCATTTTATTTAATGTATTTTAATTAATTAGAATATTTATTATTTTAAATAATTACGAAACGAATTTAATTCTTGAGTCGGGAAATTAAATGAGTTGCAAATGATTTTTAAAGCTTCGGGTTTTAAATAAAAAGTCCAATTCGTTTTATTAAACGAGCCCAATCAAAAGAGTTTAATTTAAATCCTAAGCTAGCCCAAATCATTTATTTCCTAAGCCCAACTCAAATCCCCTAAGCCTAGCCCATCAAGGGATTCGGGAGCCTATAAATAGGACTCCCCCATCATTAAATGAGACCCTAAAATTCATAAACCCTATTTTTGCTTTGCTTGCCCAACACTCCTCTTTCCCTCTCCTCTTTTTGCTTGGCTCGTCCGCACGCACGCAGCCCCGTGCTCGCGCTGCTGTGCTCTCGTGCTGCTCGGCCTCACGCCCAGCGCTGCACTCCCTCGCTCCCTCGCCCTCTCGCTCGTGCCCTCGGGCACAGCGCCCAACACCTCCCTCGCTCTCTCTCGCTCGTGCCCTCGCGCACAGCGCTGCACTCCCTCTCGCTCTCGCCCAGCACCCTCGCCTTCACTCGCCCAGCATCCCCCGCGCACAACGCCCAGCCCGCGCGCGGCTGCTGCCGCCTCGTCCCCTCGTCCACACACTTTTTTTTTCCATTTCTCTCTCTAATTTGCTTATTTACAGCTGTATGTATCAAAAATTAATTACTCATTGTCTAATTTATTTGTTGTTAGTATTATTATTGTTATTATCATTATGGTTATTATTGTGGTTAGAGAGATAAGTAGGGGTAGAGAAAAAGGGGTGGAGAGTTTTTCTTTAGCTCATGGATAAGAGTGATATGGGGGATTCTTTTTTGCTTATGGGAAAAATAAAAAAAGATGAGTGAGAAATTGAGTAGAGAAAGAGGGGCGAGGATTTTTTTCCCTATGATTACAATACGGAATATCATATTCTCATACTATCTTATTACTCTTAATATAAAAAAGTTATTCTCATAATCGAATCCATTCTTTGTTTTCTTCTTTGCTGATTTCACTATTTAGATTATTAGCACCATCATTCAATAAATTAAGCTCTTAGGAGAATTTATCTAAAACACTACTCAAATAAGTTTGTACATACATTGTGTTGCCTCGTCAAAGCAACTTTCCTTTAGTCCTATCTCATATGGCTGCTCAATTTTCAAAAAATAAGCACAACGCATGAACAGAGAAACCTGAAACCCTCGTCTAGTAACCTCAAAATTGTAAACTGCGACTTGATTATAATACCCTCAAAACTGTGAATTGCTAAGGAAAGCAATCATACATCGAGCACTCTGAAACAATTCATCCACTCGTTGCCACACTGCACATTGCGTTTCTAACAGATTTCCTGCCTTCTGTTGCAGTTGCGATTGACATCTCATTGTTTCCCCATGAATCTGCAAAAACAATTTGAAATGAAGTTTTGACACCAAGTCCGTGGTAACATTTATCCGCAAGCCTTTCATCTCCCATCAACGTAGATCATTAAAAAAAAACATATAAAAATGGTAATTAATTCATGGATCTATTCCAACAAAACAACTAAAACATCAAATGACATGTGAAAACCAAGCAATGTCTTGGTCAAGTGGAAAGGATACCACCTTCCAACCAAAAAGTTTGGGGATACTAGGGGCACTTTGTGGGAGGGTTCCCCTTACCACTTTCCCACTCTCAAAGTGCCTAGCCCGCTAACTTGGGTTAGGTTGACCCGTGCAAGGTTCTGGCCAATTATAAACAAAATCAAAAATCAAATGGCATGTGAAAGTCGTACAATTTTTTCTGTCGTTCCTTTTCCTTGGGGGGGGGGGGGGGGGGGGGGTGGTTGGTTGTTTTGGAGAGAAGGAAGTGATCATATGCACAACTACATCAATACATTGTAGAAACATATGAGTCCTAGCTGAAGCTTAGGTACCATATATACGGTCCTCAACAAAGCGCATACCAGAGGCAGAATAAATCAGACAGGACAAGAACTAACCTTTAGGAATAGTCTCACAACAGCCTGCACAAACTCAAAATTGTTTCTGCAAGAAATTTCATGAATGAAGTAATCCAAAAGCATGTCAAGTGAGAGCAACTCAGGTCTTTTATTGGTCTCTGATAACTCATCATCATCTATAATTTGAAGCATCCGAAGCTCCATATCCAAAGAAGACGGTGACAAACCTTTAATATAATCAGTGAATGCTGAAACTGCAAACATATCCAGGTTAGATGTCTAAGTGCTCCAACGGTCTTAATAATTTAATTCCACCAAAGCAAATACAATAAATAAATAAATAACGATATACTTTTCATGACATGAAATAATGTTGCAAAATTGATGTATGGCCCAAATCAGTGTTCACTTTCTTCACTTCCTCTAACATATTGCAGAAGTTTCATTTTAATTAATTTTCTGCTAACTTCACTTCCTCTAATTCACATATCTTTTATTCTAAGTCTGTCAGCCTGAAAGGAAAAAGTTGTTGGACTCTTTATTTACATGAAGTACTCATATGACTCGGGTGGCCAACCACACATTAAAGATTTCAACATAAAACCAGAAAAGAAAAAAATGTCTAGAAGTGGCCAACCACACATTAAAGATTTTACTGTTGTCGATAATTGTAGTTGGGTCCATGCATCATATAAAGGAGTCCACTTCTAAATCTGGGGTGTAAACGATTGCTTAACAATTTTATTTGCCAATATAAAAGAGATCAATTGATGTTTTTGGAGTTTATACTTGAAAAACTATTCAGGAAAATTATAATTGTTTCCTTTTTCCTCAAGAGGTATTTATAGCAACTTTTGTACCTAGATAGAAAGAGTATAAACTTACAATTTTTGGATTCTACTGCAGATTGGAGAACTTGCACAAATGGAGATGAAGGTAAACCAATCATGTAATCAACATTTTGTTCAACATCTCCCTCTTTTAAATCTTCATTGGCCACCTCACTTGGCTTAAACATTATGTCTCCTGAAAGAGACGGAATTGAAGGTAAAAAGAACGGTGCTTTTTCAGGCTTCTTAGGAGGCTCAATGGGTTTATTTCGAACCTGTAAATTGCAAAAGAATTACATTAGCACAAGATACAATATAATCACAGCGCAGACATCCTTCAAAAATCAACTTGGAATTTCTGAGAATGAGTTATGGTACTGTTTAATCAGCAAGGAGAAGAAAGAACCTTAATTATGTCCAGATTGATCAGGCTTTGCCACTGGGTCTTGGGCAAGAGTGAAAGAGTAATCAAATCAGGCATTTTCTGGTCAAATTTTGTTATGGCAGTCTCTCTAACATGTGAACAGTCAGTTTTGATTTTCTCAACATTGGTCATTTTATTGCCCTCTGCAGCACTAATAGATGGCAAATTGACATGCAGAATCTCCTTCCCGCTTGCATAAGAATCAATACTAGATGAACCTGTGAACATCGCTTGATTAACCCTGTAACATACACATAAGAATGTCACCACAAAAAAACGACTGCCAATGACCTGCAATAATTAACGCACCATCCATAAAAATCTCATTCATATTAGACATTGCATCCTCATATAGGCCCATGTTTGGCAAATGGCCTTAAGGCTTATTGATTGGCTTTGGCTAAGATAGCAAAATGTTAGGTTTATGAATTTTCAATTGGGTGCGAATAAATGAAAATGCTAACTGGAGCAGCTCGTTAGCCAGTTTTTTCAGTCAGAAATGGTCATATCACATGTTAACAGCTAAAGCCAATAGATAATTTACTAAAAATCTTTACAGAGAGTTACGCGAAAACTGTCAATGCTCCAACTCATAAGAAAGCCATTTTCTCTTACCATAGGTAGACTCCATTTTGATCGACATGAGTAGTTGCTAGAACGTCCATATTGGGTGACAAAGACAGTGCAGTGATAGCCACATCAACCTGGACGGCGTCTATTTGTCTGGCTAAAATAACATCCCAAATTCGAAGGGTCCCATCCATGCTAGACGACAAAAGCCATTTCCCATCCTCACTAAAGCACAAATCAGTAACACGGTCATTATGGCCTTCAAATTTCCGGACCATCCTAAGTGCCACAACATCATATATACGGATGACTAAATCATCAGAAACAGTAGCTAACAACCCTGAAAGAATTAATATGCAGCAATCAAATTCAGGGGAATATATGTAGCGTAATTGAAGAGAAAAATAACAAGAGTCGTTATAAATATCTAAAAGAAATAAATGGAGAAACCTACCATTTGGCCTATGGTACACTATCTTAACCACAGAACAGCCCACTTCCCATCTGGAGTTTAGCTCACGTCCCCTGAAATTCCATACCTGCAACATAACCTTTGAGTCAGGAAAATTAAAGCAGAACCCACATTATCTCATTAGAAATCAAAAAATGGCGTACATATAATTGCAGAAGAAAAACCTTTGATGCATAAGAATAAATGGTGCAAAGGCGTGATCAAAATTATCAAGGAATCTTTAAAGCAAATAACTCTATAGCATGGAATATTTTAAGCAGCAGAGAAGACGGTGTTAAAGTTGATTACAAGCTAACAATTTATGGGTCGCCAAATGTTGGAAGTTCGCAAACAGCGAAAATACAAAAATCAGTGGCACATAATCAGGACTAAACCAGGCATATGCGTTTATAGAAATTCCAACTAGTAAAATACGCAAGTTAATATCATGCAAAAGCCATCCTCTATGAAAATTTCTCCAAGACTTGATAAGAATTGGCAACAGATAGATGACACAAATTTATAAAATACAGCAATCCTTATCGCTGCAGAAAAAGGTATTTTCTAGCATAGCTTACAGGGGAATATATAAAATTATCATTCGGAGAGTATATTACCTTTATATCACCATGATATCCTGCACTTATCATCAGGGTATTCGTTGAATCACATGCCACTCCAACAACTTCTCCATCGTGGCCACAGCTCCTCCTTTCGGACTTATCCAAGTAACTACCTCGGCTCATCCCGGATTGGAGATTAAACCGCTCAATCCAACCACCTGATGTCCCCAAAACAGCAAAGTTTCCACATGCACTGATGGTGCAAGCCTGAAAAATAGTTTTAAAAGGCTATCTGACACTTCCAAAAAAACAGCAAGAGATGGAGGACAAAGACCTAGTTGAGAAGTAGAAAGATCAATGGTAAATGGAGGGATTCAGATATGGATTAGTGCAACAGACTGAAGCATCAGAACTGACTTAGTGTGTTGCTGCTGTGATTAAAGTCAACTGACTAAAGTTGACGTTCTGTGGCTAATATGTTTTTGGAGCAGTTTGTTCTCTAAGTTGTTTTGTGTAATTTGAGAATTTGTTGCTTGAAGCTGCTGTGTTCTTTTCTTGTTAGGGTTGTAAAGTGGGTGGTATGCCTCCCAATTTCTTCATATTACTTTTTGGTACTAATATAATTTCATTACAAAAAAATTAAAATAAATAATTTAGGGTCAAATGAGAAGACACCTTATAATGGGAAAAATGAGGAGTCCGGAGCGTCCAAGTGTAAGACCAAGATCAGATTCGTTCATTTGAATTTCTTTTTGCTCATTTGAACTTTTTTGCTCATTTGGACGAATGAGCAAATTTCCCAAACTCTTTTTTTCCCTCCTTCTGGATTTCTTACTACTAAACACCATACACAATAGCAAGAATAAATCTGATCACCCCCAATTACAAAGCTGCCCTTCCATTTTTCTTTTTTTCACTCTCCTTAATTCTCCACGTCCAAATGAGAAATACTCAGATAAAATTAGGAAAAATTAACAAAGGCGGTCCTAACTATGAACATTCATCTTTAAAAGGTCCCAAATACGGATTATTACTGGTAAGTCCAACTAAAGGGGGTGTTGACTTCGCGTGGTCCTTTTCTAAAAATGACCGGTTTTGTAAGTGGAAAATGATGACGTGTTAGGTATATTACTAAAGTCACGTGATACTTTAAAACAGATCCACCCATTTAATTAAAACCCACCCAATTAAAATACCCACCCTCCCTCTTAAATGAAAACTTAAACCCCCCACTTCCTCTTCTTCATCCTCTCAAAAATTCAATTGTTGCTCCACTGTTCTTTATCTTCTTCCTTTGTCAATTTTCTTTTTTCGACCGACTTTTTTCTTCTCTCCTTTCCTTGTCGCCGTCATTTTCTCCTCTCCTCTCCTCCCATCATCCCATCTCCTTTGTGCCGCATCTTCTTCGTTGGTTTGGTCGTTACCGCAAGTCCGCAAGTAAACACGGTAGCACTAATGTGGTGTTGTTGCGTGGGATCTACAGTAGGTGAGGGGAAAGGTTGTTGGGGTCTCGTGGAGAGTTGTTGGTGGTCAGGGAGAAGAAAGGTCGCGTCAGAAAACTGGTAGGTTATATATGGTGATGGTTGTGGTAAGTTTTTCGGTGGGTGAGGTTAGTTTCTAGGTGCTATGGTAGGGCGCGCAAAAGTTTGGGGACCGGGGACAATTGCAATATGGTTGGGTTTATGGTTGGATTTGGGGTTTGCGGCGGCGGGGAGCGCTGGGGTTGGGGGCGATGGCAGGGCGGCTGGGGTTAGGGTCGACGACTTTAGATCGTGAAAGGAGAAGGGACAAAGAGGTGAAATTAAATTTGCAACCTTTATTTATTTTAAAAATCAAACCACCGATGACATTGTGACACGTGAGTAGAAAATAAAAACAAAACAAAAAAAAAAACATGTTTAGCAGGTTGTGAGTCACAAAACCCATTTAAAATAGAGATCTCCTAAAGTTGGGACCGTCCAAGATTAATCAAAAGTTGGGACCTTTTAAAGAAGACCGACCATAGCTGGGACTGCTAGTGTCAATTTTTCATAAAATTATCCCTTTAAATCGGAAAAAAACCCCACCTTCGCATTCGAGATCCAAGCACGATTTTCGTACTCGAGATCCAAGCATTGTTTGTGAAAGAATTTACAACTTAAGCTCCAAACATTTTATTTTATTTGAGAGATTGAAGTTAATAAATTTGAAGAGCCAACCTCTAATGTCGATGAAAGAGACCAAACAACATGAGTGATGTTGAAATTAATAGTGGTGAAGAAAGAGAAGAGAGATCACTACCAACACCGATCTATTCAGCTCTTAACACACCATTCCCAATCAATTTAGAAGAAAAAAGAAAGAAGGGTTGAATACAATTTTAGGTGGAATTTGGGTTTTAGGATCAATTGATTTGGGAGAATTTGAGGAAAGAGATTGTGTTTGCTTGGATTTAATTTTTGGCGAATTGATTGAATTATATTACTTGTGTTGTTCTTCTTTAAGCTTGCAAAGAGGGGTAAACAATGGAACCAAAAGAAAAAGGAAAAAGCTATAACTAAGAAGAAAGGCACGTGAACTTACAAAAGCTAGATTCCTTTTCTTTTTAAAACTTCAACATATTTACCATTGTGCCACTAATGACAAGCCTGTGTTATGAGTCGTCGGATTGAACAGATCCAATGGTAGATGACCCTTCTCATTCTTCTCATTATAAGGATCTTCTTATTGGATCCCAACCCTATATAGATTTATATAATACCAGCATCTTCAATTTATAGTAAATCCCAGGTGACTTTACACAGAAATTTGACAAAAATGAAATTCACTCTTCTGTAACACTCATGTCTCCATGAATAACAGCAGAAAACTTTGAAGAGTCATAAGGTGATACAGAAATGAAAGTTTCCATGAACAACAACAGCAGAAAACATTTAAGCGTGCCAAGGAGATACGCAAATGAAAGAACAAAGTTAAAAATTTGCCATTGAAGAGAGGAGCAGCCTATAGCACAATTTCTTTACCTTAACGGGAGTCCGATTCTCTTCTGAAGGATTCAGTATGTGCTCTCCGAGCACAAAGTTCTGCAGTCTCCACACATATGCCTCAGTAGTGTCCATGTGACAAGTAACCACATTGCACCAATCACGCTCCCTTATTTCAGCTAAACAGTGGTTTTGGCAACATAAAATAAAATAATAAGAACACAAAACTAATAAAGACAAGCCAGTCTGGACATCACAATGTCAAGGTCTAGGGAGGTCCAGATGCACCGGCAGAAAAACTAAAGAACCATAAAGATTGGAAAATGTGACAAATCATCATATACTGGACAAACCCTGATCTAGGTACAATAAGAAGTAACCAGGTTACAAAAATCAATGGTTAAAAGACCACCTGCTAGATAAGTAAGCAAGTCCCTATCTAGCGAATCAGATTTTTCCATATTAATTTTGTAATGTATTTAGTCATTAGACATACAGGATTCATACACAAGTGATTCGTTATTCCAAGCATTTATAAAAATAAAAATAAAAACCATTAAATCCTGCAGTTACCTTATTCTTGTCGCATCAGTCATCGAGATTCAAGACAATTAAAAATGTATCCGGAAATCAAAGCTTACAGTTACTTTCCAGAAATCAAAGACAAATATGTGGAAGCAGATTCTTAATCACTCATCAAGACAACGAGTGTGGAACAACACATCTCATTAACACATTTGAATAGCAGCAAGCAATTCAATTAATAGCTTATCACAAGAATTAAGTTAAAAGGTGAGCAATCAGCGAAAGAAATATTCTCATCTTTTCTTATCTCTGCAGTCAGATGGACTTGGAAAGGCATGTATATGAGTGTTGTGTCTGAGTGTTGTGTCTGAGAGAGAGCAGCTTACCGCAATCAAATGCAACAACAGGCTTCAGCTTTATTTCTTCCTCCTACCATACAATCAAAAGAAAATGAAATGCCGAGCTATGTTTAGTGTACACCATATATTTGACACAAGCAAATGATCAACATCAAATAAATAAATAAAATCAAACTAATGTGGATTCAACTCACTAGAGAGGACTAAAACACACATGAAACAAGTGGAAAGGGATGATAGAGGACAAGGGATGAGGGCTGAGTGGGGCATGGGGTAGTGGGAGTTTTTTTGTTATGTTTTCCGATTGAGTTTAGATAAGTATAAGATAAGGTTTACTTAACGGTTGATTAGATGCTAATGGTGCAGGTGGAATTTAGTATGTAATTAAGGACTTGAAGGTTCATCATTATCATTATCATTACCCCATTGCCTCAAAGAGGCTCCCGAAAGAAGCGGGGTAAGGGGGGGTCGGACGTACGCAACCTTACCCCTGCAATTGCAGAGAGATTGTTTCCAATTGACCCAAAAGCGATAACGGGACAACAACGGAACGACCATCTTCTACTTCATGGAAAGGAAGCGAAGAGGTATTAAGAGCCACTTTGATTTAGTCCATCACATCCCACAGCCAAAAGAACAAATGAATCTTTGGCTCCATCGGAAGACTTGAAGGTTATTTCATTTAATTATTTGTAGTTAGGGGTGTGTTGGGAATACAGCCCCACTTAGGGCTGGTTTTGGTTATAAAGAAACCTGTATTAAAAGCTGAATTTTTGCATTAAGTAAATAAGTAGACATAAGTAACTGTCTGATTACAACACCCAAGTGGGTGTTGCATGACAATAGAGGTGAGACATTAGATGTTGACTTGGTGTTAGGATCCACCCTGTGTTCGGCACTTCTTCTTGTTGACCCTTGGGCAAAGACATAATTCAAATATTCTTTTAGTATGACAGATACGCACTAATAAGTTCATTAGACATTTAGTAACAATTAACAGCCAATCAGCCTCTTTTGAAGGTATTTGTTATGGTAGATTTTGACATTTGGCATAAACAGTATTGACAATAAAAAGCCTTCACAACTAGTTTGAGAGTTCATTAGCACTTGAGTCAGCTTGTATCTGGCTCTAGTGTTAATCCAACACACAATCCTTTCAATTGTTGTCTAGATCGATTAAACTTGACATTCTGGTAAAAGTCTTGGTGAATATACCACTCATTTCTCACGCCCTATGTTACTCCGACACTTCTTCCGACGGTGGGTGTCGGTGTCGACACGACCCGACCCGCGACACGACATTCGACACGTGTCCGGGGAGGTGTCGACACCGGTGTGGGAAAAGAGTCTGAAATGTAGTGTCGGAATCGGGAGGAGAAAAGAAAAGGGTAAATATTCGAAACCCTAGATTTAGCAATTGAAGGTCGGGGAAAGCGAGAAAAGAACAACTATATTAGGGCTTTTGTTGTTGAAGAAAAAACGCCCTGATTGCACTCTTCAATTTTTGTTTTCACTAATTGACTTTGAGAATCAGCCATGCATGGCTATCCAGCTCTACGTTTCCTTCCCGTTTCTCTGTTTTGCGTCGTTGGTGAGGGTGAGTGGGTGGGCTTTCCACCTTTTTCTTTTTCTTTTAACCTTTTTTTTTCAATAGCCCAGGCCTACTAGGGCACCACTCACATAAAATAAAATTAATTAATTAAAAACGAAAAAAAAGGTGGGAAGTGGGAACAGACTACAGACCCACGTGCCAACTGTTATCTTTACCAAAAAAAAGTCAGTCTCTTTTATATTTATTTATTACTTTTCAATTCTCTGTATTTATTTATTACGGAGTACTTTCCAATTCAAACCCACGTTTACACTTCAATTCTCTGTATTTTTAACCCTTTTAAACAACTTTTACCTTGTTTGGTCATTTTAATTTTTTCTTTTATTAATATTTAACAACTATTTTTGTTTTTTTATTAAAGTGTCAATTTTTTTTCCGACACTTTGTAAGGGAGCCGTGTCTAAAAAACAAGTCAAGACACTCCTTTGACCGTGTCGGAGTGTCTGCAAATAATATTTAGATCGGAGTGTCAGACACTCCGACACCTTGTCGGACACGACACCGACACTCGTGTCTGAGTAACATAGCTCACGCCTGTTTCCAGGCTTGCACTCTTAAAGAAGCAAGACTGCACCACACATCCAAGCATTAGAAATGGAGTGTGAATGTGATAATAAGCTAGTAGTGTTGAACATGTATAGTCTAAGATTGTCATGACATTTTCAATTGCTATCAGTTATTGTGCATAAATCTACTCTTAAAGGTCTTTTGTATTCGAGGGTCTCTCGCAAAAAGCCACTTTGTAATACCCCGAAATTTTGAATATTTTATATTAAATTATTTTATTAATTTAAATTGGTCTTATGATTAAAAATACAAGTTTTAATGATTTTAAATAACTAGATTATAAAAAATTAAAAAATTAAAAAATTAAAAAAAAAACTAATTCTCATGTTTATATTAGTAACTTTAGGAAACTTTAATTCTTCCCTATTCTATTACATTTATCTGCCGTGGTCGCCATCATCTTCTACCAACATCTCTGGTAAGTCGAATATTATAATCTCCTTCAACTTTAATTTTGCGTATTAATTATATAGTAAGACCAAAGGATCAGTGTAGCTAATTTCTCTTCTTCCCTATTCTATTTGACTTTTGGAAGTTAATCGCACATCCATGGGTAACCATCGGGACACCGACGTAAACCACAATCTTTTTTCGCTCAACGGTGTGAAAGAAGCAGCCTCCACCGACCTCCTACCCTCTACCTATTTTCATACCTTAACCAGTACATGATACTTCCTCCGTTCTTTTTTAAATGACACAATTTCTAGATACGTTTGCCAATGCACGATTTCAAACACTAATATCTTCGATCATAGATAAGAAAAATTATAAAAAGTTGACATTTAAAAAATATTTATTGAGACGAATCTAATAAGACCCCACACGGCTATACTTTTTCTTAAGTATAAACCACAAAAGAAATTCAAAGGAGCTTGTATAAATAGTGTCCATAACTCAATTGTGTCATGTAAATAAGAATTGAGAAAATATATATATAGTCACCGTCTAGGCAATCACCAAAACTGAAAACATGTTAGACTTTTATTTTCGTAATTTGACTTGGACAACATATTTCAAGAGTTTTAGTTGGTTTTGACTTAGTTTAATAAGTTTTACTGAGCATATGCCAATGTTTTCCTTAATAAGTAATAAACCTTTTTGACGATACATTTTGTTCCTTAATCAACTAGTAGTATTAGGCATATGTGGAAAAGTAAGTCTAATTTTGTGGAGCGTGAGTTAAGAGAATTAAACTCACTGAAACATGACGTATTGGTACTCCCTAGTTACGGGTAGTGAGTAGCATTCTAACTTGGACTTTATGTCAAAGTTGTATTCGTAGACGGCGGTTACTCAGGCAACACGCAAGGGAACTATTAGTAAGGAGTACGCGCACACAAGGTAATTTTCAATGTCCATCATCTTTATGCCCCGTTAGGAAAAAGTATTTTAGATATGTTTATGTGTTATTGTATGATAGGCAGTTTAAGTGTTGGATATATGAGCTATGCGATGTAAATTTATAGACATGTCTAATAGTATTATTATTAGAATATTATTTGAACTACTATACTTATTTTCTGAAAAGGATTATTTGATTTAATTTACGTCTTTCTAACTGAAATACTTTGAACTTGGATATTAGAGGTTATATGAGTTGTTGGAGTAGACGTTAATTATATAAGCTCCTTGGTAATCAGTTGAACATAAGTGGATAATAAGCGGATGCAACAAGTAATAAGCTTGGTTGTGATTTGGTTCTTGCAAGTACTTGTATGTTGTTTGATCCGTAGTTTGGCACTTTGGTTGTTTATGTAATTGGCCGTAATTAGGCTACCAGTAATGCCAAATATCCCTACTTACTAGATGTCATTCTATATGGTGCACAAAAGTGGATATCCAATAGGCTTCTAGTAGGTTTAGTTATTCTTTCGGCCCTCTATTAGATGTTCTATTTGGTGCACAAAAGTGGATACCCAATAGGCTTCTAGTAGATTATAATTATTCTGTCAATCGTCTGCTTTAGTGTTCCTCCTAATACTTTTGGTGCACGAGTCGTGGATACCCATTTGTATAGTGAGGGGTGTTGCACACTAGGGAACACACGACCTCAGCGTTCTTTTCCCTCTCTTAAATTGGTCAAGTTGATTGTTTATGTGATAATTGATATTGCGAAATATTAAATTGGTCTTGTTCTTTTATACTCCCTCCGTATTTGTTTAAGGGATACACTTGGTCGGGCATGGGTATTAAGAAAAATAATTAAATGAAATAAAGTAATAAAACAAGTGGGGTTGGGTAGATATTTTAATAGGTAAAACAAGTGGAGACCATGTCATTTTAGGGGGTGGGGGTGGGGTGTAGTTATGAAATTATTTATTTAATAGGGTGGTGGGACATAGGATATATTAGATAGATTATTTAATTAGATGGTGGGGTTGATAAGTTACTAAAAATGGCAAGTGTATCTCTTAAATAAATACGGCCGTAAAAGGCAAGTGTATCCCTTAAATAAATACGGAGGGAGTATTAATTTTACGTCCTCAAAAAAAAATTCGAACTGAACAATTTATTTTACGGGATGGAGTTGTAATTACTCACTTTATCTGATTTTGGAGTTCGTCTCCCTTTTTCTTTCCATGTATTTTGCAGGTTAGTCTGACACTTGGCTATGAGCGAGGATGAATAAATCACCAAGTCAAGAGACAATTTTTATTTTCGATATTTAGCTTTGGTTATCATGGATCGGATCATTAATAACTTTGGTCAATTAAAATTAGACCACTTAGTTAAATGGTTTTTAAATGTTATTGTTCTAATTATTTATTTAACGCTCCCAAAGTTTGGACGGTATTTTCAAGTAATACGTACATTTATATTATATTAAAAGGCTTTAATTTTGGGGGTGTTAGACACTTTCCTTGTGAAGGTCAACTCTATATACACATCTTAAACACCCCAGACTTTGTCCTTGGCTGGATCTTTATTCGGTTGCAACAACCAATATTATTGCTAATTATTTTTATATTCTGATGCCAGCTTAGAAATTCCTGTATCCCTTCCCCACCCAAATTTAAGATAAGAAAAACAAGCACATAGGAGTCAAGGACTCGTGATAACGTATCCAATTCTTCGGCCAATATGAAACAGACTAATAAAGGAAAACTGCATATGTACCTTTATCCTGAGTTTCTTGGCTCTTCTTGACACATGACGCTGTGAAAGCTCCCTGCTTTGTTGATCCTGATCATGACCAAAAAGTTAAACCATGAAGAGATGAAGATAACCACTTGCTGTCTCCTGAAAGACTATTGCCAAACAACAATGTATAGAAAAACTTCATAACACCAATTTTCCCTATTATCAAAACGAAGTTTCAAAATGCAGCTAATAAGTAGTACCGTTCAGAAAGATGACTATCAAGAAGGATACACAGATAAAAGCAACAACATATAAAGTTTAATATCAGGCACCAGGCCACCAGCAGCCAACATACACAAAATTTAATACCAGGCACCAGGCCACCAGAAGCCAACATACACAAAATTCTAGATAAGCTTCAATTTTTTTTTTTTTTTTTTTTTACATATGCGATAAGCTTCTATTTACTTCTCAAAGAGAGGCACTAACATACATAATATGCCAGAATAACTCCTACAGTCAGATTTTACTTCTCAAAAGTCAAAAGACGTTGGGAAATCATGATCATTTAGGGTGCGTTCGCTTCAACATATAACACCTTATTTAAATAAGTTTCAGTTCCAATAAATTCAAAAAAGTTCCAATTAGGTCCTATAAGTTCAATAAGGTCCTAATAAGTTCCATAAGGTCCTATAATTTCCAATAAGGTAATGTAAGTTCCAATAAGTTCCAATAAGGCCCTATAAGTTCCAATAAGGCCATGTAGGTTCCAACGAATAAAATATGTAATATTATAATTATTAGCACGATTGTTATATATTTGACTATTATTTACGTTGTATTACTAAATAAATCATATCTATTGTTATATAAAACTATTTACGGTACTAATTTACGGTTAATAATTATCTAATAAACTTTAACTCAGGTCCAAAATAAGGTCTATTAAGATTCAACAAGGTTTTATAAGGTCCTATAAGTTAAATAAGGTTTTATTAGTTCGGGTAAGTTCAGTTCAGATAAGTTCAGATCCTATCGAAGAGAACTCACCCTTACAAAAACATAATCAAACTAAAGGAATAAATAATATGTGAGCTGAATTTCAGTTAAAACATCCATTTGATAGCTAAAACTATTTACGGTACTAATTTACGGTTAATAATTATCTAATAAACTTTAACTCAGGTCCAAAATAAGGTCTATTAAGATCCAACAAGGTTTTATAAGGTCCTATAAGTTAAATAAGATTTTATTAGTTCGGGTAAGTTCAGTTCAGATAAGTTCAGATCCTATCGAAGAGAACTCACCCTTACAAAAACATAATCAAACTAAAGGAATAAATAATATGTGAGCTGAATTTCAGTTAAAACATCCATTTGATAGCTAAATCTGGAACATAAAGCACCAACAAACATAAGAAATTTGTGATGCTCGGACTCGTCTCTCCACCTTGTCGTACAGGTGTCGACGCGACAAGGGTGCGGACACGGAATCCACATCGGACTCCGTGAGGAAAAACGAGAAAACGTACTCGGGCTTATTAGGGTTTCGGAAACCCATATCTGAAATTGGGGCAACAAATCAAGGATATATGTTGTCAAAAAAAAATCAAGGATATAGAGACCTAGGGTTTTTGTCGCTTGAAAAATGCGAGACTACTAGATAACATTCACCATAGATGTGTCGAATTTTAGCTCAGAATTTGCAAGGAAGGAACCAGAAACCTAGAAAGAGGAAGGACAGAGAAAAGGTGGGTTATTATTTTTATCTTCATGTGGGGTAGGTCAGGACATACTTGCAGCTGGCCTTTTTTGCTTTTAAAATAATTAATAATAAAAGTTGGGTAGCTTTTTCCTGAGAAAAGGTTGGCTTTTAAACTTTTACAAGGGTGTGTTACTTTTGGCTGTTTAACTTTTACAAGGGTGGGTTACTTTAACAAGCAGTTTTTATTTTAATTGGAAAGGGTCGGGCTTTCTAGTTACAGTTAAAGGATTCGTAAAACTTGGGTACAAATATTACATATTATAAAGATTTATAGAATTTTTTTATGGTTGTTGTGTCCCCGAGTCCATATCCGTATTTTGGACACTTCTAGAACGTGTTCCCCAGTCCTTGATTTTAAAAAATTCCGAGTCTGACACTTCAACCCATACCCAAGTCTGACACCTGTATCCGAGTCTGAGCATCCTAGGAAGAAATGTAAGAGATCAAGAATCCCATATTCAGTAATGTTCTGCAGGGACAGACTCCAATGGGCTTCCAACTATCACTTTTCAGTTTTCACATCTCAAAATCAAACCCAATTGGTGCCGAGATGGACACACCTGCTGCAATTTTGCTTTCAAAGCTACAGTCATTAGGTTATATACAAAAGACAGTCCTAGTGTCATCTCTACCCACAAAGTGCTAACCAGCACATCCATCCTGATCCAAAAAAGAGCAACAGAATAAATCTGCCTGTGACAGCGTGAGAGCTCCTCCGGCCTCCGCCACTCCTTGCTGGTCCCAAGCATGAACAAACTTATATTTAAGGGTTATGTATGTGACAACCAGAGCAAACAGTCACATCCATAAGCAGGAATAAGTAGCAAAGAATATCTTTTTACGCCTACCAAGTACTCAGAACCCAGGACTACTTCCTTGTTGTATATAAAATGCGCTGGCTCCAAACGCCTTGCGCCTAGGCGCGCATCAGGTGTACACAAACACTGAAAATATACTTCTATGAAAACGAGAATACCATACGTAGAATGCAGCTATGGAAAAATATGGAGGTACAGTTAACTACAACCCTAGAGTATACATGAGTAGCTGATAAAAATTGAACAGCTGTTAACCTGGACAACAGAAAAAAGCCTGAACGCGCGGTCCTGGCCAGCAGATAAAATGTGTCTCCCGTTTGCATAAAACCTGCCAAAAACCATGAATACATTTATAAAGCACAATAATGTATTGAATTGGCCACGTCAAATAAAAGACAAATTAGTTAAAATTGAACACTAGTACACATTTTCCTTTTTTTAAATAGAAAATCCCTTGTATTTGACCATTGGACTGACTGCAGAAACCAAATTAATGTCACAGTGATTGTCAACCCTGTCCCCAGTTTTCCTACACTGCCCACGCCCTTCTCTTCCATTATCTCCACCATTTTCCACTCATTTTCCCAGTTCCAATTTTCAGGATAACCTATGAAGAGTTAGAACAACTAAGTAATGGTGGAGATGTGGAGTAGCCACCCTGCTGTAGTGGGGCTACTCCACTTACAGAGAATAGGTGGTAAGATGTTCTAACGTACAACATGGTGAAGATCAGTTGATTGATGGAGATACAATAGGGCTTAGACTAGAACAGCATTACGGTGTTATAAGTTAGGGTGTGAACAGGAAAGAGAGATAAAAATGGGTTGTGGAATTAATTTAAAATGATGCACTAAACGTAGAAGTAATAAAAGCCTGTTCTCCTCTCTAACAAATAAAATGGGGGATGGAGGGTGTTTTCCCCTTTCCTCTCTCTTCTCGGTTCCATTCCTTTCCCTACTTGTGAACCACATGGCTCTTATATCCAACCTCTAATAGAAAAACAAACACCATTGATAACAAAACCTTCAAAATAAATGAATAGCAGCAATACATCCACATCAGATCGCTAATGATTACTCCAACAACCCCTCACAGAGTGGTCTAGTTTCTTTCTTAACATATAATAAGACAGTGATAAAATTTGGGAGACAGGGAAAACTTGCCCCGTTATTTAAGCCTCTATGGTACTCCTTCTACATACTTGGAAATGTGGGATTGTTTTTAGTCAATGCCAAGGGAGAAATAATGAAAAGAAAAATTTGGAAGAAAAACAATGCATGGTATTGACAATAGCAAACCTCTTTTAAAGACAATCACGTGGCGAAAAAATTTAACAAACAAAGGGAGGGAGTAACGGCACAGGATAGTTATTGCTAGTCTCTTTGAATTCCACCGCTATTCACTTGGTCCTCTCTGAATCACAACGTGACACCACCTCTCACATCTTTTTCTTCATGAGATACTAATTCTGTTTTCCTAAGATCTACTTACTTTCCATTTTGATCTGTTTTTATAAGTTTAACTCACTTAATTCCCTTTATGGAAACATTTTTTATTCACTTTACTCTCCATCTCTCTCTTCCTAAAAGTTAAACACCCACATGGGCGGGTCCCTCTTTTGAATTCTCCTTGAATTTTGTTGCTAGCTTGCTACGGTGAAATTTCTCATTACGCTAGAATCCATAGTAGTCTGACTTTGTACCGTGAAGTTTCTTAATTAGCATCTCACTTTTTTCTTATAAGTAGGCTTAGGCCCTGTTCTTTAGGTTGAACTGAGCCGACTGAACTTAACTTAACTGAACTGAACTTAAGAACTGAACTTAACATAATATTACTTAAACAAAAAATAAATAATAATAAACGTTAATTAATTACTAAATAATAAATAATTAATAACTAAAGAATAATTAATTACTAAATAATTATAACAAATGATAAATATTAATAATAATTCATAATTAATAATTAATAATAAATAACTAAATAATTAATAATTAATAATCCGTAATTAATTACTAAAAATAATAATAAATGATAAATAATAAATTATAGTAATTAATAATAAATAAATAGTCATATATAATAATAATATAAATATAAATATAAGTAATAAGTAATATAATAATATAAATAATAATAATAATAAAAAAAATAACATTATTATTATTATTTATTATATTATTATTATTATTAGGAGTTTTTATTATTATTATTATTATTATTTTTATTATTATTATTAAGTTGAATTGAATTGAATTTAACTGAACTGAATTGCGAAATAAGTCTTGAAACTGAAATTAAGCCAAAAAGAACAGGGTCTTATTTTTATACAAGGAACCCTCTAAAATATGAATAAATGAAGAATAAGAGTTTTGCTTGTAATCCTGCAACTTTCTGCAATACGCTTTACATAGTTTAGGCAGGTGTATCAGTAACCTGTTTGTTTTAGACTCTGACGTGTATTTGAAAGTTACTGTTATAGGCAAACTCCCTCAACATCATAAGACGCCAACCTATATAAAAGGCCATCCCATAGGTCGTAAACAATGTATAAAAAATCTCTAGGCGCATCAAGGCGATTTGGAGTCTCCTGTGTCGTAGGCGCACTTAATGAACACTAGTTGTGCGCCTTTTTGGAAATCGCTTCGCCTAGACCACACAAAGCACTTGACCCCTAACCTACGAAGCACGGGTACGCCTGGGAATACCCGTTTCCCGTACCGGGTACGGGTACGGGACGGGTACGCCCAGGAAACGTCCCCAAAATGAATCCAAAATGTGGGTACGTGGGCTAAATGTGGGTACGGCTGGGTACGCGGGTGGGTACGATTTGGGTACGTTTTTGGAAATAAATCAAGAACCCAACTGAATTTTTAAGACCCAAATTCAAATTTAGGGTTTATTTTTCAAATCTCCATTCTCCACTTTCTCTCTCACCTCTCTTTGTCTATTTGAAGCCGTCGTTTGGCGGCCCGCCGATTGCTCCCTCGCCGTCGGCCTTCTTCCTCGCCCCGGCCCAGCCCGCCGCTCCGGCCGTGCTTGAACTTCGTAGTTCGTAGCAAGTGAGGAGCGACGCAACGAACATAGGCTGCATAGTGGCTGCCTACCTTAGTAAGGAAGATGTTTTTTTAAATAATGGCGGTGAGAAGAAGATGAAGAGGTTTAATAATGGCTGAAGTAGAGGAAGAAGACGAAAAGGAGAAAAAAGGACTGAGATTAAAGGTGTTCCTTTTAATCCTTTTCTTGACTTTAGTTTTTTTAAATTTTTCTTTTACTTATTTATTATTGTAGTGGCCTAGTGGCCCGCCTACTATTTTGTCTTTTTGGAGGAGAAAGATTCCTTTATTTATTTGTTTAGGTATAGATGTTGGCTATTGATGGGTTACTGATGTTAGCTATTTTAATTTTGACTGATTCTAAAATTTAAATTCCCACAAAAAATAAAATTTTAACCCACATTTACAAAATTAAAAATTCTTGTTTTTTTTTGCCGAATCCTTGCCGTACCCGTTTTTAGCAATTTTGATTTTGCCGTTTTCCGTCCTCGTACCCGTCCCCGTACCCGTCCCCGTACCCGTTTCCGTGCAACATAGCCCCTAACGCCATGCGCCTTAGGAAGGCACGTTTTTTAGTCGCTCTTACATACTGCCTTTTGGTATAGATACAAACTTAATAATTACTAAACAAAGCACACTGCACCCTAAATCAAGATAAAAAAAAAAATCCGAGGCTAATGAAATCCTTAAAAAAAAATCCTTTATACCAGAAAAGGTCTCATAACATTCTCTTTTCTTATTGTTCCCTATGTTTCCTATGGGCACTTATTTTCAGGTACTGTGAATCTTCACACTTTTGATCATCAACATTTCCTCCCTACACTGAACTTTTGGATTCCTAGACTTCCAATTTCTGCTCAGACAGAGAAATTCAGAGATGGAGGATTGGATTCCTTCTCTAAAAAAAGGAGAAAGGAGAAAGAACAAGTTGTAAATTGGATTCCTTCCCTAAAACAAGGACGCAGTCTATAAACATGACAACAGTTCATAGTGATCCAATCTTGAGCACTATTCAGGTTGTGGAAGAAGCATGAGAGTAAGAGGAGAAGGAGAAGGAGACGGAGACGGAAGAAAAAGAGGTGGCTCAACAAAAGAATGGATATTTGGGACAAGTTTTTAGATTTTGGATTCTCAATCCTAAAAATATAACATCAACTGTAACGAAGCTTTAGTTCCACTTTATTTGAAGCTTGATACCCTACCTGCTACTTTTCCCAACCTCGAAAAACAGCTATGTTAAAGCGGACAATTATGAACATCTAACATTTTCTCCATCACCCAAGCAACAAATAGGACTAGCTTTCTCTCTGAATCCATGCCTTTTCTTAGAGGACTTTGAGTTACCCTCCAGTATAACTGAGTATTTCTTAATCATAAGAGAAGTTGGCGTCATAATTTGCACAAAGCTCAGTCTTTTGGTAATCTACTAAGTAACTTTCCATAGTGTGAAAGAGGTCTTTTTCAAATTACTTTTTCAGTCTTACGCACATATTAAATTAAATTTGTTACATCCTCAAAGTGAAGTGGACTATGAAGTATGAAAGTAAAAGTTACATCAATAACACGGAGGAAATAAAATAAATTGTTTTAGAGAAGTTTTGCAAAACTCTAAAATTTAACGTTTGATACAACATAATACCTTATACAAAGTGGAGGTGCACTATGACCATTTCGGAACCGCAATAGACGAGGACTTCCATCACTGGTGTCGAATATCCACATCTGGCAAATGAAAAGAAAGGGAGAATTTGATGCAGAATAAACACTGTAAATAAAGAATCAACTAGTATGCTTACAAGATGAAGCATGAAGAGCAAGTGAAGATCTTACTTGCTGCAAACATCAAACTCACACTTCTTGCCACAATTTAATTGCTAAATTACATTTCTTCAGTAATAATTCAAGCGACTTTTGACAGTATTTTCAACGATGACTCATTCTAGTATATATATTCCTTGCAGAGCATTGTGACTGCCAGCATATTCAACCGTGAATAGTTTATTTATGAGCATTAAGAGTCATTTTGTCAAAGATAGAATGGAGGGATTTCTGCTAAAAAGCAAAGGCAGAAAAGAAACAAATAGTTGAAATTGGTGATATAAATTGCTTTTTGGTCCTCAAATTAGATCGGAGCACGGGCCATTAAGGCAAATTCAATAAATGAACCATAACAGTCTCCATGAGACAAAAATGTTATAGAAAAATACACTACACAGAAAGACCAATATCTTTTACATTCCAAATTCAATGCTTTTTGGTCCTCTCACATAATCTGATGCATTCTTAAAACTCTATACGAAATGTAACCACCCCATTCATATGACAGCCAAATACCTTTGAATGCAGAAAAAGGATGAGAGATGAAACTATATACAGATAATTACTCCCTCCGTCCCACTTTAATAGGTCGATTCTATTAGGGACATCACAAGAAAATAGGCCACCCTTCAAATCCGGTAAATGAAATAACCTTAAAAGAAAATTTGTCAAAACTACCTTTTGAAAGTAAGAGTTAGTGAGAAACCACCTTATAAAAAATATTTGCAAGCAAGTACCAGTTTCCTTTTCCAGGCATTGTACCAGTGTATGAAAAAAAAACGCCTAAGGCCCTAGGCGATAGGAGGAAAACGCTTTTTTTGTTCTATGCAAGGAAGATTCAAATGGGAGCACTTGAAGCTCACGAGGTTGCATCTGAGGCGCTCCCAAGGCCAGAGGCACACTTTAGTCGGTGCTTTAGAACTTTGTATTGGCGCACCAAAGCGCGCCCAAGGCACACCGAAGAGCAGCAAGACCCTATCACCTTGGTGCGTCTTATGTTTTTTAACACATTGCACTGACAGCCCACGTGTGTGGCACGTGACCACTTAAAACACCCATTTCAACCACAACACCATCTCACTACTGCCCCAGCAAACCACTTACACACCACCAAAAAATCGTTCATCCCCCTCGAAATCACCCACCCACCACCTAAAACCCACCCCACCATCACGAAATCACCCTAAAACAAGCCCTAACCTTGCCGGAAACAGCCCCATACACACCAAAAACAACCCACCCCACATGCAAATTGTACCAATCACGCCACCTACCTTAAAAACAACCCCAGCATAAAAAAATCCACCACACAACTAGATCTAAGAGAGAGATGAAGATAAAGGGAAAAGAAAGAGAGAGAGAGGGGGGAAGTAAAGTAGCGACGGCAAAGGAAAGCTAAGAGGGAAGAAGAGGCGGTGGTGCTGCCATGGCAGTGAAAGAGAATGGGAGTTGAAGAGGTGTGAACACCGGAAATTATGAGTCATAATGACAGAATCCGACATAAGATGGTCTTTGACAAAAAAAATTATTAAGAAAACTTGCAAAAGAGTTTGTACTATTAGAAGGTGGTTTCTGACAAATTTTCCTAAGTTAAATTATGAACTTTCTCATATTACTCTTACTTCATTTTAAGATGTGATGTGTAGTTTCACAATATGACGCTTGTTCTAAATATTGGTGGAAATTATCAAGGTAGTTATGGTATTTCAAGGCAATTCTGAAAATGATGTCTAACCAAATGTGGACGATTAAAGTGGGACGGAGAGAATAGAACTTAAGCCAAACAGAAGTAGAGGTAATTGAATATTACACACACAAGAATCCTTTTAATTTTAGAAAAGATAATTCTATATAATTTGGGTGCCAAAACCAAAATACTTAGGCAAGGTCATAGTTTAAATGGTTCATCTTGCAGCTGAAGCTTTTACTCTGCATTATCAAATCCATTGTTATACCCTATAGAAAATCTTACCATCCATCAGGGTGACAGCCCATGCCATTCAATGCACAAAAAGAACAAAAATGATATGTGCGTGTGTGCGGGGCTGCACATGCGCCAACAATGGCGGAGGGAGGGGGGGAGGGGCGGCCGACCCCAACATTTTTTTAAAAAAAATTAATAGAGAGATAAGTAGTAATTAATACATAAATATATCACTAAATGCTCCTTGCCTTGGTGGTTATTGTTGTTTTAGTATGTGTGGATCCCTTAGGTCAAGGGTTCGAATCCTACCTACTACTATATTTCTATTTTTTAGCTTTATTTTTTCCTCGCCCCCCCCCCCATTTTAGCTTCATTTTTTTCCTCGCCCCCCCAACATACAATTCCTGGCTCCGCCACTGTGCGCCAAGATTTTCAATGTGTCCATTCTATAGCATAAGTGCATAGATGTCAACAACATAGAAAAATGTCTTACTTTTATAGAGTTGTCTGCTGAAGCACTCATCAGCACAGGCTCGTTTGCAAAGAAGTGGAGTGAAATAATTGCAGCATCATGAGCCTCTTTTATGACTGACTGGAGCCTTCTTTTCTCAAGATTCCATATGCTAATAACACCAGATGTTCCTCCAGATGCTAACAAAGGTTGTCCATCTGAAATACTTAATTTTCTTAGCTACATTCCAGAGCAAAATGGCAGAAAATGAATTTCTACACCCTTGACTAAAACAGATAGCTCCTTATAATAATGGTTTTTATTCCCAGCAGGTAATTAAAACTTTCAGAGCCTGGGGAAGATTATCCAAATTATTCAGATCAGGAAGCTGTCACATCTTCCCAGTCCTGACCTCCTAACAGGCAATCTACAAGATGCACTATATTACCATGAAAATAAGCAAGGACAATATATGAGTACTCTTTGTTTACCTATCATATGCTAAGTAGTTGACCAACTAGCTTCTCCAAATATATAGTTATATTTCCATGACTACCCAATGAAGCTACATCGGATGACAATATCAAATACTTGGCGTAATTATAGTTTCCAATATATGGGCAGTCACTTTGACATGGGAACATGTAATTGAATTCAAGGTCATTTGGTTATGTAAACACCGTTCCTCAATAAACCATCATATAATGATCTAAATTTCATACACTTACATCGAAACTTTAAAAAAAAATCACATTTAAGAGGATTTTAGACTCATATTTCATTCAGAAATATTAGTAATCGCTCGTATGGTTGTTTTTAAACAAGATACATTCATAAAAGTATGTTTCCAAGAGTAACTAAAAAGAGGCCAATAAACTCTATATAATTATGACAGAAAGGGAAATTTTCCGATTTTTATATTTGTGTTGCAACAGCCGGAGGCAACAAAGTAAGACATGGCACCCACAAGCTTCCGCTCCCAGAACACTGACCGTTACTAAAATCATTATCATGAATTTTTTTCTAAAGAAAAAAATGTTTCCACCACCAAAAGTAAATACTTTGTGCCTAAAAAAACGTTTCCTTAAACAGTTAAACATCTTGATTGGATAAGAGGAAATGAATAGAAAGGCAGGAAAGGAAAGGGAGGGGAACAAGTTCCCTTGTTCGGACAAGGGTTGGGAGAAGAAAAGGGAGGGTAGGAGGAGAGATCAATTTTCCCTCCCTCTTTGATAAAAACAATCTGTCCAAATTGGAGAGATTTGGAGGGAAACGAGCTCCACCTTCCCCCTTCCTGTTCTTCCTATTTCACTTCCTCTCCCTTCTATCTTGCTATCCAAACAAAGTGTAAAAGAACTAAATGATCATCAATTCAACATAGCCTTCCATTTTCTTTAAGACGCATTTACCATAAAATTCAACCAAAAGTTCCAGAACTCCTACCTGTGCTAAAAGATAGTGCAGTCACAGCACCTCGCATAGAATGCGTAAATGTGACGATCTCTTCATCATAGCATATATTATGGACATAGATCTTCCCATCAGTGCAACCAATGGCTACCACATCTAGTGCTGGAGATGAGACACAACAAGAAATTGGCGATTTCCATCCCCTAAAATCATAAATTTTTTTCTTTGTATTAACATTCCAAATCTGCAAGGTGCCTTCTTGGCTACCAAAAATAACCTGGACAGAAGTAAACATTCAGTATTAGGACATTAGAAATAATATATTTTATCCACATAAAACCTATTCCCCGTTTCAAGTAACAGCAACAATATCAATAAACCAACAAGGAGAAATAGAAGAAATTTACGCAGGTTAGAACATATAAGAAAGAGGAAATGATTTTACCTTGTTCAAGTAAGTATCTGGATGTGCAATGCATGTAGGAGAAAAATTGTCTCCCATAACAATATGGCTAATTGGCTCTAAATTCTGCTCAATTCCTTTAAATGCCCATATAAACAAATGACGATCAACATCAACACTCACGATGTGATCACCAAATAGATACAATAAATTGACCTTCGCACTATGAGAGCTCCAAGTTGCAACCTGTTCAAGCATCAATAATACAATCAATTGAATAGCTACCATCACAGCTACAAGACCAAAAAGAAAAGCATTCAGTGGCTGAACCAAGGACATTAGACTCATCACTCATGATAACATTTCATATTTTTCCCAACTACATATCGAGAATCAGTCGTCGCTAACAAAAGTACAAGCGTGAAGTAGAAATAACAATTGAAAAGCAAAAAAGTGAAAAAGAGTAACACTTGAAGGCCCTGGCCCACTTCTTTTTTTCTTCTTTTTTCTTTTCTTTTGGACTCCTGGCCCACTTTCTATTGTTAAGGATTAATAGGATGTGGTTCAATAGACAATAACATATTAAAAAAAGCTTTTAATGTGAAAAAATTTATAAAAAGAAGAATTTCAATGAAGCTCGAAAAAGCGCGCTTCATACGCTTTTTGTGCTTCATGCGCTTAAGTGCGCTTCGGTGCGCTTTTTCACAAACGCTTCGCTCAGACCTAATTAAGCCCTTTGCCCTAGAGCTTCGAGCTTCAGCACTTGAGCGCGCTTTTTTAAACACTGGGTGCTGTTATTATTACATACAAGATTTTAGCCCGCGTGATGCACGAATTCTATTAAATTGTTAAGTTAAAATAAAATTTATATACCAACGGCTATATTTTGACCCAAGACCTAAATTATACATTCTCATACCCTAAAATAGCGGGAAAAATTGAGTTGCTTGAAAGACATGACAATAGAAATAGCCTATGATATAAATTGTACTCCGTAGTTGCCGAAGAGACTTATGAAGGTAAAAAAATTAAATCTACCTACTGACCACTTAAAAAAATTTACGTAGTACTATCAATAATATGGTTTCTTTTGTAGTATATATACGGTTATACGGTGTCTAGTATGTCTCTAATCTATAACGTAACAACATACAACCCTTATTAAGTAAGGAAGAAATAAAAGCTACTCTAGTTAACTCACAATATCCAAATAACACGAGTTACTACTTTTTTTAAGAAGAACTACACACCACTAGTATGCAAAATTTAAAGCAAAACATTAATCTCATTGTTAGAAACATTAATCCCTCCCGCGTTGGTGTTGTGGGCATGAATCATTAATGGAAGGGATGATGAACGAATTAAACTAAATATTCATAGTTTCATACTATTTGAAAAAGGAAGAAACACAACTTTGCTAAAGGTTTACAGAACTTATTTCGCACTCCATGCTAAACAAAATCTCATTGTTTAGAGTTGGAAGGTTATGACGGCATGAATTATACAAGGAAGTAAAACGAGTTACATAATAATATGATTTTACATATTATTATTTCGTATCAAATAAGAATTGTAGTAGCATTATAATCCTTTCTTAATATCTTTTATTTATCATATTATATAAAATAAAATAATTATTTTCCTAGGTGGTGCTTCTTTATACTATTCAAAATTTCATCTTTTATATAGATATTAAATAGATATAAGATTATAGAGTTTGATTTTGGATGGAAAACTCTTGTGTGTAGAATTTTATTGGCCGAAATCTTTTTAATTCTAAAATAAATTAGAAATCTTATTTCTCATTGGCCGAAATCTAATGATTTCCTACATGGCTCTCTAGATTCGTGTTTGATTTTGGATTGAATTTCATTTTAGATATATATTTTAATTATTAGAGTTTTGATTTTGCATGAAGTTGTATATATTAGTAATTAATTGATTAAAATATCTATGTGGCACTCGACTTTTTTAATTCAAAAATAATTTAGAAATCTTATTTTTCAGGCCGAAACCATTATATTTCCTACATGGCGCTCTAATATTGGATTAGTGTTTGATTTTGGACTTAATTTTATTTTAGATTAGTGTTTGATTTTGAATTGAATTTTATTTTTTATTAGTGTTTGATTTTGAATTGAATTTTATTTTTAATTATTAGAATATTTGATTTTGGATGGAGTTGTATATATTAGTAATTAATTAATTAATTAAAATATCAATGTGACACCTAATTATTATCTACGTGGCACTCGACTTTTTTAATTCAAAATAAATTATAAATCTTATTTTTCATTGGCCGAAACCATTAGATATTTTACGTGGCGCTCTAATAATTCAGCAAATATGCCTCCTTTTTTATTTATATATATTAGATATTATATTAGATTTGATGCTTATCGAGACACCAAACTAAGAGCTGAAAGGGTTAAAGTACCATACAATGGAATCAGAATTTTAAAAAAAAAATACACTCAATAAAGAGCCTCTAAATATATAACCTGACAAGCGCGCTTGAACACTGCGATTTTGTTCCCATAAGCTGCAAAGGTATAATCACGGTAGGAAGCAAGAGCCCGAATTTTCTTCGGAAGTTGGGGACCTCCATTGATAAACAAATATATCAGAAAAGCATTAGAAGACCAATACTCAACAAATCAGAGCATCAAAAGTACCATAAGAGTATGCCATACTAAGGATATGACCTATATCGTTCAGTTCATGAAGTAAAAGTAGTCGGCTAGTCATAATTCACTTCAAAAGTATTCTATACTTTGCAAGAAACACAGTTAAAACACAGAGTCACAGCTTGAAATCAATTTTACTGAATGCAGGTGGGTCTCAAACCGAATCGGATACAAACACAGTTCATTACTCATTATCGGATTAAGTTCTTTTTCCATAGTTCAGACAAAGAGCACCTACATTTGTGTGTGTGTGTGAAATGAAGTAACAGAACATTGTTTAAATAAAACCGAGGTGAACAAGAAGCAGAGGTGGAAGTCAAAATAACAAATTAAATTGTTTACATAGTTCATGGCTGTGTTTGCTATTTTTACTCCATATAACCTGAAAAACATCAGCTGAAGCCTAGAACCTCTATAAACACAGATCTTTAACTGTTGCGGTCATACTATTGGAAATAATTGGTTTATATATGGCACGTGATGTAACAAGGCATCCACTGAAAAATAGAATGTAGAATGAACCAAAATCTAAGGCACACACTAAGGAGATAAACAAACATAGAGGGCATATTATGGTCCACGATCCAAAGGGCTAAACTCCAATAAGGATAAGAGTTATCAGTTATGCTCTTCTAACTTCTAAGACTTACAGAAAGGCAAACAAGGTGAAGGCAAACGAGGAGAAGGCAAACATAACTTGTTTGCAAGTTATTACCCATTGACTTAATTTCTAACCAATTTAGTCCATTCCTTGACTGAAAAGTATATGAAAAGTAAACAATTAAAAAGAGGGTGCTTTTTTACCAAACTTCGTTACAAGTTGCACTTAACTGAAGCAGTTGACGTTTTATACAGTATTCAGCAGTGAAGTATGCAAGTGTCAATTATTCCAAACAAGACATATTTCAACTTCTTACCTCCACACTCCTCTCTACTTCAACACAAAAGCTAAACAAAGCAATTTCCCCCTAACAAAACCGTTCAAAAAATTTAGGGCCTAAACAATGGAATAAGGCTCCGTTTGTTTTGACAGGAAACATTTCTAGGAAAATAAATTCCAAATTTCCTTTGTTTGTTAAGGGGTGGAAAGTAATTTTCACAACAACAACAACAAAGCCTTAGTCCCAAAATAATTTTCACAAGATGAAAATAATAATTCCTTTTGTAAGGAAGGAATGACATATTTTTCTCTCACGTTACATCCCTTTTCTCTACTCCATCCATCATCTTCTTTCCAGTTTCATTCTTTTGTATCTATAACTTTAAGGAAACAAGCAAAGGAATTTTTATTTATAATTATGTTCTCTCTTGAAAATGGTTTGCTGTGAAAATTCATTTCCATTGAGAATGTTTTCCGTTAACTGAGCCTAAAAGCTACAAAAATGTAGATCACTTCACATTGTCATTTCGTCATTTGTTATATGTATCACAAAATAATTAGAAGCATTAAATACTACTCTAATAAGTATCAGGCATTAGCCGGCTAATACTTGATTTCTTCCTAAATCCGAAGAATACTAGTCTGCATATACTCGGCCACCTTTGCAAAAACTACAGGAAAATATGCACAACAATTCACAAAAAAAAAAAAAAATTAATTCTTTTCATTTATCCTTCGCCCCTTTCTCGAACAGCTAAGACAAACAGGCGAATAACTAAGATAATATGGCGTTCATTTCGACCTGGAAAGCACAAAAGTTCAATCACACCAACTTCACAAAAGCATAACAAATGACAGACTGATATTTAACCATTACAATAGAAATACAATACCTAAACATGAAAATTAGGGTTAGTAAATTAGCAAGAGAAAAGATGCCAACTTACCGACGAGCACCAAATTAAGCTTCGCACACTGCCCACCATAAAAAAAAACAAAAAATAATTCGTAAAAATAGTTGTTAATTCAAGAACATCAACAGATAGAAGATTAAAAAAATAAAGGAACGGAAAAGAAGAGAAAAAGTGAATTACGTTGTAGATTTGCCAAGCTTTTCCGACGCTAACAGTGACGAAAGTTTCAGTACCTAATCTTTGAACAGAGAAAGGGACTGAGCTAGTAATGTAGCCAATTGCTCTGAAGGGCTCGAAAATCCCCATTGTGCGAGGTTTTGCAAGGGCAGCAACACAAAGGAGAATCAAATAGTGAAGAGAGAGAACGAGAAGGGGTTTACAGAGGTTTTAGGGGGAGGTGGGCTGCGGAGACTAGGGAGAGGAAAATTTCTTCAATGGTTTTCCTAAAAAACATTACCATACAAGTACTATTCCTAATGCTCATCATCCACCCTTCATTTTGCCAACTCATCATCCACATCAACCTAGTCATTTTCCTCATTTTTCAACTCACTACTTGTTGGACTGCGCACTAGCGCGCGCGGTCCCCTTACGAAATTGAAATCAATTTGCAAAATAAGTTGGGTAATTATGTTGCCTAATTAAGTAATTAAGAATTAATCTAACGAATGTAGAATGTAACTTAGTTACTAATAATAGTCACAATTGAAATACCCTGCTATTTAAAATAATGTCAACTCATTATTCCAATAATGTCAGCTCGTAGAACAATTTTGTAAGTTTAAAGGTTTGGGGAAAGAGGAAGAAGAATATGTAAGTTAGGGGGTTTGAACTCAAGACCTTTGCAAATGTCAATATAGAGCTTCTAAATGGAAGGTTTCAATTTTCAATCCCTTCTGAATAGTGAAGTTCAAGGTTTTAACACTCAAAACACTATTTATAAGCATAATATTTTCAATGCATACATTTTAAAGGTTTGGGATTAGTTGTGGACAGTACGCTAACTCCCACGATCCTACAAGGTATAAAAATATATTTTGTAGAATTATTTCGTAAAATCATATTTACAATTTTTTGGCGAATGCTAAGAAAACAAAGTAAAATTTGCTCGTAATTGATAATATGCAATTATAAATACGTTTACAAGAGGTATCATCGATATTTTAACATTTCACACGCAACATTAAGCTCTCGAAAATTGTTATTGTAGCATTCCACATGTAACATTAACAACGTGCTTAGGTCGAAAATGGAAGGGGAGCATCTTTTTTAAAAAAAAATGTACTCATTTTTTGAATAATAAATAATAAGAAAAATAAAAATTTCGAAAGTATCGCTTTAACTTGAATAAATAATTTGATTTCGAACTTAAATAAAAAATATGTTCTTTCAAACAAGATAAAAGGAAATCGGCCCCCCAAAAAAAAGTACCAATTTTTGAACACTATAATACGTAGAAGCTCGATTTTTAAGAATTTTATTTTAAATAACTAGATAGTTAGGCGCCTAAAAATTTATTAAAGTAAAACCTTAGCTTCTAGATACCACTTTGTAACACCCCGACAATTCTCTCTTTTCTAAAATAACCTTTTAATATAAAACATAGAGAATTATCAAGGCATTATCGCCCGTGTGAAAACGTAACGGCTTATTCAGAATTTTGCAGCGGAAAACATAAAACTAACTTTAGGTTTATAAATAATCGATTACAGGTTTAGTCTCAAAAATCAACCAACGAAAATAAGGAAATATAAATAGTATGACAAGTTTAAAGTCCATTTAAACAAACCCAAGTCAACTTAGCAAATCAAAACTAAATACAAGCTCTCTATTCCCGATCCCAATGATGCAACATCTTCAAACCTGCAGATGGACAATGCTTATTGATCCTTAGAGACTGCTCACCAAAGATTGGGTCATCACAGGATCAATAAGGCATAGCCATGATCAACATGCACAAGCAAAAGCACGTAATCAGCAAAGCTGAGTACTACATACTAAATCAATAATAATCCTAACATGATTCTATTAAACGAACAACCCTAACATGATACTAATGAACACAAACAAGGGCAGACAAAACATGATAGTTTGACGACCATACTTGACCAGACTAGACTAGGCTAGACTTTTAGCAATAATATTATTTTAGTTGAAATAGACAATGGACCGAGTTGACCGTCCAGAAGTCTTCACTAAGGAAGACGAGGTACGGGCGCGACTCCGTAACCTCAGTGACCTGCGATATCGAGGAACGTTTTAATAAAAATAGAACACGGTGATCAATCCGGTCCCAGAAAAGGCCATGGGCTACCACCATGAACCCCAACTCCTGTTTGTCCGTCACTTTAGACGTGCACAGTCTAAAGCTATTGCTACTCAGTTTCACTTTACATGATTTACAAATTGAGACTCTGTTATGACTCAACAACCACATAAGGCATACAATCCACATTCGTTCACAACTGTTTTTATCTTGAAATTAAGTAAGTGATCATAAAGGCATCAATCAAGACTCATTCCAATTTACCCAACCTTTCCTTTAACCATGATCAACCCTGTATATGGGTATAAAGTTTCAACTTACTAAACAAGGTCCACCGCCCTCATAAAGTAGTGAAAAGCTAAGAAGGGAACAATAATCAATCGATCCAAACCAACATATAGAATAATCTAGTGTTCCCAACCAACATGTTTGTATCAATCATCCATACTAACATGTTACAATTCTCATAATGCAATATAAGTTTAATATGTTCATCCCACAGTATCAAACATGCAATTTCAACCTGACTAAGTTCATCAACAACATTAACATAACCAAGTTCATCAACAATTCAACATGGTTTCAACAATTAGCACACATTCCAAGCACACAGGTATGTACGTACCTTGTGTAAACAAATTGATAGGCCACTTTAACACTTTCAAAAGTTGCCTAAAGAGAATTCTCCACCTAACAACAACCAATATAGACTCATATCAATTCATATTGAATTTTCAGCAACATTAGGGAGCTTCAAATCCTTCTTAAACATAATTAGAACGTTTCCCAATATCGAAACTTGAATATTTAATTTCCTAGCATCATAATTATTATATTAATTATTGAAATTCGTTGAAAACTCTTCAAAGCATCATACTTTAAATTCCAGCAATATAACTAATTTCAAACTACCCCAAACCATAATTAACATGTTTGAAATCATAAAAACAATAACTTTAATAACTTATAATCATCCTACTATGATTTTAAAACTATTAAAACTTAAAATTCATGCTTTAATAATTAAAATTCTTATTTCAATCCAATTATATAATCTGAAAATTAAATTATTAATTAATCAAAATATATAATCTGAAAATTCATAGCTTAATCATAAAAATCATAAATTTAATTCAAGAAACATAAATTAAATTATTAAAACGTAATTAAAAACAATAATTTAGCTTAGGGTTCAAGAAACAACCAAAAGAGGAGAAAGGAGTTGCTGGCGGGCGGCAGGGCGCGGCAGCGGCGGTGGTCAGGCGAGCCAGGAGACGCGGCTGGCGCGTAGTGGTTGCGGATGGGCTGGTTGCCGAAGGTGGTGATGGCCAGCGTGGAGTAGTGACGAAACAGAGAGGAGAGAGAACGACGCCGACGAAATAGATGGACGGTGGAGGAAGCCGGGCGTCGGAGGAGAGCAGCGACGGCGGCTGCTGCTGCTCGGCGTCGGTTGTGGTTGCGTGCGACTGCAGTGTTTCGCACAAACAGGAATTTTGAGTGAGGGGAGCAAGGAAACGAAAGGGAAGAAAGAAAGAACGAAGCAAGAGAGAGAGAGAGAGAGAGAGAGAGAGAGAGAGAGAGAGAGAGAGAGAGAGAGAGAGAGAGAGAGAGAGAGAGAGAGAGAGAGGTTACCGGCGTGAAGGCTGCGGTGAGGGTGGTCGCCGGTGAGTGGTGACGGCGGCCGTGCACAACAATGGAGGCTTGAGAGTGGTTTTCACGTGAATGTTGAAAGAGAGAGAGAAGGGTTTGATTTCTTGTTTTTGCTTTTTACGTGAAATTGAAAGAGAAGGGAGTAATTATTTTTTTGGGTTTTATTATTTGGGCTTCACCCAATTGGGCTAGAATTAGGATTTAGATTTAGTATTTGAATCCAAAATCGGTTATGATTGTTTTCTAAATTTAATTGTGTTTTCGTAATTCAAATTCTTTCAACATCAATTCTAAAATTATTTTTGATTTCATAAATCATTGAAATATTTAAAATGTATAAAAATAAATATTCGTAAATTACATATTTATTTCTGAAATTCGTAAATTCTATTTAAATATAATTAACTATACATTAAAATATATTAATAAAATGTATAAAATTACGGGGGATTACAATCTACCCCTCTTAAAAGAAGTTTCGTCCCGAAACTTGACACGAAAATTCACACATTTTTCAAAAGTTTTCAACTTATTCCTATTGGAGAAGTACTTGTGCCACTCATGTGCACTCTTTTGCCAACTTAAAGTTACTTGTAATATTCACGAACACATTTTCTTATGCGGAGAATCTATGTACTTTGCATCAGCATGAATAAGTTGCTAAAAATAAGCATAAAAATGCATATAAATACCATAAAAATAGGTAAAAAGCGCGAATTTCTATCGCATTCTACCCCCCTTAAAGAAAACGAGTTACGCCCTCGTAACTCATCTCAGGGAATAACTTTGGATATTTCTACTTCATCGAATCATTTCCCCAACGCTATATTTCCACTAAAATCGTAGCAAGTGGGATTTCTACACTTCTTTCCACACAATGCCTCAATAGGTGGTATCTTAAAGCTCACATAGTAACTATTGTTGCAAGAAATTCAATCGAATTTAGATGGTCTTCCCAATTACCCTTAAAGTCAACAACACAGGATCTCAACATATTTTCCGTTAGTAATCTCAGTTTGTCCATCGATCGCAGGTGGAAAGCAGTACTCATTTTCAATGTCGCCCCCAAGATTCACTAGACCTTTTTGCCAAAGCTTCAGACTTTTATGGTGAGGATCTCAAATGTTGCCCCATAAAGATAATGTCTCCAAATCATTCAAAGTGAACACAATAACAACTAACTCTAGATCAAGGGTAGGGTAATTGATTTCATAAGGTTTCAATTGTCGTGACGACAGGTGCGGAGGTCAAACATTCCTTTAAAATCTGGAAAGCTTCTTCACATTTCTCACTCCACTTGAATTTCGATTCCTTTTTCAACAAGTTGGTCCTTGGTTTTTCTTTGTTCGAAAATCTTTCACAAACTCCCTATAATAGTCAGCTAGGCCTAGGAAACTTCGGATATCAGACACGTTCCTTTGGAGTTGGTCACTCACTCACAACTTGATTCTTAGTAGGATCTACAGAAACTCCTTCTACTCAGCTTTCTCTTTCTAGTGATCCTCATTACGGCTTTCATGGATGTATAACTCTTGGGCTTAACTCTTAGCACTTTCACCAATTCATACATTACCATCTTTTCAAGACAACAAATGATTTCTAACGATCCTGGATCACTCAAATTTTCTCTTAAATTTATTCCCTTACGTAACATAGCTCTCAATCAATTTAGTCCTTTACTTTTCCGTCGGTGTCACTTATACACATATGACTTCAAGATTTGTATACTTCATTTAATAAAACTAGATTCTTTCTAAGCGTCTCCAAGTAATTCTCAAGTGTTTGTCATGCTCTTTCTCATTCCTTGAACAAATCGGGATATCATCAATAACATAATATCGAACTTAATTCGGAATTCGTAGAAAATCTTATCCATCAAATCCATAATTATGGTAGGTGCATTGGTTAACCCAAAAGACATTATTCTAAACCCATAATGACAATAACGAGTCCTAATGAGGTCTTAGTCCCTTATCAGCTATCCTCAATTGGTGATACTTCAAACACAAATCAGTCTTCGAGAACACACTCGCCCAATTCATTGATCCAATATGTCATCTATTCTAGGCAAATGATACTTGGAGTTTAGCTCCCTAAATTCGATGCATAATTCCATACTCTTATCTTTCTCCTTAATAAACAACACATGAGCTCCTCACGGTGACGCACTAGGCCTAACATACTCCTTAACGAAACAACTATTGCGATTGTGTCCTAATTAGATCATTTATAGGTGTCGTTTCAGGATTTAACTCTATAGTGAACTCAAATGCTCTAGCTGGTAACATACTTGCAATTTCACTCAGAAACACATCAATGAATCCACTCACAATGGCAACATCCTTGATTTCCACTCCAACTTCTTTACCCACTTCTAACACACTGCAGAAAAATAGTTCACACTCCTTATTCATCAAGTCCTCACTTGCATTACAGAAAAAAAACTAAAGGTTTTTGGACTTCTCAAAACATCTATACGAGGTCAATCTTCCAATATGGTTCCTTAAATTTACTTTCTGAATTCCACAGTACGTCTATCTTAGCCTTGTACAAATTTAGCCAATCCCATCACGAGGTTTATCAATTATTGTGCCTTTTGCTTTCTCATTAAAGGAGTTTCCTTAAGGCAGTAACAACGAAGCCCAATTGAATCTCTCAACAGCGCTAAGTCTAACCCCATTTTCTCTCCACCACAAATCAGCCTCATCTTCCAAGTACAGTACAACTTGACCCACTCTCCTGTTCTCAAGACAGTTCACATCCCCAAACAGTTTCTCAAACTCTCTAACCCAGTTCTCTAAAAAGGTAGGATCAGCTTGCTTCTTAAAGTATGGTGGCTTAACTTTGGTTAGTCTCTCAAACATGTCCCCAGTAGAATCAGGACGCTCAGTTCTCTCTTCAGCCAGTCTTCCCGCCAAAAGGCGAATAGTAGCAACTAACTCACTATTGCTTGACATTCTAGTGTGCGACCTAAAATAACTCATATGTCCCCTCTACGAAAGAAATTTAGATTTGATCATAGAAATCGCATCAACAAACACTTATTCAAGAATGTACACCAATAATAGAGCAATCATCGTCACTCATTCAAGAAAATATCCCCATCAAGGACATACAATTTGAAAACCAATGAATGGAAGTTCAATCACAACAAATAAGTAATAATATTCCCATTCGGGTGCCCAAAATAAACTCATGATCATTTGGATTATCAATAATCTAACTCTATTCCTCAAAAGAATGTTAATAACAATTTCTAAACCATAATAACGCACTTGTCCTCAAATTAACATAAAGGTTCTATGACACAAACATAAACTATTATTGGCGAATAATGGAATTCTCAAACTGGAAATGAATACTTTAACTTCTATTGCTAACTCTATAAAGGCTTATTATATCCTTGAAGAGAATAAAGAATAACTCAAACTCTTATTGCTTTAACTTTAAACCGTTGCTGATATGCCACTTATTCTTTAAAACATAAAAGAACTAACTAACTATTACAACTTCAAATGTTTAAGGCATCTTGCCTACCTATTCTTTCCTTGGATACTTGTGGAGTAAGATCTAGATCTTCAATATTCGTCGAATTCTTCTTCCGAGTATGAGTCTTCTTTCATGTCTTCATCTTGATGAGACTCACTTGCCACCTCACCATCACCTTTAGGTTCCACATCCGACTCACTAGGAATCTCAATGGTAGGCTCATGGGCCACTGGGTTAGGGTTATTTGCCTCAACCACTACATTCTCATTCTCCACGGTTACATCATTTCCCTCTAGATATTTACAACTCTAATAGGTTCATCTATAACTGCATCCCAAGCATGACTCCATGAGTTTCTACCCTCCTTGAACCCATTTTCTACGACCTCAATAATGGTGGTCAGGATCTCTAAGTCATATCTCTACCTACCATCCCTAGTCCCATACTTAATCAACTTTGGTGTTCCATCATCAGAATGCATGTCTTTAAACCTATATTTGAGTTCTAGGTATGGCATTTTGGTTAGGTAAGCAATGAACAATAGTGGATGCTATGATGGTCTCTCTTATTAAGATGGGTTGGTCTTGTATCTAGCAAAATACTCACATCCAAACACGACTTTCTTCATAAAGGGATATTTTATTCCTTAAAGAAACAACTTAAGGCCTCACTAACGATTTCCCAACCAAACCATAATCAAAGTTCAATAAAGCAATAAGTTCGATGGAATCAAACAATCTCTCTAATGCAGATTTAAATGCAACACTTAAACATTTAGTACACGCACGTTCATAACAATCAACTTCTTATCATTGACTAGCTACTAATGCACATATAATTCTATCTTATGTGCCCTTCTTATACTACCCATCTCTCATAAACTAAAGCATTGAAATAATTTAATTAACAAAGTAAAATGACGATAATATAAGAAAATTATAACATAGAATAATAACATAAATAAAAATATAAAATAAATAAAGTGAAATAAATTAAGGAAATGCGTAGCGAATAAATTCGAAAATAAAGTTATTAATTCGAAAAAGTTTATATTTCCTAAATAACGAATTCTAAATCTTGAAACAGCTAAATTTTTTTTTTTTTTTTTTTTTTTGAACTTCTTTTTTTTTTAAAAAAAAATGTACTCATTTTTTGAATAATAAATAATAAGAAAAATAAAAATTTCGAAAGTATCGCTTTAACTTGAATAAATAATTTGATTTCGAACTTAAATAAAAAATATGTTCTTTCAAACAAGATAAAAGGAAATCGGCCCCCCCAAAAAAAGTACCAATTTTTGAACACTATAATACGTAGAAGCTCGATTTTTAAGAATTTTATTTTAAATAACTAGATAGTTAGGCGCCTAAAAATTTATTAAAGTAAAACCTTAGCTTCTAGATACCACTTTGTAACACCCCGACAATTCTCTCTTTTCTAAAATAACCTTTTAATATAAAACATAGAGAATTATCAAGGCATTATCGCCCGTGTGAAAACGTAACGGCTTATTCAGAATTTTGCAGCGGAAAACATAAAACTAACTTTAGGTTTATAAATAATCGATTACAGGTTTAGTCTCAAAAATCAACCAACGAAAATAAGGAAATATAAATAGTATGACAAGTTTAAAGTCCATTTAAACAAACCCAAGTCAACTTAGCAAATCAAAACTAAATACAAGCTCTCTATTCCCGATCCCAATGATGCAACATCTTCAAACCTGCAGATGGACAATGCTTATTGATCCTTAGAGACTGCTCACCAAAGATTGGGTCATCACAGGATCAATAAGGCATAGCCATGATCAACATGCACAAGCAAAAGCACGTAATCAGCAAAGCTGAGTACTACATACTAAATCAATAATAATCCTAACATGATTCTATTAAACGAACAACCCTAACATGATACTAATGAACACAAACAAGGGCAGACAAAACATGATAGTTTGACGACCATACTTGACCAGACTAGACTAGGCTAGACTTTTAGCAATAATATTATTTTAGTTGAAATAGACAATGGTCCGAGTTGACCGTCCAGAAGTCTTCACTAAGGAAGACGAGGTACGGGCGCGACTCCGTAACCTCAGTGACCTGCGATATCGAGGAACGTTTTAATAAAAATAGAACACGGTGATCAATCCGGTCCCAGAAAAGGCCATGGGCTACCACCATGAACCCCAACTCCTGTTTGTCCGTCACTTTAGACGTGCACAGTCTAAAGCTATTGCTACTCAGTTTCACTTTACATGATTTACAAATTGAGACTCTGTTATGACTCAACAACCACATAAGGCATACAATCCACATTCGTTCACAACTGTTTTTATCTTGAAATTAAGTAAGTGATCATAAAGGCATCAATCAAGACTCATTCCAATTTACCCAACCTTTCCTTTAACCATGATCAACCCTGTATATGGGTATAAAGTTTCAACTTACTAAACAAGGTCCACCGCCCTCATAAAGTAGTGAAAAGCTAAGAAGGGAACAATAATCAATCGATCCAAACCAACATATAGAATAATCTAGTGTTCCCAACCAACATGTTTGTATCAATCATCCATACTAACATGTTACAATTCTCATAATGCAATATAAGTTTAATATGTTCATCCCACAGTATCAAACATGCAATTTCAACCTGACTAAGTTCATCAACAACATTAACATAACCAAGTTCATCAACAATTCAACATGGTTTCAACAATTAGCACACATTCCAAGCACACAGGTATGTACGTACCTTGTGTAAACAAATTGATAGGCCACTTTAACACTTTCAAAAGTTGCCTAAAGAGAATTCTCCACCTAACAACAACCAATATAGACTCATATCAATTCATATTGAATTTTCAGCAACATTAGGGAGCTTCAAACCCTTCTTAAACATAATTAGAACGTTTCCCAATATCGAAACTTGAATATTTAATTTCCTAGCATCATAATTATTATATTAATTATTGAAATTCGTTGAAAACTCTTCAAAGCATCATACTTTAAATTCCAGCAATATAACTAATTTCAAACTACCCCAAACCATAATTAACATGTTTGAAATCATAAAAACAATAACTTTAATAACTTATAATCATCCTACTATGATTTTAAAACTATTAAAACTTAAAATTCATGCTTTAATAATTAAAATTCTTATTTCAATCCAATTATATAATCTGAAAATTAAATTATTAATTAATCAAAATATATAATCTGAAAATTCATAGCTTAATCATAAAAATCATAAATTTAATTCAAGAAACATAAATTAAATTATTAAAACGTAATTAAAAACAATAATTTAGCTTAGGGTTCAAGAAACAACCAAAAGAGGAGAAAGGAGTTGCTGGCGGGCGGCAGGGCGCGGCAGCGGCGGTGGTCAGGCGAGCCAGGAGACGCGGCTGGCGCGTAGTGGTTGCGGATGGGCTGGTTGCCGAAGGTGGTGATGGCCAGCGTGGAGTAGTGACGAAACAGAGAGGAGAGAGAACGACGCCGACGAAATAGATGGACGGTGGAGGAAGCCGGGCGTCGGAGGAGAGCAGCGACGGCGGCTGCTGCTGCTCGGCGTCGGTTGTGGTTGCGTGCGACTGCAGTGTTTCGCACAAACAGGAATTTTGAGTGAGGGGAGCAAGGAAACGAAAGGGAAGAAAGAAAGAACGAAGCAAGAGAGAGAGAGAGAGAGAGAGAGAGAGAGAGAGAGAGAGAGAGAGAGAGAGAGAGGTTACCGGCGTGAAGGCTGCGGTGAGGGTGGTCGCCGGTGAGTGGTGACGGCGGCCGTGCACAACAATGGAGGCTTGAGAGTGGTTTTCACGTGAATGTTGAAAGAGAGAGAGAAGGGTTTGATTTCTTGTTTTTGCTTTTTACGTGAAATTGAAAGAGAAGGGAGTAATTATTTTTTTGGGTTTTATTATTTGGGCTTCACCCAATTGGGCTAGAATTAGGATTTAGATTTAGTATTTGAATCCAAAATCGGTTATGATTGTTTTCTAAATTTAATTGTGTTTTCGTAATTCAAATTCTTTCAACATCAATTCTAAAATTATTTTTGATTTCATAAATCATTGAAATATTTAAAATGTATAAAAATAAATATTCGTAAATTACATATTTATTTCTGAAATTCGTAAATTCTATTTAAATATAATTAACTATACATTAAAATATATTAATAAAATGTATAAAATTACGGGGGATTACATGGACCGAAAAAATGGACCGGACCGGACAGGACCGAAGGAAATCGGTCCGGTCTCCGGGTCGAGAAATATCAAGTTCCCGTCCGATCTGGTCCGGCCCAAAACCCGAGTTTAGACCGAACCGATTTTTTCTTAATAAAATATAATATAAACTATTTAAAAATTTAATTATCTCATTTAATATGTTGTAAATATAACTATATTGTGATAAATTTTATTTTAGTTTCCAAAAAAAGCCTTAAACAATTGGTTTTTTTATATATATTTTATCCTTTTTACCATATTTTTTAGAAAAAATAAAATATATATAGAAATAGGTCTACAACCGGTCCAAACCGGTCCGGTCCAGGTTCGGTCCAAGCATAATCGGTCCGGTTTTCGGGTCTTCAATTATCAAATTTCGATCTCCGATCCGGGTCGGTCTGGTCCGGTCCGGGTTTGGACCGATGAACAACCCTAGTTATAATTACAAATTATTTATTTGACTTTAGTCATTATTTAACTACATACCGGTTTTGATATGGACATAATGTTTATGACTTGGACATTATTTGGACACAACGGTTCTGATCTGGACGTATGGCTTTGATTTGGACATAATCTTTACAGATCGGTTCTGATCTAGACATGAGTTGTATAGATCGATTATGATCTGAACATGATATCCACCTACCGGTTCTAATCTGGACATGAAGGTTCTGATCTGGACATGAAGGTTCTGATCTGGACATGAAGGTTCTGATCTGGACATGATGGTTCTGATATAGACATGATCTGCACATACCGATCATACTAGATATCAATTTAGATATGGACATGATTGTAAACACAAATTTAAGAGTCTGCAAAAATAACGAACTCAAAATAAGTGAACAAAATAATTTGTATTGATTTTGTATTTGGGTACAATCTCTAATGTGTTTATCCACTGATTCGATCTCTACAACCGTAACAATTTGTTTTGTCGGACGTCTTGAGCGAGGGCCACCGACCTTGATCTCTTTCAATGACGTAGTATGGAGGTAGAACGGCGTTTGTGCTTGTTGTTCTTCTTCCACCGAGATTTGATGTCGACTTGTATGCTTGGAAGCAGTCTTAGGGTTTTCTGGAGAGTAGTGTGTTTTTGAATATTACGTTCAGTCTGTACGCCAAATGACTTAGAGAGAACTTTTTATACCCTCCTCTTAGGTTTAGGGTTTTATCTTTTATGGATTAATGGGCCTTTTTACTTAAGCTCATTTAAATAACCCACTTCTATTAAATGAACGTCATTTGATTCAAAATGGGCTTATTTGATTTATGACCCAAATTAAACAATTTATCTGACATTTAAATAATAGAAGTCAACATTTGACTTTTTCGGGACCACAATTGATGACATGGCATTTGTCACATTTTTAATGCCTACAAATTGCCCCATCGGGATCGGTCACGTACACGATACTTTGAGTGTTTACTCGTTGCCCGATCTCGAAATCTTGTTGGAATTTTTTTTCCATATACTCTGAACTTCCCTTTTGTTAGAAATAGGAGTACTATTTGATATTTTGGCCCAAATTGTTGTTGACCCATTTTTTGATGGATGGGCTGGACGAGAAATTTCTTAATTTCTTTGGGCCGTCTTTTTTTGTGTGCTTCCTGATCCAACTACATGCATTCTCCTTAGCATGAGACTCTTGTCCAATTTTCAGCAGCTTCTCAACATCCTACGGCTATAGCATTTCTTTAGCAACAAGTAATGTCAATGTGTCAATCCTTTAATGATAGGAGAAGAACTATACTGGATGTCAATTTCCCGGTAAACAACCCAAATAAAATCAAATTTGCTGGACTTATCTTCATCAATTTGACTTGGTATAGAACTCAAGCAACGTAAACTACTTAATAATTTCCATGTAATTTGTTCAAAATATATCCATTTTTAATTTGATTTGAAGTAGGACTCAAGCTTGATGCAACTGATAAAAGGAATCGGATAGAATTTGCTCAAAATTTATCTTCTTCCAATTTGACTAGTAGTAGGATTATAAACCACCAAGACTATAAATAATATCTCTCAATCTGTCAAATCTTAAATCACCAACAACAACAACATTCTCTACCTTACCGGAGAATCAAGTCCTGCCTTGGTGTTTGACGTACGACGACCATAGAAGCAGTCCGATAGGAGCTGTCCGTTAGTCCGATTGGAGCTGTCCTTGAGGAGTGTTGCTGCCTACTGTCCGTGGAGCTGAAAAAGCTTGATTGTATTCTGTTGTCCGTTGGTCCGAGGAGCTGTCCGTATTTGTTTGAACGTCCGCATTCACCGTCCTGAGTCCGAGAGGAGCTCTGAGTCCGTATTTGTTTGAACGTCCGCTTTCACCGTCCTGAGTCCGAGAGGAGCTCTGAGTCCGTATTTGTTTGAACGTTCGAAGGCCGGAGCTGTGAGGTTCGCTAGAAACAGCTTCGACGAGTCCGGAGCACGAGTCGTCCGTTTGCCGAGGTGCCGAGGTACTGCCGCACGTAGTTGTTCTTAGAAAGATAATCCTCTTCCAAGATTTACAATGTTGCTGGTATGTATACTCTGTTTGTTTTTCTTCCAGCCATCTTAAACTTTGAGCTCTGTATTTTTTTTTTTATTATTCCATGGCTTTCTTGCTCGTAGACTCCGTTTCACTCTACTATTTTTGTTTACCGCTTTTATTGTCTTTGTATGATAAAGATGAGTCAAGAAAAATCTGTCTTTTCCTTTCACATATTCACAAGGGCAGACAAAACATGATAGTTTGACGACCATACTTGACCAGACTAGACTAGGCTAGACTTTTAGCAATAATATTATTTTAGTTGAAATAGACAATGGACCGAGTTGTCCGTCCGGCGGTCTTCACTAAGGAAGACGAGGTACGGGCGCGACTCCGTAACCTCAGAGACCTGCGATATCGAGGAACATTTGAATAAAAATAGGACACGGTGATCAATCCGGTCCGAGATAAAGGCCATGGGCTACCACCATGAACCCCAACTCCTGTTTGTCCGTCACTTTAGACGTGCACAGTCTAAAGCTATTGCTACTCAGTTTCACTTTACATGATTTACAAATTGAGACTCTGTTATGACTCAACAATACATAAGGCATACAATCCACATTTGTTCACAACTGTTTTTATCTTGGAATTAAGTAAGTGATCATAAAGGCATCAATCAAGACTCATTCCAATTTACCCAACCTTTCCTTTAACCATGATCAACCCCTGTATATGGGTATAAAGTTTCAACTTACTAAACAAGGTCCACCGCCCTCATAAAGTAGTGAAAAGCTAAAAAGGGAACAACGATCGATCGATCCCAACCAACATATATGGAATAATTCTAGTGCTCCCAACCAACAAGTTTGTATCAATCATCCATACTAACATGTTACAATTCTCATAATGCAATATAAGTTCAATATGTCCGTCCAACAGTATTAAACATGCAATTTCAACATAACCAAGTTCGTCAATAATATCAACATAACAAGTTCAACAACAAATCTCAACACAACCAAGTTCACCAACAAATTCAACATGGTTTCAACAATTAGCACACATTTCAAGCACACAGGTATGTACGTACCTTGTGTAAACAAACTGCAAGACCACTTTAATAATTCAAAAGTCGCCTACAGAGAATTCTCCGCCTAAAAACAACCAACAAGGATTCCCAATCAACTTCTAATCGTTCACAGCTATAATAACACATTCTAACTACATCCTAAACATATTTAGAACTTTCTCCAATAACAAAACTTGAATATTTGATTTCCTAGCATAACAATTATTGAATTAGTGATTAAAATTCGTTGAAAACTCTTTGCAAACATCGTACTTTAAATTTTCAGCAATATAACTAATTTCAAACTACTCCCAAAACTTTGAAATCATAAAAACAATAACTTTAATAATTTATAAACATCATACTATGATTTTCTAACTATTAAAGCATTAAAATTCATTCTTTAAATAATTCAAATCCTCATTTAACAAAATTATATAAATCTGAAAATTAATAACTTTATTATGCTGTACATATAATTTGAAATCTATATTTAAACCATAAAAACTATAAATTTACTTCAAGAAAACATAATTTAAATTGACAAAACATGATTAAAATCCTAACTTACACATGATTAATAGATCTGAAATAAACTAATTTATCATATCAACATATAATCTGAATTCTAAATACATCATCAAAACCAATAATTTAAATCATGGAAATTAACATTAATTAATTTATTAAAAGATAAATAATAATTTAAATACATTGAAGGGGAAAATAACCAAAAAAAGAAGAAGTAGGAGGTGCTGGCCGGCGTTAGGGCAGGCGCGGCAGCGAGTGGGCGGTGAGGTGGGGCACGACGACGCCCGGTGGTTGAGTGTGGCTGCCGCAACAACGAAAACGAGTGAGAGGGGAAGCAGGCACGAAACAAAATAGAGGAGGGGGACGAAAGAGAGAAAGAAACACGGGGAGGAGACTACCGTGCAAAGGGCCGCGGTCAGGCGACGACAGGGTGGTTGTGCTGGCGGCGAGTACGGCGGCAGGCTGCGGTGGTTGTTGTGGTTGCTGTGAGAAACCGAAACAAGTGAGGAGGAGAATGGCAAGAAATTCGAAAAAGAAAGAAGAAAGAACAAACAGAGGGGAGGGAAGATTTACCGCGAAGGAGGAGAGGCGGAAGAAGGAGGGGTTACCGGCGGTGGTCCGGCGTGGTTGTGGGTGGCCGGTGGTCGGCGGCGTGACTGAAGCAGAGTTGTGTGTTCACGTGAATGATGAAGAAGGGTTTGAGAGAGTTTTGTTTTCTTATTTTTCACGTGAAGTTGAGGAATTGTGTTTCACATGGGATTGAACAAGGGTGAAGGATTATGGGTTATTTGTTTTGGGCTTTATCAATATGGGCTAGGATTAGAATTTAGTTTAAGAATTTGAATCCAAAACGGTTAAGATTATTTTCTAAATTCAATCGAACGTGTTTTCGTAAAACGAATTATTTTCAATGTAAAGTTCTAAAATTATTTTGATTTCATAAATCGTTAAAAATATTTAAAATGTAATTAACTAAAATAAATATACGTTAATTATATATTTATTATTAAAATTCATAAATTCTATTAAAATATAAATAACTATACGTTAAAATATATTAATAAAATTTATAAATTTACGGGGGATTACAATCTACCCCTCTTAAAAGAAGTTTCATCCCGAAACTTGACACGAAAATTCACCCATTTCTCAAAAGTTTTCAACTTATTCTTACTGGAGAAGTACTTGTGCCGCTCATTTGCACTCTTTTGCCAACTTAAAGTTGCTTGAGTTACTCATGAACACCTTTTTCTTATGCGGAGAATCTATTTACATTGCACCAACATGTATAAGTTGCTAAAAATAGGCAAAAAGCGCGAATTTCTATCGCATTCTACCCCCCTTAAAGGAAACGAGTTACGCCCTCGTAACTCATCTCAGGGAATAACTTTGGATATTTCCGCTTCAATGAATTCTGTCCCCAATACAATATTTTCACTCAAATCATTCCAGCAAATGGACTTCTACACTTTTTCCCACACAATGCCTCAACATGTGACATCGTAATGCTCGCATGGTAACTGTTGATGCACGAAAATTCAATCAAATCTAAATGATCTCCCCACTTCTCTTTAAAGTCAATAGTACATGCTCTCAACATATCTCCCATGGTTTGGTTAGTGCTCTCAGGCTGACCATTGGTTGCAGGGTGGAAAGCAATATCATTTTCAATGTTGTCTCCAAGATTCAACTGGACCCTTTTTTCTAAAATTTCAAACTTTTATGGTCGATAAGGATCTTACATGTTGCCCTATAAAGGTAATATCTCCAAATATTCACAGGTAACACAATAGCAGCTAGCTCTAGGTCATTCGTAGGGTAATTAGCTGTTAGGTTATGATACATATGACAATACATAAATCATGCGGAAAAACCATAAAGCCAGGAAAGCATATTATTTACACATAATCATTTAGCATAGTATAGATGCATACACTTTGTAGCGTGCCTTCCCTAGCTGCGCCCGAACCGAACAAGAACAAGTCTTTAGGACTCCAAGTGTCGTCCCTCCGTAGATAGTCCACAGCACGTCCGGATCCGCCTTAAGCTTGACCAACTAGGATCGCCCTTAAGGTACTTAGAATTTTCGGCACATATAGGCAATTGTATGACTGAATTTTTGCTCTCAAAAATCACTTTGAATACTTGAATTCGTGTATACAAATAATGACCCTAGGCCCTTATTTATAGAGGTATGGAAAAGGAATTGTAATCCTACTAGGATGTGGATTTGTTAATTAGAACTTTATTAGGACTCTAAATAACAAAGCAAATCTAATAGGATTAGGATTTTAATCTTCGCACGAATCCTAATAGGATTAGGATTTCCCGCACACACATCGTACAAGCCGTGCACCCGCGCAGGCCTTGCGGCCCACGACAAGCGCACAACCCATGTGCGGTGCTGCGCGCGCGCGCGCCCTTGGCTGGGCCTGGCCTTGCGCTGGGCCTGGTCGAGGCGTGCGTTGCTGCGTGCGGCTCGCTGGGCGATGGCCTGGCTTCGTGCTGGGCCTTCGTCTAGCGGGCCTCGTCCGATGCTAATTCGTACGATACGCTTCCGATTAAATTCCCGATTCCGGAATTCATTTCCGATACGAACAACATTTAATATTTCCGATTCCGGAGTTAATTCCCGTTTCGAACAAATATTTAATATTTCCGTTTCCGGAATTATTTCCCGATTCCGATAATATTTCCGATTCTGACAATATTTCCGTTTCCGGCAATATTTCCAATTCCGGCAATATTTCCATTTCCGATAATATTTTCCGATACGTACCATGTTTCCGTTTCCGGCAACATCTACGACTTGGATAATATTTATATTTCCGATACGATCCATATTTCCGTTTCCGGCAATATCATCGTTTCCGGAGTATTCATTTCTTGCCTGTGACGATCTCAGCTCCCACTGAAACCAAGATCCGTCGATTCCGAATATCCATAGATGGAGTATTTAATGCCATTAAATACTTGATCCGTTTACGTACTATTTGTGTGACCCTACGGGTTCAGTCAAGAGTAAGCTGTGGATTAATATAATTAATTCCACTTGAACTGAAGCGGCCTCTAGTCAGGCATTCAGCTCACTTGATCTCACTGAATTATTAACTTGTTAATTAATACTGAACCGCATTTATTAGACTTAATATTATATGCATACTTGGACCAAGGGCACTATTTCCTTCATTAGCCTCATAAGGTTTCAATTGGCAAGACAACAGGTGCGGAGGTCAAACATTCCTTTAAAATCTGGAAAGCTTCTTCACATTTCTCACTCCACTTGAATTTCGATTCCTTTTTCAACAAGTTGGTCACTGGTTTTGCTTTCTTCGAAAAGTCTTTCACAACCTCCTATAATGGTCATCTAGGCCTAGAAAACTTTAGATATCGGGCACGTTCTTGGAATAGGTCACTCACTCACAACTTGAATCTTAGCAGGATCTACAGAGACTCCTTCTGCTCAACTTTTCTTTTTACCGAACCTCATCACGCCTTTCATGGGTACATAACTTTTGGGCTTAACTCTTAGATCTTTCACCAATTCCTATAATTCCTCCCATTGTTTCAAGATAGCAAATGATTTCTAACGATCCTGGACCACTCGAATCTTCTCTTAAATTTATTCCTTTACGTAACATAGTTCTCAATCAATTTAGTCATTCACTTTTCCGTCGGTGTCACTTATACACCTATGACTTCAAGATTTGTATACTTTATTCACATAAAACTAAATTCTTTCTAAGCGTCTCCAAAATAATCCGCAAGTGTTTGTCATGCTCTTTCTCGTTCCTTGAATAAATCGGGATATCATCAATAACATAATAACGAACTTAATATCTCATTCATCAAATCCATAATTAATGCAGGTGCATTGGTTAACCCAAAAGACGTTACTCTAAACCATTAATGACAATAACGAATCCTAATGAGGTCTTAAGTATATTCTTATCAGTTACTCTCAATCGGTGGTACTTTAAACCCAAATCAGTCTTCGAGAACACACTCTCCCAATTCAATTGGTCCAATATGTCATCTATTCTAGGCAAAGGATACTTGTTTTTGATGGTGTTTAGTTCCCTAAAATCGATGCATAATTCCATACTCTTATCTTTCTCCTTAACGAACAACACGGGAGCTCCCCACGGTGATGCACTAGGCCTAATATATTCCTTGACCAAACAACTCTTGCAACTTTGTCTTAATTAGCTCATTTCAGGAGGTGTCATTCTATATGGTGCTCTAGATATATGCGTCATTCTAGGAACTAAGTCTATAGGGGACTCAACGGCTCTTAGCAAGTGGCATACCTGCAATCTCACTTGGAAACACATCCATGAATTCATTCACAATTGGAACATCCTCGATCTTCATTCCGACTTCTTAACTCACATCTAGCTCACACAACCGAAAAATAGTTCACAAGGCAAGTTCTTAAACAATTTGGTACACCTTATGGTTACAACAGTAGGAACTAGTCTTATATGCACGCGATGCGTGCGAATATGAAAAAGAAAACATGATACAATTAAACAAACATACTGTAAAATCAAGATAAAATCATCAATTTTAACAAACAACACAAAAATTTTCATAATTCAATGTGAAGCCAGTAGATCGATGTGATTACAAAGAACAAAAGGGAGCATCCTCCTTTTCTATTTATTGATCACAAATCACAATCACAAATTACAGTCCCAAAGAGGGAAGCATTTGGTTTATTAAGTGCATGGTAGTTGTAGCCTGTTAGCCTGTAGCAAGTGGTTAGTGGTCTCAGCTTTGCTTCCAGAATGTTGGTCCAGTTTCACTTCAACCATGTTCCAATCAACCGGACCTATTGGTCCAGCTTCAACATAGATCTGTACGTACAACATCGATCATATATAAATATATATCTGCCCTAAAGCATATAACGTAAACCAAAAAGGTCAAAAAATGCATACAAAGGTAATTGCATTAAAAAAAAGATGAAGAGGTTGTGCAGTGTGCATGTATATGAGGACCATAATATACCATTATGCAACATTTCTAAAGAGTCTACAATCTAGGAAAGATTAAGCAGGGGTTCCAAAAAAAACAGAGCTTCCAATAATATTGCAAAAAATCTCATGTATTAACCTCTCGGTTATAGCAAGGGTCATGCTGCTTACACTTAACAACCCCCTACCAGCACCCACCCTCTAAGGCCGGGGCATCTTTATGCAAGCCCCAAAACAGACTGTGAGGTCAAAGGAAAACTACAAAACTGGAGTATAAGAATGAGGATGGTATAACTGGACTATCATGAATCGATTATGTTCAGATTGCTAGGTGTGAAAACATAAAATTCTAAAAAAGAAATTTCCCTTTTTCGTAAAATAACACAAAAGTTTCCTAATTCTTTTGTTTTATCTTAAACAATTGTACATACTAATATACATTATAAATTAAAGAGTAGAATCAATAAAAAAAATTATCTTTCCATGCAGAACATTTCTACAGGCCAGTGTAGGCTGTAGAAAGCCTAATTATTGAAAATATCTCCAAAAAACCGCCGTTTTAGACACTCAAAAAAGGAATTGAATAGTTGGCCCATGTACCACATCTGTTCAGTTTGAAACGAAACCCCATGAAACCCCCCTCGAACTCTTGCTTAACAGAAAATCCCAAATCTCATCTTGCTCAACCAACCAAAAGACTTTCCCAACCCCTAAGTATTATCGATGTCTCTCCAAGATTTGGATTCTTGACACATCCAATCAATTTGACATCTTAAGTGTTTGGACCTTTCATTCAAATTTGAGCTCCGTTTCAAGCTATTTCTAAGTCAAGTTGCTATCTTCCAATCCCCCCTTCAAACTCAGAAATTAGGGATACCTAATATGCTTAAATTTACAGATAGGTTAACACCAGGTAAAAATTCTCAGTCATGACCTTAAAAGGCCAAAAGTATGTGATATCATCCCTTCTAGAAAGCTCCAACCTATATGCCTTGATCTCATTAAGCTTGTATATTTATCCTAATTTTTTACAACAAAAAATAAACTATAAAATCTTTCTGAGTGAATTCTCTTCAATTGCTTAACCCTAACAATAACCCCCCAAAAAAACCTAGGAAAATTGAAATTTAAACAGATGACGGATAACCCAAACATAATGAGAATTATGAATTTATATGCATGTATTTTTAGGTCTAATTAACTGAAACAACAAAAATGATTAATTAAAAAATGAAGAAGGCATAATAGCAGTAGGCATATCTTTCCTGTTTCTGTTGTTCCTGTGAACACGATGAACAATTATATCTCTTCCCACATTCTGATCTTCTACGCAATTATTAATAAACTGAGGCCAGCCCTAAAATCTCCAAAAACCCAACAAAAAAGGGAAAATCAAGCAAAAATAAGAAGTGGGTAATCAAATTTATCACTCAAAATTAAAATTGACAAAAAAATCTAGCTCAAAGAACACAATAATTCAATGAAAAACTTTATCTTTACATACAGAACATGTCTACAGGTGTAGACGGTAGGGAGCCTAATTATTGAAAATATCTCCAAAAAACCGCCGTTTCAGAAACTCAAAAAAAGGAATTTAAAAGTTGACCCCTGTACCATATCTGTTCAGTTTGAAACAAAACCCCATGAAACCCACCTCAAACCCCATTAAACCCACCTCAAACTCTTGCTTAAGTGAAGATTTGAGATCTTCATACATCAAAAAAATAGACATTAAATTTAACAAATCACAATATCAAATAAAAATTAATACTTACTTCATAATTTAATAAATTTTGAAAAAAAGAAACCTCTTTTTGGCTAGAAGCAGTACCACACATATCAATAACTTCAATGTCAGTCTGAACCTCGTACTTCTTCCATAACTTGAACTTGTAAACTCAATTAAGGATAATTTTCAATAAGCAAGAACCATAATTAACAAAAACCCAATTACCCAACAACACAAATTCACATTATAAATTCACAAAATGTAGAACAGAATTAGAATTGAAAAAAAAAAAAAAACAGAAGAATTAAAGTTCAAGAAAAAAGAGTAAGATATTTTTTTTCAAAAAACTACCTAAATTCACCATCGGAAACCCGTGTCTAAAAATCGACCGAGCGTGAATCATCTCTTTGACAAAGCGGGGTAGAGAAAATTTCGTTGGCTAAAAGATGTCAAAGAGATGTTCTACAGCAAAGTTCTCATCTCTTTGACAAATTGCCAACGAAATTGCTATAGAACTTTTAGCCAACTAAAAATATTCATTTTGTCATTTTCATAAGTCCGATTATACCATAATTCAAAATTCACACCAGAATTCAAAGTTCGATCATACGACAAATCACAAATCATGCCGAGAAAATCATGAACTATATACACGTTTTCGAAATTCGCGATTATAAGGGGCAAAAAGTAATATCAACCCACTAAAATCGAAATCAAAAGGATAAGTAAAATTTAAGATTACCTCAATATTATTCCAGATTCAGAACCTGAAAGAGGAATAGTCCCCATATTATCACCAGATTTAGACGCCACAATGTAATCTTCTTATCATCTCCGGCACTTGCAACAACCAAATCTGCCCAAACCCAGAAAATCAAATTCAAAATCAAATCAGCTTTTAATTAAAATACTGTAGAAAAAAAAAATAGGGGGAAAACTAATTGGTATGATTCCACTTGATGAAGTTAACTTGGAAAACGGGAGATGGGGTGTAATTGAGAGAGCAATGATCGCCTGATTTTACAGAAGCAAAGTGATGGTAGAGACGGCTGAGAAGCAGGAGGAGAGAGAAAGTGGTGAGGTTTGAAATGAGAGGCGAAGACGGCGAACAATTTGGGTTTGAGTGATGCAAACCTCTTTTCCAAAGGGTATAATGGACTTTTTGAAAGGGGACACGAAAAGTAATGTTACCAAAATATCCCTCCCCTCTTGGCTTATATAATAGAGATACTAACGGGTAAATCAATCACCTGGACTCTTAATAAGAGATGGCGAAACAAAAGAATAAGCTTTCCCTGAATCAAATAACTTTCTCACTAGCACAGAGTTAATAGAAAAGTAACAGAAACTAAGTCAACAGGTCGTTCAGCTTCATTTCGACTTATCACAGACAGTTTACCCGGGGCCTTGTTATGGTTGTTATTCTAATTAGCAGACTTATGGAGGTTTCCTTGGCTGGCTTGCGACCTTATAGACTTCGAACTCTAATTTCTTGACTGGTTAAATCCCGACTTCATCTGGTTACCACTCTCATTACCATTTTGTTCCTTTTTCTGCTTAGTAAAGCACTCATACTTCCTATGCCCCTTTTTCTGACAATAGTTACAGTTCATTAATTCTCCCTTACAATTCCTACCAGGATGGTTGTTATTGCACATCTTACAGTGATACACTCTCTCATATTGGTTCCTATTGTTGTTCCCCTGTTTGTTCCTTCCTTGAAAGTTTTCATATCCATTCCCATTCCCATTTTCATTCATATTCCTCTTGAAATTCTCTTGGTTTTCCCCAGCATTAAACTTTTTTCTTTTCTCCCAAGAACAATATTTTTCTTGTCCCTTCTAGACTGCAAACCATAAATATGAGCAGCTTTCCCATACACAATATCCAAAGATGTAAAGGTTTCCCCACCTAATCCTAATTGGATCTCCTCAGTCAAACCTTGCTTAAACCTCAGAGCCTTTAGCTCCTCTGTGGCTACAACCTCAGGTGCAAACCACGATAGTGCTATAAATTTGCTATAGTAATCGGCAATGGCCATGCTCCCCATACTAAGGTTTATGAATTCCTAAACTTTTTGCTTTCTCATAAAAGGTAGGGTAAAACTTTCCCTTAAGGCAGTAACAATTGAATCCTAATTGAATCTTTCAGCAGTGCTAAGCCTAACTCTATTCTCTCTCCACCATAAATCAGCTTCATCTTTCAAATACATGACAACTTGACCCACTCTCATATTCTAAGGAAAGTTCACAGCCTCAAAAAATTTCTCAAACTCTCTAACCTAGTTCTCTAAAAAGTAAGATCAGTTTCCCTCTTAAAGTATGGTGACTTAACTTTGGCTAGTCTCTCAAACATGTCCCCGGCAGAATCGGGGCGCTTACTTCTCTCTTGGATCAGCTTTTCCGCCAAGAGGCGAATAGCAACAACTAAGTCATTATTGTTGGCCATTCTATAACACAACCTGAAATTAATATACTCTATATTAGGTTCTAAACATCACTTACATGTCATTCTATATCAAGCAATATTTGATTTGACCATAGAGATCTCCTCAATAAACAATATTCACATAAAATCATTTACGAAGGTACAACAATCATTGCAAAATAATTCTCCTCGATCATTCGCGAACGACATTCACATAAAGGACATCCGATCGAGGGAAACAAATCAAATTCAACCATGACAAATAATAATAATAAAAGAAATTATTCCTCTTCGCGTGCCCACACTAAATCATTGACCACTTGGATAATTAAATATTTAACTTTAATTCCTCAAAAGAAACTTGTATTTCCTAAAAGAAACTTTTATTCCTCAAAAGAATATTAATAACAATTTCTAAACCATAATAACGTACTTGTCCCAAAATAAACTAAAAGCACTATGCAATAAATTTAGACTACCGTTGGGCGACTTGTCCCACATAATTCCCAACATAAATAAATAATGAAACAATCTTAGAGGGAAACATTATCAATCTTGTTCTTTGATTCCTTATAGCTTTCTGGAGTAAATGGCTCGTATTTAAACTCATCCTCGGTATTAAAATATTAAGCTAGTTTTCTCCTTGTGGATTTTCGTAGTCTTTGAGACTGAGGTCATCCTCCTCTGGTTCAGTATCACTACATTATAAATATTAACTCTAGTATGCCCTCTAGCACAGTCAAACTCACGAAGGGCTTCCTTATCCCTATCAGGCTCTCCTGTTCTTAATATATGACGCATAGTGCGTTTAAAGCTGGTGTAACTATTATTGTCAGACTCATAATACATTTCATTCTCATGATCACTTAGTACAATTGGGTTGCTCGTAAATCCTAGCAAGACATTCACATCTAAACACCACTTTCTTCACAAAAATATCAGTGATCTCTATATCGATCTTTCTCGAGAGATCCTATGTTGGTGTACTTGGAAAGAAATATTTTATTCCTAAAATAAACAATTTCAGGTCTCACTAATGACTTCCTAACCAAATCATAATCAAAATTCGATAACACAATAAGTTTGGTGGAATCAAACAATCTCTCTAACGCACATTTAAATGCAACACTTAAACATTTAACACATACATATAACAATTAACTTCTTATGTTAGAATTAACTAGCTACTAATGCACACATAATTCTATCCTATATGCCCTTCTTATACCACCTATCATCTCATAATAAATCATAATAGGTCAAACATTGAAGAATTTAAAGAATAAAACAAGAACGATTAATAAAAATAATTTTATTAAACGAATTAATAATAAACGAATAAATAAAATAAAGATTTTTTTTTAAACGAATAAATAATAAGAAATTTTTTATTGAACGAATAAATAATAAACGAATAAATATTTATTAAACGTATAAATATTTATTAGACGAATAAATATTAAACGAATAAATATACTTAAGGAATAAGATTTTTTTTTCCGAATATATTTAATTTAATTTCGAAAAGAAAGAAAAACGTACTTAATTCACATAAATGAAAAGTTTCGAATGAATAAGTTAATTTCGAACTTAAATAAGAAATATTAATATACTTTCAAACAAAATAAAATGAATTTGGTCCCCCAAAAAAAAAGTACGCATTTTTTTAATGATGTAAAAGTAGAAGCTCAATTCTAGGAAATTCGTTTTAGAAAAATAGCTAGTTTAGGCGCCTAAAAATCATTGAAGTAAAACCATAAGCTTCTAGATACCACTTTGTAACACCCCGACAATTCCCTTTTTCTAAAATAACCCTTTTATAAATATAACTATAGAGAATTATCAAAGTATTATCGCCCGTGTGAAAACGTAACGGCTTATTCAGAATTTTGCAGCGGAAAACATTAAACTAACTTTTAGGTTCATAAATAATCTATTACATATTAAGTCCAAAACCAATTAACGGAAATAAGAAAACACGAATAGTACGACAAATTTCAAATCCAAGTTAACAAACGAAATCACTTAATAAAACAAATATAACTACAAGCTCTCTAATCCCGATCCCAATGATGCATCATCTTCAAACCTGAAGATGGGCAACGCTTATTGATCCTTAGAGACTGCTCACCAAAGATGGGTCATCGCAGGATCAATAAGGCATAGCCGTGATCAACACACACAAACAAAGCACGTAATCAGCAAAGCTGAGTACTACATACTAAAACAGTAATAATCCTAACATGATACTATTAAACGAACAACCCTAACATGATACTAATGAACATAAACAAGGGCAGACAAAACATGATAGTTTGACGACCATACTTGACCAGACTAGACTAGGCTAGACTTTTAGCAATAATATTATTTTAGTTGAAATAGACAATGGACCGAGTTGTCCGTCCGGCAGTCTTCACTAAGGAAGACGAGGTACGGGCGCGACTCCGTAACCTCAGAGACCTGCGATATCGAGGAACATTTGAATAAAAATAGGACACGGTGATCAATCCGGTCCGAGATAAAGGCCATGGGCTACCACCATGAACCCCAACTCCTGTTTGTCCGTCACTTTAGACGTGCACAGTCTAAAGCTATTGCTACTCAGTTTCACTTTACATGATTTACAAATTGAGACTCTGTTATGACTCAACAATACATAAGGCATACAATCCACATTTGTTCACAACTGTTTTTATCTTGGAATTAAGTAAGTGATCATAAAGGCATCAATCAAGACTCATTCCAATTTACCCAACCTTTCCTTTAACCATGATCAACCCCTGTATATGGGTATAAAGTTTCAACTTACTAAACAAGGTCCACCGCCCTCATAAAGTAGTGAAAAGCTAAAAAGGGAACAACGATCGATCGATCCCAACCAACATATATGGAATAATTCTAGTGCTCCCAACCAACAAGTTTGTATCAATCATCCATACTAACATGTTACAATTCTCATAATGCAATATAAGTTCAATATGTCCGTCCAACAGTATTAAACATGCAATTTCAACATAACCAAGTTCGTCAATAATATCAACATAACCAAGTTCAACAACAAATCTCAACACAACCAAGTTCACCAACAAATTCAACATGGTTTCAACAATTAGCACACATTTCAAGCACACAGGTATGTACGTACCTTGTGTAAACAAACTGCAAGACCACTTTAATAATTCAAAAGTCGCCTACAGAGAATTCTCCGCCTAAAAACAACCAACAAGGATTCCCAATCAACTTCTAATCGTTCACAGCTATAATAACACATTCTAACTACATCCTAAACATATTTAGAACTTTCTCCAATAACAAAACTTGAATATTTGATTTCCTAGCATAACAATTATTGAATTAGTGATTAAAATTCGTTGAAAACTCTTTGCAAACATCGTACTTTAAATTTTCAGCAATATAACTAATTTCAAACTACTCCCAAAACTTTGAAATCATAAAAACAATAACTTTAATAATTTATAAACATCATACTATGATTTTCTAACTATTAAAGCATTAAAATTCATTCTTTAAATAATTCAAATCCTCATTTAACAAAATTATATAAATCTGAAAATTAATAACTTTATTATGCTGTACATATAATTTGAAATCTATATTTAAACCATAAAAACTATAAATTTACTTCAAGAAAACATAATTTAAATTGACAAAACATGATTAAAATCCTAACTTACACATGATTAATAGATCTGAAATAAACTAATTTATCATATCAACATATAATCTGAATTCTAAATACATCATCAAAACCAATAATTTAAATCATGGAAATTAACATTAATTAATTTATTAAAAGATAAATAATAATTTAAATACATTGAAGGGGAAAATAACCAAAAAAAGAAGAAGTAGGAGGTGCTGGCCTGCGTTAGGGCAGGCGCGGCAGCGAGTGGGCGGTGAGGTGGGGCATGGCGGCGCCCGGTGGTTGAGTGTGGCTGCCGCAACAACGAAAACGAGTGAGAGGGGAAGCAAGCACGAAACAAAATAGAGGAGGGGACGAAGGAGAGAAAGAAACACGGGGAGGAGACTTCCGTGCAAAGGGATGCGGTCAGGCGACGACAAGGTGGTTGTGCTGGCGGCGAGTACGGCGGCGGGTTGCGGTGGTTGTTGTGGTTGCTGTGAGAAACCGAAACAAGTGAGGAGGAGAATGGCAAGAAATTCGAAAAAGAAAGAAGAAAGAACAAACAGAGGGGAGGGAAGAGTTACCGCGAAGGAGGAGAGGCAGAAGAAGGAGGGGTTACCGGCGTGGTCCGGCGTGGTTGTGGGTGGCCGGTGGTCGGCGGCGTGACTGAAGCAGAGTTGTGTGTTCACGTGAATGATGAAGAAGGGTTTGAGTAGGGGTGTTCATAAAAAACCATAACCGCGTACCGTACCGAAAACCGAAAAAACCGACCTAAATGGGCGGTAAACCGAACCGGAAAAATAATATAAACGGTTACGGTAACCGAACCGGAAAAATTAACGGTTAAACGGGTCGGTTATGGTTACAATTTTTGACAAAACGGTTAACCGAATAAACCGAAACTTATTTTTTCAAAAAAATTATTCAATTTGATTTAGTTGAAGGTGACAAAATCACAAAATTATAGGTGAAGTATTTTAGTAAAAAAATGTTTGTTTGTGCACAACTAGCCCAATTAGTGTACTTACTTCTTAGGCTCTTAGCCCATTAGTCCTTTCTTGAAACAATAAGTACGTTACTTCGTAATTTTGTTTGAATTTGATGAAATTGTGTAATTTTAGACGTTGTTTAGACTTATTTTTCTTTGACTTGATCTTCTATTTCAAATTGTTGTTTTTTGTAAAAAAAATAATACGATAAATGTGATCCAAAATAAAAATAAATAATTTAATAGCGGTTTATGGTTAACCGGGTAACCGTACTGAAACCGCGGTTAACCGTTTAAACGGTAACCGGTTTAAACGGTACGGTTACGGTTCATGAAAATGCCGAAGCGAAATTTTCGGTTACCGAACCGAATCCAATTTCGGGACGGTTAACCACCCATGAACACCCCTAGGTTTGAGAGAGTTTTGTTTTCTTATTTTTCACGTGAAGTTGAGGAATTGTGTTTCACATGGGATTGAACAAGGGTGAAGGATTATGGGTTATTTGTTTTGGGCTTTATCAATATGGGCTAGGATTAGAATTTAGTTTAAGAATTTGAATCCAAAACGGTTAAGATTATTTTCTAAATTCAATCGAACGTGTTTTCGTAAAACGAATTATTTTCAATGTAAAGTTCTAAAATTATTTTGATTTCATAAATCGTTAAAAATATTTAAAATGTAATTAACTAAAATAAATATACGTTAATTATATATTTATTATTAAAATTCATAAATTCTATTAAAATATAAATAACTATACGTTAAAATATATTAATAAAATTTATAAATTTACGGGGGATTACATTCTTTCTCTTTCTTTTTTTTAATATTTATTTTTATGTATAAATCATATTAAAAATATCAATAATAATAATGATGTTTAATGCTGGATGATTGATGACAATATGATGTGCATAAAATTTCTGTCTTCTTTCTTTTGATGCAATGTTGCCCCCTTTTATTTGTTCCTTTTTCATGTGCATGCTGTACCTATTTTTTCATGATAACGTGGGATTCGTGTCCCTTTTTCTTGTATTTCTTTGTGCTTCTCTCGTGAACTTCTTTGATAATATGACTATGATAATAACAACATTTGATGATGATGCTGCTTGATGGCCAAGCTTTTTCTTTCAATCACATGAACATATTGCAGTCTCCGCCATTATATGCCCGATTTTTTTAACACTCCGTAAAAAAAACAAGAATGACAGTAGGTTGATCGTTGTAGAATTTCATAAAGTTAATTGGCATATAGTTGAGAGAGTCTATACTGATTTTTTGTATCCTTGCTTCCATTGAGTATTATTTTGTCAACCAACTTCAATTTAGTTACTAAACTTGATCGTACTTGAAACAAACATCTCGCATTGTCTGGACTCCACTAACATGTTTTTTTGTTGTTGTTGATTTTGTAGGAACCAAGAGTCACCATGGTTTACTTCAAGTATCACGATACTCCTGGAGAAAGAGGCATTGTCACTTATGCAAGATGCTAATTCGATCGATGGAACACACATTCGTTCATTTCCTCCTGTGACGGGACCTTTTGCAAAAATCAATCCTCGTACAGAGTCCTCAGGCCTGAAGAGCTGGTACAAGGAGTATTATGACGTCAATGAATTTGGTGGCAAAACAACTAAACCTGTCCTTATTTCCTCACATCACCGTCCTTGCATGGAGGCTCGTTCATTCCAGACGCTATCTGTGTGTTTGTCCCGTAAGGAGGCAAAATGGAGTTCTAGCCCAAAATTCGGAGTTGAGCCCGCATACATTCCTCTTTACTGGGAGTGGTTAGAAGATGTCCTACGTCTTTCCAGACATACACTTGGCAGCACTCATATTCTTGACGCCGTCTATGCTTCTATGTACCTCTACAAGTGTAACTCGCCCGTTATGCAGGCTTTTTGTGATTCATGGTGCCCTGCGACAAACACACTGCATACTTTAGTTAGAGAAATGTCCATTAGCCTTTGGAACATGTTTGACCTTGGGGGACTTCCTATAAATGGCATTTTCTATGATGAGGTTGTCCCTTCTGCAATTGAATTGGAAGGTTCTGACGATGACGGCGGTTTATACCTTCCTTACAGCTGCAAATATTTGTTCACGGCGCTGCAACATTTGTCCGAGAAACTCAGAGTGAGAACCATAACGTTCGAGACTTGGTGTCGATTTTGGTTTCGTGGTTCATCAAAATACTTCTTGGCTCCTGGCAACAAAAAGTCCGTTCTTCCTTCGATTATGAAAGACTTCAGTTCATTTAAGGATCCTCGACCGTGGAGCGATAAACCTTACGAAGCATTTCGCATTTTAGGGATTCCCGAAGCGCATTGGAAACAAACATATTTGGCCGCCTTTCTTTCGTGTTGGCTTTGTGCTTTTGCTTTGTCGGTGTCAGATGTGGGCTGCATTCGTCCTAGCACCTTCAAACCCGCGTCATTTCTTGCAAGTGGTAAAGAGACTTCCTTGGCGATCCATGTCTTGGCTAGCATCTACAATGGATTGAACAAGATTTCCAGTTCTCCTACACCAGGCAAAAATCGTGAGTCTTTCCCCGCACAATATATATGTCTGGACTGCTAAGTATTTTCGGAGTCATCACATCTCAACTTGCAAATTTTTTGGTGCCCCCTTAGTTGGAATTCAAGGCTTCGATTCTGTCATAAAGCTCTCGGATGCTAAATCATTTGTTTCTTCTGGCCAGGATGCTAACTGGCTCGCTAATTCGATCTCCGATAATTCAGATGAAAAGTGTGAGGAGTATAATCAACCAAGGCAATTCACAAGCTTTTTCATCAGCATGCGGTCCTGCTTCTTGACATTGAGATTTGACAATAATTACGTGGTCGAACCTTATAGTCCGCACAGATTCAGTCGACAATTCGGATTCCACCAAGATGTTCCAGGTGAACTAGAAGTCCCGCCACAAAAGATTACCAGGGAGTACATGTTCCATCTTTTCCAGTCCAACATTCGTTCGAATACGAAGGCCACCTTTTTCATCCCTAGTCATACATTTAATGTGCAATCTCGAGTTACTCCAAGTTTCACTTCATGGTGGGAATCGGTTATTTCTTTAACTGTGGCTTCTGCTTCAAAAACTCCCAGCCCAACGAACACCGGGTCTAAAAAGAGAAAGGGTGACGGTCTTAATACTCAGTCGAAAGACAAAGCTGCCAAGTCTACAACTGGCTCTCATAGGGTTAAAGTTAGGCTACCCAAAAGTTCTGCACCACCTTGTCCGTCTAAAGAAACGTCTTCAAAAAAGTGCCGAGGAAAGGAGCGACAGACTAGAGAGCAAAGTTGTTACTGATGGGTCTTCTTATGACGAGCACGCGGGTGAAAAGACAGTGTTTGACGATATTTACGTCGACGGATCTGATCCCGAATTATCTCCCGAAGAGATGGAGGTCTGTATTTCCTAACATGTCCGTTTTTTTTAACATGCTGATGGATGATAATGTTAATAACCGGGACCCAATTGCTTCCTCCTTCACTTCACGTGATCTTTTTTTTTTTTTTTTGTGTGATGGTAATGATGACTGAAAGTGGCGGACCCCACATCTTCTTTTTCTTTCCCTCTTTCACGTGAACATGCTTCCCTTATTTTTTTTATTTTTTTTTATTTTTTGAAAAAGTAGTAATGACTTAAAAAGGAAATGGGCCATGATTATTGGACCAACAAGAGTCAAATTCTGCTATGTCCCATATTCATATCGTAATAAATGATACTGGGTACTGCATAAGGCTGATTTTTTTTTCCGATACCCGTAATACTAGTTGGTTTAATGCCATGTGCGTGTGAGCCCTTGTAGCTTTTAATTCTTCATGCCACCACCTGATGTAAAACTCCTCCTGTATACCCATGCGTTCTTTATCCCTTTGACAACCTTAAATGCATCCTCTATTTTTTTTATATTTTTTTTGTAGACCCTTCAAAGTGATGCGAACATAGCAGAAGAGCTTCTTGCGTGTGGGAATAAGTTTGCCTTATCTCCTCAACAAGAGTTAATTGAGGATCTTGTCATTGACCCAAAAACTCCTGTGGCCGCCACAAGTGGACACATTACTTCGAGCGAACTCCCTTCTTTTAGTGCTCAAGACATGATCAATATGGCAGACCGACAAGCTGCAAGCTTCATGATCAATTCAATAAAGGACAAGCTGTTGAATTCCCCCTTAGAAAAAATTCAAGAATTAGCTCAAGAGTTTGAACATATTTTCTCCTATACCTGAGAGAAGAAGATTGACATTTCCACCACCGAAGCTTTTATCAAGGGCTACATCGGGTGCGGTAATCAGCTTTACATTGTTCAGTTAGGGAGACAGGGAGAGACAACTCTCAATGACTTGGAGCGAAAATCTTTGGAGATGGAGTCGAACTTGCGTGAATTTGCAATTCTTGGGCAGAAGAAAGAGGAGCAGATGCAATCTCTTCACACGGAGATAGTTCAAATCCAGCAAGCACGAGCCAAATATAGGAAGAAGCTTGATGAGTTAGAAGAATGAGAGCATAGAATTTCGCCTCTTATTTCAGACTTAGAAGAGCAGTTCCAAGAGTACCTTGCACAGAAGAATGAGCGAGAAAAGTCACTCTTTGTACTTAATGTAATACCCTAATAATTCCTTGCTTTTATAAAACCATTTTCCAACTTAAAATAAAGGAATTACTAAAGCATTACCGCCACCGTGATAACGGTTAAGGCTATTACCAGAATTACGCAGCGGAAATTAATGTCAACTAACTTTTAAAAACATAATTAATAAATATCGAGGCCTCCTACAATTTGGAACCATAACGGCCCAAAAACCAAAGTATAAATAGTTCAACCATTTCAAACATAATTAAAATATAATTAAATAGTTCAAAATACGAAAACATGCAACTCTCTCGATCATCCCAAGCCACATGATTCCGATCTACCAACCTGCTATATTATTCTACTCCCCATCAATGCAAGTGCAAATGATAGATCATCATAGGGTCATTAAGGCAAAGGCCATGACCAAAACACACAAAGCACGTAGTCAGCAAAAGCTGAGTACTTACAAGCATAGAGTGAATGAAACTAAAACATGCATCACTCACTAAGTACTAATCAACATGCAAAAGCCATATAATAATAAACAATCAATCATGAATACAAGACTCGACTCTTGACTCGACTCTTGACTCACAATTTAATTAGAATAAGCTTCGAACGGGCCAAAAGAATATCCACAAAGGGAAAAAGGTGATGGGAGCCAACCATACACCAAATATAATAATAATAAAATCGGGCCATACCGAGTGTCGGGCCATACCGACGAAATTCCTGCGCATAATATAAATGAAACAACGTCTTGTATCATTAGTAGGAGTACGAGCTTTCCGGCAAGACCCCCCCCATTGTTCATACTCAAGGTATATACGTTCCAAGAGTTTTGAAGCTTGTTCTGGTTGCACTTTACGTTTATTAATTTTTTATTAAAGGCGAACTCAAGACTCACCAACATGCACACATACAATTAATAAACAACAACCAAATCAATCTTATTTTAAATTCTTTAGGACTTGTGATCAACAAGGCAAGACACTTGTGATATTACTACCATGTTCCTCCTCACCAAAGTGAAACTCCACATCATGCACATTAACATGAGGGTTGTGCCATTGCACGACAACTCCTAATTCATTTCATACATAATATTCCCAACTGAACCCTACATGTGTGGTGGCTTACGTGAGATAACCCTTCACATGTGGTAAAATAAATAGTACAACGAAGTACGAATAATTGGCTCAAAGTATGCTAGACATCCCGTACAATAGCATACAAATAAATAATCCATCCCTTGCATGTGAAATAAACCATACATGCATAAATATTGAACAACATGATTGACAATGAAATCCATACTCATAATAATTCCAACATGCTTGTTCAACAATTAATCCAATAAATTCAACATCACAAATCACATGCCCGTTCACCAAAATAACATGATTCCACATAATGTAATTCACATCATCAACAATCATGTAATGTCATTGACAAAAGGTGTGGTCGCCCTAGACTTGTACGTACCTTGAATACCTAAGCGTAGGGGCCACTTTGCAATAACGAGCACTCAACTAGAAATCACCTCCTATCATCAAAATAATGAAACTTAAATTATTTCCATGTTCATTAAATTTCCAGCAACTTTATAAAATTAAAACCTCCTTTAGACTTTAGAATTTAATCGTTTTTCAATAATCAAAACGTCTCAATTTGCAAAATCAATCCCTAGTACGAAAACATGATTTTTCCGCCTTTAAAATCAATAAAAATCGACACTTTGAACTTTGATTCAAATCTGAAAATATAATTGATTATCATAATTAAAATCATCACCTAATTATGCTAATCAATTGACTCATTAGGTCTAGGTTAAAACCCTAACTTGAAAATCCCAATAAAACTAGTTTATTATCATAAAAATCAATGCTTTATTCAATAAACAAATCTGAAAATTCATCCTTTCATAATTAAAACAAACCTAATGAATCACAACACGCAAATCCTCAAACCACGGTATTCATAACCGGTTCCCAGCATTTTAATTACTCAAAACAATATTAATATAATAATTTAAAATACGGAATTTAAATAGAATAGGTAAGGAAGAAGAAAATTATACCAATCCGGCCTATAGCACGGAACAACCACGAATTAATGTGATTGGGCGAAAAAGAAATCGAATTACGAGCACGAACAACACACACACACGCACGCATGTGTGCGCGCAGGGGCGAAGGGCGCAGCAGCGCTTGCGCGCGGGACAGGGCACACGGCACGCTGGGGCGCGCGCGAGAGAGAAGGGGCGAGAGAGCAGGGCACAACGCGCGCTGGCGCGAGAGAGCGAGGGAGTGCGGGTGTGGCGCGCGAGGGGCGAGAGAGGGAGTGTGGGTGTGGCTGGCGCAAGCAACGCACACAGCAGCAACAACAACGGCACAGCAGCAGCGCAAGGGGCGCGCTGGCTGGGCTCGAGCAAGAGAGAGGGGCGAGAACGAGTGGCGAGCAACAAGGGCACGAGCAGCACACGAGGCACGACAGTGCTCGTGCTGTGCGTGCGGGTGAACCGGACCAAAGAGGAGAGAGAAAAAGGAGTGTTGGGCAAGAAAGAGAGAAAAGGGTTTATGACAAAATAGGGGTTCATTTAATGATGAGGAGTCCTATTTATAGGCTCCTTATTGTTAATGGGCTAGGCTTAGGAAATTAGAATTGGGCTTAGGGAATTAAATGATTGGGCTAGCTTAGGACTTGAATTAAATACTTTTGATTGGGCTCGTTTAATAAAACGAATTGGACTTTTCATTTAAAACCCGAAGCCTTTAAAAATCATTTGCAACTCATTTAATTTCCCGACTCAAGAATTAAATTCGTTTCGTAATTAATTAAAATAATAAATATTCTAATTAATTAAAATACATTAAATAAAATGCATTTAAATATTATTTAAATGTTAATAAATCTTAAAATGCTTTATAAATATAATAAAATATACTTATAAATATTATAAAAATACGAGGTATTACACTTAAGGAAAGTATTGTTGTTGCCAAAGAGGTGGAGACAAAGCTAGCGGAAACTGAGAAACAATTTGGGGTTGCTCGTGATGCTTTGCAAGCTTTCAAGTTTGAGTTGTAGTTCCTCATTTTTTTAATTGCACTTGTTTCTCCTTTTTGTTTTAGAGACCGCTTTTGATGTACTTGATAAAAATAAAATAAATAAAGATCATCCATTTTTATCAAAATTTTGTTATTTATTCCATGTTTAGTAAAATAATTTACTTAACTTATATGAAACCAAAAAGATTTTATTTATTTATTTAGCCGTTCACAGTTTATACTCTTGCGGCCAGGAGTATTACAAAAATGAGAGATTTTTTTTGGTGTGGCTGGACTCAAAGTTAGTGATTTCTTCAAGCTGCCTACGTACTTATGAAATGAATAAATTCACTCCACAAGATCAAGCCAACGTAGTTCCTTAAAAGCAAAAATAATTTTTTGAACTTTTTTTTTTGAACGTTTTTTTTTCTCTGACGTCATTTGCTGACGTCATTTTCGGATTTTTTTTTTACAGTTGCAGTTTAGCCTCGTGCTTAGGAGGTTAGTAATGCTTCAAAAATTTGTCGTTGATAGGGCCTATGCGCAGTCCTTCTGCATCAACGATGTTGTAAGCTCCATTTGTGTAGACTTCCTGGACAACATAAGGACCATCCCATTTCGATGCAAATTTACTTCCCGCCTTGCGAGAAACAATGATCGGCCTCTTGGTAGCAAGGACAGTGTCTCCAACTTTGAAAGACCGTACTCTCACCTTCTTGTTGAACGCCCTTGTCAGACGAGCATGGTAGCATTCCAACTTTTGTTGCGCCTCAAGCCTCTTTTCATCAAGTGCTTCTAACTCTGCCAGACGAATCCTAGCATTTTCTTCTTCAGTGAGATTTTCCTGGATTGCCATGCGAAGTGACGGAATTTGAATCTCCAACGGCAATATGGCCTCCACACCATACACAAGTGCATAAGGTGTCGCTTGAGTTGGTGTCCTGTTGTGAGGGGGTCGAAAAAGCACGAGGCTAATGCGTGACCTCGTCCCTCGTGGGTGTGACATTTCTTTTTGTCTAATCAAGTGTAATTGGATTTCCTGTGAGTTTACACCCAATTGACTAGTAATATAGGAGTCGTCATTCAGTTTTTAACGACAATGAGAAAAAAATGACAAAACCCGATTATCGTGACATAAAGGGAGTGCAATTATGTTTGACCACGACAGCCATAGGTTCCCTTGTGATCCCTGGTGTGGGGATCGCTCAACGTACACCCGCAGGGTAGAGATTGAGGGTTCGGGGGACTATAACTACCGAGAGGAGTACTCGCTCTTCGATAACTCCAGAGGCAGGATATCCTTACTAGCTCAGCATAAATAATTGAAGGGACATGCGTTAACTATTAAACTAATCTGAGTTGATTTTAACAATATGCAACACATAATACTAGATCGATCGCGATTATCTGATTTAGATTGTTTTAAGGGACCTAGCATGATAGTTCAATTTCCCAAAATATTATCTTTATTAGGCGTGATAGAACAATCAGATTTAATAGTTTAACAATTTATAAAAGGGCGAGGAAAGCAATTAAATCATGCGAAGGGACACATTACGATGCACCCTTGAGAGGTGCGTCACGGTTCTCAGAAAACTAACCACTTTGGCTTTGCTATTTCTCCTTTTATTTAATGAATATCAAGTTTCCGGGCTTAATTCTTCAGCTACAAGGGACAGGATACGTTCTGTTCGATTTTTGGATCGATTGCGACAGAACGCGTGATCAATTTCGCAGCGTAAGGCTTAGGCTTAGGGGTTGGAGTCAATACTCAGAATATGAATTGTGTGTCCCTTTCACGTCGAATTTGGGGCTATATTTATAGAAAAGAGTTCGTGGAAAGATAGAATTTTAGAGCTCTAATCGAAGAAGAATTAGGAAAGAACACGTACCCAGGTAATTTCAGCGCCCAGGGCTGGGCGCCGAAGATTTCGGCGCCCAGAGCCAGGCGTTGAAAATAGGGTCTGGGCCGTATTTCCTTGTCAGATTTGGACTCGTGGAATACGGAGACTTTGAGACTTATCCTAGTGTTTTAGCGCGTATTAACTTTATGACGGAATGCGTCTGGGCCCGTTACGAACTCTAGGCTCGTTAGGATTTTAATTAATACGTAACTCTTATTTTTGAATCATATTAGGAATAAGATTCCTCTTGCAATTTCTATCTCATTTAGGATTTATGTTGGAGTGCAACACCTAATTCTGACAGGTTTCTATCTTTTATGACTTGCCACTTTTAACAACTACCCATTACGACAATTACTATTTTTAGCAGGTTTCCATAAATAGCAGGTTTCTAGAAATAGCGGGTTTCGGGTGAAATGAAAAGGGTGATTGAGATTCGTTATTTTATAGGAGATGCGTTGCCAAGTGGAGATTTTATGTTCTCATCATCGAACCTTCCCTTTCGGGAATGGGGACAAAAGTAGGTGTCTACAGTTAGCCCCCACTTTGACTGAGTCTCGGGATGAGACGATGGTCAAAGTACTGGACGGAGTGCGTCACACAAGCCATAGTGTATGTGACTTGTTTTGCGAGGGTCTCACGAGCCCCCGAGTGATAACATTTAACTTAAGGGTCATCACTTGAAGTGTCGACATATCCCTCACGTGTCATTGGGAGTAGCTACAGATGTTTTCGAAATCAAAGCTATAAAGTGTAATTTGGGCCTGGCCAAGCCCAACCACGAGGTAAAAATGTTTTTAAAGATTCTCATTTTCAGGGTTAGCTAAACGAGAAAACCCCCTTGTTTTTATGGGACGTAAAACGAAGGAAAATCCAGCACATCGTTCTTTTTTGGAAAACGGAAAACCAATCCTTTAATTTTTTTGGAAAAAGGGAAAACCGAAAAAAGTTATCGTTACGGCGACTAAGGACCTGCGCGGTTAGTGGCGCATACCCCGCCGGCTAAAGATGGCGAGCCTGTCCGCTAAGGGTGGACACCCCGTCCAATGGAAGTGGACGAATCTGTTTTGAAATTTGAAAATAAGGACCTACGCGGTTTGTGACATAGACCCCGCCGGCTAAAGATGGCGAGCCTGTCCGCTAAGGGTGGACACCCCGTCCGATAGAAGTGGACGAATCTATTTTGAAATTTGTTTGTTGTTTTTTTTTTGAAAATAAGGACCTACGCGGTTTGTGACGTAGACCCCGCCGGCTGAAGATGGCGAGCCTGTTTTATTTTGTTTTTTGAAGATTCTATTTTTCGAAAACTAAGGACCTGCGCGGCTAGTGACGCAGACCCCGCCCGCTGAAGGTGGGCGAGCCCTATCCGCTGAGGGTGGACGTCCCTGAATTCGTTTTTCTTTTTTTTTTTGATTTGGAATTCGCGTGGTTCGTGACGCGATCTTGCCAACTGAAGATGGGCAAGTTCCTATTTTTTGTTCATCGTGATTTCTTTTGAGAATTTCCCTTTTTATTCATTCTCGCAGGAGCGAATTCTTTCGAGGGATGCTCGAACTTAGTTGTAACCTGAATGTGGGTTGACAACGGGCTTAGACGGACCTTTGTCTTGTGGTCGTCTTCTTTTGTGGTTTTGAGCTAGTCTTTACGGCTCGATTTTTTGCCACCACTTGGTCTTTGATCAGAGGACCATTTACAAGTATCAACGACGACTTTTATTCTGAGGTCGAAATCCGTTTTTTTTCTTTTGAGATTATCCAAACATGGGACTGTGTATAGCGTAGTCCGGGAATATGATTTTAACTTTGCACACTCTTCATTGGAGTATGTATTTTCTTTCGAGCCCCCAAGCACTCGTGCTTGATGGTCATTTCTTGCCAAGAGAGGTACGTATTTTATAACGCCCTTTAATCATGTTTGGGATCGTGCTCGTATGTGCGAGCGACCTCTATAGTGGTATGCTATTTTGACGAAGTCGTGGAGTGCGACTTTGTTTTCCGGACGACAAAGTTTATTTTTCAATAATATCAGGCTTAGCTTGGCCCGAGTTAATCTTTTGACAAACAAACATTTTCATTTGAGGAACCAACGACTTAACAATATTTTTTGGTGTTTCGAAGAATGACCTTGATATTTATTTTGCTCATATTTGTTTTGAAAAGTGTACACATATATTCCTTGAGACGAGTCTAAGTTTTGACAAATTTTAACATTCATTTTCACTATTTGGGTGCTAAAGGTGCTTTTGGGCTTTGATCTTGATTTCAATAGGGCCTCGTGTCTACCAACACGGTTTTAAGTCCTTTCCTGTTCCGCGTTTTGTGAGATCCGGGCCTTGGGCTGCATTTTCAGCGCCCAAGGCTAGGCGTTAATTATTTCGGCGCCCAGCCTCGGGCGCTGAAAGTCTTTTCCTGGCGATTTTTTGGTTTTCGGATTTCTTAGCGCGTTTCCGAATGGGATCAGGATGTCACTTGATGTCTTCAGCTATATATAGGGGTTAGATACGTCCCTCTTTTCCATCACTCTCAATCTTCTTCTCTCTTGTAGTTGCTTAGCTTTAATTCCTCCTTGCTTTCGTCATGTCGATTCCTCCCTTCTCCCTCCAACGAGCTGTTAGGCGTTGGCTAAGAGCCCTTAGTCCTACAGAAAAGGCTTTGTTGAAAGAATACCATTTAGAGGCACTTTTAGGCTTACAACAAATTAATATTGATTATAACTTTCTGTATGCAGCCCTGAGCTTTTGGGATTCCGATCACCATGTTTTTGTTTTTCGGGGCAATGAAATATGTCCTTTGCCAGATGAATTTGCTGCGATCCTTGGTTATCCTACTAATGCTACTCCTGCCACCCATGGCACCATTTAAGAGGGTAAAACAACCATAGGGGCTTTCCTAGGATTAGATGCTAACATGCTCGCTGAGTTTGTTGTAGGTGATGAGGTTAATTTGGCAAAGCTTGTAAAACATCACTTTAGGCCTATTAAAAATATGACCGAACAGAAATTGAATATTCGAGCCCTTGTATTTTGCATGTTGAATCATTATTTGCTGTCGAATAACAATGGTGAGTTCGGTGACATAAGGTTGATCCCCTTGATTATCCAGATGGAAAGTTGCTATTCTATTATGCCGTTGGTTGTTGTTGAGACTTTGCTGAGTGCGGATGAGTTGAAGAAGAATGTCAAATCTGAATATTTTAAGAGGAGCCCCCTATTGCTGCAGGTAATCGACCTTTCCTTTGCGCACATATATTTTACATTTTTTTCACTCGTCCTGCCTGGAGCTGAGTTTCAGCGCCCAGGGCTGGGAGTTAGAATTTTCGGCGCCTAGTCCTGGGCGTTGAAACTGCGCCCCAGGTTTCGTTTGCTTATTTATTATATTTTTTTTTGATCTGATCGTACCCGTTTTTTGTAGATTTGGCTCATGGAACGACTCAGGCTTTTAGAAACTCCTGCCGATCCTAAACATTATCGCCCTATAGCCTTGGGTAACCGAAAGTATTTGCACCGAGGCCAGGACGAGGCCGAGTGGGCTTCCTTTTTTACTCATGGTATCTGTTCTATTAAGTGGGTGGTACCGTGGTGGGGTTTGACTACTATGACGGGGGGTTCTAATGTGTCGGTTTATGTTTCTTTGTTGGGGCTATCTCGGCCCATTTATATCTTTCCTTACCGAGTCATGCGTCAATACGGCTTAAGGCAGACTATCCCCTTTTCTGATACAGTACCACCTAAAGTAGCGGCCTTTTCACAAGCACGGGTTCAAGCATGGGCTAAGTATTATGATGGTCTCCCGCGTTGGGCCATGGCTACAAATGGCTTTGTGGGTCTTTCTGAAAACTACAAGTTGTGGATGAGTTCCGATGATAAAGCTGTGAGGACCGAGGCTCGAAATGGGGAGCCGACTGAGATTTTGATACCTCGTATTCGGGTTAGATATGAGGGCCGTGATTCTGCCAATCCTCGCACCCATGGTATTAAGACTGTGAAAGCTCGTCCTGATCGAAAGCGAAAGGAAGTTCCTCCCCGTTCCAGTTATAGGCCTAAGAAGATGCCTAACATGAAGGGGCCTGCCGTTGCTAAAAGAAATGCAAGCTCTCGCGGAGATCGTCGCCGGAACAATGTATGGGTTAGGAAAGCTCAGCCGCCAGTAGAAACAGTGACTAATCCAGTTGATGTTGATAATCCTTCCCCCACCATTGTCTGTGCGCTTGAGGCTGAGCGGGCTGTAACTGTTCAAACTGAGAATGTTTCTGAAGCCTTGGCATCTTTGGAAGTTAGTGTCCAGGAGCCGGTTCTTATGGAGATTGATATAGGGGCAGTGTAGAAACCTGTGGGGGTGGACCCCGCGAACATTGCCTCTACAAGACTTTATTTGATGATTCGGAAGAACTAGAGTAGTGTAGTTCTTGCTAGGGTGTAGGTGCCCTTTATTTATTTCAGTTGTGTTTGTTTTTCATTCCTTAGCACTTTTGTTTTCCTTCTTATCATTTTTTAATAAAGGCGTTTTTTTATTTTTACTTTCATTTTTTGCTTCTCCTCTTTTTTCATTTTATATATGTCTAACACTTTTGCACAACGTATATATGTTTTTTACTTGATTGGACCGAATCCATAAATAGGATTGCCTACGTATCTTTGTTAGAATCAGGTCGCGCGTAGTTCTAGCTAGAATAAATTCTAGGATGCCGAATTTTAATAGATATTCCCTGAGGTGGAAACATATTATTTAATTGGTAAAATGAGTGAAGTATTATCATTATTTTAGTCTGCTGTTTTTGCCGTAAGCCGCGTATCTGTACATAAAAATGAAATTCCATGTGTTTTTTGTACGACATTTTTTGTACGCATATCTGAATTTTTTGTACGCATATCTGAATACGTGTTGTACCCCCCAAGTGTTCGTTATTTTTCCGTTATGTGCGGATAAAATGACGAGCACTTCTGGAAAAAATTAGACAGGCAGAGAGTTTAAACGCCCAGGCTGGGGCGTCAAAGATTTCGGCGCCCAACCCTGGGCACTGAAAATGATTTCTGGGCGGTCTTTTTTCGACGCTTTGCTTCACATGTTCTTGCATTTATTTCTTTTCTCTTTGTTTTGTGTTTTACTTTTTTACTCGTATTAAAATCAATTTTGACGCTATTTCGGAGGCTTTTTTGGCTGTTAGCGTGAGACGCATTTTTTTCCGGATTAATTTTTTCTATTCGTGACTCAAAACGGTTTTGAGAATGGGGTTAGTGTGTGGAAGATATGAAGATCTTTGTGTAGGCTTTTTGAGTGGGCTGAGGTGCGTGTCGATGCGAGGGGCGGTGTTTATTTTTTATGAGTTTTTTTCTTGAGCAACATTTGTATTGTTTGAATTTGATTTCCTTTTTGATTTCTTTGGGTTGCATGGGTTAGACCCTCATGTTGTGGCAATATGATAGTGTGGCTTATTTTGGGGATTTTTTTTGATGAGTTTTGATGTCTCGATTCAAGACCGAGTGGGCCTTGTTTATTGGGCCTAGAGTGGGCCGCCTCTTTATTTTTGTATTTGCAAGTACGTTTGGTGCTTATTTAGTGTTAGAATAAAAGTTTTTAGGAGATATCTTACGCCTTTATTAATTTGGAAAGTAAGGAAAACACACTGAAACAAAATTAGCCTATATTCTAAGGGGTCTTAGGACCATCTAAAGCCTTTATTTTTTTCTATCAATCTAAAGAACTACTAGGCGCTTTTTTTTATTAAGTTGCTCTATATGGCTCAAGCCCTGAGTTTAGTCTCGTAAAACATTGGTCCTTCGCCGGTACTCATCTTGAATTCTATTCCCTTTGTGTTGACCCACTTGTTAGGTTATGATACATATGACAATTCATAAATCATGCGGAAAAACCATTTAGCCAGGAATACATATTATTTACACATAATCATATAGCATAGTTTAGATGCATACTCTTTGTTGCGTGCCTTCCCTAGCTGCGCCCGAACCGAACAAGAACAAGTCTTTAGGACTCCAAGTTTCGTCCCTCCGTAGATAGTCCACAGCACGTCCGGATCCGCCTTAAGATTGACCAACTAGAATCGCCCTTAAGGTACTAATAATTTCGGCACTTTTAGGCAAGGTATGTGACTGAATTTTTCTCTCAAAAACTCACTTTGAATACTTGAATAATCTGTGTAAATATGTGACCCTAGGCACCTATTTATAGAGTTATGGAAAAGGTTTTGGAATCCTATTAGGATACTAATTTATTTAATTATAATCCTACTAGGACTCTAATTAAATAATCATTATCTAATAGTTTTAGGATTTAATCATATTTCGAATCCCGATTGCTTTAGGATTCCCGCACAAGCATTGCATGAGCACCGTACACCCGCGCAAGCCTTGCGGCCCACGCTAGGCGCACAGCGCTCGGCCCACTGCTGTGCTCTCGCGCGCGCGGCCCAGGCCTTGGCTGGGCCTGGCCTTGCGCTGGGCCTGGTCGAGGCTTGGCATGCGATGGTGCGTGTTGGCTTGCTGGGCGATGGCCTGGCTTCGTGCTGGCCCTTCGTCTAGCGGGCCTCGTCCGATGCTAATTCGTACGATACGCTTCCGATTAAATTCCCGATTCCGGAATTCATTTCCGATACGAACAATATTTAATATTTCCGATTCCGGAATCAATTTCCGTTTCGAACAAATATTTAATATTTCCGTTTCCGGAATTATTTTCCGATTCCGATAATATTTCCGATTCTGACAATATTTCCGTTTCCGGCAATATTTCCGATTCCGGCAATTTTTCCATTTCCGATAATATTTTCCGATACGTACCATGTTTTCGTTTCCGGCAACATCTACGACTTGGATAATATTTATATTTCCGATACGATCCATATTTCCGTTTCCGGCAATATCATCGTTTCCGGAGTATTCATTTCTTGCCTGTGACGATCTCAGCTCCCACTGAAACCAAGATCCGTCGATTCCGAATATCCATAGATGGAGTATTTAATGCCATTAAATACTTGATCCGTTTACGTACTATTTGTGTGACCCTACGGGTTCAGTCAAGAGTAAGCTGTGGATTAATATCATTAATTCCACTTGAACTGAAGCGGCCTCTAGCTAGGCATTCAGCTCACTTGATCTCACTGAATTATTAACTTGTTAATTAATACTGAACCGCATATATTAGACTTATCATTGAATGCATACTTGGACCAAGGGCATTATTTCCTTCAGTCTCCCACTTGTCCTTAGGGACAAGTGTGCATTTCCTAATTTCTTTGTCGCTCAATGCTTGCTCTTGAACATAAGGTAAGAGTTGTCATCCTTATTATGTCCAGAGGTGTTCCTCGGTTTCAGAGTTCAACTGATCAAATAAATAGATAATCATAGCTTATGATTCATCCGAGCACGGCCATGCATTTCACAGTTTCTAGCTCTCCGAGTGGCCTTGTACAACTTTTAAGCATCTCATCCCGATTTATGGGAGGACAATCCCAATCTTGCGATCTTGAGATTAGACTTCGTTTGATAGGTGATTACCTGAGCGTTGCCTTTATAGCCTCCTTTTACGGTGCGACGGTTGGTCAACGTCAAAGCAACCAGTTCTCAAACAAGTAATCTCAAATCACTCAGGTATTGAGGATTTAGTGTCTAATAATTTTAATGAAATTTACTTATGACAGATTTTCATCTCTTACAGTAAAGTTTCATAGGTCTTGTCCGATACTAGTCTTTACAAAGTAAGTATCTATGCAAATGATTATGACATTGCCATGTCCACATAGTTCAAGAAACAGAACTACTAGTCATCTTGCATTCTAGTCGTCTAACATTTTCTATGCGTCCAATTTTATAGAAAACTCCGACTAGGGACCATTTTCAACCTTTGACATTCAAGTTCACTTGATAGACATTTATTAGTCACAGGACTGGTCCTGACAGTCTATCTTGAATATATCGTCAAATTGAAGGGACTCATCATTTAATAAACCACAAATTAAATGGAAAAATGAATTCTCTTCATTTATTGTGAATGATTAACCAATAATGTTTTACAAAGATTTAAACTCTAAAACTTTAAAACATTAAACAGAGACATCAAAGCCATTCTCCAATATGCTTGATTCCCATAGCTGCAGTGTGCGAGTTGTGCTTCGCCTGCGGCAGAGGTTTAGTCAATGGATCTGATATGTTGTCATCAGTTCCAATTTTGCTTATCTCGACTTCTTTTCTTTCAACGAACTCTCGTAGAAGGTGAAATCTACGAAGTACATGCTTGACTCTCTGGTGGTGTCTAGGCTCCTTTGCCTGTGCAATAGCTCCGTTATTATCACAATACAGGGCTATTGGTCCTTTAATGGAGGGGACTACACCAAGTTCACCTATGAACTTCCTTAGCCATATAGCTTCCTTTGCTGCTTCATGTGCAGCAATGTACTCCGCTTCAGTTGTAGAATCCGCAATGGTGCTTTGCTTAGCACTTTTCCAGCTTACTGCTCCTCCGTTGAGGCAGAAGACAAACCCAGACTGTGATCTGAAATCATCTTTGTTGGTTTGGAAACTTGCGTCCGTATAGCCTCTAACAATTAATTCATCATCTCCACCATAGACCAGGAAGTCATCTTTGTGCCTTTTCAGGTACTTCAGAATATTCTTGGCAGCAGTCCAATGCGCCTCTCCTGGGTCTGACTGGTATCTGCTCGTAGCACTGAGTGCGTATGCAACATCCGGGCGTGTACATATCATAGCATACATTATTGAACCAATCAATGATGCATATGGAATCCCATTCATTCGTCTACGCTCATCAAGTGTTTTTGGGCACTGATTCTTGCTTAGAGTCATTCCATGAGACATGGGTAGGTAGCCTCGCTTGGAGTCCGCCATCTTGAACCTATCAAGCACCTTATTGATATAAGTTCTTTGACTAAGTCCAATCATCCTTTTAGATCTATCTCTGTAAATCTTGATGCCCAATATGTACTGTGCTTCTCCTAGATCTTTCATCGAAAAACATTTCCCAAGCCAAATCTTGACAGAGTTCAACATAGGAATGTCATTTCCGATAAGTAATATGTCGTCGACATATAATACCAGGAAAGCAATTTTGCTCCCACTGACCTTCTTGCATACACAAGATTCGTCTGCGTTCTTGATGAAACCAAAGTCACTGACTGCTTCATCAAAACGTATATTCTAGCTCCTGGATGCCTGCTTCAATCCGTAGATTGACTTCTTTAGCTTGCATACCTTTTTAGCATTCTTTGGATCCTCAAAACCTTCAGGCTGTGTCATAAACACAGTTTCTGTTAAAACGCCGTTTAAGAAAGCAGTTTTGACATCCATCTGCCATATTTCGTAATCGTAATATGTAGCGATTGCTAACATTATCCGAATAGACTTTAGCATTGCAACTGGTGAAAAGGTTTCATCGTAATCCACACCGTGGACTTGCCTGTAACCTTTTGCAACCAATCTAGCTTTGAAAACTTCAAGTTTCCCATCCTTGTCCTTTTTCAGTTTGAAAACCCATTTGCTTCCAATGGCTTGGTAGCCATCTGGCAAATCGACCAAATCCCATACTTGGTTTTCAGACATGGAGTCTAATTCAGATTGCATGGCTTCTTGCCATTGCTTGGAGCTAGGGCTCGTCATAGCTTGTTTGTAAGTCGCAGGTTCATCACTTTCAATTAATAGAACGTCATAGCTCTCGTTCGTCAAAATACCTAAGTACCTTTCCGGTTGAGATCTATATCTTTGCGATCTACGCGGGGTAACATTTCTAGATTGACCATGATTCTCACCAGATTCTTCAAAAGATCTCTGAGTTTCATCCTGAATGTCATCTTGAGAATTCTCTAGAGTTTGTTGTTCGACTCGAATTTCTTCGAGGTCTACTTTTCTCCCACTTGTCATTTTGGAAATGTGATCTTTCTCCAAAAAGACACCATCTCGAGCAACAAACACCTTGTTCTCAGATGTATTGTAGAAGTAATACCCCTTTGTTTCCTTTGGATAGCCCACAAGGATACATTTGTCAGATTTTGGATGAAGTTTGTCTGAAATTAATCGTTTGACGTATACTTCACATCCCCAAATCTTAAGAAAAGACACATTTGGAGGCTTTCCAAACCATAATTCATATGGAGTCTTCTCAACAGCTTTAGACGGAGCTCTATTTATAGTGAGTGCAGCTGTATTTTGTGCATGTCCCCAAAATTCTAATGGAAGTTTGGCCTGACCCATCATTGACCTGACCATGTCTAGCAAGGTTCTGTTCCTCCGTTCCGACACACCGTTCCATTGTGGTGTTCCTGGAGGAGTCAATTCTGATAGAATTCCACATTCTTTCAGATGGTCATCAAATTCATAGCTCAGATATTCACCGCCTCTATCAGTCCGCAGTGCCTTAATCTTCTTGCCTAATTGATTCTCTACTTTACTCTGAAATTCCTTGAATTTGTCAAAGGATTCAGACTTATGCTTCATTAGGTAGACATAACCATACCTACTGAAGTCATCAGTGAAAGTGATAAAGTAGCTGAAACCACCTCTAGCATTTGTACTCATTGGTCCACATACATCTGTATGGATTAAACCCAATAGTTCATTTGCTCTTTCTCCAACTTTAGAGAAAGGCTGCTTTGTCATTTTGCCAAGTAAACATGATTCGCATTTACCATAATCCTCTAAGTCAAATGGTTCTAGAATTCCTTCCTTTTGAAGTCTTTCTAAGCGTTTCAAGTTTATATGGCCTAATCGACAATGCCACAGATAAGTGAGATCTGAATCATCCTTTTTGGCCTTTTTGGTATTTTATGTTATATACTTGTTTGTCGTGATCTAATAAATAAAGTCCATTGACTAATCTAGCAGATCCATAAAACATCTCTTTAAAATAAAACGAACAACTATTGTCTTTTATTAAAAAGGAAAATCCCTTAGCATCTAAGCAAGAAACTGAAATGATGTTTTTAGTAAGACTTGGAACATGGAAACATTCTTCCAGTTCCAAAACTAGCCCGGAGGGCAACGACAAATAGTAAGTTCCTACAGCTAATGCAGCAATCCGTGCTCCATTTCCCACTCGTAGGTCGACTTCACCCTTGCTTAACTTTCTACTTCTTCTTAGTCCCTGTGGATTGGAACATAAGTGTGAGCCACAACCTGTATCTAATACCCAAGAAGTTGAATTAGCAAGTATACAGTCTATAACGAAAATACCTGAAGATGGAACGACTGTTCCGTTCTTCTGATCTTCCTTTAGCTTCAAGCAATCTCTCTTCCAATGCCCCTTTTTCTTGCAGTAGAAGCATTCGGATTCAGAAGTGGGTTGACTGACCTTCCTCTTTACAGATTTGGCGCCAGTTTGCTTAGTTGGGCTGGCCTTGTTGCCACCTTTCTTAGCATTCCTCTTCTTTCCAGATTTCTTGAACTTGACCCCACGCACCATAAGCACATCCTGCTTATCACTTTTGAGCGTCTTTTCAGCGGTCTTCAGCATACCGTGAAGCTCAGTGAGCGTTTTGTCCAGACTATTCATACTGTAGTTCAGTTTGAACTGATCATACCCGCTATGAAGAGAATGGAGGATGGTGTCTATAGCCATTTCCTGAGAAAATTGCTGATCCAGCCGACTCATATTCTCAATGAGTCCAATCATCTTGAGAACATGTGGACTTACGGGCTCGCCTTTCTTAAGCTTGGTCTCAAGAATTTGCCTATGAGTCTCGAATCTTTCGACTCGAGCCAGATCTTGGAACATGTTCTTCAACTCACTGATGATTGTGAAAGCATCTGAGTTGATGAACGTTTTCTGCAGATCCGCACTCATGGTGGCGAGCATTAGACATTTCACATCCTTGTTGGCATCAATCCAACGATTGAGGGCTGCCTGAGTGACCCCGTCGCCTGCGGCTTCGGGCATCGCCTCTTCTAGGACATACTCCTTTTCTTCCTGCATAAGAACTATTTGCAAGTTCCTTTGCCATTCAAGGAAGTTTTTCCCGTTCAACTTCTCCTTTTCGAGAATTGATCAAATGTTGAATGAATTGTTGTTTGCCATATTAAAAACTACAATTGAAAAGAATAAACAAATAAATAACCATTCACAGTTTCTCTTAATAAACTTAAATTCTAGCATACATGCATAATTCAATGTTTATTAAGCATTTTATTCAAGTTATGTGTTCCGGCAGGTGTGAATAAAATGATTCCAAGATCCTAAAATCATTGAAGAACTAAGCACAGTTTGTCGACTTAATCCTAAAACATCTTAGGTAAGCAAAAGCCTTTTGCTAATAGTCAAGAAACTATTCTTGGTTGATAGGTACGTCTAAGAACTTATTAGGTAAACCTATCGATTTTGCCACGACATAAAAGGACTCCTTACTTATATCGTTGAGTTTCACCAAAACTAACATGTACTCACAATTATTTGTGTACCTTGCCCCTTTAGGACCAATAAGTAACACCTCGCTGAGCGAAAACTATTACTAGATTGATGTAAAAGATATCCAAGCAAGTGTATATTTTGGCATGGCACCTTTTAACTCAATTTTTAAGTTTGGAACTTAAGGCTCTTACTATGTTGGTTAGATTTTAAGTGAACTAAAATCCTTAATCATGCAACATAATCAAGCTTTTGATCTCATGCATTTTAAGACATATTTAAAAGCAATAAATAACTTAAAACATGCATAAGATAAATGTGATCTAGTATGGCCCGACTTCATCTTGAAGCTTTAACTTCAAAGTCCGTCTTGAAAATCTCCGTGGGAGGCACCATTTTCTTCAAATAGGATAAGCTATAATTAAAACTAATTACAACTATTTGATGGTACGCAGACCATATTTGAATTGAAAAACAACTTTGGTACTTTAGACCAATTACATTCAAATTAATGGTACGCAGACCATATTTTCTATCCTATTTGGGCCATACTAGTCACTTCATAACCTGCAAAACAGTACATATACAATATATATACCATTCACCCATTCATTATCATGAATGACCCACATAGCTGGTTAGTAAAACACATTATGCATCACGTAAACATTTGCAGCAATTAATCAAGGGCACCAATAATCTACCAATTATTCAGTCCTTATTAATTCTAATCAAGTTGTTTTAACCTTAAGGATTTGTAGACCTAATCAAGAGTTTATGACTAAAAGGGCTCCCACTTAAACCAATAAATTCATATGCTTTACTAATTTTAAACATAAAAATGTATTTCTAGTCTAACCGGAAACATACAAATTTAATTAAAATTTAAAGCTCATATAAATTTATAATTGAATCCAAAAAGTTTAATTTAATTTCAGTCGTATTTAAATTAATTCATGATTTTAATTTTAGTAAAATAATTAGAATAAATAAAATTTATTATAATTACAATATTCAAAATTAAAATCCAAGAAAATAATTTAAATTATTAATTTTAAAATTAATTAAAATTACGTAAACTGAAAATTTCAAATTAAAATTTCAAAACGATCTAATCGCAACGCAAACACCTCACGCATCACACGCCCATGGGCCACACGCACACAGCCATCGCTGGCCATGTGCGCGCAGCCCATGCGCTGCGTCACATAGCTGCTGCTTCTACCCTTCGCAAGCCATCGCGCGAGCTGGTGCTCTTTGCGCGCGCGCCAGCTGGTGCTCGCTGCGCGCGCGCCAGCGCTCGATGCACGCGAGCATGTGCTCGCTGCGCGCGCGCCAGCGCTCGATGCACGCGAGCCATCGCTCGCTGCGTTCGCTCGCTAGCGCTCGCTGCACGCGGGCCAGCGCTCGCTTCGTGCACTCGCTAGCGCATGCTGTGCGCGCTCGCTAGCGCTCGCTTGGTGCGAGCCAGCGCTCGCTGCGCGCGGCATCGACGCTGGGCGCAGCACTCGTGGCACGCGAGCTTGCGCTCGCTGCGCGCGAGGCAGTGCGCGTTGTGACGCAGCTCGCTTGCTGCCCACACGCGACTGCCGTGCCTTGCCTTGGCCCATGCCCATTCGTCCATTGCTCATAGCCCACGACACAAGACAGGGCTGCTGCCTTGTGCTCGTGCACCATGCCCTTGCTCATTGCATTCGTGCCGCATGGGCGACGAGCTCCCTTGCTCGTCGTCACATGCCCGCACTATACAACACCCCTTAAGGGTAACACGTAGCGTCCATTGCTTTGTGCGTGCAAGTTATATGAACGAATCGCATAAAATTTTAAAAATTTATATTTAAAATTAAATGACAAATTAATAAATTAATATTAATTTCATAATTTTGGGGCGAAAAATCGAAAATTTATTATTCAATTGATTTCCGATTAACATGGATTCAAGTTTAGGTCATAAAAATTTAAAATTTATCATAAATTTACAATTTTTTATGGTGGTTTTTAATCATAGGTATCTAATTAAATTATAATTAATTATGAAAATCAAATTAATTCTAAATTATTCTAATTTTCAACAAATTAATCATAATTACAAATTAGATTGCATAATTAACAAGGCTAGGCATTCAAACTTGTTAAACATATACAGTAGGTCAATCAAAAATTCAAGATTTATCAACAAGAATCACAAATATTTAATTTAACATCTTAAATTTACGAAATTTTTGCATTCGAAAAACTAAAACCTTCGAAAAGTCATAGTTAGGCTTCGAATTTGAGAATTCTGGGTTCGGCAGAAAATTACTATTTTTGTCAAAATTTTAGAATGCCTTTTACATGCGGAATTGACACAAAAATTACTCGATTTGGATGAGTAACGAAGAAACTGCCGAAAAACTGCGTACGTATAATTAAATAAACGCAATTTGCAATTAATTAACAATTACGAAAATTAATCACCCCTTTTAATTCTTGCAAATTTGTAATATTTAACCATGTTCATGCAATTTAGATTATGAAAATAATAAGAGGCTCGAGATACCACTGTTAGGTTATGATACATATGACAATTCATAAATCATGCGGAAAAACCATTTAGCCAGGAATACATATTATTTACACATAATCATATAGCATAGTTTAGATGCATACTCTTTGTTGCGTGCCTTCCCTAGCTGCGCCCGAACCGAACAAGAACAAGTCTTTAGGACTCCAAGTGTCGTCCCTCCGTAGATAGTCCACAGCACGTCCGGATCCGCCTTAAGATTGACCAACTAGAATCGCCCTTAAGGTACTAATAATTTCGGCACTTTTAGGCAAGGTATGTGATTGAATTTTTCTCTCAAAAACTCACTTTGAATACTTGAATAATCTGTGTAAATATGTGACCCTAGGCACCTATTTATAGAGTTATGGAAAAGGTTTTGGAATCCTATTAGGATACTAATTTATTTAATTATAATCCTACTAGGACTCTAATTAAATAATCATTATCTAATAGTTTTAGGATTTAATCATATTTCGAATCCCGATTGCTTTAGGATTCCCGCACAAGCATTGCATGAGCACCGTACACCCGCGCAAGCCTTGCGGCCCACGCTAGGCGCACAGCGCTCGGCCCACTGCTGTGCTCTCGCGCGCGCGCCTCAGGCCTTGGCTGGGCCTGGCCTTGCGCTGGGCCTGGTCGAGGCTTGGCATGCGATGGTGCGTGTTGGCTTGCTGGGCGATGGCCTGGCTTCGTGCTGGCCCTTCGTCTAGCGGGCCTCGTCCGATGCTAATTCGTACGATACGCTTCCGATTAAATTCCCGATTCCGGAATTCATTTCCGATACGAACAATATTTAATATTTCCGATTCCGGAATCAATTTCCGTTTCGAACAAATATTTAATATTTCCGTTTCCGGAATTATTTTCCGATTCCGATAATATTTCCGATTCTGACAATATTTCCGTTTCCGGCAATATTTCCGATTCCGGCAATATTTCCATTTCCGATAGTATTTTCCGATACGTACCATGTTTCCGTTTCCGGCAACATCTACGATTTGGATAATATTTATATTTCCGATACGATCCATATTTCCGTTTCCGGCAATATCATCGTTTCCGGAGTATTCATTTCTTGCCTGTGACGATCTCAGCTCCCACTGAAACCAAGATCCGTCGATTTCGAATATCCATAGATGGAGTATTTAATGCCATTAAATACTTGATCCGTTTACGTACTATTTGTGTGACCCTACGGGTTCAGTCAAGAGTAAGCTGTGGATTAATATCATTAATTCCACTTGAACTGAAGCGGCCTCTAGCTAGGCATTCAGCTCACTTGATCTCACTGAATTATTAACTTGTTAATTAATACTGAACCGCATATATTAGACTTATCATTGAATGCATACTTGGACCAAGGGCATTATTTCCTTCACCACTGACATGTCTTCACCCATCCGTTCTCGGCCTCTTCTAGTGTTGATGCAGGAGAGATTAACCAGGTTGGATCGAAACCTTCATCTTGTAAAGCTAGGGTAGTCATCATAGTCTCGTCCTCCATAGGCCTCGATTCGTTAAACAATGTCCATAGAGCCTGGTTGTCCAATATTTCAGCTGTTTTGGTCTTGGTGAGGTGAAGTGCCTCATCCAAGGTGTGGCAGTCATGGAAAATTTCAAATCCGGGTTTTAGCAAGCCATCCTGAATGAAGGGTCCAGGGAAATCACAGCATGGGTGTTCTTCTCCTTCCCGAACGAACATTCCGTTAAGGATTCTTTGATACGGGGGAAGAAGGGTGGTTTGTTTGGCCTTGTTAAGGCGTAGCCTAGACAACCGGTCAGCAATATCTTCCTCTGTTGGTTCATAGCCTAGGCCAAAGGGAGTAGATTTGTTGGGTAAAGGATGGAACGTGCATTCCTTCTTCCTTATGCCCAATGGGGTTCCTGGGAAATAACCTTGAGCTAACAACATTCTAGGGATGACTCGGAATGCGTGCGGGTCTAGGAATGCTGGATCATAGTCTTCGATGAACTGGATGGCTTCATCCATTTGAAAACCGTAAAGGTCGTCTGCAGTTTCGACCGTTCCAACCATGGTACAACTGATGTCGAGAGGAGGGGCGCGGATTTCCAGAATTACCCCGTTATGGTTAAGTTTAACCATTTGGTGCAAGGTAGAAGCCACACCGCCTAAGTCATGGAGCCAAGGTCGCCCCAAGAGGAGGTTGAAGGTGGGCTTGATGTCGATTATTTGAAACTCCATGGTGCGTGCCACGGGCCCGGTTTGTATTGTAAGGTTGATTTTTCCCAACACGGGTCTTTGAGAGTTATCATAAACTCGTACTCCTTGGGTGGAGGTTTGGAAGTAGGGGTGTCAAATCGGATCAACGGATCGGGTTTGGGTCGGACTCATCGGATTCGGATTGAAACGGATCGGATTGGAACGGATTAATTTGGTTAACGGGTCGGATCGGATCGGATTGAAAACTTAACGGACCGGATCGGGTCGGATTATTTATTCACGGGTTCATATCGGATCGGGTTGTAAACGGGTCGGATTGTAGTCGGTTTGGGTCGGATCGGATCGGATTTGAATATGACGGATTGTTAACGGGTTTAGTCGGACTATAACGGGTTCGGGTTCATGTCGGTCGGATTCATATCGGATCGGATTCATATCGGATTGGATTTATATCGGATCGGATTCGTATCGGATTGGATTCGTATCGGATCGGATTCATATCGGATCGGATTCATATCGGATCGGATTCATATCGGATCGGTTTAATCGGTAACAGACTAAAACGGGTCGGATTGAAACAAATTTAGCCTGTTACATTGGATTCAGTTTTAAATTGGTTCAGGTAATTACCGGATCGGGTTATTCGGTAGCGGGTTGAAATTTCGATCGGGTCCATTCGGTTCCAAATTATATATTAACGATGATTTAAATAGGGGACGAAAATGATAACTAACTTTTAAAAGTAATAAGAATTTAAGATCAGTAATATAAGTTATTGAGTATATTGTATTACTTGGTTTAATACTACCTCCATTCCTGATAGTTCTTTACGTCTTGGAATATGTGTACAAAGTATGAAAACTTTGACCGTACATTCTCACTTTTATATACATCAAAATGTTATCATGTAAGATCTTGTTATATTGGTCTCGATATATATTTTCAGAATATTAAGTTTTTACAATTTTTTCATATACGAAATTGGGTATCTTATGGATTGATGATGATAACCATATGTACGGCTATAAGTCTATAACCATACAATAAACTTTGTAAGACTATATCTACATAATTATATAACCATATGGTTATCAAATGATAATTACAAAGTAAATAACTTTATAAGCTACAACTGCATATTTTTTTATAAGATTATAAGTTTACAAATATATAATTTTATCACATTGTAAATATAGAGTCAAGTAAGTTTATAATGTTTACAAGTCTAACAATAGTAGTTCTATAATAATGTAAGTCCGTAATATAAGGTCTATAATACTGTAACGATTATAATTTATAAAGATTAATGATGATTACTCTAACAAATTAATAACCGACAGTGATGATCATATATAGTTTTAAACTTTTAACTAAAACAACACAAGAATGTAACTATAAGGAATTAAGGATATACATCTGTAACCGTTTATGGAATGAGTAATTGTACAACACTATAAGTTTATAAATATCTAGTTCTATAAGACTATGTTTATAAGTCTATAACTATACAATAATACACCTCTATTGAAAATATAACCTTTAAATAACAATAAAATAAGTTTAAATGACAACACGTTCAATTACTATTCGGGTTATAAATAAAATTAAGACAAGGGATGGTTGAGACGGGATTCGATATTTTTGAACCACGAAACACTCTGTTTCCATTTTGGTTGTAGGTGTAACCAACCCCCTAATATGAATCAGCAACTTAAACCATAACCATAATCCACGACTATGATACACGGGTTATTAATTCTCGAACAACGACAATCTGGAACATTCAAACTTCAGTCGCTGGATTACCCGTGTTTATTTTCATAATATTAATAATAAAAGATATTTATAACTATAACCCATATTATACTAGTAATAATTTTTAAAAAATTAACAAAAATAATAATATAAATAATATTAATATAAAAACTCCAACGGTTATTTCTAAAAAAAAAGAGATTCCAATGGTTAGATTAGAACCTAGAAATAAAAGTACATGACTAAAAATAACAGTTATAAAAAAAATAAAAAAAAAATAAAAAAGAAAGAAAACTAACGGTTAGAAATAAGATACAACAATGCAAGAGTCTAACCTAAAAGCCCAATAACATTTTTCCCACCTCTCTCAGTCTCTCCTATAAATACCCCTTTATAACAACTTTTGATAAAACCCTAACCAAGCGCCGCTTAGAGCTCTTTATCTCTCACACTCACTCACTGCTCACTTCACTCTCTCTCTTACCCGTCCATGGATATAGTTTTTCATTAATTTTGAGTGGAGTTCGTTGATTTTGGGTGGAGTTCGACTTTCCGGCGTCGTCCAGTCATCTTTTAGTTACATCACCCCTTCTTCCGCCGTCTCTCAGGTCTGGCCGGCTTAACTTCCTATATTTTTATGATTTGTTTTCTGTTGAATTGACTTGATATTGAATTTCGGTTAGTATAATTGGTGTTTGGACTAACCTAATCTGATCTGAGATTGTATTACGGGCTTGGTTGTTTTTGTTAGTGTAACAGTGTTTATCTCTTGCTCACACCCTTTCATCTCAGTACACCCAATTTTTTTTTGACAGGAAAATGTAACTTACTTTCTTAACTTACAGCTCTAACTCTAATAAAACAAACTACGATTAATTTTCTTACCTGCTAATTGCAATAATGTCCAGTTCATTAAGAAAAGGGGTTTGGATTTATTGTTGGTAGGGACAAAAAGGTAGGAGAATCATGTGGATGGATTATGAGTTTAAGATGGTATTCAGCTACGAATTTTGTTTAATTTATCCTCCTTGTACTGGTTGTCTATTTTTCCTTTGAATTCAAAAAAACTATGGTATGATTTTTCTTTGAAATAAGCATCTTAAGCTGTTTGCGGTGCTGCTTGTTTGTAATTGTATAGTTGAAATTGGTGTGCACATGTATGTAGAGAGAGCCGAGTGGCAGTATATGTTAAATGCGTATTGAACTATTGATGTATGAATTATTATAGTACTGATGTTGGTTCCATGTAGTTCTAAGATTGTCTTTCTTTTGATACTTGGCAGTATTAGGTAGTTAGATGCAAATGGTATGCACTGCGGTTGGATTAATGTGGGTAGTTTATGGTTTTAAAGAGGTTTAATTCAGTTGATGTTGGAAATTATTTTATTCATGTCAGGTTTTGTATTTAATTATTAAATTTTGTTTGTTTTGTAGTCATGGACACACATTCAACTGCTGAAACCCTACTACCTCCAACCATGGAATCTGAAACAGTTGTGGAGGGACATGAGGACCAAGTCACATCTTTTCCTTTAGTAAATGGGGTAAAATGTAAACGAACGGCTGAGGTTTGGAAACATTATACATTTTTTAAAAATTTGGTAGATGGTAAAATGGTTGATTTTGTTCGATGCAATTACTGTGGTAAGGAATATAGTGCAAAAGGTTCACAAGGTACCACTACCCCTACTAATCATATTAAAGTTTGTCCCTGCTTTTCACAGCAGGAGATTACTTCTCCTGCTGCCTTTGACCAACAGATATTTTTGAGATTGTTTGCTAGTGCTATAATTTGTCATGCATATCCTTTGACAATAGTAGAACATGAACATACGAGGATATTGCTTTCTTATCTCCAGCCACTTGTTCGGCATATCACTAGAAATAATATTCTTAAACATTGCATTAGAGAGTATGATATGTACAAGGCTAATTTGCATAAGGTTTTGCAAAATCTTCCTGGTAAAGTTAGCTTTACATGTGATTTGTGGACTGCTTGTACTAGTCGTGGTTATTTAACATTGACAGCTCATTATATTGATGATAGTTGGACTCTTAGTTCCAAAATTTTAAATTTTAGATATTGTGAGCCTCCTCATACAGGCCTTGCTGTTGAAAAATTTGTATTAAATCTCATTAAAGAATGGAATCTTGAAGGTAAGGCTTTATGTATGACTGTTGATAATGCACGAAGTATGGATGTTATGGTTCGTAAACTTCAGCGTGATTTATGTGTGTCTTCTTCTCTCCCTTGTGATGGTAGGTTTTTTCACGTTCGTTGTTGTGCTCATATATTGAACTTAATTGTTCAAAGAGGTTTGAAAGAGGTTGATGAATCTGTAAGTAAGCTTCGTGAAGTTGTTAAATTCATTGATGGTTCTGACTCTAGGCTTTGTCAGTTTGAGCGAGCCGTTTCTGATGCTAATACTGTTTTTAAGGGAAAGTTATGTCTTGATGTTGTAACTCGATGGAATGCAACTTTTCTAATGCTTCGTAAAGCTTTAGAAGCTAAAGAGGCGTTGATTTTATATGCTCAAAATTATTTGCCGATTGATTATCACCTTTCTACTAGTGAATGGCTAATTATTAATGATGTGTATGTTTTTCTCAAACCGTTTTATGATATCACTGTTATGTTTTCTGGTTCTGAATATCCCACTGCAAACTTATACTTTGAGAATGTTTTTTGTGTTGAGTACAATCTAAAAGAAGCCCATAAAAACCCTATACTTGCATTCATGGCTGAGTAAATGCTGGTAAAGTTTGAAGAGTATTGGGATGCATATTCTTTGATTCTTTCAGTTGCTGTTGTACTTGACCCTCGATATAAACTTCAACGTGTAAGAAAAGCATTTGATCGTCTGTATGTTGAAAGTGCAAGTGAGGAAAAGACGAAGAAGGTAAAGGATGCTCTTTATGATATTTACAAACATTATCATTCACAATGGTCTGTTTCCAGTTTTAGTTCTCGAAATGGTGCAACTCTTCGAAATGACAATCCTTATCAATCAGAGGGATCAAGGGTAAGTATTTATGATTTATAGTGTGTTATTTGATGTTGCTTAATGGTTATTTTATTTTTAATATTATTTATTATTTTATGTCCTTAGTTACTTGGGGATAGTGACAATGAGGATGAGGAAAGAGCTCCATTTGCTGATCTTGAAGCATACTTGAACACACCCCGTAGTTGAACGGTTGAAGGTGAAAAGTTTGATGTTCTAGAATTTTGGAAAAGCAACATGTCAATTTTTCCGGTCTTAGCAACTCTAGCAAGGGATATTTTAGCAATCCCCATAACTTCTGTTGCTTCTGAATCAGCTTTTAGTATGGGAGGTCGTATTGTGACCAAGTATAGGGGGGCTTTGTTGCCGAAACATATTGAGGTTATGGTTACCTCACAGAATTGGAGTCGTGGTTATGGGGCTAATGTTGATGAAGATGTTCTTGCTGTTGGTAAAGAGATGGAATATGAAAGTACATCATCAACTTAAGCGTCCTTTTCTTTCGGGAGCCCGTTTGAGATTCCTAACCTTGCGGTTCTCTGCTTCTGCTGGTCTGTGTTGATTAATGTAGGGGATTTCATCATGTATCTTTTAATTTTGTATGTAGGTAATGGTGTAATATTAATGTGAATTTGCTATTTGGAATATTGAATGAGAATTTTCAAGAAAATATAGTTTTCAATAAAAACATGAACTCTCACTTCTATTTGAACATATTATGACTTGTGAGTTTGTTACAGACAAAACAGAATGTGACTTCTTGTCCTGTTGGAAATTGACTGAGGCTTTCTGACTTTTTTTTGTATAATTTTTAATCATTAAAAACCATTTTATAAACAATGAAAAATATATTATTATTATTTTTATATAAAAAGAAAAATAGGTGGTTTGAAAGGTCCTTAAAATTGGGCCTTGCAAAATTCACATAAAACCCATAAAACATAACAAAAAAATGGGGAATTACTTCAATTGAATTAGGATCAGCAGAAGCTGACTCGCCATTATTTCTTTATCATCCTGATTATAAATAAAATAAAAAAACAAAAATTTAGCCCAAATTAATTTAGCTAACCTTCCCAAAAATATAGAATGATAAGAACCTATTCCCTAAAATCAGCTAACCTTCAATTAATGTTGGGGTAATTAGTGTGTTGCTTTGAATTAGCCGCTACCCTAGTCCCTGTCCTAGTTAAATTAGTCTATTGCTTTGAATTAAATTTGGTGACAAAAGATTAGCCTTGAATAACTAGAAAATTCTAGCAACGAAAATTGGTTTGGATTAAACGTGTTATGGGTTGGAATTGGTTCGGATTAAACGGGTCACGGATTAAAAACGGATCGGATTAAACGGGTCACGGATTAAAAACGGATCGGATTAAACGGGTCACGGGTTGAAACGGGTCGGATTAAACGAGTCACGGATTTAAAACGGATCGGATTAAACGGGCCACGGGTTGAAACGGGTCGGATTAAACGGGTCATGGATTAAAAACGGATCGGATTAAACGGATATTCCTCGGGTTGGAACGGATTCGGATTGAAACGGATCGGATCATAAACGGGTTACGGATCGCTTCGGATCGGATTAAATGGATTCGGATTGTCACGGATCGGACTGTTAACGGATTCGGATCTTAATCGGATCAATACTAACGGGTTGGGTCGGATTCGGGTTGAATATAATCGGATCGGATCGGATTTCGGATTTTAACTCACGGGTTCTAAACGGTTCGGATTCTAAACGGTCGGACAAACCCATCGGGTTCACTGGGTCGGATTGAGAATTGACACCCCTATTTGGAAGTCATCGTTTCCTAGCCCCAAGCAATGGGCGGTTCGCAATGGGCAAACGTTAACTGCCGAACCGTTATTTACGAGCGCTAGAGGGATGTTTTGTCCTTTGCATCCAACCACTAGATAGAGGGCCTTATTGTGGGCACCCCCCTCTTTGGGCAAGTCTTTGTCAGTAAAAACTATGGCCTTTTCTCCAGCATCTCTTGTGACGTACCAATGAGTCAGGTGTGATGTCCGTAGGCACTGAGATGAGGTCAAGTGAGCGAATAAGTTTTTCGCGATGTTCTTTTGAAGTACACATGAGATCCCAGATGGTAATCTCGGCTTTAGTTCTTTTTAGTTGCTTCAAGAGAGGATTTATAATGACTTCTGCGACGGTGGTGTGCCGTCCATTCTCAGGAGTTTGTCTGACTGGGATATTGTCCATGGGAGGTGGGCAAATATCCGATTGGTATATCCTTCCGGATCGGGTGAGATTGTCGACTTCGGGTTCCTGAGGGGTGGTGTCAATGAGAGCATACCCGGGCCAAGTTTCAGTAAAGAGGTCCTGGCCCGATACTTGAGATAGGTAGATATCTTCAGCATCATCATCCCACACACCGCACACTTCTCTCTCGATTCGACCCATAGGGACCACAGCGAGTGGTGCACCTTGAGGTGTAATGTACACCGTAGGGTCGAAGTTCTCATTTTCTGGTTGGTCGAGAGAGATGTGACAAGAGCCGAGTGGGCTCTTGTTGTTGTTGGGTTTGCCAACGTTAGGGAGAGGTATTACTTCATCCTCTATCATGTCTTGGATCGTGTTTTTTAGATTCCAGCAGTTTTCAGTATCATGCCCATTTCCTTGATGGAATTTGCAGTAAGTACCTTCGACCCAATATTTACTCTTGACAGGAGGGTCACGGGTGGGGCCTATAGGCCTCAACTTTCCTTGATTGGTTAGTCTTTCGAAGGCTTGTACCAAGGTTGACCCGAGTGGGGCAAACTTTCGATCTCGGACCCATCTTCCAGGGCTTCTTCGGGCGGGAGTCTCCTCTACGGCATGGACTTCTTGGGCTTGGGATGTGTTGCCCCTGTTGTAGGTATTACTTTTGCATGCGGGCTTGCTTTGTATTGTTTTTGCGAGATCATCCTCGATCTTTATTCCCACATCATAAACTCTTTTGAAAGTGTCAAGTCCCAGGTACCTAAGGTGTTGTCTGTAAGCCGGGTCCAGGTTGTCAATGAATTTTTGGACCAATTCTGTTTCGGGAGGCCTATTGATTAGTTGGGCCGCCTGGTCCCTCCATCTAGCAAAGTAGGTTGTGAAACCTTCATTTTTCTTTTGGAAGAGGACTTCCAGCTCGCGCATGGTGACTTGAAAATCCATGTTCGACGAGTATTGCTTGATGAAGACATTGACAAAGTCCTCCCAAGTGGGGAAGAGCTTAGGGTCCTGGTGGTAGTATCATTTGAGCGGCACAGGTTCCAAGGACAAAGGAAAGGCAGGCAAATACATGGACTTGTCCACTCCTTTCAAGTTCATGGCATTCACGAAGCTCAATAGATGATCACGGGGATTGTCCGTGGCTTTGAACTTTGGTAAGTCAGATGAACTAAACTTTTCTGGTAGTTTGCCAGGAAAAGGTTCAGGATCGAGGGAGAAGTACTTGCTCCCCATGGTTTGCTATAGAACCATTTTTTCAATCCTCTTCTCGTTATCGAGGTCGTTTTTGGATTGCGCAGCTGCTAAGGCTTCGTTTTCCATTTTCAGTTGGCTCATAAGTTGGGTCATTTGGACCATCTGGTCTCGCAATTCTTCGATGGACATTTTTGAGGGTGCGAATCGAGGTTGGGGAAGCGGAGATCCTGGAAATGAGGGACGACGGACGGAGCTTAGAGTCACTAAACCTGGTGTTGGTGATGTATCTTCGAGACGCACTAACCTTTGATTTTCAGATCGGCACCAAGTGGCAGGACCAGCCCTATGCATAAGATAAGCTAAAGTTTAGGCCCCAAAGTTTCAAGCATTACTTAGTCTAGACTTTTGACTCTCTCTATTGGTTTTTCCGCTTTTTCTTTTGTTGGTACACTTTTTGGTTTTTCTTTTGGTCATTCTTTGGATTTTCAAAACACTTTCCCGTGTGACATTCATAGTTATTAGCATGTTCGGTTTTGGTGCCGAGCATTGTCGTCGTAGGAGGCCTAACAACGACACAAAGAGTTATTTATTTTTATTTTTTAGTCGCTTTTAGAATCGAGTGCCTTTTCACACGCCCTTGCAGCAATTTTTACGAAAAGTTTTTTTTTTTGCTACGTATATTTTTTTTACGCGGGCACCGAGGCTGCTGCGCCTGACCAAAAGGCCAGGCAGCAACTTCAGCGCCCATCGAAGGGCGTGAGAAATATTGGCGCCCAGCCAGGGGCGTTGAATATGCGTCCCTGGCTGATTCTCGTTTCTTGTTTGCGTATACTTTTTGTTTATGCGACTTTGATTTTGCGTGCTTGCCTAATAACGTCCTTTACGCGTTGTGCAGCGTTTGTGGGATTCGTTACGGGCCATCCCGAGCGTCGATTATTTTTGTGGCGATCGTTCGGGTTTGCGGAACACGTATCTTGGTATAACTCTTTGGCCAATTGGTTTATGAATGTTTGGGCAATTTTTAAGGTCGTTGGTTTTCTAGCATTATTTGTCACACACAATCACGTATTTCGCTACACATAACTAACATTACATCATGAGGCAAGATAATAATATGTCATGTAGTTTATGATAGGCTTCTATGGGTAGTATTTGCGCCGGCTTGGTACCGCTTCTATCGCAGATCCAACACATGCCCCGGTCGAGGTAGTGCCTTCAACAGACGAATTTCGCCCACGAGGCCAATCACGATGTAAGCCAAGGGGGCATGCACCAATGAGAGGGACCTAGTGGGAGAGCGATTGGGTTTGGGACGGGTGTACTACTAGCGAAAGTGCCGAGTGGACAACATTCGAAGCGTATGCACCCCCCGGTTGGCGATGGGTATCCTTAGTCCCAACTCCTTAAGGGAGCCAAGATTCGTTATGTGGTTCTGCCCGTTCACATTAATATGCTGATTTTCAGGTCGTCCCAACTTGATGGGGAAATAAACACGGGGTAGGATCGTTTCGCCCTTCGGCTATTTTGATTACCTACGAGCACGAGTATTTCCTTCACTATCCCCAGTGGATTCGCCACTGTGAGGGGGTCGAAAAAGCACGAGGCTAATGCGTGACCTCGTCCCTCGTGGGTGTGACGTTTCTTTTTGTCAAATCAAGTGTAATTGGATTTCCTGTCAGTTTACACCCAATTGACTAGTAATATAGGAGTCGCCATTCAGTTTTTAACGACAATGAGAAAAACTGAAAAAACCCGGTTATCGTGACATAAAGGGAGTGCAATTATGTTTGACCACGACGGCCATAGGTTCCCTTGTGATCCCTGGTGTGGGGATCGCTCAACGTACATCCGCAGGGTAGAGATTGAGGGTTGGGGGACTGTAACTACAGAGAGGAGTACTCGCTCTTCGATAACTCCAGAGGCAGGATATCCTTACTAGCTCAGCATAAATAATTGAAGGGACATGCGTTAACTATTAAACTAATCTGAGTTGATTTTAACAATATGCAACACATAATACTAGATCGATCGCGATTATCTGATTTAGATTGTTTTAAGGGACCTAGCATGATAGTTCAATTTCCCAAAATATTATCTTTATTAGGCGTGATAGAACAATCAGATTTAATAGTTTAACAATTTATAAAAGGGCGAGGAAAGCAATTAAATCATGCGAAGGGACACATTACGACGCACCCTTGAGAGGTGCGTCACGGTTCTCAGAAAACTAACCACTTTGGCTTTGCTATTTCTCCTTTTATTTAACGAATCTCAAGTTTCCGGGCTTAATTCTTCAGCTACAAGGAACAGGATACGTTCTGTTTGATTTTTGGATCGATTGCGACAGAACGCGTGATCAATTTCGCAGCGTGAGGCTTAGGCTTAGGGGTTGGAGTCAATACTCAGAATATGAATTGTGTGTCCCTTTCACGTCGAATTTGGGGCTATATTTATAGAAAAGAGTTCGTGGAAAGATAGAATTTTAGAGCTCTAATCGAAGAAGAATTAGGAAAGAACACGTATCCAGGTAATTTCAGCGCCCAGGGCTGGGCGCCGAAGATTTAGGCGCCCAGAGCCAGGCGTTGAAAATAGGGTTTGGGCCGTATTTCCTTGTCAGATTTGGACTCGTGGAATACGGAGTCTTTGAGACTTATCCGAGTCTTTTAGCGCGTATTAACTTTATGACGGAATGCGTCTGGGCCCGTTACGAACTCTAGGCTCGTTAGGATTTTAATTAATACGTAACTCTTATTTTCGAATCATATTAGGAATAGGATTCCTCTTGCAATTTCTATCTCATTTAGGATTTATGTTGGAGTGCAACACCTAATTCAGACAGGTTTCTATCTTTTATGACTTGCCACTTTTAACAACTACCCATTTACTATTTTTAGCAGGTTTCCATAAATAGTAGGTTTCTATAAATAGCGGGTTTCGGGTGAAATGAAAAGGGTGATTGAGATTCGTTATTTTATAGGAGATGCGTTGCCAAGTGGAGATTTTATGTTCTCATCATCGAACCTTCCCTTTCGGGAATGGGGACAAAAGTAGGTGTCTACACCTGTATGTGGTACGATACGGCCACAGAGCTTCGCCCATTCTTTCATGCCAATCTCGCTGGTGTTTCCCAACAATCTTACTAAGCAACTTGCACAATGTCTTGTTGAAAGATTCAGCTAGTCCATTTGCAGGTGCATTATACATTGAAGACTTGTTTTGAGCAAACTTGAATCTCACAAAGGCTCGTCATCAACTTCTTGACAAATGGTGTTCCGTTGTATGTGATTATGTAACGTGGCACGCCGTATCGATGTATGATGTGATTTCGAATAAAATCGACCACGTTCTCTTTCTTGACTTCACGAAGAGGTATTGCTTCGGCCCATTTTGAGAAGTAATCCGTAGCGGCAAGGATGTATGCATGACCACCTGATGATTTCGGTGTGATTGGACCAACAACATCGAGACCCCATGCTTCAAACGGCGAATATGTCACTGTCGGATGTAGTGGTTCAGGAGGTTGATGAATAAAGTTCGCGTGGAATTGACAAGCTTCACATCTCTTCGCAAGCTCCATGCAACCTTGAACCATGGTTGGCCAGTAGTACCCCATCCTTTTGACACGATCGTGAAGCTTAGGACCAGATTGGTGAGCTCCGCAAACTCCAGAATGAGCTTCTTCCATCGTTTTTGCTGCCTCTTCATCTCCTAGACATCTCAACCAGGTTCCAAGGAACGAACTTCTGTAAAGTGTTTCTTTGTAGTAAATGAAGCGTGGAGCACGTCGTCGAATTTCCATCTTGTGTTTCAAATCGCTTGGCAACTTCTCGTAAACCAAGAAATCAATGAGTTGTCGACGCCAATCTTCTATGTCTATCTCATACACAGCGACTGCACCGGAATATTCTTCAGCTTCATTTTCGGCTTCATCTTGAGGGTTTATTACCCATCGATTACAGACCGGGACCGACATGTTTTCTTCTGCCCCCAGTGCCAATGTGGCTGCGAGATTTGCAAGTGCATCCGCTGTCTTGTTGGCACTCCTTGGAACATGTTGCAATCGGACGCTCTCAAACTCTGCTAGCAATTGTGAGGCATGCCTATGATAAGGAATCAGATCATCTTTCTTGACATCATAATCATCAAGAAGTTGATGGATCACTAGCTTGGAGTCACCGTATACATCAAGGTCCTGGATTTTCATCTCTTTTGCCATTTGAAGCCCCAGAACGAGAGCTTGATATTCAGCAACATTGTTCGAGCATAAGTTGGTGAGCGTAAATGAATACGTGAAGACATGCTTCTCCGGTGATACAAGGATGACCCCTTCTCCCGCACCATCTTGTCGAGCCGCTCCATCGAAGTACATTTCCCATGGAGGTAGGACATCAATGTAGAATACTTCTTCTCCAGGTAGATCGTCAGGAAGCTCCCAATGTGACGGAATTGGATGCGCAGCTAGAAAATTAGCCAGAGCTTGTCCCTTAATCGCCTTTTGAGGTACGTACACTATATCATGTTGACTTATGAGCATAGCCCATTTAGCAAGTCATCCGGATAATACTGGCCTTGATAAGATGTACTTTATGGGGTCAGCTTTGGAGATCACCGTTACTGTATGTGCTTGCATGTAATGTTTCAACTTCTGGATTGCAAAGATCAAAGCAAGACACACTTTCTCAATAGGCGAATAATTCAATTCCGCACCAACCAACGTACGACTGAGGTAGTAAAGAGCAGCTTGCTTTCCGTCGTTATTTTCTTGAGCACACAATGCCCTCAACGACCTTTCATGAGCAGAGATACAGAGGATAAGTGGCTTCCCTTGAACCGGTGCCCCCAAGACATGTGGAGTTGAGAGGTACTGCTTGATACTTTCAAAAGCTTTGCGACATGAATCGTCCCATTCAAATGAAGCTCCCTTCTTCATAAGATGGCTGAAGGGATGACACCGTTCCGCAAGATTCGAAATGAAGCGTCGAATATATGCAAGTCTCCCTTATAATCCGCGCAATTCTTTGAGGTTCTTCGGCTCGGGTATATTCTGGATTGCTGTAATCTTTGACTGGTCAATTTCAATTCCTCTATGTCTCACAACAAATCCTAGGAACTTTCCAGAGCTTACACCGAATGCACAGTTCAAGGGATTCATCTTCAATTGAAACCTACGCAACTTCTCGAAGACCTCACGGAGATGAAGCAAATGATCGTTTCTCTTCTTTGATTTGACGACAAGATCATCGACATAACATTCAACGGTCTTATGCATCATGTCGTCGAAAATTTTCTGCATAGCTCTTTGATAAGTTGCGCCTGCATTTTTCAAACAAAACGGCATTACCTTGTAGCAAAAGATACCCTTTGGTGTACGAAAGGTCGTTGCTTCTTGATCTTCAGGTGCCATGAGGATTTGATTATATCCCGCGGTGCAATCCATGAAGGATAACGCTTCGTGTCCGGTCCTAGCATCAATCATTATCTCGGTGACAGGAAAAGGAAAATCATCCTTAGGACACGCTTCATTCAGATTTCTGAAATCCACACAAACACGCAACTGGCCATTTTTCTTGCTCACAGGGACAATGTTTCAATCCAAGTAGGATACTTGACTTCACGAATGAACCCAGCATCGATGAGTTTGTTGACTTCAGCTTCAATTTCTGGAATTAGTTCAGGTCATAAGCGTCTTTGAGGTTGATTATTTGCTGAGACTCCTTTCTTTACTGCTAAACGATGGACCGCTACTTTGGGGTCAAGACCCGGCATTTCCCTGTAACTCCAGGCGAACACATCTTTGTACTCGGTGAGTAGGTCGAAGTATCCCTTCTCTTCTTCCTGAGTGAGCAGAGCGCTAACATAGGTTGGACGCGGATCATCTGAGGTACCGAGATTCAACTCCTTTAGGTCATCAATTGTGGTCTCAACTCCATCATCAAGAGTTTTTGGTGCTTCTGTTGTTTCCATCTCCTCCTCCAAGTCTACATCTTCATAAGCGGTGATATGATAGGAGGTGGCTGCCATATCTTCTACGGCATCACGTTTCTGGCTTGCGGAGCTCTTTTGATTGGTAAGAACCATAGTGTGGCCTTTTACACGGAGATAATCCCCTGTCTTCACTTCCAGTACCGCCAAGCGTTTTATTCGAGAAGGTACGTTGCTTCTGACATCGTTTTCTAGCTCGAATTTATCTTTTGTTTTTGATGCAGTGTTTTTCAGCCTCCACTGCGGCTTGAGTTAAACGTCCCTCTTCCCGAGGCGATTGAAGACTTCCTTCTTAGGCTTATGTGTCTGATAGTTGGTGGGTTTGCCAGTGATTTTACCCAATCTTGTGAAGACATCCTTTGTATTCGGGCTCTTATGTGCTTTCCCGGACTGATCTCCCAATCTATCAAAGACTCGACTTGGTGTTGGAGAGTTTACCGGACCATCGAGCCTATCAAAGACGGAGGACCGTGCTTTAGCTGAAGACGGATGTATCCTATCAAAAATTGATTCCTTCTGGATTGGCTCAAAATTCTCATCCACACTTTCTTCAATTTCCTGACTCCATTGCGATGCTTGCATTGACCTCCGTCGTCCTGAGATGACAATTGGCTTAGACTCCTTGAATCCTAAACCAACCCTTTTCACCCAAACACGTTCACCTTGCTGCTGAAGTTTTTGCTGAGTTTTATTGAGGCCGTATGACTTATCTTCAACGAGCTTTCCCATGGGTTCTAGGTTAGAGAAATCATAACCAGAAATTTCCATTAAGTTGTATGCAACTGGATCGAAGCCATCTTTCCTTGAGCTAGGTGTTTCTGGTGACTTCGTGGAGTTTGGAGTAGGAGAAGTCAATATCTTTGGGTCACTGATCTTATGGACCGGCAGTGTCATGCTTTTATCAAATTCTTGCGGCATGTCCTTGACCTTCTTTGAAGTTGTTTCTGCTCCACAATTTACAAACGGAGACTGACCTTCTTTGCGATGCGACATGGGGATGTAACGTAACACTGGAACTGCCGATTTAGGATTTTCTTCAACTCTTTGCGAAGGGATCTCTTTTCTTTTCTTCTTATCAACTGTTTCATGTGTCGGCTCCAGAGCATTCCTTGAAGGCTTCTCTTCTGTGACCGTTGATTGCAACTTCTTCGGCATAACTTTTCCGCTCGATGCGATTTCTGTGGGCTTTACCTCAACAGGCTCTCCTTGGCTGGCATAGAATTTTGCATCAGCAAAATGAGACTCTGCTTCAGAGAATGGCTTCACGTCCGCATTCACTTTTCTTTCACCATTTCTGTAGTATTTGAAGCATTGATGCAAGGTTGAGGCCACTACTCCATTCTCGTGCATCCAAGGTCGGCCTAGCAATAGAAGATATGAAGTATTCGAATCGATGACATGAAAGATTGTTGTTGCAGTCATATCTCCGACGGTCAGATCAACTCTTATCATACCGATGGCTCGCTGTCCTCCTAGATTGAATCCTTGGATCATCAATCGGCTTTCGGTCAACTCACTTTCGGTGATCCCCAACTTCGTCATGGTGGACTTTGGCATGAGGTTTACTGCAGAACCTCCGTCTACCAGGATGCGATTGACCTTTTTCTTACGAATGTATCCACACACAAAGAGAGGTCTGTTGTGAGGCTTTGAACCCAACATAAGGTCTTCATTTGTGAATGCCAAGGCCGCACTGCATGCAGCACAACGCTCAGGGTGATTTTCGTAGATCCCTTCATCAATATTTTCCTTTGATGTATATTGTGTTGGATTCTTTATGGCACGTGCCAGGGAAAACCTCATTTCTTCAGGAAGGGACAAAGCTTGGCGCCAACCCATTCGAGAAGGGATTGTACCTAACAATGCAAGGATCCTTGCATCTCTCTCAGGATCTCTTTCATGGTTCAGCCCTTCAGAGACTTGACTCATCTCTTCCTTCTTTTCTTCTTCCGCCACGCTACAGGTTACTGTGTTGATAGAAACCTCGCCAAAGTATTCCTGAGGAAAGAAATCATTTAACATGATATACTTTCTTACCTCTTTTATTGGAAAACTATTGCACGGGGGGTTATTCTTCTTCACGGGACCTTTACTTCTCGTCCCACTCGAACTTTTGGATTTGTTTCTTCTCTGGTGTTGCTTTTGACGAAGAGGAGGTTGTACTTCTAGCTTCGTTTGCTTTCTCTTCTTCCTCCTTGTCACTAATGTCCATCCTTCTTCATCTTCCTTGCGAGGTAGAGGGGTGGACGCAGAATTCTTGACGGGATCCGTTATCAAAATGGGATCCAAACTTCCGAACTGGATGGCTGAAGCATGATGGGACTCCGCCGTCTCATCTAGATCTAGCACGATCCTTCCTTCTGTGGCAATTTGCATGATTTTCTCCTTGAGAGTGAGGCACTTTTCAATAGGATGGCTCACTATTCGATGATATGGACAAAAGTTTGGGTCAGATGTCCTTCCCATCTGATGAGGGCGCTTAGACTCAGGCAAGCTTATGACCTTCTTCTCCAACAAATCGTCCACCATTCCGGCCAAGTCTGAATCCGGAAAAGGATACTTCTTTTCTTGAAGTTCTTTAAGTGTTGGCTTATCTCTTCGAGCATCCTTTGAAAATGGCCCTTTCTTCTGCTCCGTTTTAGGCTTCGCGGAAATTTTCACAGGGGGAGAGCTAGTGGCAACCGCAAATGCCTCTTTGGTTGAAGCTTTCACGTATTTCTCGGGCTTCTTGAAGTCCTTCTTTTCCTTCTTGAAACTTGAAGAACTTCCTCCACGATTATTAGTGATACTGATCTCCATGTCATGAGCACGGGTAGCCAAACCTTGAAAGGATCTTGGTTTTATGCCCTGCAAAATGTACAACAAATCCCAGTTCATACCTTGAATACACATTGCAATAGCCAAGGTTTTCGTCAGACGATCTTTGCATTCCAGGCTTAACGTGCGCCATCGATTGATGTAATCTACAACTGGATCGTTTTCCCATTGTGTCGTCTTTGTCAGTTCAATCATGCTGACGACACGCCGTGTACTGTAGAACCTGGCCTTGAACTCTTCCTCCATTTTTGCCAACTGTCGGTGGCTTCTGCGGGGAGGTCTGTGTACCAGTCGAATGATGTGTCCTTTAGAGAACGGACGAACTGTTTGACGAGTAGATCTCCCGACGTGTCAGCATTGTTGCACGCTTCGATGAAGTGGGCTATATGCTGCTTAGGGTTCCCTTTTCCATCAAATTGCTGGAACATCGGAGGCTGGTAACCGACGGGCATCCTCAAGTGATCAATCCTCTTCGTGTACGGATTTTCATATAGATGACTAGGGCCGGAATCTCCAATGATGTGGTTCTTCACCGCATTTGTTATCATGTCTTGGATCATTTCATGGTGAATGAGTCATCAGGTTTTCCATCCCTTTTGCTAGGATGTGAAGGCGTACTCCCTTCAGAGTCGTCGTCCTCTTCGTCCGTGCTATCTTCCTGTTTCTTAAGCTTTTTGGTTAAGGAGGAAATCTTCTCATTCTGCTTCTTGATTTCCTCGTCTTTATCTTCGTCATCCTTCATGAGATTCATGATCATGCCCTTCATTTCGGCAAGCTGCTCCTCAACGGTCTTCGATTCGATCGCCATCACCTCCGCAATGTCGGTTTGTAGGGACTGGACCGATTCTTCACAATCTGATACTTTGAGGGGTGACGTTGACCCGGTACTACTCTTTGCATCGCTTTCTACATAGAAAGGATCGAACAAAGGACTGGTGTGGATGACCAACCTGTCAGACTTTTGGTGAGGACGCATATCTTCTTCACCGGGCATAAGGAATCGTGCACCTTCAGCAGGAAAGGACCCGAAAACAGGGATGTTGCGGGACTTGCGGTAATATGGATTCGGGGACACGTCGGAGGAGGCACGGACATGGCTCTTCCTCCTTGTTTTTGTGGTGATATGCGCCGAACGCAGACTTGAAGCAGCCTCATTCAGATGAGCATTCTTCATTCCTCTGGTGCGTATACCCTCGTCACGCCCTTTCATCATCTCAGCCAATTCTGCCGCCCTTTGTTTCACCATAGCGACCTTCTCAACATCGGACGTGGAAACGGTTTGTTGAGCAGCCATCTTCGTTGGTAGATTGATTTTCTTGTAGAGAAGGAGATGAGTGGTAGAGTAGTCCCACCGAGCGTGCCAAATTTGTAAACACAAATTTAAGAGTCTGCAAAAATAACGAACTCAAAATAAGTGAACAAAATAATTTGTATTGATTTTTGTATTTGGGTACAATCTCTAATGTGTTTATCCACTGATTCTATCTCTACAACCGTAACAATTTGTTTTGTCGGACGTCTTGAGCGAGGGCCACCGACCTTGATCTCTTTCAATGACGTAGTATGGAGGTAGAACGGCGTTTGTGCTTGTTGTTCTTCTTCCACCGAGATTTGATGTCGACTTGTATGCTTGGAAGCATTCTTAGGGTTTTCTGGAGAGTAGTGTGTTTTTTAATATTACGTTCAGTCTGTACGCCAAATGACTTAGAGAGAACTTTTTATACCCTCCTCTTAGGTTTAGGGTTTTATCTTTTATGGATCAATGGGCCTTTTTACTTAAGCTCATTTAAATAACCCACTTCTATTAAATGAACGTCATTTGATTCAAAATGGGCTTATTTGATTTATGACCCAAATTAAACAATTTATCTGACATTTAAATAATAGAAGTCAACATTTGACTTTTTCGGGACCACAATTGATGACATGGCATTTGTCACATTTTTAATGCCTACAGTGATATGTATAGATCGGTTTTGATCTGGACATGAGTTGTACAAATCGAATCTGACTTGGACATGATCTGCACATATCGGTTTCGATCAGGACATAATGTAACACCCTAATAATTCCTTGCCTTTAGAAAATCATATTCCAACTTAAAATAAAGGAATTACTAAAGTATTACCGCCACCGTGATAACGGTTAAGGCTATTACCAGAATTACGCAGCGGAAATAACTAACTTTCAAAGCATTAGATAGTAGTTAATGGCTCCATACAAATTGGAACCATAACGACCCAAAACCAAAACATTTAAGTAAACGAAATCCATTAACTAGCAGCTTAAATAGTTTAAGTAGTCTAGACTAATAAAATAGTAGAGTTTATGTAATATCCAGTATTTTTATAACTTTAAGTTTCGGGATGAAACTGTTAGGTTATGATACATATGAACAACATAAATCATGCGGAAAAACCTATATGCCAGGATTCAAATTAATTGCACATAACCAATTAATTAGTCTAGAATGCATACACTTTGTAGCGTGCCCTCCCTTGCTGCGCCTGAACCGAACAAGAACAAGTCTTTAGGACTCCAAGTGTCGTCCCTCCGTAGAAAGTCCACAACACGTCCGGATTCGCCTTACGATTGACCAACTAGAATCTCCCTTAAGGTACTAGGAATTTTCGGCTAATATGGGCAACAATATGACTGAATTTTGCTCTCAAAATGTCACTATGAATACTTGAAACTCGTCCTTAAATTGTGAACCTAGACCACATATTTATAGGGGTATGGAAAGGGAATTGGAATCCTATTATGATACTAATTAGCTTAATTAGAATTTTATTAAAACTCTTTTTAACTAATTCTATCCATTAGGATTAGGAATTAATCATTGAGCGAATCCCATTAGATTTAGGATTTGTTTCGAACACAAACGCACACAAGCCACGCCCTTGCGGGTACTCAGCCCGCGCAAGCCTTGCGGCCCACGCGTGCCTCACAGCCCACGCGAGCAGCGCAGCTCCCAGCCCACCGCGCGCGCCTTGGCCTGCTGGGCCTGGCCTTGCGCTGGGCCTGGCGTGGCCTTGGCTGCCTTGTGTGGCGCGCAGGCTTGCTGGACGCGGGCTTGGCTTCGTGCTGGGCCTTCGTCTAGCAAGTCTCGTCTGATGCTAATTCGTACGACGCGCTTCCGATTAATTTCCCGATTCCGGAATTTATTTCCGATACGAACAATATTTAATATTTCCGATTCCGGAGTTTATTTCCGTTTCGAACAAATATTTAATATTTCCGTTTCCGGAATTATTTTCCGATTCCAATAATATTTCCGATTCCGACAATATTTCCGTTTCCCGCAATATTTCCATTTCCGATAATATTTTCCGATACAAACCATGTTTCCGTTTCCGGCACATCTACGACTTGGATAATATTTATATTTCCGATACGATCCATATTTCCGTTCCCGGCAATATCATCGTTTCCGGAGTATTCATTTCTTGCCTGTGACGATCTTAGCTCCCACTGAAACCAAGATCCGTCGATTCCGAATATCCATAGATGGAGTATTTAATGCCATTAAATACTTGATCCGTTTACGTACTATTTGTGTGACCCTACGGGTTCAGTCAAGAGTAAGCTTTGGATTAATATCATTAATTCCACTTGAACTGAAGCGGCCTCTAGCTAGGCATTCAGCTCACTTGATCTCACTGAATTATTAACTTGTTAATTAATACTGAACCGCATTTATTAGACTTAACATTAAATGCATACTTGGACCAAGGGCATTATTTCCTTCAGTCTCCCACTTGTCCTTAGGGACAAGTGTGCATTTCCTAATTCCTTTGTCGCTCGATGCTTGCTCTTGAACATAAGGTAAGAGTTGTCATCCTTATTATGTCTAGAGGTGTTTCTCGGTTTCAGAGTTCAACTGATCAAATAAACAGATAATCATAGCCTATGATTCATCTGAGCACGACCATGCATTTTACAGTTTCTAGCTCTCCGAGTGGCCTTGTACAACTTTTAGCATCTCATCCCGATTTATGGGAGGACAATCCCAATCTTGCGATCTTGAGATTAGACTTCGCTTGATAGGTGATTACCTGAGCGTTGCCTTTATAGCCTCCTTTTACGGTGCGACGGTTGACAACGTCAAAGTAAGCAGTTCTCAGACAAGTAATCTCAAATCACTCAGGTATTGAGGATAAGTGTCTAATAATTTTAATGAAATTTACTTATGAAAGATTTTCATCTCTTACAGTAAAGTTTCATAGGTCTGTCCGATACTAGTATTCCCTAAGTAAGTATCTATGCAAATGATTACGACATTGCCATGTCCACATAGTTCAAGAAACAGAACTACTAGTCATCTTGCATTCTAGTCGTCTAACGTTTTCTATGCGTCCATCTTTATAGAAAACTCCGACCAGGGACCATTTTCAACTTTTGACATTCAAGTTCACTTGATAGACATTTCTTAGTCACAGGAGTGGTCTTGACAGTCTATCTTGAATATATCGTCAAATTGAAGGGACTCATCATTTAATAAACCACAAATTAAATGGAAAAATGAATTCTATTCATTTATGTGAATGATTAACCGATAATGTTTTACAAAGTATTAAACTCTAAAAATTTAAAACATTAAACAAGGACATCAAAGCCATTCTCCAATATGCTTGATTCCCATAGCTGCAGTGTGCGAGTTGTGCTTCGCCTGCGGCAGAGGTTTAGTCAATGGATCTGAGATGTTGTCATCAGTTCCAATCTTGCTTATCTCGACTTCTTTTCTTTCAACGAACTCTTGTAGAAGGTGAAATTGACGAAGTACATGCTTGACTCACTAGTGGTGTCTAGGCTCCTTTGCCTTTGGAATAGCTCCATTCTTATCACAATACAGAGCTATTGGTCCTTTAATGGAGGGGACTACACCAAGTTCAACAATGAACTTCCTTAGCCATATAGCTTCCTTTGCTGCTTCATGTGCAGCAATGTACTCCGCTTCAGTGGTAGAATCCGCAATGGTGCTTTGCTTAGCACTTTTCCAGCTTACTGCACCTCCGTTGAGGCAGAAGACAAACCCAGACTGTGATCTGAAATCTTCTTTGTCGGTTTGGAAACTTGCGTCTGTATAGCCTGTAGACACCTACTTTTGTCCCCATTCCCGAAAGGGAAGGTTCGATGATGAGAACATAAATCTCCACTTGGCAACGCATCTCCTATAAAATAACGGATCTCAATCACCCTTTTCATTTCATCCAAAGCTGCTATTTATAGAAACCTGCTAAGAATAGTAACTGCCGTAAGAGGTAGTTGTTAAAAGTGGCAAAATCATAAAAGATAGAAACCTGTCAGAATTAGGTGTTGCACTCCAACATAAATCCTAAAAGAGATAGAATTTGCATTCCTGGTATAATTCGAAAATAAGAGTTACGTATTAATTAAATTCCTAACGAACCTAGAGTTCGTAACGGGCCCAGACGCATTCCGTCATAAGTTAATACGCACTAAAAGACTCGGATAAATCTCAAAAGCTCCGTGTTCTAAGAGTCCAAATCTGACAAAGAACTCGGCCCAGATCCCATTTTCAATGCCTGGATCTGGGCGCCGAAATCTTCGGCGCCCAGCCCTGGGCGCCGAAATCTTCGGCGCCCAGCCCTGGGCGCTGAAAGTGCCTGGGGCCGTTTTATCTCCGGATTCTTTTTGGATTCGTATCTTAAAATCTATCTTTCCACACACTCTTTTCCTATAAATACAGCCTAAAACCGACGTGAAAATAACACACACAATTCCATAATCTGAGTATTGACTCTAGCCTTAAGCATAAGCCTCACGCTGCAAAATTGATCCGGCGTTCTGTCGCAATCGACCCAAAAGTCGAACAGAACGCACCCTGCCCCTTGTAGCTCGATGAATTAAGCCTAAATACTGGAACATTTCTTGGAAACCCGAGATTCGCTAAATAAAAGGAGAAATAACAAAGCCAAGTGGTTAGTTTTCTAAGAACCACAACGCACCTCTCAAGGGTGCGTTGTAATGTGTCCCTCATTTCATCACCCTTTTATAAAATTGTCAGACTATTAATTTGATTGATCTATCACGCCTAATAAGATAATACCTTGGACAATTGAATTATCATGCTAGGTACCCTAAATCAATCTAAATAAGATAATCACGATCGATTTAGTATTATGTGTTGCATATTGCTAAAATCAATTCATAATAGTTTAATAGTTTAACGCATGTCCCTTCAATTATTTATGCTGAGCTAGTAAGGATAACCTGCCTCTGGAGTATTATCGATGAGCACTCCTCTCGGTAGTTACAATCCCCCGAACATTCAATCTCTTCCCTGCGGGTGTACGTTGAGCGATCCCCACACCAGGGATCACAAAGGGACCTATGGCCGTCGTGGTCGAACATAATGGCACTCCCTTAATGTCACGATAACCGGGTTTATTCAGTTTTTCTCATTGTCGTTAAAAACTGAATGGCGACTCCTATATTACTAGTCGATTGGGTGTAAACTCACAGGAAATCCAATTACACTTGATCTGACAACATCACGCCCACGAGGGACGAGGTCACACGTTAGCGTCGTGCTTTTTCGACCCCCTCACAGTGGCGATTCCGCTGGGGATGTTAATGAAATACTCGTGCTTGAATCAAAATAGCCGAAGGGTGAAACGATCCTACCCCGCGTTTATTTCCCTATCAAGTTGGGACGACCTGAAAATCAGCATATTAATGTGAACGGACAGAACCGCATAACGAATCTTGGCTCCCTTGGCATGTTTCATCTCGAGAGTTGGGAATAAGGATACCCATCGCCACCCGGGGGGTGCATACGCTTCGAATGTTGTCCACTCGGCACTTTCGCTAGTATACACCTATCCCAAACCAAATCGCTCGCCCACTAGGTCCCTCTCATTGGTGCATGCCCCCTTGGCTTACATCGTGATTGGCCTCTTGGGGCGAAATTCGCTCGTGAATGCACTTCCCCCGACCGGGGCATGTGTTGGATCGACGATACAGGAGGTACCAAGCCGGCACAAATATTACCCATAGAAGCCTATCATAAACTACGTGACATATTATTTTGCTTCATGTTGTAATGTTAGTTATGTGTAGCGAATTATGTGGTTGTGTGTGACAAACAACACTAGAAAACCAACGACCCTTAAAATTGCCCAAACATTCATAAACACCAATTGGCCAAAGAGTTGTAGCAAAATACGTGTTCCGCAGCCCCGGGCGATCGCCACAAAAATAAGCGACGCCCAGGACAGCCTGTAACGGATCCCACAACGCCGCACAACGCGTAAAGGACGTTATTAGGCAAACACACAAAATCAAGTCGTATATACGAAAAAAGGATACGCGAACAGAATACGAGTACCAGTCAGGGACGCATTTTCCACGCCCAGCCCGGGCGCCGAAGTTGCTGCCCGGCCTACTGATCAGGCCCAGCAGCTTTGGTGCCCGCGCATAAAAAAAAAAGAATAATGAGCGACAAATCTGTTGCAAGGACGTATTGGAAAAAAGGCACTCGACTTTGAAACACGACTTATAAACTAAACAACTCATTGTGTCGTCACTAGGCCCCCTATGACGACTATGTTCGGCACTAAACCGAGCACGCTGATTAAATGACCTTGAATGTCACATGGGCAAAGTATTCAAAAAATGATGTTCGAATAAAGTTTTCAAGGAAAAATAATGTTCGAATAAAAAATAAATAAATCCGAGTCTACACTAGGCTATGTCAAAGTACAATCTAAATCCTAAGTCTTAGTTGTCTTATACATAGAATCGGTCTAATGCTTGGTGTCGTTCTGCAAGTTAAAAGGTTAAACCATATTGAGTCTCCCTTCCTAACATTTAAAAGAAATCAATAAGCACCCATATGTAATTGTCATCCCTTGCTAAGAATCTACGGCCTCAATACTCTCTCTCACCAATAAAAAGAATATATTATGTAATTCAAGTATTTGAAAAATGGAAACAGTCACATTCTGAAAATCATTCCTACATAGTCGCACAACCCCCAAAGTGAGCCTAAGGTGTCAATACCATTGGCAAAAACAAAAAAAAAAAAATAATGGCCTCAAGGCTTATGATCACATTGGGTCACGACTATCATAGTCCTCTCGAGCCACTCGCTCTTTGAAGTACTCCTAAGTACGGACTAAAAGATTTTTCATGAATGCAACATGACGAACCATGAAAATACCCAAATCGGCATGCCATAAGGCTACCATTGGGGTAAAGCGATACACACTAAGAGGGAAGCCGCACTAATGATTCTAGTCTTGCAAAAATGAAAATTCGATCTCCCCAACTAACTACCTTGCCAACATTAAGCAAAATGGCGCATGACAAATGAACACCCAAGGGTTAAAATCTAAAGTGTCAACCAACGAAAGTTATGGTCCAATTAGCCTAAGTCTGAAAATCGCTTGGTCTAGTATTATAGGCTTACGCCACGTCATTATTTTGAGTCTAGGCCACCTCCTTGTATTCATACACGGATTATAATCAGAAAAATTAATGAAAGTTCGAGTCTAAATCACAACTTCCAATTAAATCCCGGAAACTGGAATCTGAAAAGAAGCAAAAAAAAATATTTTCGATGTAATTCTTTCGTTAAATTTCAATAAAGTAAAAACAACATTTTGAATCTACGCTATTTGCACATTTTAAGAAATGACTAAATACGCTTGCAAAGTAAGACAATTTAAAGGTCCACCCTAGACCTACTAAAATTAAAGGTCCACTATAGGCCTACCAAACGAGGCTCACTCAGTCTCGCCTCGTGACTGAAAGACCACAACCATCTACCTTTTAGCCCAAAGAAAAAGGGGGAGAAATCCCAAGCAAAAAAAAAAAAAAGAGAAAGAGAAAAGGGAGAGCGAAAAGAGCGAGCCATGAAATACTTAGCCCGTACCTCCCAAAGTGCGAAATTTACCCAAGTAAACGAAGGAAAAGAATTGAGTCAACCAATCCAAATCATACCACAAAAACTACATAAAGTTCTACGATCTTCTACCCTTTCCAATCCTCATGCTTGACTAATACCTATACAAATTATCCTATCTCATTCAACCCATCTTTCAAGCCGTCTTGAGTCACGAATAAAAAAAAAGACAAATGAAAAGTACATTCTACGCTTAACGTAAAAAAAAAAAAAAAAAAAAAAAAAAAAAAGAAACTTTGCAAAGCGCCTTTAAAGTTCGTCTAAAAAAAAAGCATTTAGCGCACAAAAAAGATTCGCAAATATTTGGCACAAAACGAAAAGGAGTAGCACAAAAAGGCAGCCCAGAACACGTTTTCAACGACCAGACCTGGGCGCCAAAAATAATAACGCCCAGCCCTGGGCGCCGTTCTTTCTTATCACTTTTCAACTCCCAATTCCTAAAAGTGTTCGTATATTTTCCTATATACATGCGGAAGAAGAACAAACACTTGGGGGGGTAGAAGATCATATAGAATACGCAAAATACGCACGCTCCAAAATTTTCGTACACTTATTTCACCCTATTTCAAACATTACGATTCCACTCGAACGTACTTGTTTAAAATCGGCATTCTAAGAAACCATTTTCTGGCTAAGAACTACGCAAGACCTGATTCCAAATTAAATCTATTTAAGGTGGATACGTAGGCAATCCATGATTCGGTCCAACCAATTTGCAAAAATGTTAAAGCCTATAGAATAACAAGAATAAAAAAATAGAGTCTCTTATTGAAAGTTAATTACTTGCAATCCAAATCGAAAGAAAATTTTAAGTCAAAGGAAGAATCCAAGTCATCAAGATGCCAAAATGAGCACACATCAAAAAATAATAAGGGCACGTACCCTTGCCAGAAGGAGCACTCACACTTCTAGACACTTAGCCAATACTCAAAAGATCGCTTTGCCTCAATTGAATGGGGGCTAGCGCAAGCGTCCATGACCTCTAAAGTACTCGACTTGACCCTCCCTAAAGCAAAGTAACTCACTTAAAGACCTTCTTTCACCACTAGACACAGTCATAATCGCCAACAAGTAGTAAAGGCAGTAAGCTTGCAATAAAGAGGATTGTTCTACGGCATCGCCCCATCGTTCCTTCGAACTCAGGGAACCCGTTCATGGTAATTCAAATGCTTGCGAATCCCCTTTGAAAAAATCAGACATTGTCAATAGGACTTGGCACTTAACCAAGGCTCACCCTACTTAGACATATGACACGGGCATCTAAAATCGAAATCTGAAAGCATCACTAACCAGAAGACATAATAGCAACTGGGGGCTAAAAATTGAAATGAAAGAACTAGGGAAAGAACTAAGTATACCTTGACCTTTTGTGCAGACATACACCAAGTAAATCTAAGTCAATTTGAAAGCGGTTTATATTCCCGCATTTCTGGAAAAGATGGCTCTAAAAGCCTAAAGCATGTGCCACACGGGCACAAGTAATATCTTGACGCCTGCACCCTGGCTTCCAGCAAATCCTTAGACAGCATTCCGAAAATCGGAATAGTATTTTGATTCACTCATGTAATCCTGTAGGACACCTCGGATACCTCGGATTGTACACAGTAGGACTCGGACACCTCGGATTGTACACAGTAGGACTCGGACTTCAAATAATTTTCAAAGACTTCTTCGAACATAATAAAGTGTCGTTGGTTTAAGCTAAGTATGCGTTTATCTCGATGTTGCAAGTGAGCCAAAAAGATTTCTAAATATGATTATGGGTAAAGAAAGGCACCTAGCTTTTGGTCAAGGCACACTTCAACATGTGACTACCTTGACCATGGCAATGTCACACAATACGACAATTACAAGAGAAGTAGCAAATCACTACTCGAACGTACCTCGCACTAAACGAGTCTGGTTCAAACTATTCATGATCCATGTCACCAAGAATGCATAAAAACGTATGCCAAGCATTATAGCACCAAGCCAATCCCGTAGCTACAATTGGGGGCTTGAGAAAGACACTCTAAAAATGCTCGAAATGACGATTTTATCGCAAATTCTCGACGCTAATGCTATACACACGTCATAGGGGCACAATCCTAAGGTTTGATCGTGTAAAACGAACCTTAGAATGGCTACAACCCCTCCCAAATTCTAAGCGCTACTTAGAATATATAAAGTCACCCCACTAACAAGGGTAACTGAAAATCGCGAGTCACCAAAACTCCGATCAAACTACTGCACATAACGCTCGCCCTACAAGCGCCTGTTACACAGTCTACGCGAAAGAAAAATCAAGGATAAAAAAAAACATCTATGAATCCTCGCATCGAACGAAGTAATAAGCCGTGCACACCCACGCAGAAGGTGCTACACTTGTTCGAGCACCTGAATGAGGCGTGATGAAGTACTCCAATGCAAAAAATAATAATGATATCCCAACACCTGGAGGAATGTTCTAAGACACGCTGTTAGGCCACACAAGCCTACGTCGCACCATAAGTTCAACCATCCTACGGTACAAGTCTAAAAAAAAAAAAGGTGTAAGGCATATTGCACTAATGCGGGCACGACCAAGAGCATGAGGCAAAGACTACTTATCGCCCAAATTCAAAACGCAAGCCACATGACTTCTACATTAAGGATTAAAGGTAGCAAAATATTACCCACCACGGAAGGGATAGCTCGCACCTACACGAGCGGGACCCCAAGGCATCTTTCTCGAAAGAACCTACAAAAATCGTACGCCAAAAGGAAGCATCCCAACATGCATACTTGGGGGCTCCAAGCTACGAAACGACCGTAGCAAAATAAAAAAAAAATATACACGATCAAAGTCTTACGCCTCAAGGTATGTTCCTCGGGCCATATAGACTCGCCCAACTATTGCATTAACTGTACGCCTTAAGAGCGACAGTTCCTTTAAATAATCGCCCCAAAGCGACAAACACCGTAGTCCACCAATCGGCTACGGCTTCTCGAGAAATCATCACGATCACTCAACTCATTGTGATCTCTAATGAAATTCTACGTTCCAAAAATAAAGAAAAACAAAAGAGAAGAGAATACGTAGAATTTCCAAGTGAAATAAACGAACGAAGAAGAGGCCAACTGTGTCACCAAAAGACCAGCCCAAACAATATTTTCAACGCCGAAAATGAGACCAGGCCCAAAAGAAGCCCTGACTTCTATAGGGTCCTGTCATATCCATTCGACTCAAAAACTGCCGATTTCTTTACTGAAAGTCGCACCTCATAGCTTTGTTAAGGGTAGCACACCACTACAAAGATCGCTCGCACTTACGAGCACGATCCCAAACACGATCAAGGACATTACAAAATGCGTATCCCCAAGGAACCTCTTTGACAAGAAATGACCGTCAAGCACGAGTGCTTGGGGGCTCGAAAGAAAATATATATCTCAAAAGAGAGTATGCAAAGTTAAAACAATATTCCCAGACTACGATGTACGAAGTCCCGTGTTTAGATAATCTCAAAAGATAAAACCGGATTACGACCTCAAGACAAAGGTCGTCGTTGATACTTATACATAGTCCCCTAATCAAGGACCCAGGTAGTGGCGAAATTGAGCTGTAAAGACTAGCTCAAAACCATGAAAGATGATGACCACGAGACAATGGTCCGTCTAAGCACGTTGTCAACCCACATTCAGGTTGCAACTAAATCCGAGCATCCCTCGAAAGAATTCTCTCTTACAAGAATGAATAAAAAGAAATTCTCAAAAGAAATCACAAGAACAAATGAAATAGGGACTTGCCCACCTCAATCGGGCAAGATCGCGGCACGTACCACGCGAGTCCCAAATCGAAAAGACGAATTCAGGTTCGCTCACCTCCAGCGGGCGGGGCGTCCACCCTTATCGGACAGGGCTCGCCCACCTTCAGCGGGCGGGGTCTGCGTCACTAACCGCGCAGGTCCTCAGTTTTCGAAAATGAAAAGAAAATAAAATCTTCAAAACAAAAACAGGCTCGCCCACCTTCAGCGGGCGGGGTCTACGTCACAAACCGCGTAGGTCCTTATTTTCAAAACTTCAAAACAGATTCGTCCACTTCTATCGGACGGGGTGTCCACCCTCAGCGGACAGGCTCGCCCACCTTCAGCGGGCGGGGTCTGCGCCACTAACCGCGCAGGTCCTTAGTCGCTGCAGCGATAACTTTTCCTGGTTTCCCTTTTCCAAAAATCAAAGGATGGTTTCCCTTTTCCAAAAATCAAAGGATGGTTTCCCTTTTCCAAAAATCAAAGGATGGTTTCCCTTTTCCAAAAATCAAAGGATCGGTTTTCCGTTTTTCCAAAAAAGAACGATGTGCTAGATTTTCCTTCGTTTTACGTCCTATAAAAACAAGGGGGTTTTCTCGTTTAGCTAACCCTGAAAATGAGAATCTTTAAAACGTTTTACCTCGTGATTGGGCTTGGCCAGGCCTAGTTACCCTTTATAGCTTTGATTTCGAAAACATCTTTATACACTTCCAATGACAAAGTGAGGGAGTTTCTATACTATCAATTAACAAATTCCAATGACGCGTGAGGAATGTGTTAACACTTCAAGTGATGACCCTTAAGTCAAATGTTATCACTCGGGGGCTCGTGAGACCCTCGCAAAATAGGTCACATACGCCATGGCTTGTATGACGCACTCCGTCTAGTACTTTGACCATCGTCTCATCGGATTGTACACAGTAGGACTCGATGATGAGACCTACTTTTGTCCCCATTCCCGAAAGGGAAGGTTCGATGATGAGAACATAAATCTCCACTTGGAAACGCATCTCCTATAAAATAACGGATCTCAATCACCCTTTTTATTTCAGCCAAAGCTGTTATTTATAGAAACCTGCTAAGAATAGTAACTGCCGTAAGAGGTAGTTGTTAAAAGTGGCAAAATCATAAAAGATAGAAACCTGTCAGAATTAGGTGTTGCACTCCAACATAAATCCTAAAAGAGATAGAATTTGCATTCCTGGTATAATTCGAAAATAAGAGTTACGTATTAATTAAATTCCTAACGAACCTAGAGTTCGTAACGGGCCCAGACGCATTCCGTCATAAGTTAATACGCACTAAAAGACTCGGATAAATCTCAAAAGCTCCGTGTTCTAAGATTCCAAATCTGACAAAGAACTCGGCCCAGATCCCATTTTCAACGCCTGGATCTGGGCGCCGAAATCTTCGGCGCCCAACCCGGGGCGCTGAAAGTGCCTGGGGCCGTTTTATCTCCGGATTCTTTTTGGATTCGTATCTTAAAATATATCTTTTCACACACTCTTTTCCTATAAATACATCCTAAAACCAACGTGAAAATAACACACACAATTCTATAATCTGAGTATTGACTCTAGCCTTAAGCCTAAGCCTCACGCTGCGAAATTGATCCGGCGTTGTGTCGCAATCGACCCAAAAGTCGAACAGAACGCACCCTGCCCCTTGTAGCTCGATGAATTAAGCCTAAATACTGGAACATTGCTTCGAAACCCGAGATTCGCTAAATAAAAGGAGAAATAGCAAAGCCAAGTGGTTAGTTTTCTGAGAACCACAACGCACCTCTCAAGGGTGCGTTGTAATGTGTCCCTCATTTCATCACCCTTTTATAAAATTGTCAAACTATTAATTTGATTGATCTATCACGCCTAATAAGATAATACCTTGGACAATTGAATTATCATGCTAGGTACCCTAAATCAATCTAAATAAGATAATCACGATTTAGTATTATGTGTTGCATATTGCCAAAAGCAATTCATAATAGTTTAATAGTTTAACGCATGTCCCTTCAATTATTTATGCTGAGCTAGGAAGGATAACCTGCCTCTGGAGTATTATCGATGAGCACTCCTCTCGGTAGTTACAGTCCCCCGAACTTTCAATCTCTGCCCTGCGGGTGTACGTTGAGCGATCCCCACACCAGGGATCACAAGGGAACCTATGGCCGTCGTGGTCGAACATAATGGCACTCCCTTTATGTCACGATAACCGGGTTTTGTCAGTTTTTCTCATTGTCATTAAAAACTGAATGGTGACTCCTATATTACTAGTCGATTGGGTGTAAACTCACAGGAAATCCAATTACATTTGATCTGACAACGTCACGCCCACGAGGGACGAGGTCACGCATTAGCCTCGTGCTTTTTCGACCCCCTCACATAGCCTTTAAAAATTAATTGATCATCTCCACCATAGACCAGGAAATCATCTTTGTGCCTTTTCAGGTACTTCAGAATGTTCTTGGCAGCAGTCCAATGTGCCTCTCCTAGGTCTGGCTGGTATCTGCTCGTAGCACTAAGTGCATACGCAACATCCGGGCGTGTACATATCATAGCATACATTATTGAACCAATCAATGATGCATATGGAATCCCACTCATTCGTCTACGCTCATCAAGTGTTTTTGGGCACTGAGTCTTGCTTAGAGTCATTCCATGAGACATGGGTAGGTAGCCTCGCTTGGAGTCTGTCATCTTGAACCTTTCAAGCACCTTATTGATATAAGTGCTTTGACTAAGTTCAATCATCTTTTTAGATCTATCTTTGTAAATCTTGATGCCCAGTATGTACTGTGCTTCTCCTAGATCCTTCATCGAAAAACATTTCCCAAGCCAAATCTTGACAGAGTTCAACAAAGGAATGTCATTTCCGATAAGTAATATGTCGTCGACATATAATACTAGAAAAGCAATTCTTCTCCCACTGACCTTCTTGTATACACAAGATTCGTCTTCGTTCTTGATGAAACCAAAGTTACTGATTGCTTCATCAAAACGTATATTCCAGCTCCTTGATGCCTGCTTCAATCCGTAGATTGATTTCTTAAGCTTGCATACCTTTTTAGCATTCTTTGGATCCTCAAAACCCTCAGGTTGTGTTATAAACACAGTTTCTGTTAAAACGCCGTTTAAGAAAGCGGTTTTGACATCCATCTGCCATATTTCGTAATCGTAATATGCAGCGATTGCTAACATTATCTGAAGAGACTTTAGCATTGCAACTGGTGAAAAGGTTTCATCGTAATCCACACCGTGGACTTGCCTGTAACCTTTTGCACCAATCTAGCTTTGAAAACTTCAAGTTTCCCATGCTTGTCCTTTTTCAGTTTGAAAACCCATTTGCTTCCTATGGCTTGGTAGCCATCGGGCGAATCGACCAAATCCCAAACTTGGTTTTCAGACATGGAGTCTAATTCATATTGCATGGCTTCTTGCCGTTGCTTGGAGCTAGGGCTCGTCATAGCTTGTTTGTAAGTCCCAGGTTCATCACTTTCAAGTAATAGAACGTCATAGCTCTCGTTCGTCAAAATACCTAACTACCTTTCCGGTTGAGATCTATATCTCTGCGATCTACGCGGGGTTACATTTCTAGATGGTCCTTGATTCTCACCAGATACTTCTAAAGATCTCTGAGTTTCATCCTGAATGTCATCTTGAGCATTCTCTAGAGTTTGTTGTTCGACTCGAATTTCTTCGAGGTCTACTTTTCTCCCACTTGTCATTTTGGAAATGTGATCTCTTTCCAAAAAGATACCATCTCGAGCAACAAACACCTTGTTCTCAGATGTATTGTAGAAGTAATACCCCTTTGTTTCCTTTGGGTAGCCCACAAGGATACATTTGTCAGATTTTGGATGAAGTTTGTCTGAAATTAATCGTTTGACGTATACTTCACATCCCCAAATCTTAAGAAAAGACACTTTTGGAGGCTTTCCAAACCATAACTCATATGGAGTCTTTTCAACAGCTTTAGACGGAGCTCTATTTATAGTGAGTGCAACTGTGTTTAGTACATATCCCCAAAATTCTATTGGAAGTTCGGCCTGACCCATCATTGATCTAACCATGTCTAGCAAGGTTCTGTTCCTCCGTTCCGACACACCGTTCCATTGTGGTGTTCCAGGAGGAGTCAATTTTGATAGAATTCCACATTCTTTCAGATGGTCATCAAATTCATAGCTCAGATATTCACCGCCTCTGTCAGACCGCAGTGCCTTAATCTTCTTGCCTAATTGATTCTCTACTTCACTCTGAAATTCCTTGAATTTTTCAAAGGATTCATACTTATGCTTCATTAGGTAGACATAACCATATCTACTGAAGTCATCAGTGAAAGTGATAAAGTAGCTGAAACCACCTCTAGGATTTGTACTCATTGGTCCACATACATCTGTATAGATTAAACCCAATAGTTCAGTTGCTCTTTCTCCAACTTTAGAGAAAGGTTGCTTTGTCATTTTTCCAAGTAAACATGATTCGCACTTACCATAATCCTCTAAGTCAAATGGTTGTAGAATTCCTTTCTTTTGAAGTCTTTCTATGCGTTTCAAGTTAATATGGCCTAATCGACAATGCCACAGATAGGTGAGATCTGAATCATCCTTTTTGGCCTTTTTGGTATTTATGTTATAAACTTGTTTGTCGTGATCTAATAAATAAAGTCCATTAACTAATCTAGAAGATCCATAAAACATCTCTTTAAAATAAAACGAACAACTATTGTCTTTTATTAAAAAGGAAAATCCCTTAGCATCTAAGCAAGAAACAGAAATGATGTTTTTAGTAAGACTTGGAACATGGAAACAGTCTTCCAGTTCCAAAACTAGCCCATAGGGCAACGACAAATAATAAGTTCCTACAGCTAATGCAGCAATCCGTGCTCCATTTCCCACTCGTAGGTCGACTTCACCCTTGCTTAACCTTCTACTTCTTCTTAGTCCCTGTGAATTGGAACATAAGTGTGAGCCACTGTAACACCCCGACAATTCTCTCTTTTCTAAAACAACATTTTAATATAAAACGTAGAGAATTATCAAGGCATTATCGCCCGTGTGAAAACGTAACGGCTTATTCAGAATTTTGCAGCGGAAAACATAAAACTAACTTTAGGTTTATAAATAATCGATTACAGGTTTAATCCCAAAAATCATCCAACGAAAATAAGGAAGTATAAATAGTACGACAAGTTTAAAGTCCCAATTAACAAACCCAAGTTAACTTAGCAAATCAAAACTAAATACAAGCTCTCTATTCCCGATCCCAATGATGCAACATCTTCAAACCTGCAGATGGACAATGCTTATTGATCCTTAGAGACTGCTCACCAAAGATTGGGTCATCACAGGATCAATAAGGCATAGCCATGATCAACATGCAAAAGCACGTAATCAACAAAGCTGAGTACTACATACTAAATCAATAATAATCCTAACATGATTCTATTAAACGAACAATCCTAACATGGTACTAAATAAAACATAAGCAAGGATAATCAAGATATATTGACTTGAAGACTATATTTGACTGAACTAGACCTTTGTATCATTAACATTATTTTAAGTGAAATAGTCAATGGACTGAGTTGTCTACTAGAAACTTCTTCTTCTTCACTAAGGAAGACGAGGTACGGGCGCGACTCCGTAAACCCCAATGACCTGCGATATCGAGGGACTTTTTAAATAAAAATAGAACCGGTGATCAATCCGGCCCCAGAAAAAGCCATAGGCTACCCATGACCCCAACTCCTGATTGTCCGTCACTTTAGACGTGCATAGTCTAAAGCTATTGCTACTCATTTTCACTTTACATGACTTAACTTTTAATACTTGGTTATGACTCATCAAACATAAATATTATATTCAACAAGTAAACACAACTTCTTTTATCTTTGAATTAAACCAGTGATCACAACATTCAACCAAGAGTCAATTCCAACTATTTTAATCCTTCCTTTATCCATATTTAAAAACCTTTATTAGGTATAAGGTTCAACTACCAAACAAGGTCCTCGACCCTTATAAAGTAGTGAAAATCTAAAGAGGAACAACGATCAATAAAGATCTAAACCAATATTAAATAATATAAAGTTCCACAAAACCAACATGCTTGCATCAATATTCCATGCTAACATGATTCAATTCTTATAAATAAAGTTCTATGCTCAACGCATTAATTCAACGACATTGAACATGAAATTCCAATATAAACAAGTTCATAAATATATTCATCATATTCTCAATACAACACACATCCAAGCACACAGGCATGTACGTACCTTGTGTAAACAAACTGATAGGCCACTTTAACGAATTCAAAAGTCGCCTACAAAGAATTCTCCGCCTAAAACAACCAATAAAATTCCCCAATCAATATCCAACAATTTACAGCAATACTAAAGTACTCTAAATACACCCTAAACATATTTTGAACCATCCCCTATATCGAAACTTAACAAAATAACCTCCAAGCATAATAACTATTAAACTAATGATCCCAAATCGTTCTAAACTCCCATAAAACATCCCTTTTAAAATTTTCAGCAATATAAAATAATTCAAAACGTCCACAAAACATAATCAACTTTCTTAAAATCATAAAAATAATAGCTTTAAAAGTATATAATCATTCTATTATGATTTTAGAATATTAAAACCTTAAAAAAAATCCATGCTTTAATAATTAAATTCCTTATTTCAATTTAATTTCATAATCTGAAAATTAAATTTATTATTTAAACATAATATATATATAATCTGAAAATATAATTTAATCATAATAACTTATAATTTACATTTAATAATCATGAATTAAATCACTAAACTACTTAAAACCCTAACTTATATATTAATCAATCAAAACTGAAAATAATTAATTTATAACATCAACACCAAATTATCATGCTTAGAATATAAAAATAATAGTTTTAATCATTCCAAATCATTCTACCATGATCCAACATCATTAAAAACTTAGAATTCCCGCTTTAACTAATTCAAATTCTCGTTTCAATTAATGTATGAAATCCGAAAATTACTAATTTAATCGTACAATATTAAAATCTAAAATAAATAAATAAATCATAAAAATCATAATTTTAATCCACTCCAACAATATTTAAATTAATACACATGATAAAAAAGATTAGCTTTAGGGTTTTAAGAGTTAACCGACGCAAGAGGACGACAGTGGCAAGCGGTGAGGCGCGGCCGGAGGCGGCACACTCTTCGGCGGCAGCGAGGGAGAGGGTGGCGCGACTTGGTTGATGCTGCTCAAAACCAAAACGAGATAGGAGAGAAAGAGAGAACAAGATCGTGAGAAGGGTAGAGAAGCTACAAAAAAAATGAACGAAAGAGGAAGGAAGAAGAACGAAGGAGAAGAAGAAGGTTACCGTGCAGAGGAGGATGGTGGTGTAGCCACGCCGGCGGCCAGGCGGTGGCTGGTGCGGCGGCTAAAGAAGCAGGACAGGCTTGCAAGGTTCACGTGAAAGAATAGGGGGAAGGAGGGTTTCTTGCTTTTGCTTTTCACGTGAATCAGTTTTGGGTGGGGGTTTAGGTTCTTTTTGGGTTTTAATGGTTTGGGCTTTACCCAATTGGGCTAGGAGTAGGATTTGGGTTGTTGAATAAAAAAAAATGGTTAGGATTGCTTCCTAATTTCAATCGAACGAAATTTCGTAATTCGAATTCGTTTTAACTTAAAATTCTAAAATCATTTTCAATTTCGTAAATCGTTGAAAATATTAAAATGTAATAAATAAATATACGTTAATTATATATTTATTTCCTAAATTCATAAATTCTTATTTAAATGTATTCAATATACGTTAAAATATATTATTAAAATTTATAAATTTACGGGGGATTACAATCTACCCCTCTTAAAAGAAGTTTCGTCCCGAAACTTGACACGAAATTTCCCACATTTCCCCAAAATCTTTTAACTTATTCTTACTAGAGAAGTACTTGCGCCACATATGTGAACTCTTTTGCCAACTCAAAGTTGTTTGTGTTACTAATGAACACCTTTTCTTATGCGGAGAGTCTATTTGCTTTGCCTAAACTTGTAAAATATGCTAAAATAAGCATAAAAAATGCATAAAAGTGCCATAGAATAGGTAAAAAGCGCGAATTTCTATCGCATTCTACCCCCTTAAAGAAAACGAGTTACGCCCTCGTAACTCACCTCAGGGAATAACTAACCAAAATTTCTTTCGACGAATTCTATCCTCAAAATTCTTGTTTCACTAAAACTACTAACTTTAGACTTTTCACAACAGATGACGAAATAAAAGAACAAGTCACCACGAATTAAAAAATGCTTAACTTGCGCGGAGTTAATAGAAAAGTACCAGAATCTATATCGGCAGATCGTTCATTTTCATTCTGATTCATCATGTACAACTTTCCTGGAGCCTTATTCGGGTTGTTGTTATCATTTGCAGGCTTATTATAGTTCCCTTGATTGTTTTGTGCCCCTCCAGGCTTTGAATTTTGACCTCCAGACTGGTTAAACTTCACTTGGTTTCCACCTTCATTACTATTTTGTTCCTTTCTGTGCTTAGTGAAACACTCGTATTCCCTATGCCCCCTTTTCTGACAATAGTTGCAGGTCACTAATTCTCCTTTGCAGTTCTTACCAGGGTGATTGTTACTGCACATCTTGCAATGATGCACTCTCTCAGATGGGTTCGAGTTGTTGTGGTGCCCCTGATTGTTTCCTCCTTGGAAATTTCCATTTCCATTCCCATTTCCGTTTCTATTCCTTTTAAAGTTTTCTTGGTTACCCCCAGCATTAAAATCCTTTCTCTTTTCCCCAATTACCACAGTTTTCTTGTCCTTTCTAGACTGCAGACCATAAATATGAGCAGCTCTCCCATACACTATGTCTAAGGATGTAAAGGTTTCTCCACCTAATCCCAATTGAATTTCATCAGTCAGCCCTTGCTCAAACCTTTGAGCTTTCAGCTCCTCAGTAGCTACAACCTCGGGTGCAAACCTCGATAAAGCTATAAACTTGCTATAGTATTCAGCAATAGTCATATTCCCCATCCTAAGGTTGATGAACTCCTGCGCTTTCTGCTTTCTCATAAAAGGAGGATAAAACTTCCCCCTCAAGGCAACTATGAATGAATCCCAATTGAATCCCGCAACAGCACTTAGTCTATTTCCATTTTCCTTCCACCAAAGGTCGGCCTCATCTTTCAGATAAAGGACAGCTTGACTTACTCTCATACTTCCAGGGCAACTCACAGCCTCAAATAGTTTCTCAAACTCCCTAATCCAGTTTTCCAGGAAGGTTGGGTCGGCTTGCCCCTTGAAATACGGTGGCTTAACCTTAAAAAGTCTTTCAAACATTTCCCCTGCAGAGTCGGGGCGCTCAGTTCTCTCTTGGGTTAGCTTTTCCGCCAAGAGGCGAATCGCAGCAGCTAGATCATTGTTGTTGGCCATTCTAGAATGCGACCTACAATTAGTATATTCTACTTTAGGTTTGAAACATCACTTATACGTTATCCCATACAATTTAATACTTGAATTGACCATAAAGATCGCCTCAACCAACAATGTTCACATTAATACACATCATTTACGAAGGCACGACAATCGTTTACGAAGGTGCAACGATCGTCTACAAGATGCAATAATCATTGAAAAATAATCATCCTCAATAATTCACGAAAGATATTTACACACTACACATAAGGCATAACATTTTGAATCATATTGGTCATGAGGGTCTAGATTGGCCCTCACTTCCTTTATGTACTCAAATCATTTAATATTTTTGTGGCAATTGAATTGATCCACAATTCACACTGAGTATGCAACCAATAGGAAGATTAATCCACGACGTACTACCTAGAGGTTGGGGTATTATGGAATCCTCAAAATAGAATAAAGAACAATTCCTTGAAAACTTTAACTTTTATTTCTAACTCCATAGAGGTTTATTACATCCTTGAAAATAATAAAGAATATTTCAAACTTCAATAAACTTAAACCTTAAACAGTTGTAGCTTTGCTACTTATTCTTTAAAACATAAAAGAGCTAATTAACTATTTATGACTTCAAAATATTTGTGGCCTTTTGCCTATCCATTGCTCCTGAAACTTGCGGAGTGAAATTTAGATCTCAAGATCATCGAACTCTTCTTCAGGGTCTTCATCGGGGTCTTCCTCAGGGTTTGCATCTTCACCCATGTATTCATCTTGATTAGGCTCACTTGCCATCTCCTGTTCACTTTCAAGCTCTGCATCCGAATCACTAGAGATCTCAATGGTTGGCTCATGAGCCGCTGGGTTAGGATTCTCTGCCTCAACACCTACATTCTCATTCTCCACAGCTACATCATTTTCCTCTAGGTCATTATTTACACTTATTCCCATAGGTTCTTCTGTAACTGAATCCCCAACATGACTCCCTACGATTTTACCGTCTCTAAACCCACTTTCTGCCGCTTCAATAATGGTGGTCAGAATTTCTGAATCATATTTCCATCTACCATCACAAGTTCCATACTTAGCCAAGTTTGGAGTTCCATTATCAGAATGCATGTCTTTAAACTTTTCCTTGAGTTCTAGGTATGGAAATTTGTTAGGTAAGCAATTAATGATAGTGGCTGCTATGATATCCTTTCTCATTAAGATAGGTTGCCCTTGAACTTTAGAATAATATTCACATCCAAACACAATTTTCTTCACGTAAATATATGGGGTTTCTATATCAAGTTTCTCGAAAGACCCTATATTGGTATACTTGGAAAGAAACATTTTATTCCTGAAATAAAAAATTCAAGGTCTCACTAACGATTTTCCAGCCAAAACATAAACAAGGTTCAATAATCAATAAGTTTGGTGGAATCAAACAATTCTTTATGCACATGTAAATGTAACACTTAAACAATTAGCACATGCACATACATAACAATCAATTTCTTATCATTGACTAGCTACTAATGCACATATAATTCTATCTTATATGCCCTTCTTATACTACCCATCTCTCATAAACTAAAGCATTAGAATCATTTATATAACGAAATAAAAGAACGAAAATATAATAAAATTATAACATAGAATAATAACATAAATAAAAATATAAAATAAATAAAGTGAAATAAGTTAAGAAAATGCGTAGCGAATAAATTCGAGAATAAAGTTATTAATTCGAAAAGATTTATATTTCCTAATTAACGAATTCTAACTCTTGAAACAACTTCAAAAAAAATTGAACTTCTTTTTAAAAAATGTATTCATATTATTTTTATTTATTTGTTTGAATAATAAATAATAAGAAAAATAAAAATGTCGAAAGTATCACTTTAACTTGGAAAAATAATTTGATTTCGAACGTAAATAAGGAATATCGTATACTTTCAAACAAGATAAAAGGAAATCGGCCCCCAAAAAAAAAGTACCAATTTTTGAACACTATAATACATAGAATCTCGATTTTTGAGAAATTTATTTTAAATAACTAGATAGTTAGGCGCCTAAAAATTTATTAAAGTAAAACCTTAGCTTCTAGATACCACTTTGTAACACCCCGACAATTCTCTCTTTTCTAAAACAACATTTTAATATAAAACGTAGAGAATTATCAAGGCATTATCGCCCGTGTGAAAACGTAACGGCTTATTCAGAATTTTGCAGCGGAAAACATAAAACTAACTTTAGGTTTATAAATAATCGATTACAGGTTTAATCCCAAAAATCATCCAACGAAAATAAGGAAGTATAAATAGTACGACAAGTTTAAAGTCCCAATTAACAAACCCAAGTTAACTTAGCAAATCAAAACTAAATACAAGCTCTCTATTCCCGATCCCAATGATGCAACATCTTCAAACCTGCAGATGGACAATGCTTATTGATCCTTAGAGACTGCTCACCAAAGATTGGGTCATCACAGGATCAATAAGGCATAGCCATGATCAACATGCACAAGCAAAAGCACGTAATCAGCAAAGCTGAGTACTACATACTAAATCAATAATAACCCTAACATGATTCTATTAAACGAACAATCCTAACATGGTACTAAATAAAACATAAGCAAGGATAATCAAGATATATTGACTTGAAGACTATATTTGACTGAACTAGACCTTTGTATCATTAACATTATTTTAATTGAAATAGTCAATGGACTGAGTTGTCTACTAGAAACTTCTTCTTCTTCACTAAGGAAGACGAGGTACGGGCGCGACTCCGTAAACCCCAATGACCTGCGATATCGAGGGACTTTTTAAATAAAAATAGAACCGGTGATCAATCCGGCCCCAGAAAAAGCCATAGGCTACCCATGACCCCAACTCCTGATTGTCCGTCACTTTAGACGTACACAGTCTAAAGCTATTGCTACTCATTTTCACTTTACATGACTTAACTTTTAATACTTGGTTATTGTTAGGTTATGATACATATGACAATTACATAGATCATGCGGAAACAACCATTAACCCAGGAAACATATTATTTACACATAATCATATAGCATAATTAGATGCATACTCTTTGTTGCGTGCCTTCCCTAGCTGCGCCCGAACCGAACAAGAACAAGTCTTTTAGGACTCCAAGTGTCGTCCCTCCGTAGAAAGTCCACAGCACGTCCGGATCCGCCTTAAGATTGACCAACTAGAATCGCCCTTAAGGTACTCAGAAAATTCGGCACTTTTGAGCAAGATGTGTGTTTGATTTTCTCTCAAAAACTCACTTTTGAATACTTAAAACTTGTGTATAAATTATGACCCCTAGGCCTTTATTTATAGAGTTATGGAAAAGGAATCGTAATCCTAGTAGGATGCGAATTAATTGGAATTAGAATTCTACATGAATTCTACTTAATCAATTTATCCAATAGGAATAGACATTTAATCATACACTGACTCTTGCAGATTCAGGAATCTCGCATGAGCTCAAACTCACACACACACGGCAGCCACAAGGACTGCCCATGCGTGCGAGCTGTAGCCCACGCAGCAAGGCCCACGCATCCGTGGCCTTGGCGCGCGCTGGGCTTGTGCGTGCTTGCTGGGCGACGGCCTGGCTTCGTGCTGGGCCTTCGTCCGGCAGGCCTCGTCCGATGCTAATTCGTACGATATGCTTCCGATTAAATTTCCATTTCCGGAATCTATTTCCGATACGAACAATATTTAATATTTCCGATTCCGGAATTAATTTCCGTTTCGAACAAATATTTAATATTTCCGTTTCCGGAATTATTTTCCGATTCCGGTAATATTTCCGATTCTGACAATATTTCCGTTTCCGGCAATATTTCCGATTCTGGTAATATTTCCATTTCCAATAATATTTTCCGATACGTACCATGTTTCCGTTTCCGGCAACATCTACGACTTGGATAATATTCATATTTCCGATACGATCCATATTTCCGTTTCCGGCAATATCATCGTTTCCGGAGTATTCATTTCTTGCCTGTGACGATCTTAGCTCCCACTGAAACCAAGATCCGTCGGTTCCGAATATTCATAGATAGAGTATTTAATGCCATTAAATACTTGATCCGTTTACGTACTATTTGTGTGACCCTACGGGTTCAGTCAAGAGTAAGCTGTGGATTAATATCATTAATTCCACTTGAACTGAAGCGGCCTCTAGCTAGGCATTCAGCTCACTTGATCTCACTGAATTATTAACTTGTTAATTAATACTGAACCGCATTTATTAGACTTAACATAGAATGCATACTTGGACCAAGGGCATTATTTCCTTCAGTCTCCCACTTGTCCTTAGGGACAAGTGTGCATTTCCTAATTCCTTTGTCGCTCGATGCTTGCTCTTGAACATAAGGTAAGAGTTGTCATCCTTATTATGTCCAGAGGTGTTCCTCGGTTTCAGAGTTCAACTGATCAAATAAACAGATAATCATAGCCTATGATTCATCCGAGCACGGCCATGCATTTCACAGTTTCTAGCTCTCCGAGTGGCCTTGTACAACTTTTAAGCATCTCATCCCGATTTATGGGAGGACAATCCCAATCTTGCGATCTTGAGATTAGACTTCGTTTGATAGGTGATTACCTGAGCGTTGCCTTTATAGCCTCCTTTTACGGTGCGACGGTTGGTCAACGTCAAAGCAACCAGTTCTCAAACAAGTAATCTCAAATCACTCAGGTATTGAGGATTTAGTGTCTAATAATTTAATGAAATTTACTTATGACAGACTTTCATCTCTTACAGTAAAGTTTCATAGGTCTTGTCCGATACTAGTCTTCCCAAAGTAAGTATCTATGCAAATGATTATGACATTGCCATGTCCACATAGTTCAAGAAACAGAACTACTAGTCATCTTGCATTCTAATCGTCTAACATTTTCTATGCGTCCAATTTTATAGAAAACTCCAATTAGGGACCATTTTCAACCTTTGACATTCAAGTTCACTTGATAGACATTTCTTAGTCACAGGACTGGTCCTGACAGTCTATCTTGAATATATCGTCAAGTTGAAGGGACTCATCATTTAATAAACCACAAATTAAATGGAAAAATGAATTTCTTTCATTTATTGTGAATGATTAACCAATAATGTTTTACAAAGATTTAAACTCTAAAACTTTAAAACATTAAACAGAGACATCAAAGCCATTCTCCAATATGCTTGATTCCCATAGCTGCAGTGTGCGAGTTGTGCTTCGCTTGCGGCAGAGGTTTAGTTAATGGATCTGATATGTTGTCATCAGTTCCAATTTTGCTTATCTCGACTTCTTTTCTTTCAACGAACTCTCGTAGAAGGTGAAATCTACGAAGTACATGCTTGACTCTCTGGTGGTGTCTAGGCTCTTTTGCCTGTGCAATAGCTCCGTTATTATCACAATACAGGGCTATTGGTCCTTTAATGGAGGGGACTACACCAAGTTCTCCTATGAACTTCCTTAGCCATATAGCTTCCTTTGCTGCTTCATGTGCAGCAATGTACTCCGCTTCAGTTGTAGAATCCGCAATGGTGCTTTGCTTAGCACTTTTCCAGCTTACTGCTCCTCCGTTGAGGCAGAAGACAAACCCAGACTGTGATCTGAAATCATCTTTGTCGGTTTGGAAACTTGCGTCCGTATAGCCTTTAACAATTAATTCATCATCTCCACCATAGACCAGGAAGTCATCTTTGTGCCTTTTCAGGTACTTCAGAATGTTCTTGGCAGCAGTCCAATGCGCCTCTCCTGGGTCTGACTGGTATCTGCTCGTAGCACTGAGTGCGTACGCAACATCCGGGCGTGTACATATCATAGCATACATTATTGAACCAATCAATGATGCATATGGAATCCCATTCATTCGTCTACGCTCATCAAGTGTTTTTGGGCACTGAGTCTTGCTTAGAGTCATTCCATGAGACATGGGTAGGTAGCCTCGTTTGGAGTCCGCCATCTTGAACCTATCAAGCACCTTATTGATATAAGTGCTTTGACTAAGTCCAATCATCTTTTTAGATCTATCTCTGTAAATCTTGATGCCCAATATGTACTGTGCTTCTCCTAGATCCTTCATCGAAAAACATTTCCCAAGCCAAATCTTGACAGAGTTCAACATAGGAATGTCATTTCCGATAAGCAATATGTCGTCGACATATAATACTAGGAAAGCAATTTTGCTCCCACTGACCTTCTTGTATACACAAGATTCGTCTGCGTTCTTGATGAAACCAAAGTCACTGACCGCTTCATCAAAACGTATATTCCAGCTCCTGGATGCCTGCTTCAATCCGTAGATTGATTTCTTTAGCTTGCATACCTTTTTAGCATTCTTTGGATCCTCAAAACCTTCAGGCTGTGTCATAAACACAGTTTCTGTTAAAACGCCGTTTAAGAAAGCAGTTTTGACATCCATCTGCCATATTTCGTAATCGTAATATGCAGCGATTGCTAACATTATTCGAATAGACTTTAGCATTGCAACTGGTGAAAAGGTTTCATCGTAATCCACACCGTGGACTTGCCTGTAACCTTTCGCAACCAATCTAGCTTTGAAAACTTCAAGTTTCCCATCCTTGTCCTTTTTCAGTTTGAAAACCCATTTGCTTCCAATGGCTTGGTAGCCATCTGGCAAATCGACCAAATCCCATACTTGGTTTTCAGACATGGAGTCTAATTCAGATTGCATGGCTTCTTGCCACTGCTTGGAGCTAGGGCTCGTCATAGCTTGCTTGTAAGTCGCAGGTTCATCACTTTCAAGTAATAGAACGTCATAGCTCTCGTTCGTCAAAATACCTAAGTACCTTTCCGGTTGAGATCTATATCTTTGCGATCTACGCGGGGTAACATTTCTAGATTGACCATGATTCTCACCAGATTCTTCTAAAGATCTCTGAGTTTCATCCTGAATGTCATCTTGAGCATTCTCTAGAGTTTGTTGTTCGACTCGAATTTCTTCGAGGTCTACTTTTCTCCCACTTGTCATTTTGGAAATGTGATCTTTCTCCAAAAAGACACCATCTCGAGCAACAAACACTTTGTTCTCAGATGTTTTGTAGAAGTAATACCCCTTTGTTTCCTTTGGATAGCCCACAAGGATACATTTGTCAGATTTTGGATGAAGTTTGTCTGAAATTAATCGTTTGACGTAAACTTCACATCCCCAAATCTTAAGAAAAGACACATTTGGAGGCTTTCCAAACCATAATTCGTATGGAGTCTTTTCGACAGCTTTAGACGGAGCTCTATTTATAGTGAGTGCAGCTGTATTTAGTGCATGTCCCCAAAATTCTAATGGAAGTTCGGCCTGACCCATCATTGACCTGACCATGTCTAGCAAGGTTCTGTTCCTCCGTTCTGACACACCGTTCCATTGTGGTGTTCCAGGAGGAGTCAATTCTGATAGAATTCCACATTCTTTCAGATGGTCATCAAATTCATAGCTCAGATATTCACCGCCTCTATCAGACCGCAGTGCCTTGATCTTCTTGCCTAATTGATTCTCTACTTCACTCTGAAATTCCTTGAATTTGTCAAAGGATTCAGACTTATGCTTCATTAGGTAGACATAACCATACCTACTGAAGTCATCAGTGAAAGTGATAAAGTAGCTGAAACCACCTCTAGCATTTGTACTCATTGGTCCACATACATCTGTATGGATTAAACCCAATAGTTCATTTGCTCTTTCTCCAACTTTAGAGAAAGGTTGCTTTGTCATTTTGCCAAGTAAACATGATTTGCATTTACCATAATCCTCTAAGTCAAATGGTTCTAGAATTCCTTCCCTTTGAAGTCTTTCTAAGCGTTTCAAGTTTATATGGCCTAATCGACAATGCCACAGATAGGTGAGATCTGAATCATCCTTTTTGGCCTTTTTGGTATTTATGTTATATACTTGTTTGTCGTGATCTAATAAATAAAGTCCATTGACTAATCTAGCAGATCCATAAAACATCTCTTTAAAATAAAACGAACAACTATTGTCTTTTATTATAAAGGAAAATCCCTTAGCATCTAAGCAAGAAACTGAAATGATGTTTTTAGTAAGACTTGGAACATGGAAACACTCTTCCAGTTCCAAAACTAGCCCGGAGGGCAACGACAAATAGTAAGTTCCTACGGCTAATGCAGCAATCCGTGCTCCATTTCCCACTCGTAGGTCGACTTCTCCCTTGCTTAACTTTCTACTTCTTCTTAGTCCCTGTGGATTGGAACATAAGTGTGAGCCACAACCAGTATCTAATACCCAAGAAGTTGAATTAGCAAGTATACAGTCTATAACGAAAATACCTGAAGATGGAACGACTGTTCCGTTCTTCTGATCTTCCTTTAGCTTCAAGCAATCTCTCTTCCAATGCCCCTTCTTCTTGCAGTAGAAGCATTCGGATTCAGAAGTGGGTTGACTGACCTTTCTCTTTGCAGATTTGGCGCCAGTTTGCTTAGTTGGGCTGGCCTTGTTGCCACCTTTCTTAGCATTCCTCTTCTTTCCAGATTTCTTGAACTTGCCCCCACGCACCATAAGCACATCCTGCTTATCACTTTTGAGCGTCTTTTCAGCGGTCTTCAGCATACCGTGAAGCTCAGTGAGCGTTTTGTCCAGACTATTCATACTGTAGTTCAGTTTGAACTGATCATACCCGCTATGAAGAGAATGGAGGATGGTGTCTATAGCCATTTCCTGAGAAAATTGCTGATCCAGCCGACTCATATTCTCAATGAGTCCAATCATTTTGAGAACATGTGGACTTACGGGCTCGCCTTTCTTAAGCTTGGTCTCAAGAATTTGCCTATGAGTCTCGAATCTTTCGACTCGAGCCAGATCTTGGAACATGTTCTTCAACTCACTGATGATTGTGAAAGCATCTGAGTTGATGAACGTTTTCTGCAGATCCGCACTCATGGTGGCGAGCATTAGACATTTCACATCCTTGTTGGCATCAATCCAACGATTGAGGGCTGCCTGAGTGATCCCGTCGCCTGGAGCTTCGGGCATCGCCTCATCTAGGACATACTCCTTTTCTTCCTGCATAAGAACTATTTGCAAGTTCCTTTGCCAGTCAAGGAAGTTTTTCCCGTTCAACTTCTCCTTTTCGAGAATTGATCGAATGTTGAATGAATTGTTGTTTGCCATATTAAAACTACAATTGAAAAGAATAAACAAATAAATAACCATTCACAGTTTCTCTTAATAAACTTAAATTCTAGCATACATGCATAATTCAATGTTTATTAAGCATTTTATTCAAGTTATGTGTTCCGGCAGGTGTGAATAAAATGATTCCAAGATCCTAAAATCATTGAAGAACTAAGCACAGTTTGTCGACTTAATCCTAGAACATCTTAGGTAAGCAAAAGCCTTTTGCTAATAGTCTAGAAACTATTCTTGGTTGATAGGTACGTCTAAGAACTTATTAGGTAAACCTATCGAATTTGCCACGACATAAAAGGACTCCTTACTTATATCGTTGAGTTTCACCAAAACTAACATGTACTCACAATTATTTGTGTACCTTGCCCCTTTAGGACCAATAAGTAACACCTCGCTGAGCGAAAACTATTACTAGATTGATGTAAAGGATATCCAAGCAAGTGTATATTTTGGCATGGCACCTTTTAACTCAATTTTTAAGTTTGGAACTTAAGGCTCTTACTATGTTGGTTAGATTTTAAGTGAACTAAAATCCTTAATCATGCAACATAATCAAGCTTTTGATCTCATGCATTTTAAGACATATTTAAAGCAATAAATAACTTAAAACATGCATAAGATATTTGTGATCTAGTATGGCCCGACTTCATCTTGAAGCTTTGACTTCAAAGTCCGTCTTGAAAATCTCCGTGGGAGGCACCATTTTCTTCAAATAGGATAAGTTATAACTAATTACAACTATTTGATGGTACGCAGACCATATTTGAATTGAAAAACAACTTTGGTACTTTAGACCAATTACATTCAAATTAATGGTACGCAGACCATATTTTCTATCCTATTTGGGCCATACTAGTCACTTCATAACCTGCAAAACAGTACATATACAATATATACCATTCACCCATTCATTATCATGAATGGCCCACTTAGCTGGTTAGTTAAACACATTATGCATCACGTAAACATTTGCAGCAATTAATCAAGGGCACCAATAATCTACCAATTATTCAGTCCTTATTAATTCTAATCGAGTTGTTTTAACCTTAAGGATTTGTAGACCTAATCAAGAGTTTATGACTAAAAAGTGCTCCCACTCAAAACAATAAATTCATATGCTTTACTAATTTTAAACATAAAATTGTATTTCTAGTCTAACCGGAAACATACAAATTTAATTAAAATTTAAAGCTCATATAAATTTATAATTGAATCCAAAATTTAATTTAATTTCAGTCGCATTTAAATTAATTCATGATTTTAATTTTAGTAAAATAATTAGAATAAATTCCATTTATTATAATTATAATATTCAAAATTAAAATCCAAGAAATTAATTCAAATTATTAATTTTAAAATTAATTAAAATTACGTGAACTGAAATTTTCAAATTAAACATTCAAAACGATCTAATCGAAACGCAAACACCCTACGCGTTGCACGCCCATGGGCCGTACGCACACAGCCATTGCTGGCCATGTGCGCGCAGCCCATGCGCTCGTTGCATAGCTGCTGCTGTCCCATACGCAAGCCTCCGCACAGCGCCCACCGCACGCGAGCTATCGCTCGCAGCGCGCGCGCGTTACCGCGCTCGCTGGTGCGCGAGATCGCTCGCTGGTGCGCGCGAGCCATCGCTCGCTGGGGCGCTGCATCGCTCGCTGGTGCGCGCGAGCCATCGCTCGCTGGGGCGCTGCATCGCTCGCTGGTGCGCGCGAGCCATCGCTCGCTGGCGCGCGAGATCGCTCGCTGCGCGCGCGCGAGCCATCGCTCGCTGGTGCGCGACATCGCTCGCTGGGCGGGCGACGTCGCGCGCTGTGCGCGCGAGTGATGCTGTGCGCAGCGCTCGTGGCACGCGAGCTTGCGCTCGCTGCGCACGAGGCTGCGCGCTGTTATGCGAGGCAGCGCGCGCTGTGGCGCAGCTCGCTTGCTGCCCACACGCGACTGCCTTGGCTCGCCCCTCGCCCATGCCCATCCGTTCATTGCTCGTGACACACGACACAAGGCAGGGCTGCTGCCTTGCGCTCGTGCACTACGCCCTTGCTCATTGCATTCGTGCCGCACGGGCGACGAGCTCCCTTGCTCGTCGTCGCATGCCCGCATTATACAACACCCCTTAAGGGTAACACGAAGCGTCCATTGCTTCGTGCGTGCAAGTTATTTGAACGAATCGCATAAAAATTTAAAATTTATATTTAAAATTAATGACAAATTAATAAATAATATTAATTTCATAATTTTAGGGCGAAAAATCGAAAATTTATTATCCAATTGATTTCCGATTGATATGGATTCAAGTCTAGGTCATAAAAATTTAAAATTTATCGTAAATTTACAATTTTTATGGTGGTTTTTAATCATAGGTTTCTAATTAAATTACAATTAATTATGAAAATCAAATTAATTCTAAATTATTCTAATTTTCAACAAATTAATCATAATTACAAATTAGATTGCATAATTAACAAGACTAGGCATTCAAACTTGTTAAACATATGCAGTAGGTCAATCAAAAATTCAAGATTTATCAACAAGAATCGCAAATATTTAATTTAACATCTTAAATTTACGAAATTTTGCATCCGAAAAACTAAAACCTTCGAAAAGTCATAGTTAGGCTTCGAATTTGAGAATTCTGGGTTCGGCAGAAAAATACTATTTTTGTCAAAATTTTAGAATGCCTTTTACATGCGGAATTGACACAAAAATCACTCAATTCGGATGAGTAACGAAGAAACTGCCGAAAAACTGCGTACATATATTTAAATAAACGCAATTTGCAATTAATTAACAATTACGAAAATTAATCACCCCTTTTAATTCTTGCAAATTTGTAATATTTAACCATGTTCATGCAATTTAGATTATGAAAATAATAAGGGGCTCGTGATACCACTGTTAGGTTATGATACATATGACAATTACATAGATCATGCGGAAACAACCATTAACCCAGGAAACATATTATTTACACATAATCATATAGCATAATTAGATGCATACTCTTTGTTGCGTGCCTTCCCTAGCTGCGCCCGAACCGAACAAGAACAAGTCTTTTAGGACTCCAAGTGTCGTCCCTCCGTAGAAAGTCCACAGCACGTCCGGATCCGCCTTAAGATTGACCAACTAGAATCGCCCTTAAGGTACTCAGAAAATTCGGCACTTTTGAGCAAGATGTGTGTTTGATTTTCTCTCAAAAACTCACTTTTGAATACTTAAAACTTGTGTATAAATTATGACCCCTAGGCCTTTATTTATAGAGTTATGGAAAAGGAATCGTAATCCTAGTAGGATGCGAATTAATTGGAATTAGAATTCTACATGAATTCTACTTAATCAATTTATCCAATAGGAATAGACATTTAATCATACACTGACTCTTGCAGATTCAGGAATCTCGCATGAGCTCAAACTCACACACACACGGCAGCCACAAGGACTGCCCATGCGTGCGAGCTGTAGCCCACGCAGCAAGGCCCACGCATCCGTGGCCTTGGCGCGCGCTGGGCTTGTGCGTGCTTGCTGGGCGACGGCCTGGCTTCGTGCTGGGCCTTCGTCCGGCAGGCCTCGTCCGATGCTAATTCGTACGATATGCTTCCGATTAAATTTCCATTTCCGGAATCTATTTCCGATACGAACAATATTTAATATTTCCGATTCCGGAATTAATTTCCGTTTCGAACAAATATTTAATATTTCCGTTTCCGGAATTATTTTCCGATTCCGGTAATATTTCCGATTCTGACAATATTTCCGTTTCCGGCAATATTTCCGATTCTGGTAATATTTCCATTTCCAATAATATTTTCCGATACGTACCATGTTTCCGTTTCCGGCAACATCTACGACTTGGATAATATTCATATTTCCGATACGATCCATATTTCCGTTTCCGGCAATATCATCGTTTCCGGAGTATTCATTTCTTGCCTGTGACGATCTTAGCTCCCACTGAAACCAAGATCCGTCGGTTCCGAATATTCATAGATAGAGTATTTAATGCCATTAAATACTTGATCCGTTTACGTACTATTTGTGTGACCCTACGGGTTCAGTCAAGAGTAAGCTGTGGATTAATATCATTAATTCCACTTGAACTGAAGCGGCCTCTAGCTAGGCATTCAGCTCACTTGATCTCACTGAATTATTAACTTGTTAATTAATACTGAACCGCATTTATTAGACTTAACATAGAATGCATACTTGGACCAAGGGCATTATTTCCTTCAGTTATGACTCATCAAACATAAATATTATATTCAACAAGTAAACACAACTTCTTTTATCTTTGAATTAAACCAGTGATCACAACATTCAACCAAGAGTCAATTCCAACTATTTTAATCCTTCCTTTATCCATATTTTAAAACCTTTATTAGGTATAAGGTTCAACTACCAAACAAGGTCCTCGGCCCTTATAAAGTAGTGAAAATCTAAAGAGGAACAACGATCAATAAAGATCTAAACCAATATTAAATAATATAAAGTTCCACAAAACCAACATGCTTGCATCAATATTCCATGCTAACATGATTCAATTCTTATAAATAAAGTTCTATGCTCAACGCATTAATTCAACGACATTGAACATGAAATTCCAACATAAACAAGTTCATAAATATATTCATCATATTCTCAATACAACACACATCCAAGCACACAGGCATGTACGTACCTTGTGTAAACAAACTGATAGGCCACTTTAACGAATTCAAAAGTCGCCTACAAAGAATTCTCCGTCTAAAACAACCAATAAAATTCCCCAATCAATATCCAACACTTTACAGCAATACTAAAGTACTCTAAATACACCCTAAACATATTTTGAACCATCCCCAATATCGAAACTTAACAAAATAACCTCCAAGCATAATAACTATTAAACTAATGATCCCAAATCGTTCTAAACTCCCATAAAACATCCCTTTTAAAATTTTCAGCAATATAAAATAATTCAAAACGTCCACAAAACATAATCAACTTTCTTAAAATCATAAAAATAATAGCTTTAATAATATATAATCATTCTATTATGATTTTAGAATATTAAAACCTTAAAAAAAATCCATGCTTTAATAATTAAATTCCTTATTTCAATTCAATTTCATAATCTGAAAATTAAATTTATTATTTAAACATAATATAAATATAATCTGAAAATATAATTTAATCATAATAACTTATAATTTACATTTAATAATCATGAATTAAATCACTAAACTACTTAAAACCCTAACTTATATATTAATCAATCAAAACTGAAAATAATTAATTTATAACATCAACACCAAATTATCATGCTTAGAATATAAAAATAATAGTTTTAATAATTCCAAATCATTCTACCATGATCCAACATCATTAAAAACTTAGAATTCCCGCTTTAACTAATTCAAATTCTCGTTTCAATTAATGTATGAAATCTGAAAATTACTAATTTAATCGTACAATATTAAAATCTAAAATAAATAAATAAATCTTAAAAATCATAATTTTAATCCACTCCAACAATATTTAAATTAATACACATGATAAAAAAGATTAGCTTTGGGGTTTTAAGAGTTAACCGACGCAAGAGGACGACAGTGGCAAGCGGTGAGGCGCGGCCGGAGGCGGCACACTGCTCGTCGGCAGCGAGGGAGAGGGTGGCGCGACTTGGTTGATGCTGCTCAAAACCAAAACGAGATAGGAGAGAAAGAGAGAACAAGATCGTGAGAAGGGTAGCGAAGCTACAAAAAAAAAATGAACGAAAGAGGAAGGAAGAAGAACGAAGGAGAAGAAGAAGGTTACCGTGCAGAGGAGGATGGTGGTGTAGCCACGCCGGCGGCCAGGCGGTGGCTGGTGCGGCGGCTAAAGAAGCAGGACAGGCTTGCAAGGTTCACGTGAAAGAATAGGGGGAAGGAGGGTTTCTTGCTTTTGCTTTTCACTAGAATCAGTTTTGGGTGGGGGTTTGGGTTCTTTTTGGGTTTTAATGGTTTGGGCTTTACCCAATTGGGCTAGGAGTAGGATTTGGGTTGTTGAATAAAAAAAATGGTTAGGATTGCTTCCTAATTTCAATCGAACGGAATTTCGTAATTCGAATTCGTTTTAACTTAAAATTCTAAAATCATTTTCAATTTCGTAAATCGTTGAAAATATTAAAATATAATAAATAAATATACGTTAATTATATATTTATTTCCAAAATTCATAAATTCTTATTTAAATGTATTCAATATACGTTAAAATATATTATTAAAATTTATAAATTTACGGGGGATTACAGCCACAACCTGTATCTAATACCCAAGAAGTTGAATTAGCAAGTATACAGTCTATAACGAAAATACCTGAAGATGGAACGACTGTTCCATTCTTCTGATGTTCCTTTAGCTTTGGACATTCTCTTTTGTAATGGCCTATTCCATCACAATAAAGACAGCTTGATGTGGACTTGTCCTGCTTTGTTTTAGCATTGCCCTTGGACTTTCCACCTTTCTTGAAGGGTCTCCCTTTAGCCTTGAGTAAATCATTGGCTTCACAGTCGAGTATTATCTCAGCCTTTCTGACAAGGTGAACAAATTTTGCAACTGTTTCTTCTCTTGGTTCACTTAGGTATAGTTGCTTGAAGCGACCAAACCCACTGTGTAGTGAATTGAGCAAGATAGAGACTGCCATCCTTTCGCTTATTGGTGTTCCTAGCAGACTTAGGCGATCAAAATATGATAGCATAAGCTCCACATGGAACCTCAGTGGGACGCCTACCCTCTGTTTAGTGCGAAGGAGCTGAACATGTGTTTCTTGGACCTCCATCCTATAACACCTGTTAGGAGAACCAACCTTCAGACCAAACATTGATTCAATCAACTCATGGACATTTAGGTCCCTGTCCTCTATGTTTCCACGACAGATATCCCTCAGATTCTTGATGAGCGTAAAAGGTTTGTAAGCTACAAATCTTCTAGCCCATTCATCAGGGATATTGTTCAGCATGAGACTCATAACCTTTTTGAGATCCGCATCCTAGGCGGCAAATCTTTCAGGGGTCATGTCTCTGGCATAGTAGCTTGGCATGGGATGAAATAGTACATACTCAAGTCCATTGAGTCTGACTATTTCAACAAGCTTAGCTTCCCATTCAAGAAAATTCGTTAGGTTCAGCTTGACCATAAGCTCAGAACCCATGATGATGTTTTGATTGTTGTTTGCCATAGAAAACTACAATAGAAAAAGAATAAACAAATAAATAATCATTCACAGTTTCTCTTAATAAACTCAAATTCTAGCATGCATGCATAATTTAATGTTTATTAAGAATTTTATTCAAGTTATGTGTTCCGGTAGGTGTGAATAAAATGATTCCAAGACCCTTAAATCATTGAAGAATTAAGCACATTATGTATTTTGACTCAATTCTAAAATATTTTAGGTAAGCAAAAGCCTTTTGCTAATAGTCTAGAAACTACTCTTGGTTGATAGGTAAGTCTAAGAACTTATTAGGTAAACCTATCGAATTTGCCACGACATAAAAGGACTCCTTACTTATATCGTTGAGTTTCACCAAAACTAACATGTACTCACAATTATTTGTGTACCTTACCCCTTTAGAATCAATAAGTAACACCTCGCTATGGCGGAAAACTATTACTAAGATTGATGTAAAGGTTATCCAAGTAAGTGTTATTTTGGCATGGCACCTTTTAACTCAATTTTTAAGTTTGGAACTTAAGGCTCTTACTATGTTGGTTAGATTTTAAGTGAACTAAAATCTTTAATCATGCAACATAATCAAGCCACAATCTCATGCATAATTAAGACATATTTAAAAGCAATAAATAACTTAAAACATGCATAAGATATAAATGTGATCTAGTATGGCCCGACTTCATCTTGAAGCTTCAACTTCAAAGTCCGTCTTGAAAATGGATTGGAAACTCCGTCTTGAATTTCACCATGGGAGGCGCCATTTTCTTCAAATAGGATCAGCTATAATTAAACTAATTACAACTATTTGATGGTACGCAGACCATATTTAAAAGCAATAAAATTTGGTACTTTAGACCAATATTACATTCAAATTAATGGTACGCAGACCATATTTTCTATCCTATTTGGGCCATACTAGTCACTTTCATTAACCTGCAAAACAGTACATATACAATATATACTATTCACCCATTCATTATCATGAATGGCCCACATAGCTGGTTAGTAAAAACACATGTTATGCATCACATAAATATTTGCAGCAATTAATCAAGGGCACCAATAATCTACCAATTCTTCAGTCCTTATTAATTCTAATCAAGTTGTTTTAACCTTAAAGGATTGTAGACCTAATCAAGAGTTTATGACTAAAGGCTACCCCTTAAACCAATAACTTTATATGCTTTACTAATTTTAAACATAAAAATGTATTTCTAGTCTAACCGGAAACATACAAGTTTAATTAAAATTTAAAGCTCATATAAAATTATAATCGAATCCATTTAATTTATTTTCAGTTGAATGAAATGAATTTAAATTAATTCAAGGTTTTAATTTTAGTAAAATAATTAGTATAAATTAAAATTTATAATAATTATAATAATCAAAATTAAATTCCGAGAAAACAATTTAAATTATTAATTTTAAAGTTAATTAAAATTATTTCCGAACTGAAAATCTAAAATTAAAATCAAAATGTATCAATCGTAGCAAGACGAGGCACTTGGGCTTGCGCCCAAGCCCCATCAAGCCACGAGGCAGCTGCGCCCCGTTCGACCGATCGCTGCACAAGGCACGACAACAGCGCCACACACACACGCAACCATCGCTGGCCACCCTGCGCGCAGCCCCTGTGCTTCGTCGCGTCTGCTGTTGCGCAAGGCAGCGCGCGCTGGGCGAGGGATCGCTCCCTGCTCGCGCGTTCTGTCTTGCTTGCTTGGGCGAGCCAGGCGCGCTGTGGCGCAGCCCCATTGCTGCCCACACGCGTCTTGCTCGTCGCTTGTGCCTTGCCCCATCGCCCTCGCCCACCGCATAGCACACACGGCCAGGCCTGGGCCTTGCGCGCGCGCCTAGCTCGTCACTCGCTGCATTCGTACCGCACGGGCGACGAGCTCCCTAGCTCGTCGTCGCGTGCCCGCACTATACAACACCCCTTAAGGGTAACACGTAGAGTCCATTGCTTGTGCGTGCAACATTTATGAGCATTTTTCATAAAAAATTAAAATTTTTTATTTAAAATTAAAGACAAATTAATAAATCATATTAATTTCATAATTTTAGGGCGAAAAATCGAAAATTTATTAATCAATTAATTTCCGATTATCATGGATTCAAATCTAGGTCATAAAAATTTAAAATTTATCATAAATCAACAATTTTTATGGTGGTTTTTAATCATGGATACCTAATTAAATCGTCAATTAATTATGAAAATCAAATCAAATTCTAAATTATTCGAATTTCAAAAAATTAATTACAATTACAAATTAGGTTGTATAATTAACAAGCTTAGGCATTCAATTTTGTTAAACATGCACAGTAGGTCAATCAAAAATTCAAGATTTAACAACAAGAATCGTAAATATTCAATTTAACATCTTAAAATTACAAACTTTTGCGTTCGAAAAACTAAAACCTCCAAAAAGTCATAGTTAGGCTTCGAATTTGGGAATTCTGCGTTGGGCCGAAAAATAATATTTTTGTCAAACTTTTAGATGCCTTTTACATGCGGAATTGACACAAAAATCACTCGATTTCGTTGAGTAACGAAGAAACTGCCGAAAAACTGCGTACATATATTTAAATAAACGCAATTTGCAATTAATTAACAATTACGAAAATTAATCACCCCTTTTAATTCTTTGCAAATTTGTAAAATTTAACCATGTTAAGCAATAATTTATTATGCAATTAATAAGAGGCTCGTGATACCACTGTTAGGTTATGATACATATGAACAACATAAATCATGCGGAAAAACCTATATGCCAGGATTCAAATTAATTGCACATAACCAATTAATTAGTCTGGAATGCATACACTTTGTAGCGTGCCCTCCCTAGCTGCGCCCGAACCGAACAAGAACAAGTCTTTAGGACTCCAAGTGTTGTCCCTCCGTAGAAATTCCACAGCACGTCCGGATCCGCCTTAAGATTGACCAACTAGAATCGCCCTTAAGGTACTAGGAATTTTCAGCTAATATGGGAAACAACATGACTGAATTTTGCTCTCAAAATGTCACTCTGAATACTTGAAACTCGTCCTTAAATTGTGAACCTAGACCACATATTTATAGGGGTATGGAAAGGGAATTGGAATCCTATTAGGATACTAATTAGCTTAATTAGAATATTATTAAAACTCTTTTTAACTAATTCTATCCATTAGGATTAGGAATTAATCATTGAGAGAATCCATTAGATTTAGGATTTGTATCGAACACAAACGCACACGAGCCACGCCCTTGCGGGTGCTCAGCCCGCGCAAGCCTTGAGGCCCACGCGTGCCTCGCAGCCCACGCGAGCAGCGCAGCTCGCAGCCCACCGCGCGCGCCTTGGCCTGCTGGGCCTGGCCTTGCGCTGGGCCTGGCGTGGCCTTGGCTGCCTTGTGTGGCGCGCAGGCTTGCTGGACGCGGGTCTGGCTTCGTGTTGGGCCTTCGTCTAGCAAGTCTCGTCCGATGCTAATTCGTACGACGCTCTTCCGATTAATTTCCCGATTCCGGAATTTATTTCCGATACGAACAATATTTAATATTTCCGATTCCAGAATTTATTTCCGTTTCGAACAAATATTTAATATTTCCGTTTCCGGAATTATTTTCCGATTCCAATAATATTTCCGATTCCGACAATATTTCCGTTTCCGGCAATATTTCAGATTCCGGCAATATTTCCATTTCCGATAATATTTTCCGATACGTACCATGTTTCCGTTTCCGGCAACATCTACGACTTGGATAATATTTATATTTCCGATACGATCCATATTTCCGTTTCCGGCAATATCATCGTTTCCGGAGTATTCATTGTTTGCCTTTGACGATCTTAGCTCCCACTGAAACTAAGATCTGTCAATTCCGAATATCCATAGATGGAGTATTTAATGCTATTAAATACTTGATCCGTTTACGTACTATTTGTGTGACCCTACGGGTTCAGTCAAGAGTAAGCTGTGGATTAATATCATCAATTCCACTTGAACTGAAGCGGCCTCTAGCTAGGCATTCAGCTCACTTGATCTCACTGAATTATTAACTTGTTAATTAATACTGAACCGCATTTATTAGACTTAACATTAAATGCATACTTGGACCAAGGGCATTATTTCCTTCCGAAACTTCTTTTAAGGGGATAGATTGTAATACCCCAATATTTTATGATTTTATAAAATATATTTTATAGCTAAAACAAGGTTATATTTATTATATCAGTGAGTTTCTGTAAACTAAATAGTGTATTTCTATTTTTGTTAAGTAACCTATTTTAAATTTAGTAGGACTCTTTTTACGAAACAATATAAATATTTCTTTTTCCCTAATTATATTAACCGATGCCATGCCGCTCATCTATCGTGAATTTGATGTAGAAAAGTGATTTTATAAAAAAAATATGCTTGTTCCATTTGCTTCATGCGCCGCCTAACTCGTCATCATCTTCAATCTCATGCGTGAGATTACCCAAAAGTCTCATAAATTCCACCACACCCTTATTTTATTTTGTTATCAAGTAATCTAAGTTTAGTGTCAGCCATAACCAATTCTTTCAATTCGGAGTTACGGCGGAATACGAACAAGGTAGCAAAATATGTTCGCACGCAGATCCGCTATTATAATTGGATATTTTGTTCTTGGAAGGTAATCACGCACACTTAGTCCCTTCAAATTGTTTTTATATATGCTGATTAATACTTTTAGTCCGATTTATTTTTACTAGTGTTTTACTATATTATGGAGTACTTATTGTGTGAAATCATGTTTTATCAATTTTATGTGTTGCTGGTAATACAGTTTCCCTTGATCCTTGATTATTTGAGATTAGCAAATTATGTGCGTGACACTTTTGTTTAACTTATTATTGATATAGTTTGCATGGATTTGATAGTTAGTTCAAGGAAGAGTACAATTAGGCTAAGTAAATTGGTTTATGATATTATATTTGGGATTGATCAAGGAATTATTATTGGGTATTAGTTTTATTGGCGTTAATGAGTTCAAGAGAATATAGATAGTTATGTCATGATATTATATTTGGGATCTTATGCCAGTATTAATATAGAGGTTAGTGACACATAACGGGTATCGATCATATTGATCATTTTTAAAGAGAAATGTTGAGAATAATTATTATATTATTGGTCTGAGGCTCAGCGTTATAGACCTTAGTCCTTGGCATGTTGGTTTTGAGATGCTAATTAACCATTAGTAGAGGAGCAAGATACAATCTTTATTATTTTCTCAATATCTCCAAAGTGAGATTTGGTCCAAAAGTGGCCTTGACTCAGAGAGTCTTTCTAGTAGCTATTGAGAGTTTCAAGTTATCATACTTGTTGGTTTATTTATTCGAATTACCCATGTCCAAGGCTAGGTATAAAACAAAGAGCAAACATGGCACCTATTGGTTGAAGTAAGTTTAGTAGACGAAAGGATCATATCAAATATATTTGAGGTTCAACTGAAGAGAAGACTTATAGTATTTATAGAGTTTGGAGTTAGTTTCATCTTGGGGATCATACTTGAAATGTATTTTCATACTACATTGTTTACATGAGCCTTTATTATTCTATATTAGTATGTTTCCGTTTTTATTACAGGTGATTACTCAGCTTTTTGCTGACGTGTGTGTTTATTTGCTATGTGTGTTTGCGGCCATGTCTTTTTCTTATGGTGGCCCTGCGACGACCCTTTTGGATTTTGTCCTCTATGGTGAGCAGTCAAGATTGACTGGAGCATATTGATTGTGAAAGATCGCAGTTCAAGATGAAGGAGCTCAAGTGTTATCGTTTAGTCTTTTACGACAGTTTTATACTTTTCAGTTGTAAATGTACCACCTAGTAATTGAGTTGTAATAGTTTAAGTCTTGTAAGCCTTAGCACTAGACAATGTGGTCAAGTGTGGCGGTGATACCTCCGATTTAGGTGTAAGCTTCCGCAATTTTTATAAAGTATATATTATTTCTTATTTATTTTCAGTTAGTAAATTGGGGGTGTTACAGTTTAGAACGCATGAGAAAAACATCGCTCAAACACAATCCCATGATGAATGCTCATTTGATGGAAAATTGAGGATCTTTCCATTTACTTTATCAGGAAGCAGTGATATGTTCATATTTTATAGTGTTTTTACCCCCGTCCCTTAGTACTTTTTTATCTCAAATGAGCTCTTCGGAGCGATTTTTAGTACTAATGTGCTCCTTGTAGTGTGTTTGTAGTTTCAGGTTCATCATTGTAGGAATTAGCATATTTATGTGCATTTCCTACTCATTTGAATCAATACAAGAGATTAGAGCACAAACATTAAGTTGGAAGAGTTTTGAAGCAAAGCGAATAACGAAAGAAGTAGAAAAATGACTGTAGTCCACTATTTTAATCATAACTCAAGTTCTACAATTCCAAATGAAGTAATTCCAATTGGGTCGGATTCTAGACTTCAATAGCTTTCGAACAAGTGGTCACTTGCCTAATTCCGACGAATAACGAAGGATATATGGCGTTTTGAAGATAGATGATCGTGTAGTTTGTACGCGCGCCCGATCGGGCGGATGGCGCCCGAACCGGATCGGGCGGTCATTCTGGGCGTTGTTTTGGGTATTTTGCAACCGCCCGATCGGGCCGCTTGTCGAGCAGAATGCCCGATCGGGCGGCCGTCTGCCCGATCGGGCGACGCCAACCCCTGCTGCTTTTTTGCGAGTTTTTATTTCCGGTTTTGGGCTATATTTTGGGCAAACTATAAATACTAGCCCCTTTTATTTTTAGTGACATCTTATTATTCTAGTATTAGGCCATTAGTTTATTTCTCTTAGTCTAGTTTTCTCTCTAAATTAGTTCCAACACTTAGTTTCAATTTCTATAAAAATTCAAGCTTTCAATTTCCATTGTTCTTCATTTAGGTATTATTTTCTTACTTTGATTTATTACTTTGTTTTAATTATGCTTTCAATTAATATGTTTGATTTGTTTATTGGTAATATGTGTGAGTAGTCTAATTTCTAGGGTTTGGGGATCCATGAATAATTATGAAGGGATGATTGAATAATTGTGATTGTTGGTATTGTGATTGATTCCTATTGATTGGTTTATTCTACTATGCAATTAGATTTGCGCAGGTTTAATTGTTTTAGTTAAGCAATATCAAGTTAAGATTCGAGAGATGCAATTTTGATGTTTAGCCTTGTGTCAATAGGTGGAATTAGGATTAATACGTAGCGAGAGCCTGTTAATTCTAAGTCTATGATTAGTATTGATTCGAGAGAGCATGCTAGTCTAATTAATTGCTTTATTGATTTTCATGTTTGTTTATCATCCTGGATTGTTATTTGTTGGTGAACTTATGCCCTAGATTCTTTAAGTCCTAAATTCTTAATTGTTTGATTATCGTCGTAGTCTTAGCATACAAACCAACCAATTCCTGTTTCCCAATAGTCTAGTTTAGTTGATTAATAGTAGAAAGAACACTATTTCCCTGTGGATTCGATCCTGACTTCCCTTGCTACCTAGCTAGTGGACTTAGGTTTATTTTTGATTAGGTGATACGACTTTAGCCTGTCAAGCAGCAAAGAGGAGCTCAAAAAAGAAAGGCAGGGGGACAATGGTCACTAAAGTGGTTGAATCAGTCAGACAGAAGGAAACAAGGGACATACTCATCAATGAAATTTGTACCAGCAATCATGTTGAAATGGCCACACAGTGAAGGTCCAAAAACAATATTCATACAACAAGATAATGCAAGAACACACATAACTCATTCTGATCCACAGTGGCCACAAGTGCATCAACAAGGAGACTTCACATTCATTCTTGTTCAACAACCACCAAACAATTCAGACTTAAACATATTAGACTTGGGGTTTTTTCAAGAGTATTCAATCTTTAATGCACAAGAAAATGCCAAAGGATGTTGATGCTATGATGGATGCAGTGAACCATGCATACTATGAATTAGATCAAGAACAGTTGGTAATGTTTGGTTATCATACCAATATGTTATGAATAAGATTCTAAAGGCCAAGGGTTTCAATGATTATGATTTACCACATGTTAGCAAGGCAAGATTTTTTAGTCAGGAAAGACTACCAGTTCAAGTCATAGCACCAATGTGAGTTGTACATGAAGGATATGAGTTTTTGTATGGTACACAGACTGAAAATGCACAAGATATGACACAGATTCCAAATGCACAAACAAACACAACTGAGGTAGCAAGGGAAGAAAGACCAGATATCTCAAATGCACAAGCAAACAGAGCAAGTCAAGCAAGGAAAGACATACCAGAGAGCTCAAATGCACAAGAAATCAGAGCAAGTCAAGCATGGAAGAATGGGAAGACATACCAGACATACCAGACACAGACAAAGCATTTAGAGGACTTAGGATTTTGGGTTGAAACAAGGCTACAACACTTGTATGTTTTGGGGACATGTACTCTTTGGAGATTGTTAATCACTTTTGAAAGCTTGAGTGTAAGAAATACATGTATGCAAAACATTTTGTAAGCAAAGTAACCTTTTGAGAGCATGAATGAATGAAATGTTTGTTTATTAGTCAAAACAACAATGTTGATAACAATCAAAATGATCTCAGAATGTCACCGAGCATCATAGTCACAAATCCAAACTACAAACACTTAGCGCCGGAGAAGCATCAAAATTGATACTAATGGCATCATGAGTGGTTGTATTTTATTGGATTTGCTTCTCAGCATATGAAAGACTCATCATTGACCACACACAACAAAGGGACTTAATGGGGCAATTAACACATCAACAAACAAGAAATGAGTTTCCTTCTCGATCTAATGCCAGTTTATATGTGAATGAATCTATAAGGTACTCCTAAGACATTAAAACTGGCAAAAGATCGAAAAGGATGCACAAATCAAGTTTTTTAATCAAAGTATAAGCAAAGAACCACTTCTCAACATATGAAACACACAACAAAGCGATTTAAGGGGCAGTTAACACATCAACAAACCAGAAATGAGTTGCCTCCACGATCTAATGTCAGTTTATATGTGAAGGAATCATTGTTTCCTAACACATTAAAACTGGAAAAAGATCGTAAAAGGCTGCACAAATCCTGTTTATTAAGGCCATTGTAAAAGCTTGAATGAATAAATGTAGGGTTTCAATCTCAGTTTAGTTGACATACATCATTGACCATTTTGTTTCTATGTTTATCACAACCTCAACATCATTTTACCAAAGGGTATAAATAATCACATTGGCTCATGTCAAATGTCATTTACTCCCTTTGGCAAAAGGAGTTGAAAGACATTTTTAGAAACAATAATCTTACAATATCTACAATGACATCATTGAATATCACTAGCTAACACCACGTTAACACATAAATGGGTGTAACACCCCGACAATTCTCTCTTTTCTAAAATAACTTTTTAATATAAAACGTAGAGAATTATCAAGGCATTATCGCCCGTGTAAAAACGTAACGGCTTATTCAGAATTTTGCAGCGGAAAACATAAAACTAACTTTAGGTTTATAAATAATCGATTACAGGTTTAATCTCAAAAACCAACCAACGAAAATAAGGAAATATAAATAGTACGACAAGTTTAAAGTCAAAATTAACAAACCAAGTCACTTAGCAAAACAAAACTAAATACAAGCTCTCTAATCCCGATCCCCATGATGCATCATCTTCAAACTTGTAGATGGGCAATGCTTATTGATCCTTAGAGACTGCTCACCTAAGATGGGTCATCACAGGATCAATAAGACATAGCCATGATCAACACACACAAACAAAGCACGTAATCAGCAAAGCTGAGTACTACATACTAAAACAATAATAATCCTAACATGATACTATTGAACGAACAAACCTAACATGATACTAATAAAACACGAGTAAGGGCAGACAAAACATGTTAATTTGACGACCACACTTGACTAGACTAGGCTAGACTGGACTAGACTTTTATAACAATAAAAGTTATTTTAATTGAAATAGTCAATGGACCGAGTTGCTACTAGAAACTTCTTCTTCTTCACTAAGGAAGACGAGGTACGGGCGCGACTCCGTAAACCCCAATGACCTGCGATATCGAGGGACTTTTGAATAAAATAGAACCGGAGATCAATCCGGCCCCAGAAAAAGCCATAGGCTACCCATGACCCCAACTCCTGATTGTCCGTCACTTTAGACGTGCACAGTCTAAAGCTATTGCTACTCAGTTTCACTTTACATGATTTATAAATTAAACTATGTTGTGACTCAACAATCAAATAAGGCATACAAACAACATTTATTCACGACTGTTTTTATCTTGGAATTAAGTAAGTGATCACAAAGATGTCAATCAAGACTTATTCCAATTAATTCAACCTTTCCTTTAATACTGATCAACCCTCTATGTGGGTATAAGGTTTCAACTAACTAAACAAGGTCCTCGGCCCTCATAAAGTAGTGAAAAACTAAAAGGGAACAACGATCAATCGATCTGAATCAATGTATATAAAATAAAGTTCCCAACTGACATGCTTGCATCAATAATCCATACTAACATGTTATAATTCTCATAACGAAATATATATCCTCAACATGTCCATCCAACAATATTAAACATGCACTTTCAACATAACCAAGTTCATCAACAATTTCAACATGGTTTCAACAAATCACACACATTTCAAGCACACAGGTATGTACGTACCTTGTGTAAACAAACTGATAGGCCACTTTAACGAATTCAAAAGTCGCCTACAAAGAATTCTCCGCCTAAAAACAACCAATAAAATTCCCCAATCAATATCCAACAATTTACAGCAATACTAAAGTACTCTAAATACACCCTAAACATATTTTGAACCATCCCCAACATCGAAACTTAACTAAATAACCTCCAAGCATAATGACTATTAAACTAATGATCCCAAAACGTTCTAAACTCCAATAAAACATTCCTTTGAAAATTTCCAGCAATATAAAATAATTTCAAACGTCCATAAAACATAATCAACGTTCTTAAAAACATAAAAATAATAACTTTAATAACTTATAATCATTCTACCATGATTTTAGAATATTAAAACCTTAAAAATCCACGCTTTAATACTTAAAATCATTATTTCATTTCAATTACCTAATCTGAAAATTAGTAATTTAATTATGCAAACCTAAAATTCAGAAATCCACAATTAAATCATAAAGCTTATAATTTAAATTCAAGAAACGCAATTTAAATTATTAAAACGTTATTAAATTCATTATTTAAACATAATATGTAAATCTGAAAATTCTAGTTAAGTCATAAAAACATATAATTTAAATTCAAGAACATAATTTAAATTCAAGAGCATAAATTCAAATTAATAAACTTAATTAAAAGATTTAAATAACTTAGGGTTTAAGAAATAACCAAAAGGAGAGAGAACAAGAAGCTGTCGGGCGGACAAGGTGGTGCGGCGGCGTGAAGGTGGTCGCGGATGTGCGGCGGCTAGCAGGGTGGTGGCCGCACTGGTGGGCGGCGGTTATGGTGGTAGCGCGCAAGAGAAGAAACAAGAAAAGGGAAGACACTGACCGGCAAGGCTGCAGCGACGGGAGTGGTACAACAAGCCGGCGCGGCAAGGGGCGGTGCAGCAGCAGCAACCAGGTGGTGGTGGTGGTGGTTTCCGCGGCTGGTGGTGCATGAGGTGGTTCTGGTTCGACGGCCAAGCAAGAACAAAACAACCAAGTTCATAGGTTGGGCAATGAACGAAAAGAAAGGCGAATGAGAGGAGAAGGAGAAGAAATACCGGGCACAGGAGGAGGAGGAGGAGGAGGAGGAGCGACGGTGGTCGGGTGGCGGCGGCGGCTGGGACAACAGCGTGGAGAGAAAGGAAGAGAGGTTGAGGAGAAGTTACGTGAATGGAGGGTTTGGAAATAGTTTTCCTGTTTTGGTTTTCACGTGAATTAGAAAAGAGGAAGGAGGATTATTTTGGGTTTATTGATTTGGGCTTTACCCAATTGGGCCTAGAATTAGGATTTGGGTTTTAGTGTTTGAGTCAAATCGAATAGGATTGTTTTTCCGAATTCAACGAGTTTTCCTAATTCAAATTCTTTTCAACATAAAATTCTAAAATTATTCTTGATTGCGCAAACCGTTAAAATATTTAGAATATATTTAAATGAAATTAAATATACATTAAATATATAAATATAATAAAGTTCAAAAATCGTTAAATATTTAGAACGTACTTAAAATAAAATAAATACGTTAATTATATATTCATTACTTAAAATTCATAAATTCTATTTAAATATAAATAATATACGTTAAAATATATTAATAAAATTTATAAATTTACGGGGGATTACAATCTACCCCTCTTAAAAGAAGTTTCGTCCCGAAACTTGACACGAAATTTCCCACATTTTCCCCAAAAGCTTTTAACTTATTCTTACTAGAGAAGTACTTGTGCCACCTATGTGCACTCTTTTGCCAACTCAAAGTTGTTTGTGTTACTCATGAACACCTTTTCTCATGCGGAAAATCTATTTGCTTTGCATCAACTTGTAAAATTTGCTAAAATAAGCATAAAAATGCATAAAAGTGCCATAAAATAGGTAAAAAGCGCGAATTTCTATCGCATTCTACCCCCCTTAAAGAAAACGAGTTACGCCCTCGTAACTCACCTCAGGGAATAACTAACCAAAATTCTCTTTCCACGAATTCTATCCTCAAAATTCATATTTCACTAAAACTACTAACTTTAGACTTTTCACAACAGATGACGAAACAAAAGAACGAGTCACCCATGAACTAAATAATGCTTAACTTGCGCGGAGTTAATAGAAAAAGTACCAGAATCTGTATCGGCAGATCGTTCATCCTCATTCCGATTCATCATGTACAACTTTCCTGGAACCTTATTCGGGTTGTTGTTATCGTTTGCAGGCTTATTATAGTTCTCTTGATTGTTTTGTGCCCCTCCAGGCTTTGAATTTTGACCTCCAGTCTGGTTAAACCTCACTTGGTTTCCACCTCCATTACTATTTTGTTCCTTTCTGTGCTTAGTGAAGCACTCATACTCCCTATGCCCCCTTTTCTGACAATAGTTGCAGATCACTAATTCTCCTTTTGTGAGGGGGTCGAAAAAGCGCGAGGCTAATGCGTGACCTTGTCCCTCGTGGGTGTGACGATTATTTTTATTCAATCAAGTGTAATTGGATTTCATGTGAGTATACACCCAATTGACTAGTAATATAGGAGTCGCCATTCAGTTTTTAACAACAATGAGAAAAACTGACAAAACCCGGTTATCGTGACATAAAGGGAGTGCAATTATGTTTGACCACGACGGCCGTAGGTTCCCTTGTGATCCCTGGTGTGGGGATCTCTCAATATACACCCGCAAGGTAGAGATTGAGGGTTCGGGGGACTGTAACTACCGAGAGGAGTAATTCGCTCGTCGATAACTCCAGAGGCAGGATATCCTTACTAGCTCAGCATAAATAATTGAAGGGACATGCGTTAACTATTAAACTAATCTGAGTTGATTTTAGCAATATGCAAAATATAATACTAATTCGGTCGTGATTATCTGATTTAAATAACATTAAGGGACCTAGCATGATAATCCGATTTCCCAAAAATATTATATTTGTTAGGCGTGATAGCACAATCAAATTAGGTTAGTTTAACAGTTCATAAAAAGGGCGAGGAAAGCAGTTAAATCATCGAAAAGGGACACATTACGACGCACCCTTGAGAGGTGCGTCACGGTTCTCAGAAAACTAACCACTTTGACTTTGCTATTTCTCCTTTTTATTTAACGAATCTCAATTATGGGACAGGATACGTTCTGTTCGATTTATGGATCGATTACGACAGAACGCGTGAACAGTTTCGCAGCGAGAGGCTTAGGCTAAGGGGTTTAGAGTCAATACTCAAAATATATTATGTGTTGTTGTGTTTTTGTTTCACGTCGAAACTAGGGGCCTATTTATAGGGAAGAGTTCGTGAAAAGATAGAATTGCATAGTTTTAATCCGCAAAGAATTAGGAAAAGAGACGTACCCAGGTACTTTCAGCGCCCAGCTCTGGGCGTCAAAGTTTTCGGCGCCCAGGGCTGGGCCTTGAAAATAGAGATCCATGTAATTTCAGCGCCCAGGGTTGGGCGTCAAAGATTTCGGCGCACAGCTCTGGGTGTTGAAAGTGATGTCTGGGCCGAATTCTTTGTCAGATTCGGATTCCTGAAATTCGTAGAGTTTGAGATTAATTCGAGTATTTTAGCGCGTATCAATTTTGTGACGGAATGCGTCTGGGCCCGTTACGAACTCTAGGCTCGTTAGGATTTCGATTAATACGTAACTCTTATTTCCGAATCATATTAGGAATAGGATTCTCGCAGTTTTCTATCTCATTTAGGATTTATGTTGGAATGCAACACCTAATTCTGACAGGTTTCTATCTTTTATGATTTGCCACTCTTAGAAGCTACTTTTTACGGCAGTTACTATTTTTAGCAGGTTTCCATAAATAGCTGGTTTCGGGTGAAATAAAATGGGGAATCAAGATTCGTTTATTTTATAGGAGATGCGTTGTCAAGTGGAGTTTTTATGCTTTCATCATCGAACCTTTCCCTTACGGGAACGGGGACAAAAGTAGGTGTTTACAGTTAGCCCCCACTTTGACTGAGTCTTGGAGTAAGACGATGGTCAAAGTATTAGACAGAGTGCGTCACACAAGTCATGGTGTATGTGACCTGTTTTGCGAGGGTCTCACGAGCCCCCGAGTGATAACATTTGACTTAAGGGTTATGACTTGAAGTGTCGACATATCCCTCACGTGTCATTGGAATTTTTCAACTGATAGTATAGAAACTTCCTCACTTTGTCATTGGAAGGATCTAAAGGTGCGTAGAAACTACCTCACTTTGTCATTGGGAGTAACTACAGATGTTTTCGAAATTAAAGCTGTAAAGTGTAATTGGGCCTGGCCAAGCCCAATCACGAGGTAAAACATTTTTAAAGATTCTCATTTTCAGGGCTAGCTAAACGAGAAAAGCCCCTTGTTTTTATAGGACGTAAAACGAAGGAAAATCCAGCACATCGTTCTTTTTTGGAAAAACGAAAAACCAATCCTTTAATTTTTGGAAAAAGGGAAAACCAATCCTTTAATTTTTGGAAAAAGGGAAAACCAATCCTTTAATTTTCGGAAAAAGGGAAAACCGATCCTTTGATTTTCGGAAAAAGGGAAAACCGATCCTTTGATTTTCGAAAAAAGGGAAAACCGATCCTTTGATTTTCGGAAAAAGGGAAAACCGATAAAAGTTATCGCTGCAGCGACTAAGGACCTGCGCTGTTAGTGACGCAGACCCCGCCCGCTGAAGGTGGGCGAGCCTGTCCGCTGAGGGTGGACCCCCCGTCCGATAGAAGTGGACGTATCTGTTTGATGTTTTTGAAAATAAGGACCTACGCGGTTTGTGACGTAGACCCCGCCGGCTGAAGATGGCGAACCTGTCCGCTGAGGGTGGACGCCCCGTCTGATAGAAGTGGACGAATCTGTTTTGAAATTTTTGTATTTTTTTTTTTTGAAAATAAGGACCTACGTGGTTTGCGCCGTAGACCCCGCCGGCTGAAGATGGCGAGCCTATTTTAAATTTGAAGACTTTATTCTTCGAAAAACTGAGGACCTGCGCGGCTAGTGACGCAGACCCCGCCCGCTGAGGGTGGGCGAGCCCATTTTGAATTTCTTATTTTGCCTATGTAGAAGAGCTTTTGGTGATTACAACCTGTTGGTGGGTCGTAATATTTCCTGATTAGATGTGTCCTATAAGTGGGTCCACACTGTGTATATTTTTGTTTAACAATATATTTTTTGAGACATCCAAACATGATATGGTGCGTGGCGCAGTCCGGGAATGTGACTTTGATTGCGCGCTCCTTGTTGGAGTCCACTTTTTGCGAGCCCCCAAGCGTTGGGGCTCGTCGGTTGTTTTTGCATCTTGTAATCATGTTTGGGGGCACGCTCGTATGTGCAAGCGACCTCCTATAGTAGTGTGCTATTTTTAACAAAGCCGTGAGGTGCGACTTTCAGTGAAGAAATCGGCAATTTTCAAGCCGAATGAATATGGCAGGGCCCAATAGAAGTTAGGGCCTTTTGAGCCTGGATTCATTTTCGGCGCCCAGGTGGGGCGTTAAAAGTGTTGTTTGGGCTGGTCTTTTGATGACACAGTTGGCCTCTTGTTCATTCGTTTATTTCACTTGGAAGTCCTATGTGTTCTCTCTTCTTTTGTTTTTTCTTTGTTTTTAGAACGTGATGATTTTCTTGAGAAGCTGTAGCCGGTTGGTGGACTACGGTGCTTGTCGCTTTGGGGCGATTATTTTAAGGAATTGTTGCTCTTAAGGTGTACAGTTATTGCAATAGTCGGGCGAGTCTATATGGCCCGAGGAACATACCTTGAGGTGTAAGAATTTGATCGCTCTTATATTTTTTTGAACGTGTTCGTGAATGATGATATGTATGTGCGAACGAGCGTTCATAGAATGGCCGTTGTGTGCGGTCCATTAATCAGTTTGCTTGAATCATTTTTTTTTGAGCAATGACTGATTTTGAATAGTTTGCTTAGAAGCTTGATAGGGGTCAGGTCCATTCATGAAGTGGGCTCAAACATCGTGTCCTTTCGATTGTTCAAACATTTGCTTCGAGATTTTTTATTTTTTTATGGTTGTTTCGTAGCTTGGAGCCCCCAAGTATGCATGTTGGGATGCTTCCTTTTTGGCGTACGATTTTGTGGGTTCTTTCGAAAAAGATGCCTTGGGGTTTTGCTCGTGTAGGTGTGAGCTATCCCTTCCGTGGTAGGTGATGTTTTGCTACCTTTAATCCTTAATGTAGAAGTCGTGTGGCTTGCATTTGGGCGATAAGTAGTATTTGCCTCTTACTTTTGGTCGTGCTTGCATTAGTGCAATGTGCCTTACCCCTCTTTTTTTTTTAGACTTGTACTGTGGGATTATGGTGCAACGCAGGCTTGTGTGGCCTAACGGTGTGTCTTAGAACATTCCTCCAAGTGGATATCATCATTTGGAGTACTTCATCGTGCTGAATCGTTCAGGTGCTCGAACAAGTGTAGCACCTTCTGCGTGGGTTTGCACGGCTTATTACTTCGTTCGATGCGATGATTCATAGGTGTTTTCTTCTTTATTTTTGTATCTGGGCAAAACTTGGCTAGCAGAAAGATTCAGCGCCCAGGCTGGGGCGTTAAAGATATCGGCGCCCAGCTCTGGGCGTTGAAATTGATTTCTGGGTATATTTTGATGATTTTTTTTTTTGCTTTTGCTTTGGAACGAGGTAGACTGTGTAACGGGCGCTTGTAGGGCGAGCGTTATGTGCAGTAGCTTGATCGGAGTTTTGGTGACTCGCGATTTTCAGTTACCCTTGTTAGTGGGGTGACTTTATATATTCTAAGTAGTGCTTAGAATTTGGGAGGGGTTGTAGCCATTCTAAGGTTCGTTTTACACGATTAAAGCTTAGGATTGTTCCCCTATGACATATGTTTAGCGTCGAGAATTTGCGATAAAATCGTCATTTCGAGCATTTTTAGAGTGTTTTTCTCAAGCCCCCAATTGTAGCTACGGGATTGGCTTGGTGCTATAATGCCTTGCATACGTTTTTGTGCATTCATGGTGACATGGATTATGAATAGTTTGAACCAGACTCGTTTAGTGCGAGGTACGCTCGAGTAGTGATCTGCTACTTCTCTTGTAAATGTCGTATTGTGCGACATTGCCATGGTCAAGGTAGTCACATGTTGAAGTGTGCCTTGACCAAAAATTAGGTGCCTTTCTTTACCCATAATCATATTTGGAAATCTTTTGACTCACTTGCAACATCGAGATAAATGCATACCAATGACACTTTATTATGTTCGAAGAATTCTTTGAAAATTATTTGAAATCCGAGTCCTACTATGTACAATCCGAGGTGTCCTAAGTAAGTTTGACTTATAGAAGGGTTCGTACAGGATTACACGAACGAATCAAAATACTGTTACGATTTTTAGAATGCTGTCTAAGGATTTGCTGGAAGCCAGGGTGCAGGCGTCAAGATATACTTGTGCCCGTTTGGCATATGCTTTAGGCTTTTAAGGCCATCTTTTCCAGAATTGCGGGAATATAAACCGTTTTCAAATTGACTTAGATTTACTTGGTGTATGTCTGCACAAAAGGTCAAGGCATACTTAGTTCTTTCCCTAGCTCTTTCATTTCAATTTTTTAGCCCCCAGTTGCTATTATGTCTTCCCTTTAATGATACTTTTAGATTTCGATTTTAGATGCCCGTGTCATATGTCTGAGTAGAGTGAGCCTTGGTTAAGTGCCAAGTCCTATTGACAATGTTTGATTTTTTTCAAAGGGGATTCGCAAGCATTTGAATTACCATGAACGGGTGCCCTAAGTTCGAAGGAACGATGGGGCGACGCCGTAGAACAATGCTCTTTATTGCAAGCTTACTGCCTTTTATACTTGTTGGCGATTATGACTGTGTCTAGTGGTGAAAGAAGGTCTTTAAGCGACACTTTATTATGTTCGAAGAAGTCTTTATCATGACTGTGTCTAGTGGTGAAAGAAGGTCTTTAAGCGAACGACTATGTCTAGTGGTGAAAGAAAGTCTTTAAGTGAGTTAGTTCGCTTTAGGGAGGGTCAAGTCGAGTACATTAGAGGTCATGGACGCTTGCGTTAGCCCCCATTCAATTGAGGCAGAGTGATCTTTTGAGTCTTGGCTAAGTGCCTAGGACTGTGAGTGCTCCTTCTGGCAAGGGTACGTGCCCTTATTATTTTTCGATGTGTGCTCATTAATTTTGGCATTTTGATGACTTGGATTCTTCCTTTGACTTAAATTTTTCTTTTGACTTGGATTGCAAGTAATTAAATTTCAATAAGGGACTTCTATTTTTATTCTTGTTTTTCTATAGGCTTTAATATTTTTGCAAATTGGTTGGACCGAATCATGGATTGCCTACGTATCCGCCTTAAATAAATTTAATTTGGAATCAGGTCTTGCGTAGTTCTTAGCCGATTTTAAACAAGTATGTTCTGAGGTGGAAACATATTATTTGAAACGGTAGAATAAGTGAAGTTTATTGTTATTTAAATCTGCTGCCAAAAATTTGTTTTATATTTGTTTTATATTTGTTTTGAGTACATGTGTTTTTGGTGGTACGTATATCTGAATACGTGTTGTACCCCCCAAGTGTTCGTTATTTTTCCATGCATGTGCGGATAAAATGACGAGCACTTCTGGACAAATTTTAGCAAGCAGAGAGAGTCAGCGCCCAGGCTGGGGCGCTAAAGATTTCGGCGCCCAGCTGTGGGCGCTGAAAATTATTTCTGGGTGGATCTTTTTTTTTTTTTGGTGCGCTAAATGCTTCTTTTCCTTTTAGACTAACTTTAGAGGCGCTTTTGCAAAGTTTCTTTTTTATTATTCACATTTTATTATTTTTTTTGCACTTTTCATTTGTTTCCCTTTTTTTTGTTTGTGACTCAAGACGGCTTGAAAGATGGGTTGAATGAGATAGGAGAATTTGTATAGGTGTTGGTCAAGCATGAGGATTATATCTGCTAAGGCTCACAATTTGCATCTTCGTGCTAGTGTCACGAGTTTACATCAACCAAGGCCAATGAGCAGCATGGGGACGGCTCAAGGGTATACAAGTTATATGGTCATTATGCTAATGGTGGTATAAGAGCAGGTTTTGGAAATAAGGGGTATGACGCACGTGTCAATGGTCGTGCGTGGTTTGCGGTTGACAACGAGTTCAAGAACAAGAGTCGAGGTAATGGTTTCTTGGGTCATGGCAATGAGAACATGGATAGGTTAAATGAGCTGAACAGGGACCCCAGAGCGAAGGCGTCTAAGAGCATAAGGATTGGAAGGGGTAGACATCGTAGAATTTTATGATTTGGATTGGTTGACTCAATTCTTTTCCTTCGTTTACTTAGGTAAATGTTGCACTACGGGATAAGTATTCCCTGGCTTGCTCTTTTCGCTCTCCCTTTTCTCTTCCTATTTTTTTCTTTCTTTTTTTCTTGGGATTCCTCCCCAACATAAATTCTTCAATTTTTAATTTGGGCTAAAAAGGTAGATGGTTGTGGTCTTTGAGTCACGAGGCGAGACTGAGTGAGCCTCGTTTGGTAGGCCTATAGTGGACCTTTAATTTTAGTAGGCCTAGGGTGGACCTTTTAATTTTTGTTGGCCTAGGGTGGACCTTTTAATTGTCTTACTTTGCAAGCGTATTTAGTCGTTTCTTAAAATGTGCAAATAGCGTAGATTCAAAATGTTATTTTTACCTTATTGAAATTTAACGAAAGAATTACATCGAAGATAATTTTTTGCTTCTTTTCAGATTCCGGTTTCTGGGATTTAATTAGAAGTTGTGATTTAGACTCAAACTTTCGTTAATCTTTCTGATTATAACCCGTGTATGAATACAAGGAGGTGGCCTAGACTCAAAATAATGACGTGGCGTAAGCCTATAATACTTGACCAAGCAACTCTCAGACTTAGACTAATTGGACCATAACTTTCGTTGGTTGACACTTTAGATTTTAACCCTTGGGTGTTCATTTGTCATGCGCCATTTTGCTTAATGTTGGCAAGGTAGTTAATTGGGGAGATCGAATTTTTATTTTTGCAAGACTAGAATCATTAGTGCGGCTTCTCTCTTAGTGTGTATTGCTTTACCCCAATGGAAGCCTTATGGTATGCCGATTTGGGTATTTTCATGGTTGGTCATGTTGCATTCATGGAAAATCTTTTAGTCCGTACTTAGGAGTATTTAAAGGAGCGAGTGGCTCGAGAGGACTATGATAGTCGTGACCCAATGTGATTATAAGCCTTGAGGCCATTAATTTTTTTCTTTGCCAATGGTATTGACACCTTAGGTTCACTTTGGGGGTTGTGCGACTATGGGGGAATGATTTTCAGAATGTGACCGTTTCCATTTTGCAAATACATAACATATTCTTTTTATGGGTGAGAGAGTATTGAGGCCGTGGATTCCTAGCAAGGGATGACAATTACATATGGGTGCTTATTGATTTAAATGTTAGGAAGGGAGACTCAATATGTTTTAACCTTTTTATTTGCAGGACGACACCAAGCATTAGGACCGATTCTATGGATAAGACAATTAAGACTTTAGGATTCAGATTGTACTTTGGCATAGCCTAGTCTAGACTCGGATTTATTTGAACATTTATTTTTTCTTGAAAACTTTATTCGAACATTATTTTTTGAATATTTTGCCCATGTGACATTCAAGGTCGTTTAATTAGCATGCTCGGTTTTGGTGCCGAGCATTGTCGTCGTAGGAGGCCTAACAATGACACGAAGAGTTATATTTTTTTTTATCTTTTAGTCGCTTTTAGAATCGCTTGCCTTTTCATACGCCCCTGCAGAAATTTTTACGAAAAGTTTTCTTTTTTGCTACGTATATTTTTTCATGCGCGGGCACCGAGGCTGCCGTGCTTGATAAAAAGGCCATGCAGCAACTTCAGCGCCCAGCAGTGGGCGTGAGATACTTTGGCGCCCAGCCAGGGGCGTTGAAAATGCGTCCCTGGCTGGTTCTCGTTTTCTGTTTGCGTATACTTTTGTTTTTTGCGACTTTAGTTTTGCGTGCTTGCCTTATAACGTCCTTTAAGCGTATTGCAGCGTTTGTGGGATTCGTTACAGGCCATCCCGAGTGTTGCTTATTTTTGTGGCGATCGTTCGGGCTTGCGGAACACGTATGTTGGTATAACTCTTTGGCCAATTGGTTCATGAATGTTTGGGCAATTTTTAAGGTCGTTGGTTTTCTAGGATAGTTTGTCACACACAATCACATATTTCGCTACACATAACTACATTACAAACATGGATTTGAAAATTAAATATGCCACGTAGTTTATGATAGGCTTCTATGGGTAGTTTATTTGCGCCTGGCTTGGTACCGCTTCTATCGTAGATCCAACACATGCCCCGGTCGAGGTAGTGTCTTCAACAGACGAATTTCGCTCAAGAGGCCAACTCGCAAGTGCAAGCCAAGGGGGCATGCAAGCGAGAGGGACCTAATGGGCGAGCGATTGGGTTCGGGATAGGTGTACTACCTGCACAAGTACCGAGTGGGAAACATGCGCGGCGTATGCACCCCCCTATTGGCGAAAAAAGGTATCCTTAGTCCCAACTCCCGAGGGAGCCGAGATTCGTTATGCGGTTCTGCCCGTTCACATTAATATGCTGATTTTCAGGTCGTCCCAACTTGATGGGGAAATAAACGCGGGGTAGGATCGTTTCACCCTTCGGCTATTTTGATTACCTACAAGCACGAGTATTTCCTTCACTATCCCCAGTGGAGTCGCCACTGTGAGGGGGTCGAAAAAGCGCGAGGCTAATGCGTGACCTTGTCCCTCGTGGGTGTGACGATTATTTTTATTCAATCAAGTGTAATTGGATTTCCTGTGAGTATACACCCAATTGACTAGTAATATAGGAGTCGCCATTCAGTTTTTAACAACAATGAGAAAAACTGACAAAACCCGGTTATCGTGACATAAAGGGAGTGCAATTATGTTTGACCACGACGGCCGTAGGTTCCCTTGTGATCCCTGGTGTGGGGATCTCTCAATATACACCCGCAAGGTAGAGATTGAGGGTTCGGGGGACTGTAACTACCGAGAGGAGTAATTCGCTCGTCGATAACTCCAGAGGCAGGATATCCTTACTAGCTCAGCATAAATAATTGAAGGGACATGCGTTAACTATTAAACTAATCTGAGTTGATTTTAGCAATATGCAACATATAATACTAATTCGATCGTGATTATCTGATTTAAATAACATTAAGGGACCTAGCATGATAATCCGATTTCCCAAAAATATTATATTTGTTAGGCGTGATAGCACAATCAAATTAGGTTAGTTTAACAGTTCATAAAAAGGGCGAGGAAAGCAGTTAAATCATCGAAAAGGGACACATTACGACGCACCCTTGAGAGGTGCGTCACGGTTCTCAGAAAACTAACCACTTTGACTTTGCTATTTCTCCTTTTTATTTAACGAATCTCAATTATGGGACAGGATACGTTCTGTTCGATTTATGGATCGATTACGACAGAACGCGTGAACAGTTTCGCAGCGAGAGGCTTAGGCTAAGGGGTTTAGAGTCAATACTCATAATATATTATGTGTTGTTGTGTTTTTGTTTCACGTCGAAACTAGGGGCCTATTTATAGGGAAGAGTTCGTGAAAAGATAGAATTGCAGCGTTCTAATCCGCAAAGAATTAGGAAAAGAGACGTACCCAGGTACTTTCAGCGCCCAGCTCTGGGCGTCAAAGATTTCGGCGCCCAGGGCTGGGCGTTGAAAATAGAGATCCATGTAATTTCAGCGCCCAGGGCTGGGCGTCAAAGATTTCGGCGCACAGCTCTGGGTGTTGAAAGTGATGTCTGGGCCGAATTCTTTGTCAGATTCGGATTCCTGAAATCCGTAGAGTTTGAGATTAATTCGAGTCTTTTAGCGCGTATCAATTTTGTGACGGAATGCGTCTGGGCCCGTTACGAACTCTAGGCTCGTTATGATTTCGATTAATACGTAACTCTTATTTCCGAATCATATTAGGAATAGGATTCTCGCAGTTTTCTATCTCATTTAGGATTTATGTTGGAATGCAACACCTAATTCTGACAGGTTTCTATCTTTTATGATTTGCCACTCTTAGAAGCTACTTTTTACGGCAGTTACTATTTTTAGCAGGTTTCCATAAATAGCTGGTTTCGGGTGAAATGAAATGGGGAATCGAGATTCGTTTATTTTATAGGAGATGCGTTGTCACGTGGAGTTTTTATGCTTTCATCATCGAACCTTTCCCTTGCGGGAACGGGGACAAAAGTAGGTGTCTACACCTTTGCAGTTCTTACCAGGGTGATTGTTACTGCACATCTTGCAATGATGCACTCTCTTAGATTGGTTCGAGTTGTTGTGGTGCCCCTGATTGTTTCCTCCTTGGAAATTTCCATCTTCATTTCCGTTCCTATTCCTTTTAAAGTTCTCTTGGTTCCCCCCAATATTAAAATCTTTTTTCTTTTCCCCAATTACCACAGTTTTCTTGTCCCTTCTAGACTGCAGACCATAAATATGAGCAGCTCTCCCATACACTATGTCTAAGGATGTAAAAGTTTCCCCACCTAATCCCAGTTGAATTTCATCAGTCAGCCCTTGCTCGAACCTTTGAGCTTTCATCTCCTCAGAAGCTACAACCTCAAGTGCAAACCTCGATAAAGCTATAAACTTGCTATAGTATTCAGCAATAGTCATATTCCCCATCCTAAGGTTGATGAACTCTTGCGCTTTCTGCTTTCTCATAAAAGGAGGATAAAACTTCCCTCTCAAGGCAACAATAAATGAATCCCAATTGAATCCCTCAGCAGCACTTAGTCTAGTTCCATTTTCCTTCCACCAAAGGTCGGCCTCATCTTTCAGGTAAAGGACAGCTTGACTTACTCTCATACTCCTAGGGCAACCCACAGCCTCAAATAGTTTCTCAAATTCCCTAATCCAGTTTTCCAGGAAGGTTGGATCTGCTTGCCCCTTGAAATACGGTGGCTTAAACTTAGAAAGTCTTTCAAACATTTCCCCTGCAGAATCAGGGCGCTTAGTTCTCTCCTAGGTTAGCTTTTCCGCCAAGAGGTGAATCGCAGCAGCTAGATCATTGTTGTTGGCCATTCTAGAACGCGACCTGCAATTAGTATACTCTACTTTAGGTTTGAAACATCACCTATACATTATCCCATACAATTTAATACTTGAATTGACCATAAAGATCGTCTCAACCAACAATGTTCACATTAATACACATCATTTACGAAGGCACAACAATCGTTTACGAAGGTGCAACGATCGTCTACAAGATGCAATAATCATTGAAAAATAATCATCCTTAATAATTCACGAAAGGCATTCACACACTGCACATAAGGCATAACATTTTGAATCATATTGGTCATGAGGGTCTAGATTGGCCCTCACTTCCTGTATGTACTCAAATCATTTAATATTATTGTGGCAATTAAATTGACCCACAATTCACATTGAGTATGCAAGCAATAAAGAATTAATCTATGACGTACTACCTAGAGGTTGGGGTATTATGGAATCCTCAAAATAGAATAAAGAATAATTCCTGGAAAACTTTAACTTTTATTGCTAACTCTATAAAGGTTTATTACATCCTTCAAAATAATAAAGAACATTTCAAACTTCAATAAACTTTAACCTTAAACTGTTGTAGCTTTGCTACTTATTCTTTAAAACATAAAAGAGCTAATTAACTATTTATGACTTCAAAATATTTGTGGCCTCTTGCCTATCCATTGCTCCTGAAGCTTTCGGAGTGAACTCTAGATCTCAAGATCATCGAACTCTTCTTCAGGGTCTTCATCGGGGTCTTCCTCAGGGTTTGCATCTTCTCCCATGTCTTCATCTTGATTAGGCTCACTTTCCATCTCCTGTTCACTTTCGAGCTCTGCATCTGAATCACTAGAAATTTCAATGGTTGGCTCATGGGCCACTAGGTTAGGATTCTCTGCCTCAACACCTACATTCTCATTCTCCACAGCTACATCATTTTCCTTTAGGTCATTATTTACACTTACTCCCATAGGTTCTTCTGTAACTGCATCCCCAACATAACTCCCTACGATTTTACCGTCTCTAAACCCACTTTCTCCCGCCTCAATAATGGTGGTCAGAATTTCTGAATCATATTTCCATCTACCATCCCAAGTCCCATACTTAGCCAAGTTTGGAGTTCCATTATCAGAATGCATGTCTTTAAACTTTTCCTTGAGTTCTAGGTATGGAAATTTGTTAGGTAAGAAATTAATAATAGTGGCTGCTATGATATCCTTTCTCATTAAGATAGGTTTCCCTTGAATTTTAGCATGATATTCACATCCAAACACAATTTTCTTTACGTAAATGTCAGGGGTTTCTATATCAAGTTTCTCGAAGGATCCTATGTTGGTATACTTGGAAAGAAACATTTTATTCCTGAAATAAACAATTCCATGCCTCACTAACGATTTTCCAACCAAATCATAAATAAAGTTCAATAATGCAATAAGTTTGGTGGAAGCAAACAATTCTTTATGCACATTTAAATGTAACATTAAACAATTAGCACACGCACGTACATAACAATCAATTTCTTATGCTAGCATTGACTAGCTACTAATGCACATATAATTCTATCTTATATGCCCTTCTTATACTACCCATCTCTCATAAACTAAAGCATTGAAATAATTTAAATAACAAAGTAAAAGGACGATGATATAAGAAAATTATAACATAGAATAATAACATAAATAAAAATATAAAATAAATAAAGTAAAATAAATTAAGGAAATGCGTAGAGAATAAATTCAAAAATAAAGTTATTAATTCGAAAAAGATTTATATTTCCTAAATAACGAATTCTAACTCTTGAAACAACTTAAAAAGAAAATTTGAACTCCTTTAAAAAAGTGTATTCATTTTTTTTTTTTTTTGAATAATAAATAATAAGGAAAATAAAAATGTCGAAAGTATCACTTTAATTCGAATAAATAATTTGATTTCAAACTTTAATAAAAAATATTATATACTTTCAAACGAGATAAAAGGAAATCGGCCCCCCAAAAAAAAGTACCAATTTTGAACACTATAATACGTAGAAGCTCGATTTTTAAGAAATTTATTTTAAATAACTAGATAGTTAGGCGCCTAAAAATTTATTAAAGTAAAACCTTAGCTTCTAGATACCACTTTGTAACACCCCAACAATTCTCTCTTTTCTAAAATAACTTTTTAATATAAAACGTAGAGAATTATCAAGGCATTATCGCCCGTGTAAAAACGTAACGGCTTATTCAGAATTTTGCAGCGGAAAACATAAAACTAACTTTAGGTTTATAAATAATCGATTACAGGTTTAATCTCAAAAACCAACCAACGAAAATAAGGAAATATAAATAGTACGACAAGTTTAAAGTCAAAATTAACAAACCAAGTCACTTAGCAAAACAAAACTAAATACAAGCTCTCTAATCCCGATCCCCATGATGCATCATCTTCAAACCTGTAGATGGGCAATGCTTATTGATCCTTAGAGACTGCTCACCAAAGATGGGTCATCACAGGATCAATAAGGCATAGCCATGATCAACACACACAAACAAAGCACGTAATCAGCAAAGCTGAGTACTACATACTAAAACAATAATAATCCTAACATGATACTATTGAACGAACAAACCTAACATGATACTAATAAAACACGAGTCAGGGCAGACAAAACATGTTAATTTGACGACCACACTTGACTAGACTAGGCTAGACTAGACTAGACTTTTATAACAATAAAAGTTATTTTAATTGAAATAGTCAATGGACCGAGTTGCTACTAGAAACTTCTTCTTCTTCACTAAGGAAGACGAGGTACGGGCGCGACTCCGTAAACCCCAATGACCTGCGATATCGAGGGACTTTTGAATAAAATAGAACCGGTGATTAATCCGGCCCCAGAAAAAGCCATAGGCTACCCATGACCCCAACTCCTGATTGTCCGTCACTTTAGACGTGCACAGTCTAAAGCTATTGCTACTCAGTTTCACTTTACATGATTTATAAATTAAACTATGTTGTGACTCAACAATCAAATAAGGCATACAAACAACATTTATTCACGACTGTTTTTATCTTGGAATTAAGTAAGTGATCACAGAGATGTCAATCAAGACTTATTCCAATTAATTCAACCTTTCCTTTAATACTGATCAACCCTCTATGTGGGTATAAGGTTTCAACTAACTAAACAAGGTCCTCGGCCCTCATAAAGTAGTGAAAAACTAAAAGGGAACAACGATCAATCGATCTGAATCAATGTATATAAAATAAAGTTCCCAACTGACATGCTTGCATCAATAATCCATACTAACATGTTATAATTCTCATAACGAAATATATATGCTCAACATGTCCATCCAACAATATTAAACATGCACTTTCAACATAACCAAGTTCATCAACAATTTCAACATGGTTTCAACAAATCACACACATTTCAAGCACACAGGTATGTACGTACCTTGTGTAAACAAACTGATAGGCCACTTTAACGAATTCAAAAGTCGCCTACAAAGAATTCTCCGCCTAAAAACAACCAATAAAATTCCCCAATCAATATCCAACAATTTACAGCAATACTAAAGTACTCTAAATACACCCTAAACATATTTTGAACCATCCCCAACATCGAAACTTAACTAAATAACCTCCAAGCATAATGACTATTAAACTAATGATCCCAAAACGTTCTAAACTCCAATAAAACATTCCTTTGAAAATTTCCAGCAATATAAAATAATTTCAAACGTCCATAAAACATAATCAACGTTCTTAAAATCATAAAAATAATAACTTTGATAAATTATAATCATTCTACCATGATTTTAGAATATTAAAACCTTAAAAATCCACGCTTTAATACTTAAAATCATTATTTCATTTCAATCACCTAATCTGAAAATTAGTAATTTAATTATGCAAACCTAAAATTCAGAAATCCACAATTAAATCATAAAGCTTATAATTTAAATTCAAGAAACGCAATTTAAATTATTAAAATGTTATTAAATTCATTATTTAAACATAATATGTAAATCTTAAAATTCTAGTTAAATCATAAAAACATATAATTTAAATTCAAGAACATAATTTAAATTCAAGAGCATAAATTCAAATTAATAAACTTAATTAAAAGATTTAAATAACTTAGGGTTTAAGAAATAACCAAAAGGAGAGAGAACAAGAAGCTGTCGGGCGGACAAGGTGGTGCGGCAGCGTGAAGGTGGTCGCGACTGTGCGGCGGCTAGCAGGGTGGTGGCCGCACTAGTGGGCGGCGGTTGTGGTGGTAGCGCGCAAGAGAAGAAACAAGAAAAGGGAAGACACTGACCGGCAAGGCTGCAGCGACGGGAGTGGTGCAGCAAGCCGGCGCGGCAAGGAGCGGTGCAGCAGCAGCAACCAAGTGGTGGTGGTGGTGGTGGTTTCCGCGGCTGGTGGTGCGTGAGGTGGTTCTGGTTCGACGGCCAAGCAAGAACAAAACAACCAAGTTCAGAGGTTGGGCAATGAACGAAAAGAAAGGCGAATGAGAGGAGAAGGAGAAGAAATACCGGGCACAGAAGGAGGAGGAGGAGCGACGGTGGTCGGGTGGCGGCGGCGGCTGGGACAACAGCGTGGAGAGAAAGGAAGAGAGGTTGAGGAGCAGTTACGTGAATGGAGGGTTTGGATATAGTTTTCCTGTTTTGGTTTTCACGTGAATTAGAAAAGAGGAAGGAGGATTATGTTGGGTTTATTGATTTGGTCTTTACCCAATTGGGCCTAGAATTAGGATTTGGGTTTTAGTGTTTGAGTCAAATCGAATAGGATTGTTTTTCCGAATTCAACGAGTTTTCCTAATTCAAATTCTTTTCAACATAAAATTCTGAAATTATTCTTGATTGCGCAAACCGTTAAAATATTTAGAATATATTTAAATGAAATTAAATATACATTAAATATATAAATATAATAAAGTTCAAAAATCGTTAAATATTTAGAACGTACTTAAAATAAAATAAATATACGTTAATTATATATTCATTACTTAAAATTCATAAATTCTATTTAAATATAAATAATATACGTTAAAATATATTAATAAAATTTATAAATTTACGGGGGATTACAATGGGACAATTAGGAATCAACATTAACCAAAGATATTGTTTTGGCGGTTCTTCTGAAAGGGATTGATAAATTGAATACACTTGGATAGTAAACAATCACTCAATCCCCTTCAAAGAACCACCTAAACAACAATATTGATCATCAAAAGGATCTCAGAATGTCCCCAAGCATCATTGTCATAAATCCAAACTACAAACACTTAGCGTCGGAGAAGCATCATAATTGATGCTAATGGCAGCATGAGTGGTTGTAATTTATTGGATTTACTTCTCAGCATATGAAAGACTCATCATTGATGACACACAATGGATTTAAGGGGACAATAATTAACACATGAACAAACAAGAAATGACTTGCCTCCACAATCCAATGCCAGGTTATATGTGCAAGAATAAAAATGTGATTCAAAACACATTAAAACTTGCAAAAGATTGTAAAGCCAAAATAAATCGAGTTTTGAGTCTCAGATGTCCTCAAGCTTCATCGAAGCACACCATGTTAATAAACCATTAGCACAAAAAAGCCTCAAACAGCCAATGGCTGGATGCTAATGGCGCACTGTGGTTTATTACAAATGTGGCATATCAGCAAATTGAAAGACTCATTGTAACACCCTAATAATTCCTTGCTTTTTATAAAACATTTTCCAACTTAAAACAAAGGAATTACCAAGATATTACCGCCACGGTGATAACGGCTAAGGATATTTACCAGAATTACGCAACGGAATTTAACTAACTTTCAACACAATAAATAGTTAATGGTCATAAAACAACTTGGAACCATTAAGGCCCAATACCAAACATTAAATAGTTTAGAAAATTCATTAACTAAGGTTTTAAATACAAACTGTAGTCATGACTAAAATAAAAGTAGAGTTTATAAAATACGGAAGTAGAAATAAACTCTCAACCACGATTCCCATGATAACTTCTCCCACAAGTTATCTCTACAAATGTAATAGCCCAGGTTTTTGAACAACTTTTAATCTGTTGTTAGATATAAATATTTTCTTAATGTTTCTCTTTAACCTTCTTTTCTAAACTAATTTCAGATTACGGTTTTGGAGTTTTAAAATAGTAAGTAATTTGAAAAACTTTATTATTATCACTTAATGTAACTTTTTAAATTTATATCTCAAGTCTCAGCTCGGATAAATGATTTTGAAAATTTATTCGTTTAATGATTTTGGATTTTTATTACTCAAAAACAATATATTTAAGTCCAAGTATTAACTAAAGTACAATATGAATCTATATATAGTTTTGTAAGTATATTGATTTAAATGAGTATTCTCCAAATTAATTGATAAAGCTTTATAAAACATACCTTAAGCTAAGCATATTTTACAATCTAAATTATCAAAAAAAATGCCAAAATTGCTTCCCATGTCTATGCCATGTGTTGGGGAATACACAATGACAACTTATTTCTTTGTCAAGGGTATTGAAGGACCAACTCATTCTTTTTTCCAGAAAATTCTTGAGACCCTCTTCCTCACCTCCTTCTCTCACTCGCTCTCCTCCCTCTCTTCCTCACTCCACCGCCGCGCCGCCCCACCCCACCGTCGCTGCCCCACCTCAACTCACCGCCGCCATCACGCCGCTGCAGAAGAACGAGTTGTGGAATAGAACATCCAAAATTGCGCTAAGAATTCACTCAAGGTAACCCCATGGACACCTTCTTCAATTATAACCTTTGAATCTATGTGCTAACGACTTAAATGCAAATCTATGAATATTCATTTTACGATATTAAACAACCTCTCTTATAAAAGTTTTAAACTTTGGTTTTCTAATGGTTTCAATATACATATTGAATTATCAAATATGTTTTACGAATTACTCTTAATAGATTTCTACAATAAAACCATCGTATTTGTGATGTGGAAATGTGATTGTTGCCTTGTTTGTTTTATTTACTATAGTGTGGATGTTTGATATGAGTAAATGAATTAGATAATGATGATACTTTATGGGTTGGATTAATGGCGAATATCATGTTTTGTATTAGTGATCAAGTTATGGAATTGGAAAATTGAATGTGAGCTAATTAGTTTCAATTGCAATAGGAGAAACTTTTTGAGTGTTGGAGACTTGAGTTTAAGGTGATTGTGGGATTTAATGATTTTCGCCGCATGTGGCAATTCAGAATTAATTATCGTCGTATGTGGCAAGATGGTAAACCGTCCTCATCTCTGGTGTGACCGTTCAGGGGCTCCCGGGTCACATAAAAGCTAGAGTTGGGGGGTGTGCACACTAGAGGTTATTGAATTAGTTGGCCAACGAAGAATGAATGTACTGTCAGGGGCTCCCGGGTACATCTCAAATAGACTGTCAGGGGCTCCCGAGTCTATCTGTTGTTCAGTAGATTGTCAGGGGCTCCCGGATTTACTTAGAATGGAGAATTCAAGGAATTAGGAATATATGAGATAGGGTTTATACGATTAGAGAAGAACTCAATAGAAAACCATTAGAAATCCTCAAATACTCATTTTGTTTTATACTTTATTTTTGTTCAAAATTATTTGAGAACGGTGTCTAGAACTTTGGTACACTATTTAACTTGTTTATGCTTATATGATTTCGTTAATATTTATTTTACTGAGTGGAGTGGTGGTTACCAGCTTTGCTGATTCTTTTCTTTGTTTTGGTGTTTGTTTTATTGTTCTCCCCTTTGGGATTGAACCTGCGACGACCCATTTAATTATGGTGAGCAGGAGATGCAGGTGTTGGGGTTGAATTTTAGGTACACGTGAAGTAAATTTGAGAGCTTAGTTGAAGTGTACTTCTATGGAAGACTTTAATAAGTGTGTATAAGTTAATTGAATTCTTTTAGTTATGTAATATTATTAGTACTTAGCTTTGCATCCACTTTATAAGTAGGTGTAGCAGTAACACCCTGATGGTTTATTGGGAAATTTTCATATGTTGGAATGATGTAGTTGATGCAGGTTAAAGGAAGTATGACGTAATATCCTAAATAATATTTTAGGTTATCCATATTTAGGGGAAGTGCTGCCGAATTTTTTTTAATTATTAGTTAAGGTTAAAATTTAATTAGTGTCTTTAAGATAAGCTTAAATAAAGGGGTGTTACAACAAACCTGTTTTATTAAAATCTACTCCCCAACAACGCAAATGCAATGATGGATCATCATAATGTCATTAAGGCGAAGACGATGACCGAAAGTCATAAAGCACGAAGTCAGCAAAAGCTGAGTACGAACAAGCTAGAATAACATTCTATCCTAACATGCTTCACTCAACGAATTAATAATCCACATGCAAAAGCCATATAATAAACAAGTAAACATGGAGACAAGACTCGACACTTGACATGACTCTTGACTCACAGTTTAATTAAGAAATAGCTTAGAACGGGTAAAATAAAGTATCATCAAAAGGAGAAAAGAGTGATGAGAGTCAACCATACACCAAATAATAATAAGTCGGACTCCTACCAACAGTCGGGTCATACGGACAGGAATTCCAGTGCATAAAAGCATAAAAAGAAGAATGAAACAACGTCTTGTATCATTCAAGGAGTACAAGTTTTCTGGCAAGACTCCCCCCATTGTTCATACTCAAGGTATATACGTTCCAAGAGTTTTGAAGCTCATTCTGAGTTGCACTTTACGTTAATTAATATTTTATGTACAAGGCAACTCAAGACTCAACAACAAAGCAAGTAAACAATCGAACATAGACACTTCATTTTAATTCTTTAGGACTTGTGATCAAACGTAGGACTCAAGTGATATTACTCCCATTGTTCCTTCTCAAAAACACTGTTTGAGATAACCCGACATTGCATGTTAACAAGCGGGGTGTGCGCATAGCACGAATAGTCCTTAGTTCAATTCACATAGACTTCCCTAACACATTCTAAATGGCGGTAGAATAAATGCACTGAGGCATAAACACTTGGCTCAAAGTATGGTAGACATTTCGTACAATAGCATAAACATAACTTGCATGCGAAACACTCATACATGCATATCAAATTGAACAACATGCTTGACATAATTCAACGATTATTATAAAGATTACAACATGACTGTTCACAAGGCTTCTTAAAGCATTAACAATTCATAACATGCTCGTTCACATAGAATACAAAGATTCAATAGTAATTCATAACATGTTTGTGCACACATCAAACATAAATCCTCAACACTTTAAGTTCACATGATTCACAATCAATACACATCATATAATCCTCATGGAATAGGTGGTCACCCTAGTCATGTACGTACCTGGAATACCTAAGTACGGGGGCCACTTCGCGAATCAAGACTCAAGGCTAGAAATCACCTCCTATAATCAAAATAGGAAAACTTAATTATTATCCGTGTTTACTAAATTTCCAGCAACTTTTATAGATTCTAAAACCCTTGTTTTAGTTAGGAAATAATCGTTATTTATTAAATTAATAGTCTCAAATGGTCAACTCAAGCGCTAGAGTAAAATATCGACTTTTTGACCTTAAAATCATTAAAAATCAACACTTTAAATCCTTTTGACAAATCTGAAAATTTAAGTTGAATCCCATAATTTAATTTGACATTAAATTATGTAAATTGTTTGCCTAATAGGTCAAGGTTAAAACCCTAACAATAATTGAGCATAAAAATCATGTTTTGGTCATCAAAATCGACACTTTAATTAATTAATGAATCTGAAAATAATAGTTCATGCAATTAAAATCATCCTTATGAAATCAAATATGAAAATCATCCCAATACGGTGTTCATAACCGTTTCCAGCAATATAATAATTAAAGATCAATAACAATACTATAATAATTAAAATCAATAATAATAATATAATAATCTGGATATGAAATTGACCGTGTGTTGCGTGCGAGAAAGGGAGGCAACAAGCAGCAGAGCCGCAACACATCACCAACACGCAGCAGGGGGTGCTCGCGTGTGGGGCGGGTGAGTGACGAGGGCGAGGGTGTACGACTGGCTGGGCGCGACACACTCGGCAGCGACACAGCACGCAGCGCAGCAACAACACACGAGGTGCGCGCTTGGCGACGGGCTGCGAGGGGCAAGGCAACGAGAGGGAGTGCGGGTGTGTGGCTCGCGTGCTCTGCGAGAGGCACGAGTACAGGCAACGAGGGACACAGAGAGGGACGGGCAAGCAACAGCACGACGAGCAGCTAGGCTCGTGTGCGCGGGCAAGGGGTCGGACGAAGAGAGGGAGCAAAAGAGAGGAGAGAGAGTATTAATGAAATTTTGTGGGGGATTTTCAATGCAAGGGTTTGTATTTATAGGTACCTAGTCCCTAATGGGCTAGCTTTTAGG